>NC_050574.1:311328442-312054275 GCF_011100635.1 Trichosurus vulpecula | reverse complement strand
CAGAATTTTAGAAAAGTTAGATATTAGACCTTGGAGAAAAATTGGATGGATTGAAAGGAATATACCTTTTTCTCAGTGGTATTGCACCTACATAAAAAGTAACTAGAGCATTAAAACCTCACATCCTGCAGAAAGGAAGAAATATTAAATGCATCCTTTTCAGATCATAGTGCAATAAATTAACATATAATAAAGGGCCATGGAACGATAGACTAAAAATTAACTGGAAACTAAATAATCTAATCCTAAGAATGAGGTGGGTTGAACAACAAATCATAGAAACAATCCATAACTTAATTCAGAGGAATGACAATATGAGACAACATATCAAACTTATGGGATGCAGCAAAGCAGTTCTAGGGGAAAATTTATATCTCTAAGTGCTTACATGAAATAAAATAGAGAAAGAGGAGATCAATGAAATTGGGCGTGCAACTGAAAAAGCTAGAAAAAGAAGACCTGAACTCAAATCCTTCCTCAGACACAGCTAGGGTCAGCTGGTGACCTTAGGCAAGTCACGAAACTTCTTTTAGCCTCCGTTTCCTCATCTGTAAAATGGGAATAATAACAGCACCTACCTCACAGTGTTGTTGAAGATCAAATGAGATAATTTACGTAATGTACTTTACAAAATTTTAAAGTGCTGTATAAATATTATTATTATTCGTGATGACAAATTATAGGTTTGAATTCCATAAGAACTTGGTTCCATGGCCACACAATGACCCTGGTCACAGACTGATCCATGGCCAGTCATCTTCCAAATACGGGGTTTGCGTGAAAGAGAGAGTATTAATGGCTAAATGCAGCTCATCCCCACTAATGGAGATATGGCTTAGGATACACATCTCACTGTTGGGAGGTGGAGGTGGGGAGGGCTCTGAGTACAAAGGATGGTCTGGCCTGTGCAAGCAGATGGATACTCATCTTTCCAGGCAGGATCCAACTTCCACAGTGTCTCACTACCCATGGTATCCTGACGTTGCCCTGAATAGAGACTGGGAGCAGGGGCATTTAGAAGCAGCACCACATACTAGATGGAATGCTAGCCTTGGTGTCAAGAAGACCTAGGTTCAAATCCTGTCCATAGCCACGTGACCCTGAGATAAGCGCATCTCTCTGTACTTCAGTTTCTTCATCTATGAAATGATGGGATTAGATTCGATAGCAGCTAAGTCCTTTCTACATAGTTCTAAATCTATAACCCATAACCCGCATCTTTCCCCTGCCATTTATGTGCTGTGGGATCATAGGCCAACCATGTAAACTCTCTGAGCCTGCGTTTCTTTATACTGAAGCAGAAATAAAACTTACAGGACCTACTTCATAGGGTTGTTAGGAGACTTGAATGATAAAATGTTGGTGTTCCAAAAGTCCAAGCACAGTTTTAAGCTTTGATATCTTTGGGGATGCCCTGAATATGTAAAGTGTCAGCTAAATAAATAAATAAATGTCAACTATTAGAATGGTTTGTTGAATTCTGGGGGTAATCACAAGTGAACTTGAAATTTCTTTTTGGTTTTGCCCTGTTGTTGAAAATGATCTGAGGCCCCTTTCCCACCTCAGACAGTCCAGTCTAATGACCAGACTGAATTTGTCTTTGCTGAGGATCTTCTTGGGCTCACCTGCGTTGTCCTGAATAGCCATTATCTCTGTATCAGCCTTAGGCAGAGAGGCTCAGTCAGTGCTGAGCACTCCAGGAAAGTTGCTTTTTTTTCTTTTTACTAAATTCCAAATATCAGCCCATTTTTTTGTCACTTGTCACTTTTTCCCCTAAAGCTGAGGGTGGTAAAAGAATTTCAGTTAACTTATTTCTGATTGAGATTTTATATATTTGCATAATTTAAATTTATACAGCAATGGCCTCTAAGGAGTTTAAACTTTCTTGAGAGTTTTTTTTTAAAGGTTAATTAAATCCTACAAAGCAGGTAGGAACAGCCATTATTTTAACTAGGTGGAGCCATGGGGCTTTGTCCCAGGGTATGGAATTTATAGGGCAACACTGTCCAGGGAGGAACTTCTTATCTTGACAGCCCTGTCCCCATCCCCAGGGAGGATAGTAGTGAGTTCCTTCCACAGTGTGTCTGCTCCTCCTTCAACAACATAGAAACCTCCTTGTATCCTGGGGCAGACCTCCTTCTTCAGGAGTACATGCCTGCCTCAGGTGCAAACATTGGTGGGTATATCTCTGCATTATTGTTCTTACTTTATAGTCAGAGGAGCATAATGGGCCCAGATTGGGCAAATGATTTGCCCGAAGTCACACAGTAAATCCTAGGTTGAGGGACCCTCCTGAATCATCAGTCTGTTTGGTACTTGTTATTCTGTGACTTTGGACTGAATAGCTATTTCTTCTTCTGTCTCAATGAATTTCTGAAGTTGGGGCAGCAGTGACTTATTGCTCGTCATGAAGAGGCCAGGGCATGGTCTGCTCTTAGTTCTCATCCTGGGGGACACAAAACAGGAATTCTACAGGGGAGTATGCATGGATGAGATTCTACTCCTTGTCCCCCACCTCAACTTGGGGTCATATTAATAAGGAATACCTGGAAAAGCATAGTGCTCACTCTCTGCCCCCACTCCATGGAATTGGGGAGGGAGGCCCAACCCATAAGAGAAAGGATATCAGCAAAGGTCTGGCAGGCGATGTCCCTAAGGTCCACGTTGGCATGGACTCTCTTCAGGAGAGGTTGTTTGAGAGGCTCCCAGGAGTGCTCCCACAGCTGGCTCTTACCTCGTGCCTTGGGGAACATGGCTTTGTTGATAGTCTCCTTTTCAGGGAGCCTAGATAAGGAGAGATGCTTGGTTGTGGCCTAAGGACTCTTGTCAGGGAAACCTCTCCATGATGGAATCAGTCAGTCGGAACAACAGAGTCAAGACTAGGACTAGAGGGAAGGAATCCTAAGGCTTAAACAGATCTGAGCAGCTGAGTTAGCTCAAATAAGTCTTTACTGAGTGCCTTCTCTTTGTCAGCCCCATATCAAAGACTTGAAAAAGGGGGAGGTCACCAATTTATGAGATCCAAAGGCATTTAGTTTTGTCTCATTTGCTACACATTTCTTTTTTTTCCCCCTCTTTTCCTTTTTCTTTCTCCACCATTTACTTTTCAATTCTCTCAGACATTTCCTTTTCCCAGATTTTAGCCAGCTGACGCTTCTCTCTCCTTCTACTCTACCACTTATCTTCAGCCCAACCCCTATTGTTAAGTCCACATGAGAGCCCTTGGACCTAGTGAAATATCCACAAATTGGCCCCACCTGCTTCATTTTGCAGCCTTACATCTCCCAACTCCCTAATCAACTACACTATGTAGCCAGTGATAAGAGATGGCTAGCCAAAGGGTGCTATAGAAAGTGTTGGAATATCATTGAGAAGAACTCAGAGTTACATAGGAAGACTTCTATAGAGTGATGTATACAGAAGAAAGCAATAATGTAAATCAGGGGTTCTTGATCTGGGGCATATAGGTAAATTTGGGGGAACCTAGATGAAAAAAATATATCTTTATTTTCTTTTTTTTTTAGTTTCTGAGTAATTTAATCACTTTATTAATAAGGCCAGCACGTTAGTAACAAAAGGATGGTGATTTGACTGTCTCTCTTAGACCAAAGACAATCATGGTGGCAGACTCACGGATTATACATCCTTCAAAGAGTAGGTGTTCCTGAGGGGCAGCAATCAAGTCTGATTAGATAACACAATGAGAGGAGGGTTATATTAAAGTGAAGGGCTGAGAGAGACATCGTGTCACTTTGGGACAAATAAACTGTCTTTTTTATTTAATTTATTTAATATATTTAGTTTTCAGCATTGATTTTCAAAAGAGTTTGAATTTCAAATTTTCTCCCCATTTCTACCCTCCCGCCCACTCCAAGACGGCATATATTCTGATTGCCCTGTTCCCCAGTCAACCCTCCCTTCTGTCACCCCACTCCCCTCCTATCCCCTTTTCCCTTACTTTCTTGTAGGGCAAGATAAATTTCTATGCCCCATTGCCTGTGTATCTTATTTCCCAGTTGCATGGAAAAACTTTTTTTTTGAACATCTGTTTTTAAAACTTTGAGTTCCAAATTCTCTCCCCTCTTCCCTCCCCACCCACCCTCCCTAGGAAGGCAATCAATTCAACATAGGCAACATGTGTATAATTATGTAAAACCCTTCCACAATACTCATGTTGTGAAAGACTTACTATATTTTGCTCCTTCCTAACCTATCCCCCTTTATTCAATTTTCTCCCTTGACCCTGTCCCTTTTTGAAAGTGTTTGCTTTTGATTACCTCCTCCCCCTATCTATTCCCTTCAGCTACCCTAATACTGAGGTCTCATGAATCATACACATCATATTTCCATGTAGGAATGTAAACAAAACAGTTCAACTTTAGTAAGTCCCTTGTGATTTCTCTTTCTTGTTTGCCTTTTCATGCTTCTCTTGATTCTTGTGTTTGAAAGTCAAATTTTCTATTCAGCTCTGGTCTTTTCACTGAGAAAGCTTGAAAGTTCTCTATTTTATTGAAAGTACATATTTTGCCTTGGAGCATCATACTCAGTTTTGCTGGGTAGGTGATTCTTGGATTTAATCCTAGCTCCATTGACCTCCGGAATATCATATTCCAAGCCCTTTGATCCCTTAATGTAGAAGCTGATAGATCTTGTGTTATTCTGATTGTGTTTCCACAATACTCAAATTGTTTCTTTCTGGCTGCTTGCAGTATTTTTTCCTTGATCTGGGAGCTCTGGAATTTGGCAACAATATTCCTAGGATTTTCTTTTTGGGATCTTTTTGATGAGGCAATTGGTAGATTCTTTCAATTTCTATTTTACCCTCTGGCTCTAGAATATCAGGCCAGTTCTCCTTGATGATTTCTTGAAAGATGATATCTAGGCTCCTTTTTTGATCATGGCTTTCAGGTAGTCCAATAATTTTTAAATTATCTCTCCTGGATCTGTTTTCCAGGTCAGTGGTTTTCCCAATGAGATATTTCACAGTCTTCCACTTTTTCATTCCTTTGGTTCTGTTTTATAATATCTTGATTTCTCATAAAGTCACTAGCTTCCACTTGCTCCAGTCTAATTTTTAAGGTAGTATTATCTTCAGTGGTCTTTTGGACTTCCTTTTCAATTTGGCTAATTCTGCCTTTCAAGGCATTCTTCTCCTCACTGGCTTTTTGGAGCTCTTTTGCCATTTGAGGTAGTCTATTTTTAAAGGTGTTGTTTTCTTCAGTATTTTTTTGGATCTCCTTTAGCAAGTCATTGACTTGTTTTTCATGGTTTTCTTGCATCATTCTCATTTCTCTTTCCAATTTTTCCTCTACTTCTCTAACTTGCTTTTCCAAATCCTTTTTGAGCTCTTCCATGGCCTGAGACCAGTTCATGTTTTTCTTGGAGGCTTTTGATGTAGGGTCTTTGACTTTGTTGACTTCTTCTGGCTGTATGTTTTGGTCTTCTTTGTCACCAAAGAAAGATTCCAATGAGTCTGAATCCGAGTCTGTTTTTGCTGCCTGGCTATGTTCCCAGCCAACGTACTTGACCCTTGAGTTTTTCCTTGTGGAGTAGAGAGTACTTTGTTCTAAGCTGGAGGGGATGAACTGTTGTTTTCAGAGCTATTTCTATACAGCCAGCTCTGCCACACCAGCGCTCCTCCTCCCCCAAGAACCACCAACCAGGATCTGACTCAGATCTTAAGCAGGCTCTGCACTTCTGCTCTGCTCTGCCACTTAATTCCTCCCACCAGGTGGGCCTGGGGCCAGGAGCAACTGCAGCTGTACTTCTGTAGCTGCACCACCCCCACTGCCCCCAGGGCAGTGGCTGAACCGTGAACTCCTTCCCTGCAGCTTTTCCTACTAACCTTCTCTGTTGTCTTTGGTGTTTGTGGGTTGAGAAGTCTGGTAACTGCCACAGCTCACTGATTCAGGGCACTAGGGCCTGTTCCGCCTGGCTCCTGTTCTGGTTGGTCCTGCTGCTGCCCACGCTGGGCTCTGCTCCGCTTTGCTCCCAGCTCCGTGCCCGATAGACCTTACCCAGTGACCATCCAGGCTGTCCTGGGCTGGAGCCCTGCTTCCATCTGCTATTTTGTGGGTTCTGCAGTTCTAGAATTTGTTCAGAGCAATTTTATAGGTTTTTAGAGGGACCTGGGGTGGGGAGCTCACGCAAGTCCCTGCTTTCCAGCTGCCATCTTCTATATCTTTATTTTCACTAACCTCTAGTTGAAATTTAGCAATTCTTCTGTTACAACACAAGCATCATTCTGAGAAGGATTGTTTTCCTTTATAATTAGATGTGTTTTCTTTCATGCATTTAAAAACAATATTCTGAGAAGGGGTCCATAGGCATGTCCACTTGGCAGACTGCCAAAGGCATTTTGAGTGACTGACACTGCCATTCTTGGCAGACTGACACACACAAAAAGGTAAAGAACCCTTGAAGTAAATGATAACGATATTAAACACCAACAAAACTCAGGTCAAAGACAATGGACCGCATTGGCCCTAAAGCATTGAAAAGAAAGTTCACATTCTACTTTTTTGGTGATAAAATGATGAGTACTATCAGTTTCAATCCTCCTTTTGAGCAATTTTTCTTTCTTTTTTCTCCTTAATAGAATTTTATTTTTTTTAATTACATGTAAAGATAGTTTTCAACATTCATTTTGTAAATGTCTGAGTTCCAAATTTTTCTTCCTCCCTGCTTCTCCTTTCCCCTCCCAAAGACTGCAAGCAATCTGATATAGGTTATACATGTACAATCATATTAAATATATTTCCACATTAGTCATGTTGTGAAAGAAGAATCAGAACAAAAGGGAAAAACCACAAGAAAGAAAAAATAAAAAACAAGTGAAAACAGTATGTTTCGATCTGCATTCAAACTCCATAGTTCTTTCTCTGGATGTAGACAGCATTTTCCATCATGAATCTTTTGAAATTGTCTTGGATCATTGTATTGCTGAGAAGAGCTAAGTTTATCATAGTTAATCATCGTACAATGTTGCTGTTGCTGTGTACAATGTTCTCCTGGTTCTCTGAGCAATTTTTCTTAACTGTTCTTGGGGAATATACTTTGTTGAGTGGCATTAGTTACATGTTTGTTGGGATGTGTCTGCTGTGTTAAAGCAAAACGTATCCACAAAAGAAAAAGATACTGATGGAGGCTGAACTAAGGAGCCTCTTTCCTTGGGTGTATAACTCCAGAACTGGGTCTCACCTGTTTGTGAGGGTAGAGGGTAGTGTTACCTAGGAGTATTACCTGAAGTATTCGTAGGAATACTCCTCTAGTGTGTATAGCTTTCCCTTCAACTCTTCTTCTGCATGTTCTTGTGGCTGTGCTTTCAAGGTGGCCAGCTTCCGATCCTCAGGGGACATTGCCAACAGACTCTAGAAATACAGATACCCAAAGTGTAGCAACACTCTCTCTTCATGCAGCAAGCCTGAGCCCCGACAAGATTCTGTCCCATAATTATACACTGAATGCTTGAGGCCAAGTCTGGAGGAAGGGCTCTCCAAAGAGGAAAACACCTATCCATAGTCCCAAGCTCCTAATCTTTCCCAGCTGATGACATGGGCATGAACTCAGCCCAAAGTACCAAGGACACATTAGAGAAGAGACAGTGTGACCTTTACCACAGAAGCCAACATCTAACCTAATCATTTTCCTTAGTTACTCAAGCTCATGCACTCAGACTCCTTGCCCACTTATCCCAAATAGCCAAATGGTTGCTAGGGCCTGCCTTTTTACATTAAAAACATCTCCCGCAACACATCCCTTTCTCTCTACCCACATAGGCACACTCTGGTGAAGACCCTCATCGCATCCTACTAGCAATAGACATCTAGTTGGTTTACTTTCCTCATCACTCTCTCTCTCTGCTCCACTCCATCCTCCATTCTGCTGATCCCACTCAATAAACTTCTGTGACTCTATTACCTCCAGGATCAAACGTAAAATTCTGTTTAGTTTTTAAAGTCCTTCATAATCTAGCCCCTTTCTATCTTTCCAGTCTTCTTCCTGGCTGGGCTCCATGCCTGGAATCTTTCTCTTACCTCTGCTTCCTGGATCCTCCAAGACTCAGCTCAGATCCCACCTTCTGTTGAGGCCCTTCCCAATCCTCCCAGCTGCCAGTGCCATCCCTCTGAGATTACCTATCTATCCGGTATACATCTTGTATCTGTGAAACTGTTTGCATGCTGTCTCCTCCTTCAAACTGGGAGCTCTTTGAGGTCAGGGACCACGTTTTTGTCTTTCTTTCAATCCCCGGTGTCTGGCACATAGCAACTACTCAATAAATGCTTTTTGATTGATTGATGGGTGGGCAAAGAGCTTCTTTTTTTAATCTAACTGACCTCAGACACCAAGCTAATTACTAAGAGGACCAGGGCCTCACACACATAGCCTGTCAGAGTCAAATGCATATCCTCTGGGTGACCCTCATTCCCTGCCCTCTTGGGATGAAGCCCCAGAGTTGGTATTGCATATGAATTCTGCCCTGCTCCTGGAGACCTGATCTCTTGGTATTTCCTAATCTAGAATTAAACTCTATATCCTTCCACACTAGTTCCTCTGTACTTGTAAGACTAACAGCTCCACTGCTAACTCCAGTTCCCACCTATCTCAGTGCCTTTGCACTGACTGACCCTTCCCCACTATCCACCATCCCTAGAATGTACTGCCTCCTCACCCCCATCTCTTGGAATCTTTGATCTCTTTAAGGCTCAGCTCAAATGCCACCTTTTATATGAGCCTTTTCCCCCTTCACCTCTCCTCTTACCCCAATATGCTAGTGCCTTTCTCCCAAATTAGCTTCTATCTATTTTACATCTACCCATAGGTATATGTTGTCTCCCCCAGCCAGACTGTAAACTCCCTGAGGGCAGGGAAATTTTCAGTTGTGTTTTTGCAGCCTCAGGCTCTAGCCTAGTACTTGACACATAGTGGGTTTTAACAAATGTTTGTTGATGGATCGATTGATTCCCCTACTCTGGAAGGTGGGGACCCTAATGAATTCTACTTTTCCATACCATGGCTAGAAAATTTACCTCTTTCCGCTCCCCATCTTGCATATGCTACCGGTAGCCGAATCTTGTCCATTTACCCCCATAATCTCTTTCCCGTATGCCCCCTTTTCCATTTCCTCCTAAATTCCCCATTCTTTTTGTTTGTAGGCAAGGTGGCAACAACTTTAGTATGGGCTCTTGCCATTTCTCCTCTGGACTAGAGCAATAACCTACAGTAACCTCCCTGTTCCCAGGATGCCCCCTCTTTAGTCCATCTTCTTCATAACTTCCACATCAACATTCATAAATACAGACCTAACAATGTTATTTTCCTACTCAGAAATTTTCAATGGCTTCCTATTGCCTGGAGGATAAAATATAAAATCTTCAACCTGATATTTAAAGTCCTTCACAACCTAGCTCCAACCTATCATAAACTCCCTTATTTGGCATTTAAGGCCACACTCAAACTGCCTCCGGTTTGGCTTATTATAGTCTCCTCCCCTTCGTAACCTCTAAGGTCCAGCAAAACTGGCCTTCTTCCTGTGTCTCATTTGTGATATTATGCTTCCTTCCATGCCTGCCATGCTCTCTTTCCTCCCATCCATCTTAGAACCCCTAGCTTCTTTCAAAGCTAAGGCACCTCCTTCTATAGGAATGCTTTCCCAGTTCCCCACTGAAAATCCTCATTGATGCCACTCCCTCCCTCCCCCCACACCAAAGACTTTGAATTTATTTTGCGTATGTACCTGTTGCCTCCACTAATACAATGTAAGGCCCGCAATGGCAGAGATTGTTTCACTTTTGTCTTTGTATTCTTATTGCTTAAATCACAAACTCATAGGAGGTGCTTAATAAATGCTGTTGATTAACAGCTGATAACAGTTCCTAGTCCTGCTGACCTGCCAGAATGAAAGGGTTAACCACTGTGGGACCGCTCTGAAGGGTCAAAAATGTTATGTGCATTATGCTTTGGCAGTGGGATGGAGGCACCAAATTTAAAGTCAGGAGAGTCCAGTTTAATTCTCCTGCATTTGCTAACTGTGTGATGATAGGGAAGTCACTAACCTCTCTGAACTTCACTATCCTAATCTCTAAAATGGGGATAACAACACATAGTGATGCTGTATTTTTAGGGGTAGGGCTGGGGGGTGGTGAGCATCATAGAGAAGGCAGGAGCTCCTTCAGGAGAAGGGAACCACTCAGCTGTGGTCTCCAGATCCCCAGCCGTCACTGCCCTGCTCTGGCCTCCCCACAAGAGGAGGTTTAACCCAAGGTAAGTGGAGCCTCAGAGGAAACAGAGGCCTCTTTTTCCATCTCCACCATGAGGAATGGACTCTCTGGCCACTGCTCAGAATACTGCCTTTGCCTCAGAATTCCAGACTAGGAAGAGACCTCTAGAGGTCACCCTATCCAGTCTCTTGTGTCCAGACCAGTGAACGAGAGGGAATGGAAAGAGCTGGACCTCGAGAGATGTGAGTTTTAGTGCTTTAGTTTCCCTTGCTGCATTGACCATGGGCAATCACTTTCCTTCCCTGCATTTGCCTCGGTTTCCTTGTCTGTAAGAGAAAGGAGAGCTAACTAGATGACCTTCAGGGTCCCTTCCAGCCCTGATATTCCATGATCTATGAATAAGTAAGACATTCAGGACGGTTGACTGTCCTTTTTGCTTTTTTGAACCAGTCACTTTTGTATTCTTTCACAGTTCCAGGGTTTGCGAGCTCAGGGACCTCAGGGCTTTTGATCTTGGTATCATCGGGGCTAAACAAGAAAGACATTGACCCACGCACAAGTCAGAAAGGAGTGTGGAGGCTTCTCCTGACACAGAACCACCCTCTCTTCCTACCTCGTGGCAGATAATGGTCTCTGTTAGGGGTAGGGACAGAAACATCTACCAGGGGTGGTAGGAAAGGTGATGGGGAGAAGCACAAGACTGGGGACTTAGGGAGGGCCATAAATCTATGACAAAAAGTGAGATAGCTCAGATCTTGCCCACAGGTAAAAAATAGCAGATAGTTCTGCTTTACATTTAGCTCTGTAAGGTATAGTGGAAGAAGTTCTGAGTACTGTGTTCAAGTCCTGACTTTGCAACTAATTTGTTTTAAGATTGTGGGTAAGTCACTTCAATGCTCTGACCCTAGTTTCATCTGTAAAACAGGGGTAAATCTTGTTGAATATTCAGGGTTGTAAGAGTGTTTTGAAAAGCGCAGAATGCTACAAATGTAAGAGAGTATCATTACCATCATCTGCGGGGTAGGCTTCACAATGGTGGGGATGATATAGATGCTTTCAATGGATACTACTCCAGTCTTGCCCGTCCTGTCATTTTGGGCCGGTATCCAGTTGCCACTGGGTGCTAGACCTTCACCTTCGGTCAGGATCAACAAGTCTCCTCTTTTATACGTCAGGATGGTGGGGTCATCTGGAAGCCCAAAGATAAACACAGGGTATAGTCTACCTGGAAAGAAGGGCTATGCCAATGTGGCAGGAAGAATAAGTTGGAGGGGAGGGGGATATTGCTAACATATTATGCCTCGGCCCTGAAAATCAGGTATTTTTGGAGTCTCAAGGCCAAGAAAGACCCAGAGAAGAGGAACAAATAGGGATAGTAGTTTGCATCCATTTCTTTGGGACCCATCTTCAGAAGGGATGGGGTTATCCTGGTTCCCATTTTACCCCTTTCCTACAGTATTAGGAGTCTAGAGATAGTCTCCCAGAGACTTCCCAGAGACTCTATCTCTGAACCATCACCATGTTGGAACCATCATCACTACCTTCTTCAAAATTCGCCTCTCCTAGGCAATGTTTCTTCATTTTCCCTATTCTGATTCCCTCCTTTCTTTGCAGTCCATGGTACTTCTCCAACTACTTCAGCCCATTCTAGGGTCTCCTGTTTGGACCTCTTATAGGCTTTCTTATAGGCAGCTAGGTGTCACAGCAGATAGAAGCCCTGGGTTTGGAGTCAGGAAGACCTCCCTAAGTTCAAAGCCGGCCTCAAACACTTACTAGCTGTGTGACCTTGACAGAAAGAAGGAAATCAGGAAGAGAGGTTTTGAGGGGTGGGAAGATAATGAATTCTGTTTGGGGCATATTGAGTTTGAGGTGCATAGGAAACATACAGCTGAAAATGTCCAAGAGGCAGTTAGTGATGGGGGTTGGTAGGGGGCAGAAGCTGGAGTTCAGATGAGGAAACAAGTGCAAAGAGGGCCAGTCACTTGTCTAAGATCACATAGCTATTGAATTAGTGAATCTGAAACCAGGCCTCCTGACTCCCAGGACAGTGCTCTTGGTGCTTCATACGAGATTTGGGCTGTTTCTCACTCTAAGAACCTCCTATATGCTCTGCTCTGATGCTGTCTGATGTTGCTTGAACATGACTTTTGCCATAGAGAGCCAGGAGGAAGACTGAAGTGAATTCAGAGAAAGCTGGAGGGTAGAGCTGGTTCCAAGAGACGCAGAGGACCTAGAACACTGAATGTAACAAGTCCAGAGGACTTTTTGCCAAATTCCACCCCATTGTCAAGTAGAATGCAGGTTCTCTGAGGTCAGGGACTATACTGTCTTTGCATCCCCGGTGCTTTACACATAGTAGGGATTTAATAAGTGTTCCTGGAATTGAATTGTTAAATTGACCTCAGTACTGATCCCTATGGCCTAACCCCAGAGCCTGGCCCTTCTCTAGACCCCTTCAGACTTTATCATGCTATTTATAACCTTATTCATAATGAAAAAAAGGGGTTTTATCTCTGGCCCTTCAGCTCCATGAATCTTCTTTGATTACTTCTGGCTCTTGCCTGATCAGGAACTTTATGACTGTGGATTCTCTCCCCCTCACCCTACTGTCACCCCATCAGTCCCTCCCCCACCCCCCAATCCCAACCGTCCACCAAACTAAGAAGGCTTCAACCAGCATCATGGAATCCTTGGCCCATTATAGGGTCTACCCCTGCCTAGCACATCACACCCCTGCTTAGCACCTTGCCCCCCATCCCCTATTCCCTGGAACCAGGGTACCTGTGGATTTCTTATCTCTTGTGGCCATAGCATATGTGGATGTCTTCTTCAGACCCTCCAGGAACATGGCAATTAGCTCAGCAACGTCCACACTCTCGTTGGAGGTAAACACATACTCCTCTGTATTCAAAGTGGACAGGGTGAAATTCTGCTTAAACACCTGGGGTGCCCTGTGGATGAGAATGCTGGTTATCACTAAGACCAAGGACTAACCTTGGCCTCAGAGTTAGAGGACTATTCTCCACTATCCAGTCTGATTGTGAATGATTCAGTCTATGGATTCTCCCAATATTGGATTATTTTATTTGCAGATTTACCAGACTATGAATTATTTAGGCCTGACTGTTCCTACTTTTCTTTACAGCATTTAAGTTATTTCCTGGTTCCTGTGGTAAAAGAGAGGAGAAAAATAAAAGAGGAGAAATTTTCATTCATCAAATTTGGAAATCTTACTTGAAAAAGTTCTGGCCAAAGATATGGTAGAACGTTCAGCTAAAATGGTGTCAGAACAGAAGCCAAAAGAGAAAGGCAAAAGACAAAGCCTCTAAAAGCAGGAAAGAAGGAAGGTGTAGGCGAAAGAACACTGGGTTTGAATCCTGGCCCTGGCATTTACCATGTGACCATGGAGATAATAACTTTCATAACTACATGTTATCCCTCAACTCCTGGGATGCTGCCTGGAGAAGGTTGCCCTAGAGATGTCAGACTCCAGAAATGGCCAAATAGACTCTGTCCCAGACTTCACCCATTTGGTGACATTTTTGATCTAATGGGAAAGGGAAGTTAAAAGAGTTAGTCAACATTCAACACACATTTATTAAGTGCTTACTATATGCCAGGCATTGTACTAAGTTCCCTTCCATCTTGTGCACCATGCTGGACAAAAAGCTGCATACGGAGCCAGACAGGTGTGATCTAATAGCTGGCATCCCTATCTTATGGATGAAGAAACTAAAGCTGACTGGGGTTAAGTAACTTGTCTAGGGTCACACAGCTAGTAAATGTCTGAGGCTGGATTAGAACTTGGGTCTTCCTGACTCCAAGTCCAGCGTTCTATCTACTACTGCACCACCTAGATGCTCAGTGATCCCTGGATCCCCTTCTTCCAGGACTCTGAAGAGCTGCTGCTGCAGAGTTATGGGATGCTTGTTAGTAGTGCCCACCCTGCTCAGTCGAGGAAGGAAGAGGCAGGAGGAGATAGAGATGTGATCCTCTTGGTTGTTGCCCCAGTATCTGATATTTCCACATATTATTTACCTCCTGATCAGGTCTCCTCTTATTATCACATGTCTGATTATAAACAAAAGACTTTAGTTGTATGATTAATGCCAGTACAAATGGAGATTTGGAAAGAAGTTTTTCAGGTCTTTAAAGTGACAGGAAACATCAATCCTCTTTCAGTACAAGCTGAAGTATCTTTTAGGGAGGTTGGATGTTGGTGGGTATGTATTCATAATCCCCCTCCTCAGTGCCCCCACTCAGAAACAAACCACTGAATGGGAGCACCTGTGGTACAGATGAATTTCTGTTGAGAAATGGAGGTTGATACTCTGGTCAATACAATGCTCTAAGACAATTCTGAAAGACTCACAATGGAAACTCAGAGAAAGAACTGGTAAACTCTGAGTGGAGACTGAAGCATACTTTTTTTACTTTTTCTTACTTTTTTGTAACATGGCAAAAATGGAAATATGTTTTGCATGTATAATTGGTATCATTTTGCTTGCCTTCTCAATGGATGTGGAGGGCCTGAAGGGAGGAAGAGAATTTGGAACTCAAAATTTGGAAAAAGAATGTTAAAAAATAAGTAACAATTTTTTTTTTCTAAGGAAAAAAAGAAGAAATGGAGGCTAAGTGATTGAGGTGGCCTGAGACTGATGGGATCAGCCCTCGTTAAGGGCCAGCCCTTAACAAAACTGTGAAGTTTAGTAATGTGTGTGCTCCTCACCTAGCAGTCCTTGTTTCAGCCTCTTCTGCTTTTGAGGCTCTCAGCACCCAATGCCTTTATATTACTGCAACAGTCCTGAGCAGGAAGGAAGATCTAATCAACTTATTTACAGTTAGCTAAATATAAAATTAGGAATATATGTTTATGTAATAATTTTAGAACATAATAACTAAATAACTAAATAGATAAATAGATAAACAAACAAACAAATAAATATAAAGTTAGGGACTATGTGTTACCACTTCTTACTAGGGCATCTGTATTTTAATACGAGCCTGGAAAGAATAGTGGTTAAGCGAAAGAAATGAAGCTTGGAGGGCAGATGGATAGTTATTTTGGGATGACAATGGGTAGGAGGGCATTCTGAATACTACTCTGTGAGGGAAAGCTCCAGATGGAAAAGTCAGTAATCATGGCTGACCAACAGGTCTCTCTATTCAGAGTTTCCACCTCAATCAATTCTGATTTATCCAATTACCATTAGGCCCATTCTAATGATAGGATGATAGGATTTTAGAGCTGGAAACTACCTTAGAGTTCATTTAGTCTGGGGTTCCTGTAGGTCCCTTCTTTGGTGAGTTCTTTCCATAACCTCCACTTTGGGAAAAGGCTCCAGAACCATCCCTGATTCTCTAGACTTAGCCATCATTATGCCTCAATTCAGGTGCCTCCTTTTCTCCCTTCCTCACCTTTCAGCCTTTATGTGTTGCCTCCCACCATCAGAATGCAAACTCTTTTAGGGCAGGGACCATCTTTCTCTCTGCTTGTCTTTGAATCTTCAGCCCTTAGCAGAGGGCCTAGCATGTAGTAAGTGTTTAATAAATGCTGTTGATGGACTGATCTAGTCCAATCCCTTTATTGACAGCTAAGGGAACTGAGGTGCAGAGAGGTTAAATGTTTTGCCCAAGGATACACAGGTAGCCATGCCACTCCAGAGGGCACATGGCAGGTAAAAGACCTCTTTTCAGCTCAGGGCACTAACCTGTTGGTGACTATGCCAGTAACCTCAGGGAAAGTCAGGTCCAAAATTTTCTTCTCTGATTTGTCAAGGAAGCAGATACCTTTCCAGTTAACGGCCAAAATCAGCTCAGTCTTGTGCAGACTGGGTCCTGGAAATGGGATGACATAGTCTTTATGAACACTGGGGGACAGTGCCCTGATTCAGTCCTGCCCCATTTCCCCTACTGTTTTCCCCTTTCCAATTAGCTACCATTACCTGAAATTTTGGTAACTTCAAAAACTTGGAGAATAGTAGAGGCCATTGGAAACAACCATAGTCACAACTTGTTCCTTTACCAATAGCGGAGAGGAGCGATTTTGGATGTAGGGAGCCTAAAAGGGAGAAAATATATTCTGTGATACCCAACAGAGGTACTCTTGTCTGTATTTTCATTCATCCACTCAGTAACTCATTTATTCATTCAACAAATATTTATGGAATGACTTTTGTGTACCAAACACTCTGAGAGATACAGGCATTTATTACGCATTATATATTACAAGCAGGTGTCAAGGTATTTGGAGACACCCTGTTTCCCAGAGCTAAGGCCCAGCAAGCAGGCTATGCTCTGAGCTTGGCATAACAACAAACCTTTGTACTCTGGATGATCTCACCCTCTGGCAAAGTGACCAGCACCAGGTGTTCACTGAGGGATTTATGACTTTTATATTAATCAATAACTGTTTAGATTTGTTGGAGCTCCCCCTGTTTCCCAGGAACCTGAGAGCCAAAGTGTTGCAGCCTAAAGCCATCCATCAAAATCTCCTGACATGCTAACAATTCCAGAATTCCTGTGCTTGTGTAACCGAACCAGATACTGCACTCCGGTTCCCACCACACTAACTCTGATTCTGTATCCTATCGAATAATCACAAGGCTCAGTGACTATTAAGACTTAAGAACTTAAGACTTAGGAACTTAAGAATTGTTCCCACAGGACCCAGGAACACCTGCATTGTCCACGCATGAGCCTGCTGTGAACTGCTAAGAATGATTGTGTTGTGGTCCAGCATACTGTTGGTTTTTATGCATATAAGATCTACCTTTGCCCCAGCATGTTAAGCCCTGCTTCTCAGGAGGTAGGGCTTCTGCTTGCAGGCATTTTCCTCACTCTGAAATTCCTGTTTAATCTCTGATATACCTGCCTCTGGCCTGCTCTGTTCAGTTCCAGCAATTCCCATGTTAGAGGCCGGTTCTGGTCTGGTTGACATAGGAAAGCTCCATTATGGGGTCCATATAAAGCCCTTTATGGAGCTTCCCTACCTGCAATGTACAAAGTCATAAGGGATGCTTAATACATGGCTGTATCTCTCGGAGTGTTTGATACATAAGAGTCATTTAATAAATACTTGTTGAATGAATGAATGAATGATTGAATAAATATGAATTTTATCTAGCCTGTGGAACAAGCAACAAAAAGTACATTGAGTCTTTTACTCACAAAACTGTACACAGATTAAAAAACCTTTTGTGCCTGCCTCTGAGAAGGCCACAAGATGAAGCTCTTAGTGCATGAGATTCTTGTGCACACACTCCATCTCTGTGTAACTTCCTTCTTTGTGTTTTGCTCTGCCTGCTTTGTTCTATGGTTTTGTTTTTTCTGTTCCCTCTCCTTGGATGTTGCTCTGTGCCTGGTCTCTGTTACGTATCTAATTGGTCCCGCTTCTATGTTTCTTTCCCTGTATTATCTTTCTCTCTCACTTGATTTTTTTCCATCCCTGTCTCCTCACTCTTCATTTCCTTCCCTTGTGTTCTATCTTCTTTAGAAAATAAAACATAATATATTCTACAGTATATGTTATACTTATTAAACAGAATCTCATGTTTTCTATTCTTAATTTTAAAAGTGCACAAATGGAACATTTCGCCCTCATATTAACCTTGAGTTATGTTTCCCTTATATACTCATGCCTTTGAAAAAAGTTCCTCATTACTTCTTTAGGAGAGATAAAAATAGTGTGCTTAATGCACTTCCTATCTACTACTATGCAAACAGTTTTTTTTTATGTGCAAAATACTAGTGGCATTTCCGAGCTGTCCAGGGTTCAAGTTCATTCAAGAGAAAAAGGAGGTAGTTTTGGTTATTGTTCAGTTGTTTCAGCCGTGTGCTGACTCCTCATGAGTGCATTTGGGGTTTTCTTTGCAAAGATACTGGAGAAGTTTGCCATTTCCTTCTCTGGCTCATCTGTAAAATGAGGAACTGAGGCAAACAGGGTTAAGTGACTTGCCCAGGGTCACACAGGTAGGAAGTGTCTGAGGCTGGATTTGAACTCAGGTCCTACTGACTCCAGGCCTGCTGCTCTATCCACTGCACCACCTAGTTGCCCCTGAGGACAGGGCCAGCTCTAAATCTGGGGTTAGCCCCAAATTAGGGTCCCAAAGGACTTACTTGCTCACCCAGTGAAGAGAGTCAAATTAGAAACAGATCTTTGTTCAAGCTTAAATCTATTTGGATACTCGATCTCTTGAACTTTTACCGGACTTCAGACCACATTTTCCTGTTTTGTCTGTAAGGTCCTGATTCGGTAAGACTGCTGACCTGTACTTTCAAATCTCGGACACCCTCCTGCCTCTTGGTTTATCTCATGGCAGCTGCCTTGATAACAGATTCTATTCCCATGAATGAAATGGGATTACCTCTTGCTCACTAAATGAGATATTAGCACTGTGGACCTTGCTACCTAGACTAGGCTGGCCTTTCAGTATTGGAGCTCATACTATGCAGTGCTCTTGGCCACATAGCCCCTGAGTAGGCCCAAGGGAGTCTGAAGGACACATTATGCTTCTCTAGCAGACAAAACGACACCAGAAATATTCATATAGTTTATATATTCCTTCTCTTTATTACTAGTATTGGTAGTTCCTGGATTTCTCTAACCCACAGGGATCTCTCCCCTACACTGAACAACATATATATTTGTTGTATCATCTGTTATATAACCGCCTTCAGGGGATGGACTATGACACACCATCGCTGTACTCTCTAGAGTGCCCAGAACAAAGCAGGTGTTAAAATTGGAATTGAATGGAGAAGAGCTGGTTGCCATTAGGAGGTTCTGACCTTTGCACAAGCTGAAGTCACAAGGTTGACCCACTGTTCCTGTGGCTTTGTCCTGAGCACCTTCCCAGGGATGCAGACTGGAAGGATCTTCTCGATGTTGCTGCTCCGGATGAAGCTTCCAAACTCAACGTAGCAGTGTTTGGCTACCACCTCCACCAGGTCCTCCTCCTGTAAAAGTTCAGTTGGTCATAAAGTGGCCTGGTGGGTGATTGGGGAGAAAGCGTTCTTTCCCCTTTAAGTCCTGCTCTCCTCTCCCCTCCTTTCAGGGGCCCATGCTCAGTTCAACCCAATTAACTGCTCATCACTACTTCCTGCAATGAGTTCTGGGTCCAATTAATCCATAGGGAGGCAGAGAATGAAGGAAGAAAGCCCAGCAAAAGACATGGCTTAGAGAGGTCATTTGATCCATCTCCCTGCCTCCTAGTAGGACCATCCTCACTTCCAAACAATCTCAGACAAAAAAAGACAATGTGTTAAACAAGACCTCCAGTTCAGATAGCAAGTGCTTCTTATAGACTCAGACAAATTATTGGGTCCTGATTCAAACTTAATGATGCCCTGATAATAGTCTTGGCCCTACTGCTAGGGAACAAATGCTTGTATTAGTTCTGAGGATCTTTCAGGTACCAGAGATATTCATTTAACTAGCTGCTTTCCCCATCTAGAAAGACCAGATAACTTAATATAGCCTCTACTTGGCTCTCAAGGCCCTCTAAAATCTAGTTATGGATTCATAAAGTGTTAGAGCTCAAAGAATCTTTGTCATTATCTAGTCCAACCCTTTGGCTAAGAGAGAGAGAATGACTATCCCAAAATCAGATAGCAGAGTAAAAATAGAATAAAGATAAGAACCAAGACCATCCAACTCAATTTCCCATCCTTGTCCAAACTCCTGCTCTAGGCAGGCCAATTTTCTTACCACTCATCTTCTGGGTCCTAGGTAATGTCATTTTTTTATCTTCTTCTACCTTTCATTAGCCCAAATTTTACGCAGTCTTGAGACCCACATCAAGTTCTACCTTCTCCATGAAGCCTTCCTTGATTATCCCAGCCCACACTGATCATGAACTCCTATTGTACCTATAATTGCAATCACATCATCTAACACTGCTTTACATTATTCTCCAAAGTTTCTCGTATGTAAGTATTGCCCAGCTTCACCCAGCAGCAAATTGGCCCCTCTAACAGTGACAATGTTCCCCAAGAGGAATAAGTCTAGTTGAGCCTCCTGTTTAGCTGAGATACCAGCATTTGTGGGGTGCCAGCTCAGATCAGCCACAGAGTCCCTTGTGCATCACTGACCCCATGCCCTGAAGTGAACTTTGGAAGATTCTTCAGAGGAAGAAAGGACATTGAGGCCCTGCCGTTTTGGTGTTACAAATTCCTTTGACCAAGTGTATTCCCTAGCTATATGTCTTCTTAGGGTTGTGTCCACTCTTCACTCCCCTCCCCGACTCTGTGTCTTTGTGGGAGGGTGCACCCCAGATTTTGTAGGGGAAAGGCTTTGCTTCTACTGTTGCTGCTCTGCCATTTGAATTCATGTGGTCTCCTGATCTGGCCTGTCTTCTGGGAGGGAGAGAGGCACCATTCCTTTAAGCTCTCTGCTGCCTAAAGCCTTGAGAAGACTCAACTCTGAGACTAAACCCTTAAGGATAAGAACGTACTCAATCTCATCCCTCAATCATCAACATACTCCCAACCTCTCGTACCTTCCCCATCCCAGTGATCCTGAATCTCTAGCGGTCATTCAAACCTGTTCTCTGCTCCCCACTGTCGAATCCTTTATTCCTGCCTCTCTCAATTCAATCCTGCCAAGATGCCGCTCTAAGGTGAACTGTTCCATCTCATTTGCTCTCTGGAATATCTCCTCCATTGGTAACAAACTTGCTTTCATCTTAAGTCTTTTCCTTTCTCACTCCTTTCATTTGCTGGCTCTCACTGTGTCCTGACTCCCTCCTGATGACACACCTTCCCAGGATTGTCTTTCCACTGGTTGCTCAAATCTCCCACTTACTGGTTGAGGTGGGGGAGTTGGAATATTCTTTTCTCCCCATCAACACTTCCATGTTCTCCCTCTACCATTATCACTTAATAACCTCTCCTCTTTTGAGGTTCAATTAATCCACATTTACCACCCAATATAAAATTGTTATCTACCATCATCCAAAACACTACCTTTTTTTCCCTAATGAGTTTAGTGCCTGACACCATCTTTCCACCTCAACTCTTGCCCTCATAGTAGGGAACTTAAACATACGTATTCAACATACATATGTTCTCTCAGGCACACTAATCTCCCAGTTCTTCAACTTATCATCATCATCATCATCAAAATAGCTACATTTATATAGTACCTACTATGTGCCAAGCCTGTTCTAAGTGCTTCACAATTATTACCTCATGCGATTCTCACAACAACCTTGGGAAATAGGTGCTATTATTAATCCCCATTTTAAAGTTGAGGAAACTGAGGCAGACTGAGGTTAAGTGACTTGCCCAGCGTCACAGCCAGTAAGTGTCTAAAGCAGGATTTGAACTTAGGTCTTCCTATGCCCAGCCTCTCTCTGTTGCATTGTTTTCCATGACCTATTCCCTCCCCCAAACTTCAGCTACACGTAGAGATATGGTCATACCTTTGACCATCACCCATAAATGCACCACCTCCATCTTCATGAACTCTACAGTTCCTTTGTCTGATCACAATCTGTTGTCATTCTACTTCTCCCTCTGACTTGCACCACCAAATTCTGTTGAAGCCCTCTATTCTTCAGATCTTTCCCAGGCCATCATCCCTACACTGGCTCCGTTCTCCTCACTTCTCCACTGACCCCTTAATCAACAAGTTCCACTGTACACTGTCCTTTTCTTTTGAGTCCTTTGCCTCCTTATCCCACTACTGATCTTACCCTGCCAAACCGAAGCCTAGGATTACTCCCACCACCCATTGCCTTTGTTCCTCTTACTCATGTGCTGCTGAAAGAAATTGGGAAAAAAACCAACAAAACTGTAATGACTTGGTCCATAAAAATTTGATCATAACTGGGTTCTCTCTGTAGCAAGACAATCCTTTTACCCCCACCTTCCCCAATTGACTCACTATCTCATTCACCACAGTGGCTTCTCCAAAACTTTTTGTCCTGCCTCAAACCTTTCATAGTTTCCATTCTCCCCTTCTCCCCACCCTCTCAGCTGAGAAGCTTGCCTCATATTTCACTGGAAAAATTGAGGCCATTCACCTAGAGCTCTGTCTTCCTCATCTCACATCACTCAGATGTCTTCTGCTACTATTTCCTCTTTAACTGTCTCATATGAATAGATGGACCTTCCAATTACATTTTTTTGTGGGGGGAGGCAATTGGGGTTCTTGATCCCCTTTAGTGCTAGTGTTTTCCTTATGTTGATTATCACCAACTTATCCTGTCTATATCTTATTTGTATGTAGTTGCTTGAATTTCCAGTGCCTGCACATAGTAGGTCATTAATAAATGTTTGTGGACTAATCAACTCTAAGAACTTATTGAACCTACTGGTGGATTGTTAATGAGAAGCACCCTGGTGAAGAATTGTAAGAAGTAGTAATCCACAGCGTTACTCCTAAATTTCAAGGTAGTAATCACCCCTTTGTGGACCCAACCTGCCAGTATGTGTGCAAGTTCAGAGAGTGGTGAAGAGGGGATGCTATAAGTGTATCTATATCTATCTACACATATATACATACATATACATTTATTCAATGGGCTTTAACAAAGCCTTATTTTCCAGAGCTATATTTCAAGAAATCATAAATGAAAACCCCCATGAGATAAAAGAGTTGATTGATTGATTGTTTCGAAGAACCCCCTCACCTTCTCTAAGCGGTACTCTCCAAACCGGAATCCTCGGATAACCTGGTGATAAATGAGTTCTGTGCTGACAGGATCCTGCTTGAAGTCATGCCACGGAGTGAAGATTTCTTTCCTGAAGAAGAAGCGCCAAGGGGACTGGCGTTCATTTTCACCCTTCTCCTTGGTCAGTTGTTCACACTGGGAGATGGCATCCATCAAATGATCACGCCCTCCACCTAATGACCAGACCTGAGTAACAGAGAGTCTCATGTGGGAGGGGGCTGCGATTCAAAAGTCAGCTTCCACCAGTAGAAAGAAAAAAGATCTCTCTCTCTCTCTCTCTCTCTGTCTCTGTGCGTGTGTCTGTCTCTGTCTGTCTCTGTGTGTGTCTGTCTGTCTTTCTGTGTGTGTGTGTGTGTGTGTGTGTGTGTCTGTCTGTCTGTCTGTCTCTGTCTCTCTGTCTCTGTTTCTCTCCTCCCCTGCCTCTGTCTGGGTCTCTCCCTCCCTCCCTCCTTCCCTAGCTCTTCTTACATAGATGTAATAGCACAGGTCTATTCAAAACCAAATGTCATAAGAGTTATAGAGCTTCAGTGTCAGAGATCCTCTGGTCTAAGGCCCACACTTTGCAGATAAGAAAGCTCAGGCTCAGAGAGGGACATCTCGATGCCTTTGGAAGGGGATTGTTATCTGGGCAAATGTGAAGTTGGTTGTATTGTAGTAAGCTCAAAAAAGAAACCAAAAAATGAATCCATTTGGAAACACTGTGGAACATTCAGGTTTTGAAATTTTAATTTTGACAAGTACTAAATGGTAAAACTAACTTTCTTTTGTCAGGATTTTGCTTGGTCTTATCATTTAGAGTCAAATTACATAATGCTATTGATCTTGAATGGCCAGAGATGTCTCTCCCCACTTGGCCAAGGCCTGTCCCCTAATCAGAGATAACCTGTCTGCAAATAGATTAGTTTGCACATTGGGGTCATGACATACAAGTATACTGCCTAAAGATGAATTTGACCTAATATCTTTGACATAAAGGTACAAGGTGATTTCATATGGGATTATATGGATATATCTGCATGCATCTGTGTGGAGGAGGGGGCAAGTGAGTGTGTGGAAATCTGGGTGTGAGGGTATGTGGGGCATATGGGTATATATATGGTAACGTGAGGGTAGGTCTTTGGGTACCTCTGTGTCTTTGTGCAAGTGTAAGTATGGTAATCTCTTTTATAGAATGTGAGCATCAATATGTAGACATAGGTGTCTGGATGGGAGGGTGTGCGAGTGTGACAGTGTCTGGCCAGCAGTCATCTGGGATGTGGGATTTGTGGGTACTTAGGTATATGGTGACTGGGTATGTGATATCTGAGTTTGGGTTATGGGGGTTGGGCACAGAAGGTCTGGTAGTCAGGTGTAAGGGTGTGTATGAGGAAATCTGGGTAACCTCTGAGGTTCCTTCCAGTTCTTAGATTTTGTGGGTGCTTGTGTGTGTGCATGAGTATGTGTGTGTGTGTAGAAATAAACCTGTTACCTTGTCATATATGGCGGCGTAGATGGAAAACCCAAAGAGATCCTTCAGGTGTAGTTTATCGGCTATATGCTGGCAGACTTCCCTGGAGGTAGAGGCAGAGTCAGCTGTAATCGTTAGGCTTTCCCCATTCATCAGGGTGACGTTGAAAAGAATGTGAGTCTTGGACTTGACTGCCTGTAAGAAAGACCCCAGAGAAGACTCAGACTCAAGGGCTGAGGCCAAAGCACCCCACCCCACCTCCGGAGTCCTTCCAGCATTTACACATTTGTGTGCATTGTGAATAGTTTTGCGAATTGCTCAGCATGAAGAGATTTTAGTTTGCTCATGGGTATGCACTATCCTATCAGCAGTGACCAGAGCTAGCCTCCTCCACTCTCCATTGACTCCTCCTGCCCCGTCTTCCTGTAGCCTGTGAATATTCAACTCTAAACTCTCTGAGGACATACACACCTCTGCATCCTCCACAGGCTCCCACAAAGCAGGCACTCAGTGAATATTTGTCAAAGGAAGAAAAATAAATATAAAAATAATATTGCCTTACATTTAAGAGTGTATTATAGTAATGAGGATTGCATTCATATTCATTATGTCTTCACAAATTCCTTAATGGGCATGAACAAAGGAAAAATCCCCAGGATTTGATTCCCTAAGATATTTGGGGTTCTCAGAATTCATTATGTGTTCAGAGATATTTTCTGGCTTATACTTCCCCAAAACAATAATAATGATTGTTTTTATAGCTAGCTTTTATATGGGGCTTTAAATTATGGCCTCCCTGTGGGGTTTTGGGTAGGGGACACACCACTGGGAGAATGATGATTGTTGAAGATGCACTATGAAGGATCCAGGACTAGAAGGGATCATGTGGACAGACTCTTCCCTCTCCTCCTTAACCTTGTCTTCACTACCTACTGATGGCTAGAAGGAGGCCTCTCTGGAAAGATGTGTAACGGGGTTCTTCTGGGATAGGTGCAAAATGCCTCTCATGGTGTCTCTACATGAAGAGACTCCATCTTTCCCCTCATGTCCTCCACCTGGAGATGCCATCTGCAGCATTCTGCCCATGTGCCAGACCCCGATTATCAATCTATTCTTCCCTCCCAGCCCCCAGAGCCTGTCCCAGATGACGGCTCCTACCTGGAGCTCTAGCGAGTTGGGAGGCTCGGTCCTCACTCCATTGGCATAGGTGCGTCTCAGTCGCTCTGAACAAAAGGATCTGTAGCCTGGGGGCCCTTTGCTGATGAAGTTCAGCAGGTACTGGAGGGATGAAGGACAGAGGACAGTGAAGGCAGGAAGTAGCTAAAATGAAGCCAGCAGCTCCCCAAGGCAGCATCTAATGCTTCCCAGCCCACAGAAACATCATTGTGAGATTCTCAATTCTAGTCAGTTCTCAGGTTTTTCCTGAGGGATGTGTGAGATGGGTAACTAATACAAAAATTATAATAGCTAACATTTACATAGTACTTACCATGTGCCAGGCATTGGGCTAAGCACTTTACAATTATTATCTTGCTTGAGCCTTACAATAATCTTGGGAGATAAGTGCCATTATTATCCCAATTTTGCAGATGAAGAAACTGAGGCAAACAGAGGTTAAATGATTTGCCCAGGGTCACCAAGCTAGTAAATGTCTCAGGCTAGATTTGAACTCAGGTCTTCCTGACTCCAAGCCTTTCTCTACCATGCCACCTAGCTGGCCAAAAATTAGACAACCTCCAAGTAACTTATATTGGACAGTGGTAGAGTATTTAGAGGCAGCTAGATGGCTCAGTGGATAGGGTTCTGGGCCTGGAGTCAGGAAGACCTGAGTTAAAATCTGGCCTCAGATATTTAGTAGCTGTGTGACCCCGTGTAAGTCACTTAACCTCTGCCTTAATCTACTGGAGAAGAAACTGGCAAACCACTCCAGCATCTTTCCCAAAAAAATCCCATGGATAGTACTGGCATGTTATGGTCCACAGGGTCACAGAGAGCTGGACACAACTGAACAACAACCAAAGAGCTTTCACATTTGTTATGTTGTTTCATCCTCACAACGATCCCATGAGGTAGTTAGCCCTGGCATCACTATCTTATTTAGTTGAGGAGGAAACTGAGGCCCAAAGAGTTTGAATGGTTTGTTTGGTATCACAGAATAAGGCCCTGATAGGTCTAGGACTGTAAGTGATGTCTCCTGATCCCTGGTCCAATAAGCTTTCCAACCTACCGTGTTGATTCTCATTTTTAGACTGTAGGCTCTTCTTTTGGGGGTGAGGGAAGAAGAAAGGAAAAGTAGTAGAATTAACCTCTTAATTACATTCTACAAAATTAAAATGAATTTTCACTGCTCTAGTCCTTTTCCTCCTTTCAAAGTCAGCCAAATGGCAACCATTCCAAATTATTCCCACTTGAGTAAAGCTGATTACATCCTCCCTACAGGATTTATGGAGTCCTGTTGGTCACAGGAACGTAGGATTTAAAACTGGGTGTCATCTTAGAAAGCATCCAGTCCAAGTCTCTCAAACTGTAGATAAGAGAACTGAGGCCCAAAGGGGAGATGTGATTTGTTCAGGGTTGCACAGGTACTATGGAACAGAACTGAGATCTGAACCCAGGTCCTCTGATTCCAAAGCCGCTTTTCATCTCCTCTATACTTGTGATTCCAAGTAATCCCAGAATCTTGGGCTCCCTAGAGGCCAAAGCCCTCTTCCCCGCCTCCCAAGAGGCCAGGAAATCATACCTTCATAAACTTCTCTGAAGGGGGGAAGCAGCCGAGGCAAAGACACAGTAGAATCCACCCTCTTGCAAAACTGTTCCTGTTGTCATTATCGGACAGCTGTTTGCAGATTTGGCAGTAGATCTCATCTCTGTAAGAGACACAAGCAGTGGGCACAGAGCTGGTGAAATGTTGGGTGGGGACATCGTATCACAGAATGCTAAAGATCACCTGGTGCATGGAGGCTCAATGGACTGGCCCAAAGAAATAGAATCACTCATTTTGGTGGGGGTAGAGACCTGAGAAGTCAGAATGGTCCAGGCCACTCATTTCATAAATGAGGAAACTGAGTCCCAGATTGGGGTAGAAAACACTTGCCGAGAGTCATATAGAAAGTTGAGGACGAAAGAATGCTAAGAAGTGAAGGATGAGGATAGAGATGGCCCCCAGCTAGGACTTGGGCCTGAAATCTTTGGCATCTACTATGTCTGTCTTCTTTTAACTCCCCTTCTCAGGCCCTCAACACACACTCTATTTCTGTCTCTCTGTCTGTCTGTCTCTCTATGTGTATCTCTCTTTCTCTCAGTCTCTCTCTCTGTCTGTCTCTGTCTCTGTGTGTGTGTCTCTCTTTCTCTCAGTCTCTCTCTCTCTGTGTCTCTCTCTCTCTCTCTGTGTCTCTCTCTCTTTCTCTCGGTCTCTCTCTGTGTCTCTCTCTCGGTCTCTGTCTATCTGTCTCTCTGTGTGTCTCTTTTTCTCTCGGTCTCTATCTGTCTCTCTGTGTGTCTCTGTGTTTCTCTGTCTCTGTCTCTCTGTCTCTCTCTCTCTGTCTCTGTCTCTCTCTGTCTCTGTCTGTCTCTCCAGTGCCCAAGCTGCCCGGGACCCGTCACCACAGGGACCCCTTCAAAACTTATTCTCTTCAAGAAATGCACCATGTTCTGAACTTTGGCTAATCCCTTCTCCCCAACAAAATTTGCTTATCCCAGATCTTAACCCTTCAGAGCATTATGTTCTTCCAGGTGAGAGCTAACTAATCTGGGGACATCATCTCTGCTGATTTATTCAAAGTAGCTTAATTTCCCTAGGCCTCAGTTCCCTTAACTGTGAAATAAGGGGTTTGGACTTGATTCCTCTGACCCTTCTGGCACAAATCTATGATCGAGATTTATGAACTCAGCAAGGTCAAGAAATATGTGAGGGATTGAACAAGTCTTTTGGCTCCCCTAGAATTCACATTATCATAGGAACTCAAAGCTTAAGGACCTTCAGAGCTCATCTGAGCCATATTCCCACCCGGTGTGGGAATTTCTGCCGGATGGACAGCCAACTTTCACAGAACAATCCTAGTTAACTGGGGAGCTCACTGCTTTACAAGCAGCCTGTGTCGTTGAGGCACAATTCTTAACTATTAGAAAGATCTTTCTTATAATGAGCTGAAATCTGCCTCCCTGTACCTTCCACTTAATTCTACTCTCTGGAGCTACAAAAATGGGCCCAACAATGTTTTGAGTATTACTTGTATTTCGGAGATTTTCTTTGTTAAACAGGAATTCCTCACTCTGAGTCACAGTTGTACTTCCTGAAAGCTTTGTGCAAATCAAATTTCTGTAATGTAAAAATTAGTTATTGTATAGAAGTTGGTTATTTTAAAAGACCAAACAGTGACTCCTTCCCTAAAGTGAAGAATCCCTCTGTGATAACCACCCCTTAATTCATCTGTTCTGGAAAACAACCACTGTAGCTTGCATTTCTATAGCACTCTGAGGCTTGCAAAGGGCTTTGCATGTGCTATTTAATTTCAACCTCACAACAACCCTATGTGGTTGGTGGTTTCATTATCTGTATTTTATAGTTGAGGAAACTGAGGCTGAGAGAGGATGTAACTTGCCCAGGGTCACACAATTAGCAAGTACTTGAGGCAGCATTGAAATTCAGCTCTTCCTGACTCTCAGTCCAGTGCTCTATCCACCACACCACCCAGCTGCCTTGAAAAATTAGCTTTTTTTTCATACGGCAGATTGCTTAAAGCATAAAGTATAGACATTTTTTGTTGTAAAAATATTTGTTGTAATGAAGTATGACCTATATTTTAATATCAGGGAACAGGGGAAAGTGCTCTGGTCTGTGTGTCCCAGACTTCCAGGGCTAGAGGAAGGTAGACAGGAATATGCTGGTAAATGTTTAACAACCAACTTTCTGAAAAGAAAATGTACTCACGACACACTTTGGAGATTAATCTGCATTATTACCATTTTCTCCACCAATTTCTTAAGTCTAGACAATCAACAAAACAATATTTTGAGCTCTGATTTCTAGTTCGCTTATTTCTGAGATATAAACGCTCACTGAAAATTTCACCATCCACTCTCTCAAGCAGCACAAACTGGCCCTACCACACCTCTGAAGGTTAGGTGTTGTTGTCGTCCTTTGTTCTCAAAGGACCATGACACCAAGGAGGTGATGCCATTATATGCAAGTGAATTGGATTACGGTGACAGAGGGCTGCGCAAAGTCACCAGCCTCATTTTCTTCTCTGGAGCCATCTGGGTCCAGTGACCAGATATAGAGCAGGATGACTGAAGATGGCCCCCATGAAGATTAGGCACAGTAAGGATAAAGAACTATAGGATAGAAGCTATAGGGTGGGAGGTGGCAGAAGGATGGTGTTAGGGCTGGCAGTGGAGACAGGCATCTGATAGAGCTGAGGAGACAGAACCGAAAGTCACTAACCTGAGGTCGGGCTGTTGGATGCCATTCCTGATGATGAAGTGTACCTTTTCCAGGTTGGACATAGGTCGTTCTGTGATAGGACTTTCTTCCTGGAAAGCCTCCTCTCCACTGCTCAGCTTTCTTGTCACCTAAAATCCAGGGTGAGAGTAGGAAGTGGGAAAAGGGGGAAGAGACAAAGTCTCTTCTGGAGAATTCTCTCCCCAGAATAAAATTGCTGTGTCCAGAGAGCCATGGGGATGAGGATTTTTTTTTGGTTTTTTATTGTGAAGGGAAATACATCTGGGAATAAAGAGTATGGGGAAGGTTGCCCCATTGTGTACATCTAGGGGAAGCAGAGCAAATACACAAAATCCCCAGGTCCTGGGGTAACTAGATGTGGTTAAAAATCTGAGGGGCCTAGGTCTCCACAAAGTCTCCCCAAACCAATCTGATTCTCTCACTTTATAAGGTCAGCAGGGGACTTGTCTCTTTAAATGAGGATTCTAGATAGGGGTGGTCCTGCTTTCCCCTGCCTCAACTGGAAAGATTCCTGAGTCAACCTGATACCCGACATATAGTCCTTGAGTATGTAAGGACTCTCTACAATCAGGCCCCAACCTCCCTCTCTAATTCTATCTTTCAGTTCTTCCTGACATGCACCCATAGCTCCAGCTGTGTTTGGTGTTCATCATTCACTGTTACTGCCCCTTACCTTTATGTCACATTCTACCTCAGCCCCAGCTCATTCCTTTTCCCTATTTTTACTGATCCTTCCTTCATTTCTTTTTTCCTTCCCTTCTTCCCTCCCTTCCTCTCTCCCTTTGTTCCTTCTTCCTTCTTTTGTTCCTTCCCTTTTCTTCCTTCCTTCCTTCCTTCTTTCCCTTTTCCCTTCCTCCTTTCCTCTCTTCTTTCCCTCTCTCCCCCTTTCCCTCTAAAATTTTATGATTAGATCATAGAAATCTCATAATTTCTGGAAGCTGAAAAACTAGAAAGAACATCAGAGGTCATCTAGTTCAGCTCTTTCTTTTTACAGATGAGAAAACTGAGAGTCAGAGAAGGGAGGTGACTTGCCTGAGATCATATAGCTACTAAGTGATAGGGTTATTTCAAAATAACATGAGAGCACTTGAGGAAAAAAAATGGAAAAGAACAGAGAGCTATGGAAGAAAGAATTGGAAAGGCAATTAACAGCTTGGCCCAAGAGGTACAAAACTTTGTCCAAATGACAAACTCTGAAAATCAGAATGAACCAAATAGAAGTCAATGACTTTATGAAGCAATAAGAAATATTAAAACAAAGTTCAAACACTGAATATATAGAAGAAAATGTAAGGTATTTCAGCAAAAACAGCTGATATCAAAAACAGATCAAAGAGAAAAAAAATTAAGAGTCATTGGACTATCTGAATGCAGTGACCAATAAAAGAGCCTAGATCTCCTATTTCAAGAAATCTTAAAACTCTCAGGAATGTCATAACTAAAATCCAGAGTTTCCAGTCAAAGAAGAAATACTGCAAGCATCCAGAAAGAATTCAAGTACCAAGGAGTCAGTCAGGATCACATACAATTTAGCAGTCACCACTATATGGGAACAGAGATCTTGGAATACAGTATTCCAGTAGGCAAAGGAAATGGACTTATAGCTAAGAATAACTTGTCCAGCAAAACTAAGTATAATCCTGCAGAGGAAAAAAATAGATTTTTAATGAAATAGAGGACATGCAAGCAATCCTGATGAAAATAGCAAAGATGCATATAAACTTTGATGTTCAAACACAGGAGAGAAGAGCCACATAAAGACATGAATGAACAATGATAGAAGACTAAACAAGGATAAAGCACTCACATTCAAATATAGGAGGTGATACACATGTTCCCTCTGAACCTTATTATCATTAAGGGTCATAGAAGTAGTACAATTAGACAAAGCCTGGGAGTGGTTCTGTTACGTATTATCTTAAGAAGAGAATGGAAAGAGAGGGGAAAAAGAATACATGGGGAGAGGGAAAAGAGGGAGGAATATTAGGGAAAATTATTTCACATGATCAGAGTGTGCAAGTAGACATGTACAAACAAGGAACATGGGATGTAGGGGAATGGCTGACACTTGAACTTCACTCTCAGCTAAATGGTTAAAAGGAGGAAGAATACATATACACACAGAATTGGGTAGAGAAATATATTTCATTCAACAGAGAAATAGGAGGGAAAGGGGGTAAGGAGAATTAAAGAGAAGATAGATTAAGGGAAGGATTAGAACTAAGCAAAACAAACTTCAAGAATGAATAAAAATATTTAATGCTCTTTTTGAGGTGATAAAGAATGGAAATCTTAGGCAGTACCCATAAATTGGGAAATGGATAAACAAATTATTATATATAAGTATGATGGAATACTATTGAGCTGAATCAGTGTAATGATTAACCATAGTTCCAGAGGACTAATGATGAAACATGCAACCCACCTCCTGATAGAGAGGCAAAAGATTCAAAATGCAGAATGAAGCAATTTTATTTGGACATGACCAGTGTAGAAGTTTATTTTGATTTTTTTATTGACTATACGTATACATACATTTTGTTTTAGTTGTGTCTGGCTCTTTGTGACTCCATTTGGGGTTTTCTGGGCAAAGTTACTAAAGTGGTTTACCATTTCTTTCTTTAGCTCATCTTCCAGATGAGGAAACTGAGGCAAACCAGGTTAAGTGACTTGCCCAGGGTCACACAGCTAGTGTCTGAGGCCAGATTTGAACTCAGGAAAATGAGCCTACACACACACACACACACACACACACACACACACATGTACATTTTATTAAAACACGTGTGTATTTTATTTTTCACGATGGAGAGAGGGTAAGAAGCCAGATTTTGGTTGATTAAAACAAAATATAAAAAAATAAGTGATTGAACTAGAATGCAAACCCAGATCTTTAGATTTCAAAGCTCTGTCCATTACACCAAGCTACTCTCATTACTATAAATTATTATTCAAATCCTATCCCTTGTGGGTCATTATTTATCATTTATTAATACTATTGAATTCCAGGTTTATGTGGCTAAAAATTTGTCTAACTCATATAGAGGTCAGGCTGACCTCAGAGATACTCCAGGGAGGCTAGATGATTGTAAAGAATGATTATATCCTACCTAGTGTCTATTTCGGGTCCACACAAAGCTTGTGTTTTGGGTTCCCCAAAAACAGATTGACTTTACCTGCGGGCATATGTCTCAAAATATCCTTCTTTTGGAAACTACCTCCTGCCTATGTGAGCCCAATCAGGCAAATGTCCTTATACCTTGCCTAACCTCTTCATAATGTTCACAAAGACCTGAAAAGGGAGTCTCTCTCTCTCTCTCTCTCTCTCTCTCTCTCTCCTCTCTCTCTCTCTCTCTCTCTCTCCAAATGCTCTAATAAATTTCTATCTAAAACTATTTCAGATTTTGGGGTTTGTTCTTGTGAACAACACCATCCTCCAAGCCCAGTTCAAATCTAATCCATGAAGCCTCCCTTGAACACAAATGAGACAATGCATCCAAAACAAATTTGTATCCAGAAAGCACTATCTACATGTGAGTTTTTGTTATTACCCCAGACCACAGAAGCCTCTTCTCTTTGAGCTCTTTTAACCTTTTCTTGATCCCCCATTAGGCATCTGTCATATACTGCCTGACATGGTTCTTCAGCTATGCACAATGGTCTTGTTTTCTCTACTAAACTCTAAATACTTTGAGAGTAGGGATTGTGTTTTACATTTCTCTGCAGTCCTTACAGTGCTCAGCCCTGATCTGGACACACAGTATTCAATAAATATTTATTGAATGGAATAGAATATCCCTTCCAAGGCTCCTTGTGAATTTTCCACAAAGTCCAAAATTATCTTTGTGGATCTCAAGTCTTTTCATCTCTTTAATCTATATGACTTGTGTCCATGATTTGCCTAATTTTTATTCTATTCTGTCTCACATATTGTTTTTACTCCATTCTCTGGTCTCTTCTCTGAAAAGTTTGGTGGTGAAGACCCATTACTCAGAAGATATAATTGGATTCTTCTTTCTTTTGGGAGTTTGGAAAAAGGGAGGAGATGAATAGAGAAGGGTAGAGCAACATACAAAATGATGTGAATTTAATTCAAAGCATCTGGAAATCATTCTACACCCTTCTAAACAGATTCTAAACAGAAGCATTCCTATCTTACAGATGAGAAAACTGAGGCCCAGAGAAATAAAGTGAATTATCCCAAATCATAGAGAAGATCGATGACAGAACCAGAACCAGAATGCAGGTGAAGACCTCATGTTCTTTCCACTATACCCCCACTGCCCACTAGTGCATCAAGGAAGACATCTCTGGAAAGCAAGGAAGCCATGGAATGGAGAACAGCCACATCTTACGGCCCTTACCTCTCCTGTCAATCTGGATGAACGCTTCAGCTTCATGGAGGAAATGTTTCTGTTGCTCTTGTTCCTCCAAGTGGAATCCTGAATAAGAGAAAAAAGAAGGAAGCCCAAGGGTGAACATAGGTTTGGGAGGGGAATAACGAGGGAAGGGAGATGAAATCCCTGATTATATGAAAGGAACCAGCTCTAGTAGCTGTTTAGTTCAGTGGTTAGAACATTGCATCAATGAGGTCAAAGTCTCAGGTTTGATCAATTTAGCTTTTCTCTCACTGCTGCAGACTGTACCTCTTAATTTGTATTCTTTGCATCTTTTAAAACCCAATGCAAATGCCATTTCTTCCAGAAAGCCTTCCTGATCTCTTGCACCCCCACCCCTCAGTAAAAACCAGTTCCCCTTAGACTTTTAGACTTCATGTAGAATTGGTTTTTTAAACCTGGAAAGACTTATATGAACGGATGCTGGGTGAAGTTAGCAGACCCAGGAGAACATTGTACACGGTAACAGCCACAGTGTACGATGACTGGTTTTGATAGACTTAGCCCTTCTTAGCAATGCAAGGACCTAAGACAACTCCAAAAGACTCATGATGGAAAATGCCACCCACATCCAGAGAAAGAACTGTGTATGGAGTCTGAATGCAGAGCAAAGCAGACTATTTTCTTTTTGTTGTTTTGTTTTGTTTTTTTCTTTCTCATGGCTTCTCCCATTTGTTGTAATTCTTCTATACAACATGACTAATGTGAAAATATGTTTAATAGGAATGTATATATAGAGCCTACATCAGATTGCAGGCCTTCTTGTGGAGGGAGGGGTAGAAAATTTAAAACTTATGGAAGCGATTGTTGAAAACTAAAAATAAATTTTTAAAAATAGTAGAAAAGGGGGGAAAAATAACTGGTTTTTTAAACTCTTAATATGTAATGTCTATTACAGTTATCTGTGTCAGTTCTTGTTCTTTTACTAGACTGTAAGCCCCAAGAGGGCAGGATTCATGACTTTTCTAAACTCTGTGTTTCTCCTAGCACTTATCACAGTATTCTGCAGATGGGGGCATTTGGTGTGTTTTGGGGTATTGTATTGGCATGGTATGATACGGTAAAGTATGGCAAGGTATGGTACAATATGGTATGGCACTATATTGCATCTACTAGTCTGGTCACAGACTGATTTCTTAGCACATCTTCAAACAGATACACACACACACACACACACACACGCATGTGCACATACACAGAGATATATTTAACACAGACTACAACTGCGTTTCCCAACAATGACCAGTCATCTTATAAATATTTACTGTTGATCACAAAGGTTAAACAGGTGAGAGAGTGCAATCATCTTCGCCTGCTGAAGACTCTACACCACATCTCCCATCATTACCCTCCACAAATTCAACATTTGTGCTAATAATCCATCAAGTATTGAAGTTAAGAGTTCGTCACCACTAATTATCTTCACCTCCACCTCCACTACTATATGGACACACCTTGGACCTCGTTATCACTTGAAACTGCTCCATGCTCAAGATCTTGAACTCAGAGCTCCCTTTACTATGAACACAACTGCCTCACCTTCCACTTCTTCCTCTCCCTCCCATCTACTAGACCTGTTGCATATACTCATTGTGACCTCCAATCCCTTGATGCCTCCCTATTCTTTCAGGCCATCAAGCATATTCTGAACATAGAGGATATTCTAAGTGAGGAAATTCAGGAGCCCTTAGCATGGGTCAGTAGGAACTAAGGGCTCCTGAATTTCCTCACCTCTCTCAAATTCCTAAATCAGAGCTGCTTGTATTGGCTGTCTCTTTGATGGAGTATGACCCAGTTTTTAAGGCCAAAATAAGAACCCAATGGGTGCCAGTGCCCTGCAAAGCCTGCTTTTTGCTGATTGTCATATGACTCAAGCCCAGGAGTCAGAACTTATTTCTGGCTTTTCTCTCATCTACTCTACCAGAGGATGAGCACTATGAGTCAGGTCCTCATCAGTGAGGACTACGGTTTCTACTGAGCCAGTCACACACTGTTTGAACCCCTAATCAGCAAGCATACACATTTGTCACTGCCAGGGTTTGGAAGCCAGTGTGGTCATTTGGTGGCTGGGATTGGGAATTAGTTATAGCTAGAGTTAAAAGATCAGTTTGTGGTCAGTCAGAGATCAGCTGATAGCTGTAGAATAGAGTTTTTCCTTTGTGCAAATTAATCGGAATGCATGGGAATCAGGGACCTGTGCAAGAATTTGGGGCTGATGGAGTGCCAGAAATAGTTAAGGTGCATAAAAAATGTAAGCAATTAGAAGGAAAGACTTCTGACCAGGACTAAAGCATCTCCCAATGAGTCAACGCCCTAAAATACAGGGTGTGCCAAAAGCTATTAGAGCTTAAATCTGCACTAAGACTTTTGGGATTACAGACCTAATGGGGATCAATCTCAACTTTGCTACATACTTACTGCCTGGGTGGCTTTAGGCAATTCACTTGGCCAGTACAGGTCTCAGTTTCCTTGTCTGTCATAATATTGGCTAACACTTATATAAAGCTAATTATGTACCAGGCACTAAACTAAGCATTTAACAAATATTAATATCATTTGATCATCACAACAACTCTGTGGAGTAGGTGCTATTATTGTCATCCCCATTTTACAGATGAAGAAACTGAGGCAAATGGCTTCAGCTTATGGTCACACAGCTTGTGTCTAAGGCTGGATTTGAACTCAGGCCTTTCTGACTCAAGGTCCAGGGATATAGCTATTGTACCACTTAGCTGCCCCATCTATAAAAAGAGGGAATTGTACTCAGTGACCTCTGAGGTCCCTTTCATCTCTAAATCTACAACCTTATGATCCATAGCATGTGCTTTAACCATTGTGCAACCAGCCATGACTAATTTGGCCGCTGCTTTCCTTTTAGAAACGTAGCAGAGTCAGTGCAGGGCATTCTTAATAATAACCCCTTGCATTCAAATAAATCATTTGCATTTTATTCCTTGGTCATCAGGGACTGAGGTTCGATGGGGTGAGGCGGATCAGAAGTGCCAGTTTCCTGCCTTTAGTGAGTGTGGGCTCAGTTTTGTCCTTCCTCACCTTCTCTGGCAGCCTGTCCATCATAAACCGGGCATTGTTCTTCTTGCCCAGAGTGTCTCGGATTTGTCTTGCTACCGACATGCCCTGGGGGTTTACGTTCTTAGCAAACAGCTTTGGCTCAGGGAATTCACCCATGAATCGCAGGATGATCTTCCATATGACTAGAGCAATCTAGGGAAAAGGAGACACAGAGAAACAGAAACAAGAATGATTCACTTTGGATGTGGGGGCCCCTCTTTGTGAACAGACCCTTTCTACCTCTAGGACGTGTACACATACATGTCCAGACTCATGCACAAACATCCATGTAGGCATACATGTAGCCACCCAATACATGTAGAGAGACAACCAGTTCAATTCAATAAACATTTACTAAATACCTACTGTGTGCCAGCCACTGTGCCTCCCAACTGTGCTATAATCACACATATAGACACACAGTTTTGGGGTAGTTAGAACCCAGAGAACTTCTTTTGACTCCTGCTCCTACCATCTCATTTCTCTGGGGGCTGGTCAGTAACTGGGATCAATAAGGGAACGGGACACCTATTATGATGTTCTTTTCTATGTTTCCCATTTCCTTGTGCCACCCATCAAGGCAGTATATGGGCCTTCTTTGGAGGCCTAAGAAATTAGCATGAAGGAAACTGTACCATCCTACTCCTCCAGGAGAGTGAGTAGCAACAAAAAGAACATGAGCCTCAGAGACAGACAAAATTTGTCTTGTTAGCACCCCTCTTGGAGACTGGATCCAGGGCCGTAGGGACCACAGGGCTGCTTCTCACAACCTTCTCTCTCTCCCTGTCCCCACTTCTTTCTTTGACTCTAAGAACCAGAGCTCTTTCTTCTCTGAGGGTGTGGCCTCATCTACTCTGAGGAAGAAGTCTGGGAACAAGGTACCTTGAAGACTTCATCCTCCTCATGGTAGAGTAACGTGTGGTGGAGGGGCCTGCGAATGTGCGTGTGGGTAGCAGCCTTCTGGAAGTAGGTAGCAGCAAATTTGGGGAACGTGTACTCATCCAGGTCATCTATGTCTTCCTCAGCCTCCACTGACATAGGGATGGTGTCCAAGTCTATCTCAGGCAATTTCTGAGTAGTTGTTTCCAGATCCTGGTGGGAACATCCAGAGAAAGACAGTAAGACAGATAAACAGTCAGTTAGCTTCGAAGTCAGACTGACAATCAGACTATTATTCAAGAAGCAGGGACTCAGCAACTACTGTGTGCATCCCTTGTGGAATTCTCCTTTCTTGTGTCTCCATTCTACCCGAACTTGTGTCTGAGAACTACCCTCCCTCACTTCCCTCAGTCCTCTCTACAACCTCCCTACATCATTTGTCTTTGTTAAACACGCTCTGGGGTAGACAGGAGAGGTCTAAATTTTTCCTATCCTGACTGCAACATACTCTTCACATGAATTGTTCACACATTTTGCTGCTCTCCGGATTCCCCTTCTTCCCTTTTTCTTGCTTCTCCCCTAATCTCCTAGTAGCACTTAGTGATAATAGCTGTAATAGTCCTGATAGCACTTCAACAATGTCTCCTTCTTCCCTTTGTTATTTAATACTTTGTTGTTGGTGTTGGTGTTGGTGGTGGTGTTGGTGTTGGTGTTGGTGGTGGTGTGCACGTGCTCGTGTGTGTGTGTGTGTGTGTGTGTGTGTGTGTATGTGTGTGTGTGTATATGTGTGTGTGTATGTGTGTGTGTGTATGTGTGTGTGTGTATATGTGTGTGTATGTGTGTGTGTGTGTATATGTGTGTGTGTGTATGTGTGTGTGTGTGTGTGTGTGTGTTAGTCTTGGCTCTTCAACCAGACAGACAGTAAATTCCTTGAAGGCAGGAACAATATCTTCTTCTCTTGTACCTTTACAACACCTAGAAGAAGGTTGGGAGAATAGACATTCGATAAAGATTTGTTAGATTGAATAGGCTGAACTTACCTCAAATCCCTGTGGTGCTTGGCCTTTCTGGCCACCTATGATCATTGGGAGGAAGCCAAATACTTTCTCAACCATTTCAGTATCATTGACAGGGTCATAGATTGAAGCACGTTTCTTGCTAGGTTGGGCCGTTTGGTTCTTCCTGTTCTCTTCTTCTTTCTCTAGGATAGCCAGACGTTCCTACTCATGTAACAGAGGCACAGATGTTACTGATAAGTGGGCAAGACCACTGGGCCCTAATGGGACTGAACCACAATCAGAAGGCCAACAATTCAGGTCAAATGTCACTAATTCAGACTACTTGAGGAGGAGGGAACTGGAGAATGTCTGAATTATTGGATTTTTTTTTCCTTAAGAAAAAAGTAGTACTACAGTAGTTGCACTGACCTTGGTGCTGAAAACCATGATCCTGACCTTGCTGCCCAGGGTGTGTACTTGGACACACAGCTTTATTTCTCTAAGACTCAATTTCCTCATCTCTACAATGTGGATGATAATCCCTTATAGGATTGTATGTGGATCAAATATGATAATGGATTTCAAAGTATTTGGGAAAGTATAAATTACTATTATATAATAAATAATCATTATACAACATATTAATTATTTATATTTACCATATAACAACACCTATATTTATTGTGTTTTATATATATATATATATAGTCATACAATGTAACATGTATTTATCCTGTAACAACATATATTAGATACAATAATCATAACTATTATTATTATCCAGACAGCACCTCCCACCAAAGGTTGTCAAGTATAAGGGTGGGGAGGGAGGCTACTGCAATTTACAAATGAGATTAAATTACAATCAGTACATTCATTCCATGCAGATAGAAGTTGCTGGAGGGACAGGAAGCTATTCTCTTCTTCACACTATTCCTTTCTTGAGCCAACTCTTTCTTTCACAGGTGGAGCAAAGATCAATGTCATATTAGCCCTTGTCTGTATTATCAAAAAGTCCTAACCTTTCAAGTCCAAATTAGTGACAGCTTGAGAACATTTCATGCTGAGAACAAGAAAGGTGAAATGGTTTGCCTGGGTCCTCCATCTACTGTGGCAGAACTGAGACTAGAACTCAGGTCTCTTGACTCTTACTCCAATCCTCTTTGCAAGAGAAGACCCTACTTTGCCCTCCTTCCCCCTCCCACCCTTGTTGTCACAGATGCTCCCTTACATAAACAAAGGGTAACTGGCTGGAGTTCTCTCTCCCGTCCTTGACTCCATGCTCTCTCTGGACTAAAAAGCAGGGAAAAGGTCATAAGGAGACAAAAGCAGGGAAGAGATAGAGGAAATGGCCTCTAAATAATGAAAGTTAGAGTTGAGGGGAGTTTCCAATAATCAGATGCAGGCCCATGGACAAAGATTTGGATTCAGTATGTTTTCTGAGGCAGGATTGAGGCCAGGGCCTACCACCTGAGCTTGTTCCACACCTTTTGGAGCTGACTGGCTTCTTCCTTTGCCTTCTGTGATGTGACAATCAGTTGAAGCTTCTCTGCCTCAGCTCTGTTCTGGCGCTGTGGGAAAAGGGCTAAAGGTTAAGGCTGCCCAGATGTTCCAGCTTGTCTGGGAATCAACTGATTTGGCTGCCACTCACATAAATCTGTACACTGTCTTCAAGACACCCTTACTATAAATACTGTATAGTGTCTTAATGACAATGTTTTGGGGGGGGATCCAAATTCTACCCATCCTTTCAAGTAATTCAGAAAGTCCACATCCTCCATGAACCCTTCCCTGATGCTACAATCCAGAATAATCTTTAATATCTCATCTTAAACTTCAGCCACACTGCAAATCCCTTACTCATCAAGGTGATGTCCTCTATGTCTTTGTATTCCCTTGGGCATCATTCAACTAATCAATCAACAAGAATTTATTAAGCACCTACTATGTGCCAAGCATGGTGATAGGCGCTGGGGATACAAAGACATCCATGTACTTGAGGAACTTACATTCTATTGGTGACTGATCTTCCTATAGCACTTCAATGTTCGCAAATCACTTTACACACAGTATGTCATTTGATCCCCATAATAAGCCTGTGAGGCAAGAGCTATGGGTATAAGAAGATAGGGACCAGGCCTCCAGTTTTATTGGTGTAGGGAACTTCCAGATGAGGAAACTCCCTCTACCAATGTGGATTGTCATCTTCTCATCAACTTACAGTCTTAGAGAATTGCCTTAAGTCCCAAGAAGTTAAATGACTTACTCAGAGGTGCATAGTCACTAAATGTCATAGTTAGCACTGGAACCAGTTCTTCCCAGCTTTGAGGCTATCTCTTTCTCTATTATGTGATGCTATCTCGTTGAATTTGATGGAATTACTATAGATCTAGAGAGTATAGAATTCTCTGGGCTTTCTGTTGCTACACCTACTTCCCTGTCCTCCCCTTGTCTCTCCATCTGGCCCCAGTCCCACTTCTTACGTCCATTTCTAACTTTGGTTCTCTGTCTTTGCTCTGCTTCTGCTCCTCAGTCCTAAAGGACCCACAAAAAAGGAGATCCAAGCAGGTAGAGGTCCGGTATTTGAGCTATCAAAGACTCAATGTAACCTATGGTTAATTGTAATCTAACCCAATGTTTTGTGTTTGCCATGCCCACAAGACACCAGAACATATTTTTAATCTGCTGGCATGAGGGTAGGCAGCTTTACAAAGTTATAATATTTTGTTTTGGTTAGATATTTTTACTATGCATTTAATAAGCATCAATAAACATTTCTACATACAAGGAAGAATAAAAAAGAGGATTGTGTATGAAACTATATACTTCTGTGGCATGTGATTGATTCAGAAAATGGTTCCATGGAGATTCTGATGATCCTACTTTATAGCTGCTCCCCTTCTCTTGCCTGGCTCACCCCCATCATTCCCCTTTCCCCCACCTTACCACTCTGGTCCCCACCTCTGTACTTTCCAGCAGGCTCTATATCACTGAAACGTAGCATCCCTGGATTTGGACTTCAGGCCCTACCTCTGTTTTTCTCCTCTTGAAGTTCTGGCGGGCAACCATTCCTCTTGCATGTGCCTGGATCACCACCACTGCCCGCTTCTTCTCTGCAACCTTCTGGCGAATCAGATAACCTCGACAAAGGGCCTGGAACTGGATAACTTTGGCCCGCAGGGCATTATATTGCTTCCTCAATTGGTCCCTTCGAGCGATAGCCTGTAACCGCTCAAAGCCCAAAAGGATCTGCAGAGGGCAACAGAAACATTAATGAGAAGGTGAAATAGGTTAGGGCAAAGTCACATGGAAATTCTGAGAACATAAGTAGGGTAGAAGGAGAGTTAGAAAGGAACCTATTTTCCAAGTATATCCAACTGATCACAGAATCATCGAATCTTAAAGTTATACAAGACCTTTGGAACCACCTAATCCAACTTATATATGACTAAAAATTCTCTGCTGTTGTTATTTAATCATTTTCAGTCCTGTCTGACTTTTCATGACTTCCTTTTGGGGCTTTCTTGGCAAAGATACTGGAGTGGTTTGCCATTTCCTTCTCCAGTTTATTTTACAGATGAGGAAACTGAGGCAAACAGGATTAAGTGACTTGCCTAGGGTCACATACCTAGTAAGTGTCTGAGGCTGGATTTGAACTCAGCTCTTCCTGACTCCGGGCCCAGTGCTCTATCCACTGTACCACCTAGCTACCCCTAAGGATTCTCTCTACAATGTCCCTAATGAGTGGTCACTCAGCCTTTTTGTGAAGCCCTCAAGTAAGGGGAACTATTTCCAAAGGCAAGATAACTGTAAATGTTAAAAAGTTTTCCTTACATCAAGCCTAAATTTTTGCCACTTTTATTTGTTATTCCTAGTTCTGTGAAGGCAAGTGAGGTAGCTCAGTGCACAGAGCACGGGGCTGGGAGTCAGGAAGACCTGAATTCAAATCTGACCTCAGATACTTACTAGATGTGTGGCCCTGGGAAAGTCACTTAACCTCTGTTTGCCTTAATCCACAGGAGAAGGAAATGGCAAACCACTCCAGTATCTTTGCCAATAAAACCCCATGGACAGCACTGGTGTACTATGGTCCACAGGGTCATGGAGAGTTAGACGAGACTGAACAACAATGAACAACCACCTAGTTTTGCTCTCTGCTGTCTTCCACAGAATGATCCTTCAAATACTCGAAGACAGTTCTCATGCCCCCTCTTTTCCTTTCCAGACTAAGAGTCCCCAAGTCCTTGAACCAATCCTCATGAGGCATGGTTTCCAGCCCCCTCACCTTTCTTCTCTGGAGCCACAGTGTCAGAACTTAACACAATATTCCCATTGTTGTCTGACCAGGACAGTACACAGGAGAGGAACATCTCCTGTGCTCTGGATCCTACGCTTCTCTGAAGGCACCCTGAGATTGCACTAGATTTTGTAGTCATTTTTGTCATACCATTGATTCATATTGGTATTAAACTTCACTGAAAAGCCCAAGATCTTTTTTCAGATCTCCTTATCTATTGATGCCTTGTCCATCTTCTTTCTGCAAAGTTGATTTTTTAGACCTAGGTATAGAACTTTACATTTATCTCTATTATTTGAGTCGGCCCATAATGTAATCATTTGATAGATAAAAGAGTGAAAAATTATAAATATCAACTAAACTCAGAAGTCTAGAAGAACATTGAAAAAATCATTGTTTTATTCTTCTAATTAGACTAAAATAAATAAGGAAACCGTTGTTTTAGCTCATAGATTATGGCTGTATCGCAATCCTCTAATGGCCCTTAATAAATGAAGCTGTGTTTGGACTTCACAGGTTATGTTAGAATTTCCTAGATGTATATTTCACATCTGGGAGATGAGTCCAATTAAAACTTTGTTATACAAATATCTATGGCCTAAGTATACAACCTGACTTGAATTAGCTCAAATGTAGTTTAGGGAACTGAAGTATACAAAGGAAGATACATTTGTTAATTAAAGCAATTGTTTCTTAAGAACCAACTGTGTACATGGTATTATGCTAGATTCTGGGAATTAGAAAGATGGAAAATAGCACAGCTCCTGTCCTCAGAGAACATATAGTTTAGTAAGCTGATGATGCTTGTACACAAACACTTATAAAATATGTTGTATTCAGAATGAGAGAAGTACAAAGGATGAGTCCAACTGAGAAGCATAAAAGACTGGAGACAGAGAGAGCTCTTCCAGTTGGGGGACTCATGGAAGGCCTCATGGAGAAAGTGGCACCTAGGCTAGGCCTTGAAGAAAGGAAACAATTTCAAAAGATGGAGATGCCGAGTCCCTTTCAGAGATGGGGGATGGTGTGTGTAAATGCAGAGAAATAAGAGAGGGCTGGACACGATGGGGAATTGATAGCAGTGAGACTGGCAGACATAGAGAATGTGAAGAGAAGTAGGGCAAAATATGGCTGGAAAATGAATGTCAGAGGAAGGGTTTTGTGGTCCCTCCTTTAGTTAAAGGGAAGCCACCAAACATTTTTGAGGAGGGAGCTATGCATTAAGAAGATCAGTTTGGCAGTGGTGTGAAGAGTGGAGGCAAAGAGATCAATACAACAGGCAAGTGAAGAACGGTAATGGATGTGAGGGAGAGGGTGGAGATAAAATCAATAGGACTTGGAAAATGATTGACTGTGCTAAGGAGGGGAGAGGAAAGAGACAAATGTGGTTGAGGTTTCTAGTATAAAGGTATCAGAAAATGGTTATATCAAAAACAAAAACAAGAATGTTAGGAGGAGGGGTAGGTTTTTTGGGAAAAAATGGTTCAGAGAGGATGTCTGGAAGGTAGTTACGAAGTTGAGAGATTGGTGCTCAGGGAGACTTTAGAGGTAGATATTCAGACTTTTTGGTTGTTGTCGTTCAGTCATTTCAGGCATGTCCTATTCTTCATGACCCCATTTGGGTGTTTCTTGGCAAAGATACTGGAGTGGTTTGCCATTTCCTTCTCCAGTTCATTTTACAGATGAGGAAACTGAGGTAAATAGGGTTAAGTGACTTGCCCAGGGTCACACAGCTCAGGAAGATGAATCTTCCTAACTCCAGGCCCAGCATCCTAGCCACTGCACCACCTAGCTGCCCCATTTAGATATATAGATAGGGATTCATCAATCAGTCAACAAGCATTTATTATCAGGCACCGGGGACACAAAGATATACTTCCTGCCCTCATGGAGTAACATCTGTCAGGGGAGATAACATGTTCATGGGAGTGGGGAAGAGTACTAGCAGTTAGGGAGGAATAAGGAAATTTTTATGAAAGGAAGCTTTTGAGCTGAGTCTCAAAGGAAGCTTAGAGGCAGAGGTAAGGGAGCATGGAGGATGACCATTGGAAAGACATGGAGCCAGGAAATGGAGCACTGAATAAGCAACAACAGTAAGAAGGGCAGATTGAATAGACTGTAAAGTGCTTCAGGAGGAATTATGTTCAGATTATGGCTGGAAGTGGGAGGGGGCAGACTGTGAAGGGCTTTAATTGCCAGAGGAGTTTGTATTTTATAGAGCCCCTGGAGGTTTTCACATAGGGAAGTGACATAACCAGACTTGCGCTTTAGGAAAATCGCTTCCACAGTTATGTGGAAGATGGTTTGGAATGGAATTAGATTTGATACCAAGAGAACATTTCAAATGCTACTGCAATGGCCTGGGTGAGATATGTTGCGGGAACGAAATAGGGTGGATGAAGAGTAGGGGAGGGATGCATTGGCTGCTGTTGTACTGCTTGGCTGCTATCACCAAGGCCTCCGACCTTGGGCTCAGTTAATTCCCCATACTAGAACCCTGTGAGGAGCTTTCAGAAGGAACTACAGCCCACACTTTAGAATCCATGGGAGTCTCAGCTCTAGGTCCTGCTGTCTCTGGAGCAGGGTACCAGCTCCAAATCCTTGTACTCTCAGCTCCTCTCAATGATCCCACTCTGCAGCTGGACATCAGCAGGGGAAGCTACTTTGATAGACCAAATATGCAGAAATGAGAGACAGAGAGACAGAAAGAGACAAAGAGAGACAGAGAAAGAAGGAGAGAGACAGAGAGAGACAGGGAGAGACAGAGAGAGACAGACAGAAAGAGAGATCTCTAAGGTAAGTGGGAGTTATATAGATATACTTTTATATAGAGAGATATGATATAGATATCTATATATAGGAAGGAAGAAAAAATATCTCTATATATACTTGAGCAAAGGAAATTCCCATGTGAGTCATAGATATAGAAATCTATATATCTCCATCTATCCATCCATTCATCTATCCATCTATCTATTTATCTATCTTGAATATACACATATATTTACATGTATACTTATTTATATAATACTTAACAAGAAGGATTTTGTTTATCTTTTTGGAGGAGAAGTGGGAAGGAGAGAAAACAAATGCTTGTTAATTTAAAAAAAAAACTTTTTTCCGTCTCTCCCATTTGATGTGGAGATGTCTTTGCCAACCCTTGCTTTTCTTGACCTTTTCATATGCAAATGGGCCATTCAAAATTTCCCTGCCTTACCAGCTGGGAGTGGGCAACTTAAAATTTCATGTCATTTACAATCTTTAAATAGGCCCCTCAAGATGGTCCCTAAAAGTCTGAAAAGGGCAAAGTATGAAAGAAGCTTTATCCATATCCTTTCTCTTGGGGATGGGAGGAGGAAAGATGAACCCATAGCGAGATAATGTTTGAAAGACAGGAATGGGACAAAGAAAAAACAATGTCATGGAAATCAAGGGTGCCAAGAAGAAAATGTCAGAAAGAAGGGGTAGTCAACGGTGTCAAAGAAAGTAGAGAGGCCTAGGAGACTGCAGCATGAGAAAGGCTGTAGAACATGGCGATTAGGAGGTCTATTGGTAACCTTCGAGGGAACTAATTTCTTTCCTGCAGCATGTATTAGACTGGCTACAGCGGAGACAATCCACAAATGTATTCTCCTCACTTTTATTTTTTTATTGTGAGTTCACTGGTTCATTGGTATAAGGAGCCTCCCCGTGAGGAAACTCCCTCTAACAATGTAGGGTGACATTTTCTCAGCAACTTATAGTAAATGTACTGAGAGGATTGGTGACTCGCTTGGTCATACAGCCAGGGTCCCACAGCTAATATTTGTCAAAAATGCCAGGCCTTCTTGGCTATGAAACTGGTTCTCTTTCCAGGTTCTCTTTCTCTTTCAGGATGGTTCTTTGAATTGTCCTTTCCATGTGGCAGATAAATCCAATCCAATTTGTTCTAAGCAAATACTCACTTTCAGGGTCTCCTGATGGAGTTACCCCTTCTCTGTTCAGTCTCTTCCTGAAAAGTCTCTCAGGGATCTTAAAACTAATTAAGGCATAACCCATTCCCTCCCACAGATTTCTGGGGATCCTCAGTCAGCTTTCTTACCATCTTGTAATTTCTTCTGCAAGCATAACCTCTCCACGTTGCCTGAAGGGCCACAGCTGCTCGCTTCTGACTCAGAAATTCCTTCCTAGAAACAGAAAATGCCAGCTGGATATCTAAAAGTTTCAGAAATAATGAAGCAGTGGGTAATGTTGGTATGATAGGTAGAGAGGACAACTTTGGAGATGAAAAAATTGAAAATGGTTTTTTAAAAAAATCAAAATGTGACTCTAAGGACCATTCTTGGTAGGTGTTTGGTATATAACTGATAAAGAGTGGTATTCTTCTCCTCCTATAAGCATGAATAGAATAGAGATAAGATTTGTGATCATATCTCTGTAGGATATTCTAGGTGAGGAAATGCCTTCTACCAATCGCCTTCTTTATAACTTGCAGTCTTAGGTCAGTATCTTCTTTGCAATTTAAAGTCTTAGAACATTGCCTAAAGCACTAAGCTGTTAAATGACTTGCCCAGGGTCACACAGCCAAGATACATCAGAGTAGGACTTGAATCCAGGTCTTCCTATTCTCTATCCACTACACCACACTGACTTTCAAATATGTTTGTGCACATAAAATCAGATTAAAATGAATGCTAAAATAGAGTCTGAAGGCAGATCAAAGCATACTATTTTTTTCTTTCTTGTGGTTTTTCTCTTTTGTTCTCATTCTTCCTTCACAGCATGACTAATGTGGAAATATGTCCCCATAGGATTGTACATGTATAGCCTGTATCAGATGGCATGCTATCTTGGGGAGCGGGGAGGGAGGGAGAAAAGAATGTAGACCTCAAAATCTTATAAAAGTGAATGTTGAGAGACAGCTAGGTGGCACAGTGAGTAGAGCACCGACCCTGCAGTCAGGAGTACCTGAGTTCAAATCCGGCCTCAGACACTTGGTACACTTACTATCTGTGTGACCTTGGGCAAGTCACTTAACCCCAATTGCCCTGCCTTCCCCCCCTGCAAAAAAAAAGGTGAATGTTGAAAACTATCTTTACATGTAATTGGAAAAAATAAGATACTATGAAGAGGGGACAAAAATGAATGCCAAAAGCAGGATTGAAGGGGAAAATAAGTCATGCAAAGGGAATGTGAGTAAAAAGGATGAGACTGGGGACAGTTCTTGCCCAGTCTCCATTGGAGTGATAGGAGAACTTAGGGCTGATAGAAAAGCCTCCTTTATTCAAGCCCTACTTTGATACCTCATCATGGCAACGCCAGATTTTTTAAAGTAATATTAGTGGATTACAAGTTTGGGCAGATCCTATACCAGGCTCCAATGACTGCATATGCCTCTACCCTGGATGTCCCCAAAGCCCCTCTCCTGGATTCTCTTCTCCCTCTAACTTGTCTCATTCAGTGATCTCATAAACAACCCTGGATTCAATTATTATCTCTATGCAAATAGTTTCCAGATCTATACATCCAGCCCTAACCTCTCTCCTGAGCTTTAGTCTTTTGATGTCTTCTGGGTTGGGGCTGGAGTTGGAGAGCATGGAAGAGCTATTCAGTTTTCTCTAGACCTTCGAGCTCATGAGTCTCTTCAGTCTCTGTAGTTACTTTGGGTACTTCTCATTCCAAGTTTCAAGAGAGAAGATGGACAAGGCCAACCTCACTTCAGGTTATTGAAGGATACGACCCTGGGAAGACTTGAGGGGAACTGGCTGGCAGTCTCCATTACACCCCTATCCCCAGCTTGCTACACTAGAGACTTCAGGAACTTGACCTTGGGTGAAGCCTGGGGCTCCCTCTCTGAGTTGAGCTGGGTTATCTCACTTCCAATGGGAGAGCTCCCTTACTCCGTATTGTCTGTGCTATATCCTCCTATATATACCTTTTCTGATTTCTGTTTTGCTATCAGATTGGATAAATGGGTTTCTTGGCTAAACGTTATATGTGTGTTCATTGTAGAATTGGTATTTTGGTGGGAAAGGAGTCTAGCCTTGGATATAAAGCTCAGGGTCCTGTTTCTTCCCATTTAATGAAACAATGATCAGAAGTTAGACTGAACCTGAAAATAACATCTCCTACCAGGTGTGGGGAACCTGGGGCCTCTAGGCTACATGTGGCCCTCTAGGTCCTCAAGTGCAGCCCTTTGACTGAATTCAAACTTCACAGAACAAATCCCAGATTTGGATTCAGTCAAAGGGCGACTATTAAGGACCTAGAGGGTCACATGTGGCCTCAAAGCTGCAGGCTCCCCCCACCCCCATGGCCCTAGATTAACAATATTTAAGGAAGAAGATAGATATAATTCTAGCCCAGTACCCCCTCTCTTTAAGGAGGGCATAGTATCCTCCAGGCTCAACTTACTGCTTCCCCTTCTGGGAGGCATTAAATTTTGAAGGGTGGGGGGAAAAGAGACTAGAGATGCCTATTCTGTCTCCCTTTGAGGCACACAATGACACCCCTATGCTACATGAAGGTGACGGCCCTTGCTTGCAACATGTGGGGCATCACCACAACTGAACACAGGCTAGGAAATAGATTACATTTGTCATCCAAGGACTAGCTTAATTTAATATAGATGAACTCATTCCTAGGTGGTAGGATATCTGGTCATGAATTTGGAGTCACAGCAACTCATGAAATTATAGGACCATCTAAAATCAAACTCCTCATCTTATAGAGGAGCAAGTTGAGACACAGAGTTTAAAGTCACAAAGGGAGTATCAGAGACAGGATTTGAACCTAGGTTTTCTAACCCCAAAGACAATGCTTTTTCCACTATTGCAGGGGTTCTTAACTTTTTTTGTGCCACAGACCCTTTTGACAAACTAGAGAAACCTATGATTCCTTCTCAGAATATGTTTAAATGTAAAAAATAAAACACACACAGGATTACAAAGAAAAATAATTATATTAAAATAAAGATGCATTTTTTTCTATCCAAAGTCAGAGACTCTCTGAAATCTATACTTGGACCCTTTGGAGGTGTGTGGACCCCAGGTTAAGAAGCCATGTACTTTAACATCCTGCTTCATACTAAGGCACATACTACGGGAAAGAGGGGTACTATATGTCTTGTTGGAGAAAGTGCCACGCCATGACATTACAAATGCTGGAAGTGTTAAAGATGAGAATTCTTTCTTTATTGACACCTAAAGTATTCCCCTCCCCCATTTTTCTCCCTGTCTGGCTTCCTCCCCAAGTCATTACTGAATCACCCATCAGAGCAGTGTCTTAGTGCCCACCAAAGCATAGGGCAGCGTGCAATCACCCAGAAGGGCTGTACTTTAGGGATGGTACTGATGACTGCTGATTGCTCCCTTGTTTGACAGATTGCTTTTGGCATTAATAACGCCACCGAACTGATGTAGGTGGAAGGCCTGAATCTCTTATTCCACTATCTTTTAGCACCTCCACACTCCTGTAATATTCCCAGGCAGCAAATCTTGAACTTCCTTTGCGGGTCCTCATAGAAGTGCCTGTTACTGGGGGCCAATTATCTTCTTCATATTCACCGTGATGCCACTTTTAGTCTACCACATAACCATAAAATTATAGAATTTTAGTGTTAGAAGGGTTCTTACATGTTATTTATCCAGCCTCCCTCTCAGTGGGATTCCTTCTACAGTATTCCTGAGACACGACCTTTGCTTGCTGCTTCAACAATTCAAATGATGCAGAAACTCACTATCTCACAAGTTTGGGACAACTCAAATTCTTATAAGGTTCTGTCTGAATTTAGCTGAATTTAGGCCTCTCTGTAACTTCTCCTTTATGGTTTTAATTTTGCCCTCAAGAACAACTCAAAATGAGTCTAATCTCTCCTCACAAGACTGCCTTTCACACACGAGCTAATATTGACCAATTTACACAGTATTGGCTCAGTATTCTGCAAATTTCTAAAGATAGTTGGGATATCTCTATAAACACCTTACTTACAGTACTTTGTTGGATAGAGGGAGAAAATCTGGCCCCAGGGGTAGGACCAGTGTGTTAATATTTGCAAGAAGTGCTTAGTATAGTGGCTGACACATAGTTGGTAGCATATAAATGCTTACTCTCTTCCCCAGAGTATCAACATTAGTCAGTCGCCTAAGGGTATGGAGTTAGGAGGAATCTCCTTTTTGGAAAGGAAGGAACTAAGAAGGCATGAAGAAGGGTGTGGGATAAGGAGCAGGTCCAGGTATACCTGTACTTGTATCCCCGTATGGCTTTCTGTATGGTGACAGCACTCTTGTGCAGCGCCTGGCTTCTCTGAACCTCCAACTGGGTATCATGGTATTCCTGGAGGGCAGAGAGAAAATCAGATATGAGGCAGGTAAGCCAGCCTAGATGAAACAACAAGGCACTCTGAGGGAGAGGCAAGAGGCAGAACATGCAAGCAGGTGAACCCCCTAGTGCTCCCTCTCAGATCCAGATGGAAATAGCCCAGGACACTGAACTCAAGAGCTTTGAGAAGAGCAATGTCCCCCAGGCCACTGGCCCTACTACCAGCCCAGACCTCACAATAATCATTAAGGGGAGCAATCACTTTGGAGAAAGGGTCAACTTTCCTCAACACCACCAGCACCAACTGCCATCAACTGACCGTTAAGCTCAAAAGCCCCAGACATGATAGTTCCTCCCAGACCTGTGGTAGGGAACCTATGGCCTCAAGGCCACATGTGGCCCTCTAGGTCCTCAAGTGCAGCTCTTCAATTGAATCCAAACTTCACAGAATAAATCCCCTTAATAAAAATATTTGTTCTGTAAAACTTGGACTCAGTCAGAGGGCCTCAGCCAAAGACCTAAAGGGCCACATGTGGCCTCAAGGCCAAAGGTTCTCCTCCCCTGTTTCAGACAATCTTGCTTCCAGTCAAGCCCCCACAGCCATCATCCCAGGAAGAAACCCTTGTGGAGATATAGCCTGGCAACCTCATCTGCACATACTGCAGCCACTCAAGACCCAGAAGAGAAAGTTCTTACCACCAAAGTCCCTGGAACTGTTAAATGGTTCGATATCAGAAACTCACATGATTTTATTAGTGGAAATGGCATTAAAGAAGATACACTGCTACCAACTGTACCCTAAGGACTATGGGACATTTCCTTCTGATTTGCAAGTAAAACTTCCATGTATTGCCTCCTCGTATTAGAATGTGAGTTCTTTGAGAGTATGGACTGTGTTACTTTTCTATTTGTATCTCTAAATACCATGAGGTAGCCGAATGGATAGATCTTTGGATCTGGAGACAAGGAGACCTGAGTTCAAATTTGACCTCAGACATTTACTAGCTATGTGATTCTGGGCAAATCACCTAATCCTTCTCTGCTTCACTTTCCTCACTTTTAAGATGGAGATAATAACAGTGCCTACCTTACAGTGTTATTGTGAGGACCAAATGAGATGGTATTGTAAAGTCTTAGCACGGCACCCAGCACATAGCAAGGTCTTAGGCAGCGCTGTTCCCTTCCCTAGTGCTTTGCATGTAATAAGTACTTAATCCATGCTTTTTATTCCATTCATATTACTGCTAGATCCCATGTAGGAGCAGGAAGGGGGAAGGTCTTCTTCAGTCCCACATCTCAGTATGTATCATTTATTGTGAGTTCTCAGAGGATCAGGGACTGTGTAATTCTCTTTGTGAAGCACATGCCTACCTGCCTTATTGAAGGATGGAGATTCAATAGGGTAAAAGACATGGAGATTACTAAAATAAGGTGAATTTGGGTTCTTCAATGTTACTCCAGGGGAGTGAAACCTGTAGCAGATACTACCAAGTTGGAAGAGCTTTGGGTCTGACCTCAGAAATGGACTGTGTGGACTGTTTTCTGCGATCAGCCTAGGTAAGGTCAGACTCATCACAGGAAGGTGACAAATGTCTTTGTTCAGGAAGGCACGCTGGGGCATGATCTTCAACAGCAGAGGGCATACTCTCAGTGAGGAAATCACAGACTCTTGAAAGTTTTAGAACTAGGGAGCAGACACTATACCTTCCAAACAGTTTGATGGTCCTTGAGTCCTCCTAACCCCCTGGATTCAATATAAGCTCAGACTTCAGTCTGCTGGTGCTGCCAATGCAGCGATTAAGTTGTACCCACCAAATGGGCGACATGTGAAGACCAGAAGACTTTACTCAGTCACTACACCAACCAATCTTTCCTATGCTGGGTGACCATAGTGAAAAGTAGGTGGTATGATGAATAGAGCAGTGGACCTTGAGTTAGGAAGATCCGAGTTCAAATCCAGCCTCAGACCCTTACTATCTGGTGACCACAGGCAAATCATTTAACTTTTCTCATTTTCCTCATCTATGTTGTTGTTGTTGTTGAGTCATTTTCAGTCATGTCCTAGTCTTTGGGACCCCGTTTGGGATTTTCCTGGCAAAGACACTAGAGTGGTTTGCCTTTTCCTTCTCCAGCTCATTTTACAGACGAGGAAACAGAGGCAAACAGGGTTAAGTGACTTGTCCAGGGTCACACAGCTAGTAAGTGTCTGAGGCCAGATTTGAACTCAGGAAGATGAATTTCTATCCAGCACTCCATCCGTTGCTCCACCTAGCTGCCCCATCTATAAAATGAGGATAATAAAAATGCCTATCTCCCAGGGTTACCGTAAGGATCAAATGAGATCATGTTTGTAAAGCTCTTTATAAACCTTGAAGTGTGAATAAATGCCAGCTATTGTTGTATCATTATTATTATTATTATTTCAATCTGGTCCTGTCAGAGGAACCCTACCCAAAGTCCCACTTGCCAATAGAGATAGTCTGAGTCAACTGAATGACCAGGAAGGCTGATTCAAACCCATTTACATAATCCATAAGAGGCAGCTGGTGGGGTGGTGTATTAAGTGCTGGGCTTGGAATGCAGGTGACCTCAGTTTAAATCTGAACTCCGACACTTAACTAGCTATGTGACTTTGGGCAAGTGACTTAACCTCTGTCTGCCTCAGTATCCTCAGCTGTAAAAAGAGATAATAATAGCATCTACCTCCCTCTCAGGGTTGTGTTGAGGATCAAATGAGATAATATTTGTAAAAAGCACTAAGCACAGTGCCTGACAAATAGCAGGCGCTATATAAATCGTTATTCCCTTCCCATTCGATTTCTTCCCTTCCTTTGTCTCCCAAGTGAGGAAGAACAGGCAGGCAGAACCAGGGGTGGGTTCTTGGTTTGCAAGGCCAAGTTCCTTAGCCTAGCTTTGAAAGCCTCATCACACTAACTAACTCCCTTCAGAAAAGGGAGAGATCAATGTAGGCTGGGTGTGTGTGTGTGTGTGTGTGTGTGTGTGTGTGTGTGTATGTGTGTGTGTGTACAACAGTGAGATCAGCCTGGCTGGAGCAGAGGATTCATATTGGGGGGGGAAGGGTAATTGTAACAGTTAAGGTTGGAAAGACAGGCTGGGGTCACATGGTGGATGGCCTTGAATCCTAGGCTGGTTATCCAGGCCCTTTTTTCATCTCTTTGCTTTGTTCCCCACTTTGCATAATCCCTTCCCAGAATGGGTCATGGCAAGGAATAGGGTTATCACTGCAATTCTCTCATTTAGAAGCAAATTCCGCAAAGGTTGAGTGGGGGTGATTATGCAAATGAGAAGTGGATATTATTCCCGGATTTCAATAATCCAGGTTATATCTGTTCCTCCCCTTCCCTCTTCCCTTTCCCTCTATGGACAACTGGGAGTTCATTACATAGCTGATATGAAATGAATTATATAAAATTGTGCATTTGTACTCATCTTCCAGCTCTAAAATCCTATTATCCTATGGTAGTTCTCCATAATATTAGTCAATGAATACTAATTTGAGTACTCTGCATTACTACAATCTGGATTTGTAGCCTGTTTCTTTTTCTGTCTTCATTTTTTTAGCAGGGAGGAAGGTGTTAAACCTGTGACTTCATTGGATAGGGAAGTCCCAGTGTGGGAATTCCTTTTATCATGCAGATGAATAGTTACTCCACACTGTTTTCCAGAATTGTCTGGGCTCACTGAGAAGCTGAGTGTCTTGCTCAAGGTCACATGGTCACATGGTCACAGAAAGGACATGAACACAGGTTGACCTGACACTGAGGTTGGCTCTCTGTCACCTACTCTGTGCTGCCTATTTTAAACTCCTTGGGGAAATGAAAAGCTCAGTCTATTCTCTGAATTTGTAAGAAGTTTATTGAAGGTGTGATTCTGTATCATTTTACAGAAGGATTCACTGCAAAGTTCCTTTAATTAGCAAGTTCCATTATTGTACTTAATAGGAATCAATTTGAAGAAATCTTGTTGACGAAAAATGACATCTTGTATGACAAAAAATCCTTATGATTTTCAGTAATAAGTAATTGAGTATGTGGGGTTACTAGAAGCTTTACCATGAGCTCCCTCCATCCAAGCTGGAATCATGAAGCTATGTGATGGACCCCAGGGCTAGAGCATTAAGGTAGGAAGAGAGGCAGAGAGACTGTATTTCCCTAAGAGACTGCTTTTGGCTTATTTCCTAAAAGGTGTAGACTGTCATATGGTCTTCCAGGCTTACCTTCAGGAAGACTTTGGTCTTCCCCATTTTCCAGTTTTCATCTTTCCCTAGCCGGGTTTCTGAGATGCGCAGAGTGGCCTGATGAGGTTTGTCCTGCAGCTGTTATTAAAAACAAAACAGGGATGGGTTAGTGCCCCAGCAAGGATGAGGTCTTGATCTCCAAGATTTGCGGTTATATTGGAACATTGGAGAAAGATATCCCATCGATTCCTCCAGAATATTTCAACAAAGCAGCTTACATGTGTTACTTTACTAACCACATTTTACAGGTGATATTGGTCAAGTTAACAAACATCTATTAAGCACCTACTATGTGCCAAGTACTGTGCTAAGTCCTGGAGATACAAAGAGAGGCAAAAGCACAGTCCCTGCCCTCAGTAAGCTCCCAGTCAAATAGGGGAGATGACATATACAAAATTTGGGTCATATAAGATATGTAGAATAAATGAAAGGCAATGCAATCGGCTCCCAAGCCAGCTCTCCCTGTATTACGCCATTACATTCAGAGAGGACATGTCTAAATGAGACCTCTGGAAGCAAATGGCAGCATGAGGGCATTGAACATTTCTGGTAGAATAGAGGGGTGGGTGGTTAGCAGGTAAAAGGAGACATGAAAGGGAAGATGGAGGACAAAATCAACATCTTTCCAATTTTACTGAGGGGCCATCTGCTTTGGCCTCTGTTATAATCCAGGCCAGGGACAAGCCAACAGGCTGCAAGACCTTTTGCCAAATGGCAGGTGCTTGCATGATGGGCACAAAGAACCCCAAAGTCCCCTGGGCCAACCTTCCCCAATCACAGAGATAACACAAACCTCCACTCGAGCAGCCGAAGGCAGGAGTATCTTGTACCTCTGGAAGAAATCTTCGAAGGTGTAGCGGATGGGGTAGCCTGATTTCCTTATCTTCACAGTCTCCATCATGCCTGAGTAACGGAGCTGCTGAATACACAGCTCCCGATCGAAGAGCTGGCAGAGGAGAAACCACAGGTGCAGCACATTAGGGAGTTAGTTCCAGATCTGGGACTGTAACCAAGCTCTCCATATTGTGAGGCACTTGGGCAGAGGGGTTTGGTAGCAGTAAGACCAATAATAATAGCCCCGTTTATATAACGCTCACTCAGTGCCCGGCACTGTGCTAAGCAGTTTGCAATTGTTATCTTTGATCTTCACAAGGAGGTAGGTTTTATTATTATCCTTGTCTTACAGATGAGGAAACTGAGACAGGTAGACCAGTAGACAGCAACACAGAGCAACATAATCTTAGTGGAGACATTGAGGAAAGAACAGTTCAATGATATCACCAGAGGACGTTGGAGGCTCCGTAGTATTGAAGGCATAAGTTGACAAAGCCATCACGTTCTCTGGTTATACGTGTTCTTTATAGTTCCCTCCATGTTTGTTCACTTGCCACACATGTTTACCACATATATTCTTCCCATCATTTGGTGGCAATTGATGGGAAAGTATACTATTGGGAGTGGGTTGGGGAGGTGGAGGGAGAAATCTTTATTTAATTTTTTAAAATTCTGAACTTAGCAAAAGCCAAATAAGAGAAGCATTTCTATATACAAAGCAGAACAGAAAAAGTGGGTTGTAATACACAGCAGATTTGTATCATGTACAGTTTACTTTTCATGGAGGGTCTTTCATATAACTTATTTGTTATGCCTTTTGGTTATATGTCTTTTTCTTTAATCTAAAATGTCCCTCTAATTGGGCTGGTAAAAGAAAACGCATTGGTGGGGGCTCTGAAAGTGTGATTTTCAGTGGATGCTGGCCAAGAGTGCTTTAAACCTCAGGTAGCTTTCTGGGCAGCTCAGGACCTTGGATCTCTCCTTAAAATGGCAACTAAGATGGGGGAAGGATGCAAGTTACCAGTGGTTTCTTGAACTCATTGGGTTTGATGCAGCGGATAAAGTAGGGTTGGCAATTGTTCAGGATTTTCATCAGCTGATCCAGGGACTGCTTGAACTGGCTTGCTAGGGTAGAGGGGCCTTTGGTGGCATCAGCATTCTGTAGAACAAAAGCACATCATGAACCCATATGTACAAACACATGGACACACTTAAAAGAGGAGAAGGAAAAGAAGACTTCCATAAAAAATTCAGTTATCCTGAAAACCCTTATGTTGCTTGAGTCTGGGAGGAGCCACAGCCATGTAGTCCATGCAGTAACGGTTTTAACATATTTTATTTTATTTCTTTTGCTTCTATGATAGCAGTAAAACACTGTATACAGTTAAGCAATGCTTGTTTGGTCAATACTGTTAGGCTATGCTCACATAATTTCTAAAATGTAGCAGGGAAGGAAAGAGGGCAAAGTCCCCCAGTGGGAGAGGGCTAAGCTAAGACATGAATTAGAACAATCCCCATGGACCACATCCCCAAATTAATGAGATAAGTCCTGCCATTCAGAGATAGAGATGGTAGGCAGAGAGGCATCCAACTTTTTGAGAACCAGAGAATTTGGCGTTTCTTTTATCTACTCTCTGCTATTGGGCAAACATATAACCACCAGGAGGAGTATGGGATGACCAGACCCTAGCCTTTATTAAGGAATAGGATTCTTATGCTTAGCTAGTCAGTGACCCCTGGGAGCTAAATGTATGTTTGGGCTCTTGTAAGGATTTTTGTATGGGCCCTAAGTATGGATTTTTCACATGAGTGAGGTCCCTCTATGTTTTCTCAAGGATCTAACATCAGGCAAATCCAACATTCGTACCCATTTCTGGGCTAGGTTAGGGGGAATGTGTGTGTGTGTGTGTGTGTGTGTGTGTGTGTGTGTGTGTGTGTGTGTCTGGCTATGCCTAAGTGGTCATTTGGAATAAGATTTCAGGAAACTTAATAAAGAATGATTAAGGGGCAAGGTGGGGAAGGGAGGGGAGACAGAGGAAAGTGGGTCTTTCCTAGCATTAAATTAATGATTAGTTTCTCAGTGGCCATTTATTAAGTCCTGGGAATATTCAATAAGGAATGTATGACTGCCATTATGTTTTCTGGAAGCATTCACAAGCCAAGAAAAATATGAGGTCATTGTCTCCCCAGGCGTCAGTAAGTCATTGGTAATTATTATCAATAATAATGATTATAAAACTGTTCTGTCATCTTCTCCTGCAGTTAAATCAATCAAGAAGCCTGCAGCCAATGATCTGCTTTCTTCCTACAATTTTACTCCCCACCAATTTTCTAATGTACTGTAATGCTTATTAAAATAATCTCAAATAGTTAGTGCCTACCCCCAACTGAGCCATAAGAAATGTATTCCTTTCATTTGCATTCTGAATCAGTTGAATGGGATAGCATTAGCATCCATTTATAGATGAGAGATATAGAAGAGCAGAGAGGTTATTTGATATGCTCAGGGTCCCATCGAGGCAGTATTATGAGCAGAATTGAGATTGGGGATAGAATTCCAGTTTCTTGACTCACTGTTCAATCTGTTAACCATAGGGTCAGGCTACCATTCTTACTCAGTTTACCACTGCAATAAACCCTAAGTAGCTATTGACATTTTTGGTTGAAAGTGGATTGAATTTTGGGTTTAGTGTCAGGAAGAGCTGGGTTGGAATTCTCCCTAGCTGTGTGATTTTGGCCCTAGCTCTTCCTAGCTGTGTGATTCAGGGCAAGTCACTTAACCTCTTACAGCCTTAGTTTCCCCATCTGTAAAAAGAGGATAATAATAGCACCTATCTCACAAGGTTATTTTGAAGATCAAATAAGATAACCTATGGAAAATGCTTTGCAAAGCCCTATGTAAATGCTAGCTTGGAAAATCAGTGGGCCAATATCACCCATCTTTGTTTAAATTAATTTTTTTTTCAGTTAGTGAGCATTTTCCCTCCTCATTCTTACCTCTCCCTTCTTTGAGAAAGAAAAAGAAAATACTCAAAACAAATATGCTCTATAGGACTTCCAAGGCCCTTTTAAACCATGTGGTTCTGTGATTTTGTGATTCCATGCTTTATCACCTGTGATAAAGCAGATCAGAAAGGTACTTTTGAGTGGGAATATCCCAGTGATTCTGAAATCACCATGTAGACAGCCACCTATTGCACAGAAACCTAAGAATGGCCCTGGTGATTTCCACCACAATAGAAATAAGGATGGGCCCAGAGCCATGAAAACGGCTGATTTTTCCATTCTTCAACACTGGGCTCCAGGAGTTAGAGGTAGGAAAAATCCCTGGTACAGAGGAAAGAATGCTAGATTTGGGGACAGAGGGACTGGATTTGAATTTCAGCTCTGTGCCTCACTACTTGTGAGACCCTGGGCAAGCCCATCCACCTCTCTAAACCTGTTTACTCATTTATAAAATGAGAAGGTTGGACTCCTAAGATCCACTTTAACTCTAAGCGTATGATACTATGATCTCGCTGAAAAGTGGCCCATAGGAGGAGCTTGAATTCTTTTCCGATTGGGTTTGGCGAACAAATCACTACCCCAGGTGTAGTGTTCCTATAGGCGGTTCCAGGATTGGAACAGATCCCAGAGACCAATTTTGAGGTCCTTTGTGCTGACCAGTATGTGATGTCATTGTCTGTAGAGTTCAAGGTGAGCAAGGCTTCAGTCTGGCAATAAAATCCAAATGAATTCTGAATTATCTGTTGGCTTCTGGAGAAAGTAACACTTCTCCATTTGGTTTCCTTAGGGTTCTGGAAATAAAATATTGATTTGACACTGGTTTATATCAGCATAGGACTGGCTTTAAGGATGGAGTTCCATGTAGGCAGGGAGCGGCTCTGTGGTGCAGAGCTAGACAGTCCGGAGGCCATAGGATCATAAATCTAGAGCTGGAAAGGACCTCAGAGGACCTCTAGGACAGCCATCTTATTTTATAGATGAAGCAATTGAATATCAGAGTGATGCAGTGATTTGTCCAAAGTCACACAGGTGGTAAGTAAGATAGCTGATATTAGAACCAGGTACTTGGAGTTTTAGTCCTAGCTCCAATAACTAACTAGTTGTGCATATTTGGGCAAATCAGCCTAACAGAGTGGTGGTCATGAGTGTGAAGAGAAGGGGGATGTGGGTAAGAGACTTTGTGAAGGTAGAATTGGAGCTGTTTGGCTATTGGGGAATGAAGGAATAAGAAAGGAAGGAAGGAAGGAGAGAAGGAAGGAAGGGAAAGAGGGAGGAAGGAGGGAGGGAGGAAGGAAGGAGGGAAGGAAGGAAGGAAGGAAGAAAGGAAGGAAGGAAGGAAGAAAGGGAGGGAGGAAGGAAGGAGGGAAGGAAGAGAAAGGAAGAGAGGGAAGGAGGAAAGAAGAAAGGAAGGAAGGGAGAAGGGAGGGAGTGAGGGAGGGAGGAAAGAAGGAAGTGAGACAGGAAGGAAGAAAGGGAATGAAAAGAGGAAGGAAGGGAGGAAGGAAGGGAGGGAAGGAGGGGTATGTTGTGGGAGATTGGGAGAAGATAATGAGCTCAGTTTTAGACATGTAGAGTTTGAGGTGTTGGCAGAATTGCAGGAATGTGAGTTATTTTTATTACTAATATTGAAATATTGAACAATAATCTAGGAAGGCAAATTAGTTTATCAGACCTCTTCTTTCTGTGAAGAAAGTGTGAGAGTATTGGGTGCCCGTGATGGTGCTAAAAATGGGCATAAAGGCCAAAAAAAAGAACCCCAGCAAGTGAGGTGTGCTGAAGGCAATTTCCCAGCCTGCAATGTTGCTGTCTGGCCTTGCTAGACAGAATTTCTAGGTGCTATTTTACGAGTCAGGCTGAATACTTTGTTCTCACAGTGAAACAATAGTGCCCTCTTGTGGCTGGTATCTAAACCGAGGGCCGGTGCCTTTGAGTTCACAGCGGAATTTCCCAGGAGTGAACTGATGGGTTCCCGAGGGCAATTTGTTCCAGACACCTTTTTGATAAGAGCTTGCAGGGTCTAACTGAGGCAAAACTGTGGAATAGGGGAAGGTTCAGCAGCTCGATCTCGTGCTCAGAAACCATCTAGTCCACTCCCTTACACTACTACTCCATTTTACATATGAAGAAACTGAGGGGAAGTTTCTCTTCTCCCCAAAATAGTTTCCCTCTCTAAATTCCATCCTGGGATCACCCCCCTCCCCAGTGAGGACAGTTTGGACAACCCCCTCTCCTAACAGGGGCCCCCTGTGATAGGGCTGTCTTCTGTGCCTCTAGTTCGATTGTGTTTGCTTGATGGGAAAAAAATTTCTAGTTATAGCTCTAATGGTGAACACACGGTTCAAGTGACTTGTGAAACTGCTGAGAACAAAACCAACAGAAAAGGGCCCCCGCTTCAGGTGGAAGACTCTAAGCTTGCCAGTGGGAGGCACAGTGGTAGATTTTGAGTCAGAGGACCTGGGTTCAAGTTCTTATTCTGCCATTTGCCACCCTGTGATCTTGGACAAGTCATTTAACCTCACTGGTCTCAGTTTCCTCAACTGTAAAATGGGGGAGCTGAGTAAGCTAACCTCTCTAAAATCCTTCCTAGCTCTAAATATACAATCCCAAGAGCCAACAGTAAGTCGGGATTTCTAGTACAACGAGCACTTCAAAGGGAGGTTATAAATTTATCCTTCCTGAAAGCTTTCTAAAAAAAATTTCCTAAAATTTAGAGCTAAAAAAAGGATTTCTAGTTCAATGCTCTCATTTTACTTATCCTTTGAACCGATGCCCAGAAAAGTCAGAGTTAGCTTCACCCAGGGTCTAGCAGACGATAGGTAGCAAGATATCAAGACTGACTGTTCCAGATCTCCTCTGCTTTTGGGCCACACCACAGACAGAAGCCCCTGGATAGATTCTAACTAGCCTAAAACGATTTGGGACCAGTTTTGTGTCTTGGCAGGAGGAGAGACTAAATAACTGTTGAGTCCTGGAATCAGTTTTTATCTCACATAGGAGCTGGTTTGGGTGTTTCTCTTCTTGCCTCAATTCACACCATCTGGGAAATAAAGAAACCTAACCTTGGCACCTTTCATCCACATCTGTCTCAACATCTGCCAGATGCAGACACAAAGAGTATCTCATGACAAGTTCTTTTTTAAATCATTTTGAGGTAGGCAGAGGTTAAGTGACTTGCCCAGGGCCATCCAGTCATTTAGTGTCTGAATCAGGATCTGAACTCACATCTTCCTAACTATAAATCTAGTGCACTATTCACTGTACAACCTACCTCAGTACTTTTCTCTCTCTGCCAGACCATCTCCTATTTCTCTCTTTGTCCCTCTCTGTTTCTCTGTCTCTGTCTGTCTGTCTCTCACACACATGCATGAAAACACACAAGAGCCCACTCTCCTACTATTTCTCTAGCCTTTAAAAAGTTCTTTCTCTCACCCTTGGCCAAGAGAAGTGAGGAAACCTGGGACACTGTGATATGCCGGGAATAACTTCGTGCAGTATGCCATGCTTGGATTGGGAACCAGTGATCTAGAGAGATCAGGACCTCAGCCACCTCTGTGCACTATGACCCAGCCTCTCATCCCAACACCCTCAAGACCTGGTCTGGGCATTGGGAATGTAATAAAAGGTGATCTTGGCTCCTAGGCTAATCATAACCTTCAAACAGCAAACTTACTTTAGAGAGTAAGTCTGCAGACCTAGCCAGACGGATGGTCCCGTGGCGTAGCTTGATCTGGGAAGGTTCCAACTGGAAAATTTGGTTCAGGAACTTATTTTGAGATGAATATACCAGTTTGATAATATCAGTACTCAGAACATCACGATTCTTCTCCAAGAAACCTGTCAGGAGAGCAAACCCATCTTTACCACTGTAGAGTCAAACTAGGGGAAAAGTAAGAGCGAGGGTGGCATCTTATTCACCAATTTCCCCTACTTCTCACATCTTCTAGCCTTTTTTCTCCAACATTTTGCCCAAATGCCATACATGCTCGTTTTCCTTCAGAAAATCAGACATAATTCATCTCTAGAACACAAAAATTCACATAATAAATGATTCACAAATTCCCTAGAAGTTTGAGTCTATGCTCTAGTACTTATAAGGAGGTGTATAAAATGATGATGATAATGATGTTGGTGGTGGTGGTGGCGAGAGAGAGAAAAAGAGATTGAGAGAGGGAGAGAGACTGAGGCAGAGAAAAACAGAGTGAGAGAGGGCAAAGGATGAGGCAGAGAAAGATTATATACACATACATATATATACAGAGAGAGAGAGAGAGAGAGAGAGAGAGAGAGAGAGAGAAATGGATAGATAGATAGATAGATGATAGATAGATGATAGATGATGGATAGAATGTTATGTGATTGGGGGAATAAACTGCAAGAGGAGATGGGAGGGTAGAGTAATTAAGGGTACTTACTAGTAGAGGGAATGAATGGCCTTGGCAAAAAGAAGGACCACCAAGATTTTCATCACACTGGAACAAAGAAACAAAGGACCATGGGGAGGGGTTTGGAGGTGGGGAGTAGAAGAGAACAGGTGGCTCAAGCCTAGATGGCCTGAATTTTGTCAAGAAAGCAGGATGCAATGTCCTTGGCTGGGAAGAATCAGGATGGGGTAACATACGGGGCACAAGGAGAGAGGAAAGAAGGTTTGGAAGAGCCACTGTGGGAATAAAAGGGCTGCTTTTGCCGGGCAATAAGAGCTCAGTTGAGATGAGATAACCCAGTGAACATAGCTGTATGACTCCTTTCATCAGGATGCAAGTGGGGGCAGATAAGCTGGTTGTTACAGTCACCCCAGGGCTGAGGACTGGCCAGGTATGGATGTAAGGGCAGAGGACAGACACAGTTAAATTGGCTAACCAGGAGGTCAAGACTTTGAAGAGAAGAAAGCGTAGGTAGAGCAGGGGTGGTGGACTAGCAAAACAGTGAAGAGCGAGGATATTGGAGTTCCCTATAAGGATACATTTAGAAGGAATGAAACATGAAGTGGGGGAGAGAGATTAAAGGATCAGAGGTATAGTAAATGGGGAATATAGAAACTCCCCTCCCTCATCAATATTATAGGCAGTCTGGGAGGTGCTAGCTGGTGCCAAAAATCAGTAAACTTCGTATATATATGTATACATATGTATATGTATACATATATAAAATATGTATAATATGTACATATTCATGCGTATATCCATATATAATGTATGATAAAGCTTGTTTTATTTCTTTTTGAGATGGTTTGGAGAAATTTCACTCCCTTTTATGTCACTTAAATTATGTTTAGATCAACCATCCCACATTTTGATTTCTCCAATTATAAGGGTAAATCATAGCATTTCGACCTACAAAGGACCATAGAGAAGAGACCATTTAGAGACACTATTAGAACTTAAGCTCCTTAATTGAAGGTGGGACTGTCTTGCTGGCTTATATTTTTATCCCCAGCACTTACCACAGTGTCTGGCAAATAGTAAGTACTCAATCAATTATTTTTCATCAGTCTACTCATTCATTTCTTCATTCATTCATTCCTCCCATTCCTCATTGTTTTAATGGAGAAATTTACAAATCTCACTGTCCCTCCCCTTCCCTGGCCATCCTAACCCCCACCTTGCTACAGGTATAAACAGAATGACGACACTCACCTTCAGCATGATAATGAACCAAACCAGCAAAATGAACGATGCCAAATTTCATGTCATGAATGTTCTTGGGTGCCACATATATTTTGCTCTCACTGTGGAGATGGTTCATTTTTTGTAACATGGTGGCATCTGTGCCCTGGAAGAAGCACATAACCAGGATGTTGGGATAGTGACAACTGATCATTAGTAGATTAGTTATATTACTCATTTTGACCTGAGAACTCAGTAACTCCCGGGGCAATAGAAACTAGGATTTGGAATTATAGAGTATCAGAGCTAAAAGAAATCACAGAGATCACCTATTCCACTCTTTTCATTTCAGAGATGAAAAAACTCAGGCCCAGAGAGATTGTAGTACTTATGCAATGAGTCAGTAACAGAGCTAGACTAAAACACAGGCTTCCTGACTCATAGCCCACTTCTTTTTCATTACTGCCCTCACAGAATATCAGAATTTGAAGGAAACTCAGAGAAGATCTGTTCCCAACCTATATCTTAAGAGGAATCCCTCTACAACATCCCCAACAAGTGGTCTTCCAGCTTCTGCTTGAAAACCTCCAGTGAGCAGGAAGCAACTATTTCCCGAGGTAATCCCAAAGCCTAAGCAAAAAAGGAAAATGGCCACTTTGGTCACATCCCCCAAACCTCACTTATGACACACCAATTAATAAACCACTCCAGACTGTCTTCTGAAAGTGCTGGTCATAACCACATCTGGGGTGGGAGACATACGTCACTAAGCCATCTCAGGATCTGACTTAATTCTTTGAGACTTAAGTGAAAATCCACTAATGATTCCATGATTTCAGGAGGAAGAATGACTTCCTACAATTACTTAGTGAACCTTTTGCAACTTTAGGCACACAGAAACCACTTAAAATGGGTTTTTTGATGGTGATAAAGATGAATGATCCCAAACTGGAGTGTGACTGACAGCTGGATCCCACAGTGAGAGGAGGGACACTCACCTTAGGGAATTTGCTCTCCTCATCCATCAATGAGATGATGTTCATTGGTTTGAGAGCCAGTAGGTCCAAAGTGGGCCGATTGTCATTGAAATGAATGTAGTTCCAGGTGATGTTCTCTGCGTGGTACTCTTCCTGCTCCATTTTGAAGACATGGCGGACAAAGAATTGTTGGAGATGCTCATTGGCAAAGTTGATGCAGAGTTGCTCAAAGCTGTAGGAGCAACCCCAGTGGGATCATTAGCCCTGCCTTTCAGGATGTTACTTTGATTTTTCCCATACAGCAAAGCTTCCCTAATATTTCTCTTATTCTATAGCATGCCAGAGAGTCCTTGTTAGGACATCATCAAGATGATCAGTTATCATGGCCCACCCTGTGTGACTATCCATGAATCCAACTGTCTGTCCATATTCTTTATTCCCAAACTTACTGTACACACATATACATTTAAACACATATTACTCATCACAAATATTTATATGATAATATCTCCCATATATTATATCAAAGCTAAATTTCCTTCTTTGCAACTGTCACTCATTGTTCCTAGGTTTGGCCACTGGGGCCAAGCAGAATAAATTTAGTCCCTCTTCTAAGTCATGCCCTTCGTTTACCTGAAGACAGCTATCATGTCCCCAACTAAGTCTTCTCTTCCCCAGCCTAAACATCCCCAGTTCCTTCAAACGGTGCTTATTTAGCTGCTGCTCAAGGCCCTTTACCATCCTGATTGTCCTCCTCTGGATCCCCTCTACCTTATCAATATTCTTCCCAAAATAGTGGCATCCAGAACTAAATTTTATACTCTAGATATTATATGCTTCAGATCACAGTGTCAAGAGGACCATTCAGGAAGGAGAGGCATGTCTAGTATCTCCCTGAGATCACTAGGAAACCAATGTAGGGAAGAGCTAGCGATCCAACTGGCTCTTTATCTGCTCACCACCTCCTTAGAAACAAATTGGGACCATCATACCTATTTGTGTGAAAGTTTTCAAAGCCAAATATGTCCAGGAGGCCGATGGACCTGCGCACGTTCTGAGGGTCTTTGGAGGGTTCCTTGAAGATTGCAGCATTGATCTTGTTGACTATCCATAGGAAGAGATGTCCATAAATTCTCTGGAAATAAGGTGGTGAGCAACAGAGGCATTGAAGGAGACTGAGGATGAGACAGATAAAGGCAATTTCTCTAATCTGTCTTGTGAACTAGCTGGGCAATTCATGGTACTACATGTACTAGCTCTTGGCAATTCATGGAGCTGCAGATTTGACTTCAATCAGCTAATCAGTAGTACTGTGATTACCCATGATCAAATATAATAACAAATACATAACAGCTTTGCAAACAAACTCTAGAGCACTCTATAGTGCTAGCAACTTTCATTATTAATTATTATTATTATCCAGAACTTTGCCAAGTGCTGTGTAGTGCACAAAATAGATGAAACTTGACTATAAAGTAAGGAAGACTGATTTTTAATTTTTTAAAAAATAAATACACATATTTTTAAAGTAGTCATACTGAGAGGATGTATGTGTATTGTGTCGTGGTACAGGGTGTAGTGTGTGCATGCGTGTGTATGTGCATGCATGTGTGTCTGCATGCATGAGGGTGTGTGCATGTGTGTGTGCACGTGTTGGAGGTGGGGAGGAGTAAGCCTGGGCCTCTCCAACCTTTGATCATATGATGGACGTGGCTATCCACACCACCACACTGAGCAGGGGTCGCTAACAACAATCCCTTAGGCAATATGACCATCTCTCAAGGGGAGGATCAGCCCACTAAATAGGACTCTGGCAAGAATCTTGTTGGCAGTGCCTAGGAGAGAGGCCCTTCCCCCTGTGATTGTCACAGGATAAACTATTTCCTTTTCCTTTATAGAGATAGACAATGGTGGCATCCTTCAACTCCTGGGGAATAATCTCCTCTTGCCATATAACCCAGAAGATATCAGTCAGCTTTTGTGTGAGCAGTGGACCCCCTGCGTTATAAACCTCTGTTGGAATAGAGTCAGCAGCAGGCTCTTTGCCACACACGAAGAACCTAATGACATTCAAACCCTCATCTTCACTTAGAAGTTTGGCTAGAGAGGGATTGCCTTCAACCTGAGGTATACGGTCAATGGCTTCAACATTGACTGATGTCAGTCTGTTGAGAATAGTATGGAAGTGTTCAGCCCATCTCCCCAGGATCACGTCCTTATCACTAATCAATGTGGCTCCATCAGTGCTGAGTAATTGAGATGCATCATACATCTTTGGCCTATAAATAGCCTTCAGGGCATCATAAAAGTGCTTTGGATTGTTACTATCATCATAAAACTGAATATTGTAATGATGATGTGAAACACCTAGCTACTCTGATCAATACAATGATCCATGACAATTCCAAAGGACTTATGATGAAAAATGCTATCTTCCTCCAGAAAGAGAACTGATGAACTCTGAGTGCAGACTGAAGCATTTTTTCACTTTATTTTTCTTGCCTTTTTTGTTGTAATATGGCTAATGTGGAAATATTTTGTATGACTTCACATGAATAATGTGTATGCCATTGCTTGCATTCTTAATAGGTGGGGGAGAGGCTATAGAGAGGGAGAGAATTTGGAACTCGGGATTTTAAAAAATGAATGTTAAAAAAAGAATAAGAGAAAGAATTTAAAATAGTTCAAATTCACTACTTAGAATGAATTTGAAGGTGAGAATAAAAAATAAATAAAAGGTGGGGAAAATGAATTCATTTTCATTCATTAGTTCATATAATCAAATGCCAAGGGCAATGAAGAATGAGCAGTGGTGGTAGGCTTAATGTAGAAGGTAGGACTCAAATTGGACCTGGAAGACGAGCTAGATTTCAATCATAATAATTGCTAAACAACTTATATGAGATAGGTGTTATTAATACCTCCATTTTATAGATGAGAAAACTAAGATTGAGAGAAGTTAGATGGCTTGCCCAGGGTCACACAGTTTCAACAATCCGGCTAGCAGCTTCTGTGGGGGTGTAAGATCCACCCACAGCCAGCACCTGGAAAGCTGCCAACAGCACAGGTTCTTTTGATCTGCTTAACTAAGGAAAGCAAGGTGAAGGGGTTGACAAGCTCACTTTAATTCAGCATACAAATATCAGTCACTTAGTTCAGGGGAGAAGGCCAGCACCCTGAACTTTGGAGCAACATACAAACAAATTATAAACATCAACAGACAGACCAAATACAGATTCATAGTTACCAACATCTAGGTTCAGCCCAGGAGCTCAGAACAAGTGTCTGCGGCAGGTTTTAAATTCAGGTCTACCTGACTCCAAAGCCAACACTCCATCTATCCACTATTCTACCCAGGAATGAGTACAGCACATATGGGGCATGCTGACTTGACCAAAGTGAGGGTGTGTTCAAATACTTAGAGTGGAAAGAGGTGTGAGTTGAGGGAGATAAAGTTGGATCAGTCAGATTATAGAGGTCCTCAAGAGCCAGACAGAGAGGAGTGAAATACATATGGAGAAGGGTGGGGATGGGGAGAATGACAAGGAACGAGAAGTGAAAAAAAGGTATGGCTAAGAGGAGCTGTCGACATGCAAGGGTGAACACCTTAGGACATCGTACATCATGCTAGGTTGTAAATAAGTGATGAGAGAGCTTATACCAAAGGAGACCATTAAAAGTCCAGAGTGAAATGTGAGAGATGATTTCTAATCATATTTCTGGGATATGAAAAGAAATGGAGTTGTATAAAGATAGAAGCAATATAAGGGGAGGTTATGAGAAATTATATTAGGAGGAGAAAAGAAAGTCTAGGGGAATATTTGGGAAGGTCCTATGCAAGAGAGTGTTGCTGAAGTTAAAAATATCAAAACAGATGCAATTCTCAGTCATTCTGATGAAGTGGGGATCAGATCTGTCAAAATGGAAGGGCTCACGGCAAGGTAAGACACTAACATGTATGAAATAGATCTGAATGTGGCACTAGGGAGTGGCAGATATGGTTTGAATCCCTTCTGGCTCTTTTAGTTACCTGAAGGACACACAAAAAGTGGAAGAGGCCATTTCCATTGCCATGGAGCACATTAAAAGAGAAAAATGACTAAATATTCCCAGTATCAAACTGTAGAGGAAGTTGGGAAGGGACCAGAGAAGGATGGATAAGACATAGGAATCTTTCTACCTTGACAAAAGCATCTCGCCGGTCGCTGGCCTGGAGGACGTTTAGAGGTCGGGAGACACCTTCCCCTCGGATGATGATGTAGTGATTGGTCAGACACGTCTGGAGCTCCACAGCCTTCACCTGTGTAAACACCAGGAGAGCATCAGGGGATTATTCTCTGAGGGAAAAAAAGTGATTGTCTTTGAACAGAGATGTTATTACTGAGCCACTATGTAGGCATGAACTCAGAGCTGATTTTATAATTATCAATTAACAAGCATTTATTAAGTGCTTATTATGTGCCAGGTAGACATTGTGGTAAGAGCTGGGGATTCTAAGAAAATGGAAAAATTAGTCCTTGCCCCTAAGGTGCCTACATTCTAATGAGGGAAATGACATGAATTAAGAGGTATATGTAAGATACATAGAGAACAGATAGAAAGTAACCTCAGAGCAAGGAAATAAGCATTTATTAAGCACCTGCTATGTACTGGCCCTGCACTAAGCATTTTACAAACATTATCTAATTTGAGACTTTCAATGACCTTGGAAGGCAGGGGCTATTATTAGCCCCATTTTACAGTTGAGGAAACTGAAGCAGAGAAAGATTGAGTTATTTGCCCAGGGTTACACAGCCAGAAAATATCTGGTGCTGAATTTGAACTCAAGTCTTCCTGACTCCCGGCCCAGCACTCTAGCCACTGTACCACCTAGCTGCCTTTAAAGGTAGGCAATGGCAGTGGGGAGGGGGAAGAGGGGAGACCGCAAAAGGCCTCCTACAGGTGATTGTGTTTTGGGGGAGGCAATTGAAGTTAAGTGACTTGCCCAAGGTCACACAGCTAGCTTCTAAGCTGAATTTTTAAGGATTCTAAAAGGTGGAGGTGAGAAGGAAGAGCTTTCCAGGCATGGGGGCCAGCTAGTGAAAGGGGAGAGATATGGGATATCAAGTATCACATGTATGGAACAGCAAATAAGCCAGAATAGCTTGACCATGGAGTATATAGTGAAGAATTATGTCTTAAAAGACTAGGAAGGAACGAAGTTGTAAAAAACTTTAAATGCCAAACACAACAGTTTATACTTTAGCCTAGAGGTAACGGGAAGCCCCTGGAGTTTACTGAAGTTTTAGCAAGATCATTCTGGCCGCTGAGTGGCGGTTGGATTGGAGAGGGGGGAGACTTGAGGCAGGGAAAACAATTACAAGGCTATTTTGGTCATCCAGGCATGTGGTGATGAAGCCTTGAACTGGAGTTGTGGCTGTGGGAGTAGAGAAGGAGAGGGATCTGAGAGATGTTATAGAGAAAGAAACTCCAAAATCTGGTAATTGATTAGATATGTCAGGTGAGTTCCTGTTCTCTCATCTGATTTTCCTTGTGCCCAGGACCATGTGATGGCAGAATGGACAGCTGGGTTAGGGGTCAATGTGTATCTGAGATTATGGTTTTCATCTGGAACCACAGTTAGGGGTCAGTCAATCAGTCAAGAAGCATTCATTAAGCACCTACTGCATGCCAGGCATTGTGCTAAGTGCTGGGCATACAAATGAGGGCAAAAACCCTGTTCTCAGGGAGCTCACAATTTAATGTGAGAGATGGCATGGAAACAGTTAGGTACAAAAAAGATACATACAGGATAATTGGAGACAATAAACTCTTACTGCCAGTGCCTTCTTTGTCTAGAGGGAGGTGCCAGCCCTAAGAGGGACTGGGAAAGGCTTCTTGCAGAAGGTGAGATTTTAGTCAAAACTTATGGGAAGCCAGGGAGGGCAGGAGATAGAGATGAGGAGGGAGAGAATCACAGCCACTTTACCTCTAATAAGAAAAATCTGGAAATAAAATATATTCCCAACAATTGGGGAATGGCCACAACTGTAAAGTAATAGAACAGAATTGTACCATAAAATACGACTCATATGAAAAATTCAGAGAAGAGGAGGAAGACGAAATGATACAGCGGGAAGAAAGTAGAGCCAAAAGGACAATATACATAATGACCCATAAATATGTACATAAAGATAAAACTCCAGAAAGCGTCAGAACTTGTGTCAAATAAAATGAACAACACTGGTTCCATGCTGTCAACGTCAAAACATAGAGTCTTCCTTTCTCTAACAATCAGGAAACTGCAAAGGTAGAAAGTGGCACATACTGTCAGTTATAGTCCCATCATTAGATGGTTTTGCTTAACTGTTTTTGGTCTAGGGAGAAGAGCAGTTAGAAAGTACTGATGGGTAGAAATGAATACATTTCTATAAAAACACTTATGTTAAAAATAAATAAATAAAATGCATTGCTCCAAAGTACACATGTCATTTGGCAATGGTAACATTATTAGACATTAACTCCTTAGCATATATTACTTTTTTTCCTAGGATAAATATGAGCGGATGGGACATATCAGCCAGGGAAGTTATATGTCCAGTCATAGATCATTAGGACTGGAAGGGACCTGAAGGTCCCTGGAAGGGTCTTTTTACAGATCAGGATGACTGGAAATGGCCTCCAGTCATCCTGATCTACATCTTGCCACTGGACCCAGATGGCACTAGAGGAGAAAGTGAGCCTGGTGCCCTTGCATAGCCCTCCCTCACTTAAATCCAATTCACTTACATGTCATGGCATCACCTCCCTGATGTCATGGTCCTCTTTGAGAACGAAGGACAAACAACAACATTTTACAGATGAGGAAACTGAGGACCAGGGAGATTAGATGTTTTGCCGAAGGTCACAGAGATAGTACATGGTAAAGCTTGGATTAGAACTCAGGTGGTCTAACTTTAAGTCCTATACTCTTTTTTTCTTTCCTTTTTTTTGAGGGGGGAAGGCAGGACAATTGGGGTTAAGTGACTTGCCTAAGGTCACATAGCTAGTGTGTCCAGTGTCTGAGGCTGGATTTGAACTCAGGTCCTCCTGACTCCAGGGCTAGTGCCCTACTCACTGTGCCACCTAGCTGCCTCCCCCCCTTTTTAAGGCAGATGGTGCAGTGGATAAATTGCTGGGCTTAGAGTCAGGAAGACCTGAATTCAAATCCAGCTTCAGGTTACTAGCTATGTGACCCTGGGCAAGTCACTTAACCTATGCCTGCCTCAGTTTCTTCAATTGCAAAATGGGGGTGATAATAGCATCTACTTCCTAGGGTTGTTATGCGAGTCTGATAAGATAATAATTTCAAAGTGCTTGGCACAGTTATTGGCACATAGTTGGTGCTTAATAAGTGCTAGCTATTATCCCCATTTTATTATTATTATCATCGCTATTACACCATTATGCCACAGCTCCTTCCAAGCTATGAGAGAGTTGGAGGGGTAGTGAGAGGAGGAGAAGTTTCATTGTGGGGGCAGGATAGGTCTAGAACATGAAGTAATGGGTAAGGGCACCATAGTGGAAACATGGGCAGCCAGGAGGCACCATGAGGTTGAGAAATGTCTGAAGGTGAAGTTCATGAATAGGGAAAGAAAAAAAGGAGAGGCATGGAAAACAGAATGGGAGAGCATCGATGACACATTTTGACAACTTCACCATTTTGCTAAAATTAAGTTAAGATGATGCCACGATTTCCTGCCGCTACTGTAAGACCAGGGCTATCCCTAGAACAGTCAGGAAGTCAGAGCAGATCGATGCACGGAAGTGGAGAAGAGAAGCAGGGCTGAAGGGGGAAGCAGCAGGACTAAAAAGAGAAACATGTTGGAGGATCCAACAGCCCAAAGACCTGGATCATGGGCATGTTCTCATAAAAATGGATGCCAGAACTTACCTCCAATAACTTAACTGCAGCCAGGAAGTGTGGGGTCTCCACGACATCGGAGCAGTCCAGATTATCAGAAATAGTAGCTAGAAGCCAGAAATAATAAACATTTGGCTTTTAAAAACAATAAACATTGCAAGAAAAGTTGGCCTAGAGAAGGAAGCTCTTACTCTGAGATTTGAGGGGGACAGGGCACTTTCCCCCCAAAACTTCTCCCACTGTCCTGAAATCTCACTGTTGAAGATTATTATATCTTGGGATTAGGACAAGTGTCCTTAAATGTCATCTTTTCAGAAGCAAAGACCCCTGGGAGGGGTAACATACTTAGATGTTAGTAGCTGCTGGAACCTTAATTGTGAATTAGATCCCTTTCCTCTGTGATACATTTCTTCCGATGAGATTAGGGAATGAGAGAGAATTTTCCAGTGGGGAGGGAAGGTTTTGGAACATTGGAGAAGAAATTGTCTGAGGGAACCTGGGCAGCCAGGGGACAAAATGAGGACATTGATTTCTAGGGATGGTATTGGGTGAGGGTAGTTTGGAGTGTGTCAGAATGAAAAACAGAAGGTGAGAGAATAACAGTTCCCTAGCAGGTCTCCAACTTTTTAGTTCTGGGACCCCAATACACTCTTTAAAACTACTGAGGACTCCAAAGAGCTTTCCTTTGTGTAAGTTGTATCTATTGATACTTACTATTATAGAAATTGAAACTGATAAAAATTTTAAAATATTTATTAAAAATTAAAATAAACCCATTATATGTTAATAAAGTAACATTTGAATGAAAATAACTATGTTACAAAACAGAATTTAGTAGAAGAATAGCATTGTTCTTCATATTTTTGCAAATCCCTAATATATGTATTGTATTATTAAATGTATGTATTAAAAGAAGGATGCTTCTGCATTCCATCTATTATGTATAATATATCATTTTGGTCTAAGTACATGGAGACAATCAAACCTCACACGGATAATGTGGTTGCAAAAGAAGAGTATTTTAATAGGCAAATAACATTCTAGTATATTATGAAAATAGTTTTGACCTCTCACACCCCCTGAGAGGGTCTTGGGGTGCCTCAGGGCCCATGGACCCCACTTTAAGAACTACTGGATTAGACCTCCTGCCACAGGTCAGAGCTGCCCAGGAAGATTAACACGTGTTCTAAGAGCAGGCCGATCCTATGTTTCAGAAGGGATTACATTCTTAGAGAACCATCTCTGGAATTTCATTAACTAGAGGCGGGGCGTCTGCACAAGGTCAAAGTCTGTCAGCACTACGCCTGTTCCAGGGTCATATTGTACCCATAATGTCACATATAAATTCCAACCTCCTTAACTGATGGTAGAAAAATGACTTTTGCAAAGATCCTCATGAGATTTTACCCATGCGAAAATTAGTCATGCCGGCATTTTATATCATCTACAGCCTGGTCCCTCTTTGTTGTTGTTGGGTTGTTTTTTGATTGTGTCCAACTCTTCATGATCCTATCTGGGGCTTTCTTGGAAAAGATACCAGAGTGGTTTGCCATTTCCTTCTCCAACTTATTTTACAGATGAGAAAGCTGAGGTAAACCAGGTTAAGTGACTTGCCCAAGGTCACACAGCTGATAAGTGTCTAAGGCCAGATTTGAAGACATGAAGGTAAGTCTTTCCAGCACTCTATCCAGTCAACATTATCTCCCATGGCTGTCTAATACATAAAGTGCCAGTTGTCTTCTCCCTGTCCTCTGCATGTACTATATTGTTCCCTTCTCCACACTTTGCTTCAACCTTTCTGACCTTCTGCCCAGGCTTACATGCAACCTTCCCACTCCTCGACTTACCCAGAGCCTGCTTTCACATTTAAGACCTGGTAATAAAAGCAGGGGACGTAATAAGCACAACAGCAACAACAACCAGCTGGGTGGCGAAGTGGATAGAGTGCTGGGCCTGGAGTCAGGAAGACCAGCCTCGGACACTTACTATCTGTGTGACCCTGGGCATGTTGCTTAGACCTGTCTGCCTCAGTTTCCCTCATCTGTAAAATGAGCTGGAGAAGGAAATGGCAAACCACGCCAGTATCTCTGCCAAGAAAACCCCAAAAGGGGTCACGAAGAGTTGGATACAACTGAAATGACTCAGCAAGAACGATGATAGCTGGTATTTACACGGTGTTTTGAGGTTTTCAAAGCCCTTTATATCTGTTACCTAATTTGAACCTTGCAACAATTCTGTGAGGTAGGTGCCATTTTCACTCCCATTTTACAGATGAGGAAAGTCAGAGAAAGATCAAGCACCTACTATGTACCAACCACTGTGCTAAGCACTGGGGATATAAAAAGAGGCAAAAGACGATCCCTGCCCTCAAGTTGCTTATAATCTAAAGGATCATGCAGCTAGTAAGTGTCTAAGGCAGGATATGAATTCAGGTCTTCCTGACTCCAAGTCCGACGTTCTATTCACTGTACCACCTAGCTGCCTCACTAAGTTCCATCTTCTCTATGAAGTATTCTCTGCTCATTTTAGCCTTTGCTGAGTTTTCTTTTTGACTACTCATACAGCTCTTCCTTTTTCTGTCATGTATTTTAGTGCCTGATTACACTCAGCTTAGTATTTCATTATCTGCTACTGCCCCGTGTTGTTGTTTTTTCCTAATTGTCCATGAATATATATGTCTTGCCTACCTAACCAAGCCGAAATCAGCAGGTTAGTCAATTAAGCACCTACTATGTGTCAGGCATCGTGCTAACTGCTTGAGATACAAAGAAAGGCAAAAGACAGTCCCTGCTCTCAAGGAGCTCACAATCTAATACGGGAGACAACAAGCAAATGAATATGCAAAAAACAAATTATATGCAAGATAAATAGGAAATTATTAAAAGAGGGGAATGATATCGAGACTAGGTCTCCTGATTACAAGCCCAGAACTTTCTCCAATACATTAGAATCATAGAGTTAGAGTCAGAAGGGAACTTAGACGTAATCAAGTCCAATCTCTCATTTTAAGAAAACCTAGGCACTGAGAGGTTAAGTGACTTGTCCAGAGCCATACAGCTGGTAAATGTCTAAGTTAGGTCTTCCTGACTCTGAGTCCAGTACTCCATGCACTGTGCCACTTAGATTCAAGGAGAACCAGACTTACCTGAAAACTCCACATTACCCAGGTGAAGGATAGCTGCCAACAATTTGCTGATGTCCCAGTTTTCAGAATCAGAGAACATAAGAACTTTCATAGCAGAGCGAAGGGAGGCATAATCCTTGACATCATTGCGACCCTCACAGGATGTGCAGTTACCCTAGGGAAGTAGGAGGACATGGCATGAGTGTCAAACAATCTTTGAATGGCCATACTGCCCCCCACCCGTGGCACTGACTTACAGATAACAATGCAATGTCATCTCAGTGATACAATGACTTTCAGCTTAGCAAAGAACTTAGCAAGGGACTGAGTTGGAAATGGATATCATGCAAATTCTGTGTGTCAGTTTAACAGAACTTAGGGTGGGGCACCTAAGGAGAAGGGAGAGAAGAGGGGGGGGAGGGGGAGGAGGAGGAGGAAGAGGAGGAGGAGGAGGAGGAGGAGGAGGAGGAGTAGGAGTTTGGCAGACAATGCCCGTCTGAGATTTTCCTAATTATTCTTGCTAACTAAGTATCACTCAGTTGTTTCTAAGCTATTGAAAGACTTCAATTTGTCAGTACCCTCTAAATATTAGCACCCTGGGGCAAAGTCCCACCCTAGCTGTAACTCTGACTGGGCCACACAAGTTGTGTCCTCCTGGCTGCTAGCTTTTAGCTACTGTGTGATAATTAATCCCTGACAGATCCAAACCAGCTAAAGCCCTTTATTGTCTGAATGGCTTTTTGCATTTGACATAATAACATCTTTCTTTGTAAGCTAAGTTAAGCCCCTTAGAAACCTGGATAAAAGGGTGAAGGAAGTGATGGGCGCAGGTAGAGATAAGGCAGAGACTGGCGTGGTAGAGAGACAGCTAGGAAATAGTGTTCCATACCATGGTCAGGTAGTTGTATTCTGAGACTGTCCCCAAACTCAGTAGCTTCTTTTGCTCCTCATTCATCCCCATTAACATGCAGTAAAAGATGTGGTAGTTCCTCTCTTCTGGGGCCTGGAAGGAGGAAAATGGCAGAGAGAAAAGTTATCAGTAGAACTAATTTTCAACAAACAAACATTTATTTTCTTTTCCTTCCACCATCCTCCAGTAACAAAATCCTTGTAATAAATCTGCATGGTCAAACAAAAAAATTCCTGCATTGTCCATTTCCAAAAATGTCTATCTCATTCTGGACCCTGAGTTCATCCCCTTTCTGTCATGAGGTGGGTAACAAGCTTCATCAGTCCTCTGGAGTGCTGGTTGCCTATTGCATCGATAAGAGTTCTTAAGTCATTCAAAGTCGGTTTTACAAAGTCATTGTTTTTGGTTGATTTGTAGGAGTGTAAAAATGTTGAGAGTACTGCCACACTGGAGCAGCCCCATGGTCTATCCAGCAGAAGGTTCTGTCTCTGATGGGACATAGCAAGTGACCATTCAGGTAAAGTTATGGTTGCCCTATCCGATACTGACCTCAAAACTTAGGTACATGATCCAAAACTGGAACCTGCTAACTTTTTTAATAATAGATTCTGGGCACGGGATGGTGCATATTTGTAATCCCTATTTTTAGGGGAGGCTAAAAATAGCTTGATTTCAGGAGTCCTGAGCTGCAGTAGGGTTAAAGTCAATCAGATAGCCATACTAAATCTGGCACCAACATAGTGTCCCCCTGGGAAGGGGGGTGGTGGTGGTGCCAGACTTTTTAAGGAAAGACAAACCAACCCAAGTGGGAAGTGGAATAGACTAAAGGTTTCATGTTGAACCGCAACAGGATTGGGATCATGAATAGCTACCATACTTCTAGTCTGAGTGAGATATGGAGACACAGTGTCAAATAAGAGAAAAAGGATGGAAGGAAGGAAGGAAGGAAGGAAGGAAGGAAGGAGGGAGGGAGGAAAGGAAGGAAGGAAGGAAGGAAGGAAGGAAGGAAGGAAGGAAGGAAGGAAGGAAGGAAGGAAGGAAGGAGAAAAAGAAATAAATAAGAGAGAGGAAGGAAAGAAGAAAGGAAAGAAAGAGAAAAAGAAAAGAAACACCAATATACATTCTGTGTCTTTCACAGAATCAAAGAATCATTGAATCTCAGAGTTGACAAGGATTCCCATTGAGTTGAACCCATGCATGAACAAGAATCTCTTCTACAATATACCAGGACAAATCTAATCCTTGTTCCATATGATGACAATCCTTTAAATACTTGAAGATGGTTCTCATGTCTCGTTCTAAATCATCTCTTCCCTGGGCTATCTCTGAGGTCCATGATCTGTCTATGTGTGTGGAAGAAACACTCACATCTGTTCACTGAAGTAAAGGATAAAGCCATTCCTGCCTGGGAAGGTTAATACAATAACTAACATATTAGCAGACACTACAATGGTTTATCTGGGCAGTATCTAAAAGACTATTGTCACGGAGCTGAGTCCTGGACTATGAGACTTTGTGCCATAAGATAGAAACACGATGAAGTATTTGTGTGACATAATACAATCTCTGGAAATTTCACTCAAACTAAAGGTTTAGAGTCTTTGTTGCAATCCAATACCATAAAACTATTGTCTGGCATGCAGAATAGAATTCTCTGGCCTTCGAAATATGTGAGTTTATAAAAAGTAATATTCAAAGTGTATCTGACTGCTTCCCCTTGAGTGGCATGTCCTAGACAGCTGCCTACTTTGCCTACAGTTAGTTTTGGTTCTGGCATAAGATAAATTATTTTTGTCTCAGGGAGAAAAGAAAAAATCTGGAGGAAGAGATGTCATCTAGGAGAGAAGGTCTAGATGAATCAGGGTCTGGGTGCCAGGGTAGTGGTGGTACTAGAAAGAATATGTGGAGAGACATTGAAGACAAACCATGACTACTTCCCCATTTCACTGTGGACCACCTCTGCTGCTCAAAATGATCTCCCATGCGAGATGGACTTACCTGCCGGCACACCCGGGACTTCTCTAGCAGGAAATGTTCTATCTGGGCTCCTTCAATCACTCCATTTTTGTTGAAGTGGATTTCAATGTATTTCCCAAAGCGGCTCGAGTTGTCATTTCGAACTGTCTTGGCATTGCCAAATGCTGAGAAAGAAAGTGGTGCCAGGGGAGGTCAGGAAAGAAGAGGCATGATTTCTTATCCATTAGACAAAGTTGCAGGGTGGCAGGCAGAATAGAAAAGGGAGTGGTCGATTGGAGTGTCAGATGTAATCTTGGCATTCCATGCCATTCCTCCCCGTGAACAGAAAGTGAGTAATTGTGGGGTCCACATCTATCCCTTCTGATCTCTGTGGTAGTTAGGTGGCCCAGTGGATAAAGCATGGGACTTGGAAGACCTGAGTTTGAATCTTGCCTCAGACTTATCATAAGCTGTGTAACCCTGGGCAAGTCACTTACCCTGCATCTCATTTCTTCATCTGTAAAATGGGATAATAAAAGTCCCTACCTCCTAGGATTGTTGTTAAGGATCTACTGGGTTAACATACATAAATTGTGTTGTAAGCCTTAAAACACTATATAAGTACTAACTACTGTTATTATTATTATCTAAGGTAGCATCAGTGTAAGCACATAATGGACTTGAACCCAATGAACTTGAACCTTATGGTTGGTAGGTTTCTAACAAAAAAGTCCCTCAGGGTAAAGAATAAATAACTTTCCCTGTCCCTACCTGGGATTTCTCTCTTCTTCCCTTGGAATTTCTGAGATCACCCAAACATTGTAAAACATCCCATATTTACATTCAGGAGCAGATTGAGGAATCCTCATGGACTCACAGACCACACTGCGCAAACTACATTGCTTCAGCAGTAAGAGTGAGGGAATTCTAAACCTAAAGTTGGGGTCCAACGAGACTGATCTGCCTGCTTTTCCTCCCACCTGACGTCTTGTCCCCTGCCTCCACGCCTTTGCCCTGTCTGTCTTCCATGTCTGCATACTCTCCTTCCTGTTGTCACTTCTTAGAATCTGCCATTTCATTCAAAATTTGACTACATGAAGCTGCCAGTGCTCACTCCACATTAATTTGTATTTATTTTGTTTATATTTGTATGTTGTTTCTCTTCTCCCTCCCTTCCATAACATCCCTTGAGGGCAGGGGCAATTTCATTTTTATCTTTTTACCCTCAGCACCTACTCTATTGGCATAGCGGCTGCTTTGTAAATATTTGTTGATTGACTGGACAAGGGACGGTCAAAGGAGGGACCCACCTTCTCAAGAAGGGCTAGCGACCCACCTACCTTCCAGAATGGGGCTGGCTTCCAGGACCTGCTGCTCAATGGAAGAATGCTGGCCACTAATGATGGCTAAGAATTGAAGCATTAGTTTGGTTGTTTCTGTCTTCCCGGCTCCTGACTCACCACTAGAAAGAACCAAAAATCAGATACAAAGTTAGTCTCACAGGCTCATGGGATTTAGAGCTGGGAAAGATCATATATTCCCATCCCTCATTTTACAGCAAAAAAAAATAAAAAAGATATGAAGTCACATGTTATCTTTTCATGTCTGAGAGAAGCCTGGGATCTGCTTCACAGCACTTAATGCAAAGCCTGACACACAGTAGGCACTTAGTAAACGTTTATTGACTGACAATAATAATTTTTAGTGTGCTTTTATGGTGGTCAAATAACATTCACATCCATTAAAGCAATAGAATGTAAGACCTTGAAGGGACCTTGAAGATTAACATTCCTGGATTTTAGGTTTTCATCTGTAAAGTGGACTAGATGGACTCTAAGGTTTCTCCTGGCTCCTACCATCCATGACCCTGAGGTCAATCAGGGGTGAATACCTTTGGATCCATCAATACCACTACTAGGTCTGTATCCCAAAGAAATCAAAGAAAAGGGGAAAAGATCTATGTGTACAAAAATATTTATAGCAGCTCTTTTTTGTCGTATCAAAGAACTGGAAATTGAAGGGATGCTCATTAGTTGGATGATGGTTGAACAAGTTGTGGCATATGATTGTAATAGAATGCTATTGTGCTGTGGGAAATGGCAAGGCAGCTAATTTCAGAAAAAACAAGGCAAGACGTATATGAAGTGATGCAAAGTGAAGTGAGAAGAACCGGAAGGTCGTTGTACACAATGATAGCAATGTTGTAATGATGATCAACTGTGAAAGACTTGGCTACGCTGATCAATACAATGATCCAAGACAATTTCAGAGAACTCATAATGAAAAAATATTATTCACCTCCAGAGAGAACACTGACGAACTCTCCAATTGAAGTATAACTTTCTCACTTTCCTTCTTTTTCTTTCTTTCTTTCTTTCTTCCTTCCTTTCTTTCTTTCTTTCTTTCTTTCTTTCTTTCTTTCTTTCTTTCTTTCTTTCTTCCTTCCTTCCTTCCTTCCTTCCTTTCTTTCTTCCCTCCTTCCTTCCTTTCTTTCTTTCTTTCTTTCTTTCTTTCTTTCTTTCTTTCTTTCTTTCTTTCTTTCTTTCTTTTTCTTTCTTTCCTTCTCTCTTTCTTTCTTCCTCTCTTTTTTTCTTTTTCTTTCTTTCTTTCTTTCTTCCTTCCTTCCTTCCTTCCTTCCTTCCTTTCTTTCTTTCTTCCTTCCTTCCTTCCTTCCTTTCCAATTTGGCTAATATGGAAATGTTTTGCATGGTTTCATGTGCACAATTGCTGTCATTGTACTTTCCTTCTCAGTGGGTGGGGAAGCAATGGGAAGGGGGGAGAGAATTTGGAACTCAAAATTTAAAAAGAAAAGCATGTTAAAAATAATAAACTTATTTTTAAAATTAGAAAAGGAAATTATGCTATCTGTATTAAAGACTTAGGGATATTTAGATTGGGAAAGAAAAGACGTAGTGGGGATACCAAAGCTTCCTGATGGTTGTCACCAGTGTTTATCACATGGAAAAAGAATGAGTTTTACTTGGACCTGGAAGGCAGAATGAGAACCAATTGGTATAAGATGCTGAGAGGCAGATTTTACCTCCATATAATTCAATTCAATAAACATTTATTAAGCACCTACCATGTGCCAGGCACTGTGCTAAGCCTGCCCTCAACGAATTTACAATCTAATGGGGGAGACAACATGCAAACAAATGTATACAAATAAGGTTATACACAGAATAAATAGGAAATAATTAAAAGAGGAAAAGCATTGGAATTAAGAGGAGTTAGGAAAGGCTTTCTGAAGAAGGTGGGATTTTAGTTAGGACTTAAAGGAAGTCAGAGAGGACAGTAGCTGGAGCAGAGGAGGGAGAGTGTTCCAGGCATAGAGGACAGCCAGAGAGAATTCCCAGAGCTGAGATGGTGTGTCTGGTTAGTGGAATAGCCTGGAGGCTAGTGTCATTGGATCAAAGAGAATGTGGCAAATTAAGCTACCTTTAAAGGTAAAGCTCTCCATGCCTAGAGGTCTTCAAAGGCCCCTTGTCAGGAATGGTGTAGAGGCAGGAATATGCTGGCAAATGTTTAACAACCATCTCTCTTGAGGGGAGGGATTTTAATCTGTATTATTAACATTTTCTACATTGCTTTCTTAAGTAGACAATCAACAAAATGATAAACCAAGCCCTGATTTATAGCATTTGTTGAATTCCAAGGTGTTAGTGCTCACACTAAAAAATTAACAATTGGCTCTTGGAAGGTGGTAGGAACTGGCTCCGGCATGGGCCTGTGTAGAACGGACTTCTGAGCCCCATTGAACCAGACGACCTCTGAGATTACTTCCAATTCAGTGTTCTGATTGTTTACACAAGATTTTGGGAGTCAAAGAATCATAGAATTTTAGAGCTGAAAGCAATGTTAGAATTCATTTATAAGCAACCCCCTTATTGGTTGAGAAGACCAGAGAAGGGAAGTGACTTTTCCAAGGTCTCAGAGAAGGTAGGTAGCAGAAACAGGACTAGACCCCAGGTTCACTCATTTCTAGTCCAAACACTTTTCACTCCACCAGGCTGTCTCCACTCATATAATTTTCTCTACCGCTGGAGCTCTACTTTGAGTGTCTATTTTGGAGCTGCTTCCATTAGGTTATAAGCTCTTTCAGGGCGTTGTAGATTCTAAGTTCTTTCAAGGCAGAGACTGTCTATTGCCTCCCTTTGTATCCCCAGTGCCTGGCACATAGTAGGTGCTTAATAAATGTTTATTGATTAATTATTTCCTTCATGAGGAATCAAACCAGGGACCATATGACTCAATTCAGTGAGAAATCTGGTAATTATATTACGTGATATCTTAATCTTATACATAAGCACCATAGCTAACATTTATATAGTGTTTTAAGGTCTGCAAAGCATTTTACACATATTATCTATTTCATTAGATCCTCACAGAAATCCTCCGGTGTAGCTACTATTAGTATACCCATTTTAACAGATGAGGAAACTGAGGCTGAGAGAAATTAAATGCCCACAGTCAAATAGCTACTAAATGTCTGAAGTGGGATTCAAACTCAGTACTTCCTGATATTGTTTGGTTCTCTACCCATAATGCCATGAGGAGGACCTCACTTTATACAGTACTTGAAAAATTGTGTGAGAATAAAACTTTAGTCAATTAAATCTTATTTTAAATGTATTGGAGAATTCACTGCTTAATGTGTTCAGTGCAGCTTTCTTTTGTAAAGCGTATAATTCCTATAATTCCTACTGAAAGAATACATTTTACAAACTGGGATGTAATATACAAATTTTTTTTAATGGCGTATCCTTAATCCATAAAAAGATCTCTCCCCTCTCTCTTAGCATTCCAGCTGACTTCAATCTCCAAGCCCTAGTGTCCAGCCCTAAGCAGAAGGTAAAAGGTTTCTGAGAAGCAAATAATTAACAAAAGCCTATAAACTTTACATTCTTCGCAAGAGGGAGCCACCTTCTGATTCCTCACTCAGTCGGAATAGGGCAGTAGGATACACTGACCGTGCTGAGAAGTAACAGCTGATAGTGGTCAGTAGACTGATTCCTATGGCATTTTTTTCACAGAAGCTGAGAAGGATTTATGACCAAATGGAAGTAAACTAGCATGTGGGTTATGTCAATTATCCAAACATTGTGCCAAATTGGGTACAACTTAGAAAGAGGTGAGACATTGGGCTAGTGAGTTGACAATAATGTGGAGATGCTCCTACTCATGTCCTGGCCCCTTCTTTTAGCTTTGATAACGGCAACCTTATTGAAAACGTTGGGCAGAGAAAAAAGAATCCTATTAGCAGAAAGAAGAATTATAAAATCCCAACATTCTATGAGAAAATTCCACCTTTTACAAGAAGCTGTTTCTAGTTCTCCTTAATCTTAGTGTCATCCCTCTGGCATTATCCCCAATTTATCCTGTATATAGCTTGTTTGTACATAGTTATTTACATGTTGTCTCCCCCCATTAGACTGTGACTGGTGGGTTTTTGCTTTTGTTTGCTTTTCTTTGTATCCTAAGACCTTAGCATGGTGCTTGTTGACTGACCAACTGATTTGGGGAGTCAATAAAATACTTCAATAGCTCCTAAGGATATCAGTGTATTATGTGGTCTAGCATAATGATGAATGTTTATAATGTCCACCTCTTGAAATCCTCTCTATCCTTCAAGGCTCAGCTGGCATGCTTCCTCCTTCATGAACCTTTCCCTGATCCTCCCAACTGAAAATAATCTATACTCTTGGATTTCTCATTGTGTTTTGTTTTAATCCCTCTGTGGCAATGGTCATGTGTGTGACACAGTGAAAAGAACCATGGACATGGAGTCCGAAAAGCCAAAGTGAGTATCTTTGTGGCACTGGTTGGCTGTGTAATGGTGGACAAGTCATTTCTTCTCTGGGCCTCCATTCTCCACTCTCTAGTATAATCGTCCAGTTGTTTCAGTCCTTCGTGATACCATTTGGAGTTTTCTTGACAAAGATACTAGAGTGGTTTGCCATTTCCTTCTCCAACTCATTTTACAGATGAGGAAACTGAGGCAAACAGGGTTAAGTGACTTGCCCACAGTCACACAGCTAGTAAGTGTCTGAGGCCAGATTTGAACCTAGGTCTTCCTGACTCTAGGCCCAGCGCTCTATCCATTGTTCTACCTAACTGCCACTTACTGTCTAGTACAAGGATAGTGATATTTGCACCAACTCAGTGGCAGGATTGTTGTGAGGACAAGTTTTCTAAACCACGAAGCAATAAAATCTGAATTATTATGATTATAATTTGTACTTTAGCTACCTGGCCTATGTCTTATCCCTTCAATTAAATTTTAAACTTCTCGTGATCAAAGACTGCTTTATTTTGTCTTTGTATCTTCTGATAGCCTAGCACACTGTCGTGCCATAGCTGGTATACAATTAATATTTATTGAACATTAAAATAATCAGAGCTCTGATAAAAGTAGTGATTAACAGGGACTTCCATGTCCCCTTGGTGAAGCAGGCCTCCCTTTCCATGGTGCAAAAGTGGTGAACTATACGTGTGGAATGGTACATATGTTGTCAGAGGAACCAATGTGACCATTTGTTCTGCTTGGCTATATTTCTTTCTTGAGAGGGAAGCTTCTGTTGGGAGACTGGGAGACAATTACTGGGAAATGACAGTGATTTTTTTAATAAAAATTAATTTTGTAATCGTTTTTAATTAAAAATGTAACAAGTAAGCGCTTAGTCAATGCTTGTTGATGGTCTTTTGTACTCACTGTGGTAGACTGTGTGAGGGAATATTTTAAACATTGACTTAAAAAGTAAAGGTTTAAAACAGACAATAGATTTTTCTGACTGTTTTATGGGAGCAAAATCAGAGTAAATGAAACCAACCAATATTTGTTGATCACCTACTATGTACATGGCACCATATCGGGCGTGTGTAGAATTCAGAATCTGTAATGTGCCTGGAGCAAGGGCAGTTCTCTATCTCACTCCCCATGGGTTCCTCCCCCACCCCCTCCCCTTCTTGTACTTCACACTCCATCTCCAATCTGATTGGAAGAATGGTCAGGAAGGACGGATAATTGGATACTCCAACTGATGTGTCGGTTGAACAGTCAGAATTCATTTGGACTCCTTTTAAGTGTTTTGTCTCAGATATGACCAACACCAGGGCTATCCTATAATAAGAGCCAGGGCATTTGTAACTGAAGCCTGAAGCCAATTCTTCCATCATTCTGAAGGTGTTGTGGGTCTGATGCTTGGTAGTAAGCATGAGAGGTTCAGCATTGAGATGGAACAAGGGGAACAAGGAGAAATAAGTCAGAGTTCCTATTGATAAACTTTGACTGAATTCCACTTATGATTAACAAAATTCACTTGTATTGTTACTCTCCTCTTCTCCCTCCAACTCTGCTATTCTCTTCCCTTTTCTTTCTCTGTATCCTTCTATCTCACAGAATCATAAGCATTTGAGGTGGATCTCAATGGCCATTTGAAAGGAGTCTTCACTATAACATACTGGACAAGGGATCATTCAATCTTTGCTTGAATACTTCCAGTGAGAAAGAATCCACTTTCTCTGGAGGTGATCCGTTCTAATATTGGACAATTCTAATTAGGAAGTCATGGGCCTCTAGGCAACACAGTGGTTAAAGTGCTAGGCCTGAAGTCAGGGGGACTCATCTTCATTAGTTCAAATGCAGCCTCAGACACTAGCTGTGTGACCCTTGGCAAGTGCACTTAACCCTATCTGCCTCAGTTTCCTCATCTGTAAAAATGAGCTAGAGAAGGAAATGGCAAACCCCTCCAGGATCTTTGCGAAGAAAACCCCAGACGGGGTCATTAAAAGTTGGGCACAACTGGACAACAACAACAAGCTGGACATAGCTGTTTGCATGTTGTCCCCTCCATTAGATAGTGAGCTCCTTGAGGGCAATGCCTGTCTTTTTACCATTTCTTTGTATCTCCAGTGCCTAGCATAATAGTAGGTGCTTAATACATGCATATTGACTGACTGATGGTTTTCCTCATGACAATACTTTAAATACATGAAGCTGGCTATCCTGTCATCCCCTGAGTCTTCTCTTCCTTAGCCTATGCATCCTTCGTTATTTCCATCTCATACTCATGTGAAATAATGGACTCTAGGCCCATTATCACCCTGGTTGTCCTCTGCTGGACCCTGTCAAGTTTATCAATGTCCTCTCTAAACTGTGATGCCCCAAAGTGAATGTAATAATCCAAATGTGGTCTGACCAGAGCAAAGTATAGGGGGACCATTGGTTACCTCCTTATTCCCAGAAGCTTGGAGGATCCCAGGATTGCATTAGGTTTTTTATAGTCACATCACACTATAGATTCACATTCAGCTTGCATTTCACCAATGTCTGAGGACATTTTTTCACCCAGGCTCCTGCCTAATGATGCCTCCCCATCATTGCCACGTCACTCCCCTCCCTCTCCTCTCCCTCTTCTTTCTACTCCACTCTTTTTCCTTCCACCAATCAACAAATAGTTGAACACCTCCAGGGTGTTCCTAAAGTCTGGACGTATAGGCAATCGACGGCAATGTGGAGTTATTGCATCACATTCATGTGAATCTTGCAAAGTGCCTCAACCTTTGCATCACAAATGATGGAAATCACATTGAAAATGTTATTTGTTAATATTCCAATTAAATAAAAATTTCATTCATTTCACTTCTTGAAAATATGCATTTTTTGCCTATGTGTCCAGACTTTAGGAGCACCCTGTATTACATGCTTCATACTGGTTTACTGACAGATAAAATCTTTTCTCTGACCTCCTCTCTTCTCTTCCAAGGAAGCAGATCTCAGGGAATCAAAACAACATGCCCTTCAAAATAGGAAGAGATGAATTCTGGCAACTACAACCTTTCCACTTCCCTTTTTCAACAAGTCTGCAACTGTTATGGCCCTAACACATGCATGCTGAAAGAAATAATTATTGATAACCAAAGATTTAGGGAGATACAGAGTTCCTATTTTTCTATAGTCTCATTTCAAAGTTCAGTCTCTTGAAGGACATTAGTGATAATGAGATTGAATTAACTCTCCCCAATTTTGGTGAGACCTCAGCCAACTTTCTACTCAAGTTTGGGTGGGGATAAATTCTTTAAACAGATTGCCCAACACTCTGGGGTAATTTAGAAGTAAATGACATAAGAGTTAGAATAGGTCCAGCCCCTCATTTGAATATGAAAGAATCTATTGATGGAACACCCCTCTTCCAAGGGCACATAAGCTCTGAGCCGCCATGATTGTCTTTGGCATTCGAGAGAGCCATTGAACTCATTTATTAAAGTGTTGGCATTATTAATAAAATTACTAACTACCCAGAAATTATGTCTCTTGAACTTTTTAAATGCCACAAGATGCTTATCCTATGTCCTATTTTGTGGGATCACGTTCTTAGCCAGCAGTTTAGCACAAGCAGCTAATAGTGCTGGGCCTGGAGTCAGGAAGACCTGAGTTCAAATTTGGATTCAGAGACTTACTATCTGAGTGACCCTGGGCAAGTCACATAACCTCTTTTGCCCCAGTTTCCTCACCTATAAAATGGGGATAATAATGCCCCGTACCTCCCAAGGGTGTTATGAGGATCAAATGGGATAGTAATCATAAAGAGCTTATCAGAGTGCCTGGCACATATATAAATATTAGCTATTACTGCTATGTTATTTTAGAAGGGTAATTTATTTCGAACTTATGCTCTCCCCTTCACATACTCTCTACACTCACTAGCCTCCTCGCTGTGCCCTGTACCTTAAATTCCACCACCCATCTGTGCTTTTGTACAGGCTCTGTGTCCCTAATGTCCTCCCTTTTCACTGACACTGCTGAGAGTCCCCGGCTTACTTCAGAACACAGCTCAGGAGCCGCCTCTTGAATTAGGCCTTTCTTGACTCTCCCAGGCATTCACACCCATCTCTCACTTACAATTGCTTTGTGTAGAATTACTTTCTTATATAAAAATAGCTAGGTGGTGCAGTGAATGGAGAACTGAGTCTGGAGTCAGGAAGACCCAAGTTCGAATCTGGATTGCTAGACACATGCTAGTTGTGGTAAAGTCATGTAATCTCCCTGTGCCTCAGTTTCCCTATCTGTAAAATGGAGCTAATAATAGCACCTACCTCCCAAGGTTGTTCTATCAAATGAGATATTTGTAAAGTGCTTGGCAAACATTAAAATACTATCTAAATGCTAGTTATTATTATATAATTTGTATTTATTCATCGGGGTACATGTAGTAAATGACTCCCAAGTAGATTATAAACTTCTCGAGGTCGAGGGCTATTTTGAGTTTTCTCTTTTCATCCCCAGTGCCTAGCACAGTGCCTTGAGCATAGCAGGTGGCTTAATAAACTTTATTCAGTTGAACTTGACTTTAAAGAATAACACAATGAAGCTCACATTCACAACTGATTATGCTTTTTTAAAGAGCCTTATCTATTGCGTCTTACCCTTATTATTTGTTATGCTTTATCTTCTCCAGGTTCCTCTTCGTGAAAAGGAACTAAGGTTCATTCAACCTTATATTTGCATTTATCTTTTCCTTTCAAACTATCATAGGCGTTGTGTAAACTCTCTCTGGTTCTGCTTTCTTTACCTTGAATGATTTCATACACCTTCCTGTATTTCTTTATATTCTTAGTATTATTTGTCGTAAACTGCATTATAGTATTCCATACATCAATATACCACAGCCTGATCAGTCAGTCTCTTATTATTGGATGTTTAGGTTCCTTCCGTCTCTTTTTCACAATCATAAATAATACTGCTAGAGTCCCAGAGGATATGTCTATATCACTGTATAATTAGTGTATCTTTGAACATGAAGCCATCTTTTTCTTTTGTATAATACTTTAAGGACATGTGGGATATGTATTTGCACATGAATGGGGATTCTTGGAGATGGGAAGTCTTTAAAACCTAAGAGAATGAAACAATGATGACTGAATTTCAGGCATCAGCTGCACCACACTGGGACCAGAGATAGATGTAAAGTTTTACACATGAATTTTTTAAAAATCAGCTTTACAAGAATATGATGGGAGAAGCATGGCTAGACAGTTCATCTGAAAGAGATCTGGGGATTTTAGTAGACTGTAAACTCAATGTTAGTCAATAGTATGAAATGGCAGCCAAGAAAGTGAATGTGAATTTAGATTGTATTAAGAGAGTATTGTCATCCAGGAAAAAAAAAGTAATAGGACTTCCCTACTCTACTCTGGTCAGATGATGCATAGAGGGTCTGAATCCTACATTTCCAGGAGGACACTGACAAACTCCAATGACCTGAGAAGGGCAACCAGGATGGTGAAGCACCTTGAATTCATGCTAATACAAGAGCTTGCTGAAGGAACTGGGGATATTCAACCTGGAGAAGAGTAGAATTAAGTGGGGTAGGGTAACTGTCTTCAAGTATCTGAAGAATTGTTGTGGAGAAGGGAATAGATTCATTCTGCTTGGCCTCAGGGGCCAAAACTAGAAGCAATGGATGGAAATTATTAGGAAGAAAATATAGGCTTAATCCAACTGGGAAAAAAGAAACCTTCCCAACAATAAGAGCCATTCAAAAGCTAAATGAGCATCTCTGGGCAGAGTGAAGACATTGTTTCCAGTCTTCGAGCAAAGGATAGGTAGGTTTTAGAGGATGTTCTTGTTCAGGCATACTTGGGACTAGATGGCCACTGAGGTCCCTCCCACCTCTGTAACTCTGAGGTTCTCTGAGATATTTGGAGATGTTCTTCACTTCACGCCACGCACATAGTTGCCTACTCTGCTTCCTCCTAAGGTTGACTCTGGCCTTCTTTGTCCTTTGACCTCCCACGTCTCAGTTTTGTAAGTGGAAGTCCAAGCCTCCCATGATACCTGATAACGCAGCACTGGTCTCTCTTGTTTTTCTTCATATTGAAATAGCAGCTGTCTGTGATGGCAAAGACGTGAGGAGGCAGTTCCCCTACCCTCCGGTTGTAGTACAGCTGGATCTGGTCCATAGTGTAGATGGGCAGCACCTGATAGGGGTTCACAGCCACCAAGATTGCACCTATGTAAGTCTGTGGAAATGAAAAGAGAATTGTGATGTGTCCATGGACCATGACCCACGAAAGTGAGGCCCGAGATAGTTACCCACTGGTATTCTGCTTAGGCTAATGATATGCCATGCTCTTGTGGCAGGGGGCCTGAACTGGCAAGCCATTTTCAGATCAGAAGGAATGAGTGGGGCAAAAGGTAAAGAAAAAAAGGAAAGAAAAGAGATAATGGGGGGAATAGGGGCAGGAAGCAAGACCGCTCTACCACTTCTTTTGCTTGTCAACCCAGTCCCCTGCCATGATAGCATGGACTTCCAGAAAGGACAGAGCATTGGGAGATTATCATTTTTGAAAGATACATTGATATTAAGGATGTTATTGCCAATGGAAAGCTGCATGCGGTATGCCATAGGGAACTAGTCCAACTACCATGTGATAGATGTTCTACCTAGAGTTGACTTCGTATTCTTTACAAGGTAAATTGAGAAACTGGTGGTTTGTCTTTGGGGTTCCTTGTTTCTTTGTTTCATGGCCTGTTTCCTTACCTAGCTTACCTCATCTCCTCCCCACAACCACAAATATATCCAGGCCCCTAATGACTCCTACTTCCTCCTTCCTATCCAAACATGTTTCTTAGATCCTTCATTCATACTAAGGCACCAATGATTGTTAATAGATTAGAATGTGGTCTTCCCATTTATTTTAACAAGGAACAAAACCTTAAGCTAAAAGGATGAAGCTTGATAATAGGCTTTCAGGCATCAGTTTGCAGATCAGAAAGTTTTGAAGGATCCAAACCTTCTTAAACCCCTGAAATCAATTATTTAGTGTCCATATAAAGTCACAATTTTAGAATTATATACAGTAGACAGCAGCAGAGAATGGTTGTCAGAAATTATTTACCTTAATGGGAAGACTAGTTTTTTCTTATTTAGCAACCTGATCACAGGACATGTCCCAGGGTGGGACCTTATCTGTGTCCAAGGGCAGGGCCAAGGAAAAGCCCGCCCCAATAAATGGTGGCATCAGGCACCCTGAAGCAACAACAGAACTTTTTCATCCAAAGGCAGAGCCCTAGAAGTAGTACCCACAGAGTAAGGGCCCATTCCATTTAGGGAACTGTGTGGTTCTCAGAAAGGGGAGAGGGCCCACAGGAATTAGGAGACATGATCCTCTCCTCTGCTGGAGGTATCCCAGAGGTCAACTCTAATCTAATCTTTGGATCCACTATCCTCTTGTTGGGGACCATCAGTCATGGCAGGGTTGATGCCATCCTCAGGGCTCTGCCTCCTGTCCTGCTGCTTTCTTTGCCAGAACCCAAGTACTATCTGGCCTTTCCATTGGCCATGAATGGAGCCCTCCTTCATGTTGTCTCCCCCACATAGAGTGTGAGACAGCAGGAACTATCTTACTTTTCTATTTGTATCCTCGGCACTTAGTACAATGCTTGGCACATAGTAAGCACCTAATGAATGCATTTCCATTCCATTCCATATGGCTTCTGGAATTTCAAGGGCTGACATTGTACTGCTACTCGCGTGAAGGTCAGTTCCTTGAGACTCACATAAATTTTGTGCTTCTGGTAGCGGATGAGAAGGTTGTGCACCATACCAGCTTCATTCAGGTCCCCCAGGAGGATCATGTCTTCTACCCCCTGAGCCGAACTAGGGTTCATGAGTCGGAGGCATTTGAAGTCCCGAGCCTCAATCCAGCGTTCCTGGGGTGGGGGAAAAGTGATGTAACAGGAGTTTAGAATTTCCTTAATGAGGTGCTTTCCACACATGGAAATCATACTACTGACTTACTGTTTTCCTAGAAATAGGAATGTATTTGTCCTGACCTAGGCACTTTCTTGCCCATTCCTCCTGTGGCCAAAGGCAAATGGGAATAAGCGGGAGTCAATCAAGGAGCAGGGATTAGGAGTTAGTTTGTCTGTAGGCAGCAGACATGATGCTCTTTCACAAATACATCCTGGCTTGTGTAGGAATTATACCTGTGACTTTGGAATTATTAACTACCATACTCTAACCTCTTGAAAACCAGCCATACGTTAGAATCACCTTCCTAAAGTCGAATAGAACACTTAAACATTTGATCCAGGGACTGTTCAACTTTTCAATGAGACCAGATTTCATGGTTAGAGTAGGGGCAATGCCTAGGGGAGAATGGGCTATGACACAGAGATGACAGCACACATTTGGGGCTGATCATATCATCCTTTTCTTCCTCCCTCTGGATTGCTGCAAAGCCTGTCCCTGATGGAGCTCTGCCTCATCCATTCCTAGAGGGACCAGGATGAACGAAACTGACACTATCCAGGAACCAGTGCTGTGTTTAAGCCTTGGCTGATCCCTGTGGATCATGACCCTGGCATGTGTTGTCAGCCAAATATTAGTGTGAAATGTCTGGCTGTGGTTAGTACACATCCTTCTTCCACTTTGCCTCCTTCCCTTGCCATCTCATCTCCTTCTACGCTATCGTGTCCTTCTTGCCCTCTTTCTATTTTTTCTTCCCTCACGCCCTCCTTTATGTCTTTAGTTCTTTCTTTGCCCTCACATCTTCTTCCTCATATTCTCCTTTCCACTTCATTTCTTCTCTACAAGTCCTTCTTTACCTACTGTGAAAAATGATTTCTCTTGGTAATCTGTGTCTTGGAGATTCAGAGCTCCCAGCCCCCTCCCCATTCTGCTCCAAAGTCCTTCAAAAGGACATTACTGATAATGAGATTGCATCCAATCTTCGTATTCTGGTCAAACCCGACCCAAGCCTGAATTGATTTTAACCTACTCAGGCTTGGGTGGAGACAGATTCTTATAGAACAGGATAAAATGATGACTGCATAATACCAGCGCCTGTTGACCAAGATTGAGTGACTAAATCATGTACCGAAGACCTCATTTTAATACGACCCACCTCCCAGTGCGTCGACCAATCAGGGTTGATTGGCACCCCTTGGAAACTCCTACTCTTCAAAGGACATATAACCCTATACCCCCAAATCCCAAATTGAGTCAGTTCTAAACTGGCCCCGTTAGAGGGGCCCAGTTTTGGACTAAACTCTCATGCAATGCATGTCAAGCCAGCTTGAAAAAAATTAAATCATGGGGACACACACACACACATACACACACGCACACACGCACATACTAGTTTCATTTGTCTCTTTCTTAGAACAGACTTTAATTTATTGGGGTTCAACACCGCCCACTTCTTAAAATTTCTTTGGCTTCCTGCTCTTCCTCTCTACTGCCTCCCCCGAAACCAGCCTTTGCCTTCTTCTAATTTTCTGTCATTCTTTTCCCTGATTTTCCTTCTCCTCTCATTTTCACTACCTTTATACCATCCTTTACCTCCCTTTTTCTCTCTCCCTCACCCTATTTTTCCCCATATTTTTCCTTCCCACATCCTCACCTTTTACCCCTCACATTCTTTCTCCTCATATTCTTTTCCACAATATACTTTTTTCACTTTTCCTTTTTCTTCTTACATCCTCTTCCTTCCTCAGAATTTCTTCTTTTTCTTCACTCATATGATCTTACTTTTCCTTAACTTAATCACAATTTACTTCACTTAGAGCACCCTCCTTTCTCCCACCCATACATTTCTTTTCTCTCTCATGTTCTCTCATGTCTTCTCTTCCAAGTCTTCCCTAACACTGTCTTCCCATCCCACCCCACACCCAATCCCTTGAATTTCCAGGATTTTGCCAAAATAAAAGTATTTTTTTCAAATCCATATTAGTTTTCAATTTTTATTGTTGTTTAGTCTTTCAGTCACGCTAGAATCTTCATGACACCCTGGACCATAGCGCACCATCACTGTCCATGGAGCTTTCTTGGCAAAGATTCTGGAGGGTTTGCCATTTCCTTCTCCAGTGGATTAAGACAAACAGAGTTTAAGTGACTTGCTTAGGGTCACAGAGCAAGTAAGTGTCTGAGGCTGGATTTAATGAACTCAGGTCTTCCTGACTCTAGGTCCAGTGCTCTATCCACTGTGCCACCTAGTTGCCCCATCAGTTTTCAATATCATCTATTTATTCTGGCTTTAAATTTATTTTATTTAAAAATATATGTACTCAAGATTTCATCATTATAATTTTTTTTTCTCCCTTCGCCTTTATTTTTGCCCTTATCATTTTCTTTTCTGGTATTTGGAACCAATGTCTTAGAAAAGTAGCCTTTTCATAGTAGAAGGTCTCTGTCTTAGAGGAAACCTCTACAAGTGTGGTAAGAGTCCCTATTTCAGGAAAGGTTCCCTTCTGACAATAATCAAAGATAGGAGGCACTTACGTTTCCCTCATCATCTTCTACCAAGATTTTTCTAGGGTTACTGTTATCCTTCACAACTGCACCAATGGGGACATTGTATTCCTTGTTGGAAGACAAATCCACCCACACATGATCACCCTGGAAAGGAAGACGTGACAATTGAATAAAGTGAACAAGTATAAATCCTACCCATCCTTCAAGTCCAAACTGAAATTTCACCTCCTTCATGAATCTTTTAATGGACCATACCCCATTGCACAGTGGTATCTCTTTCCTTTGAATTCCCATAGTAACTACTAATTAACTGTTTTTAATTGCCAATTATCTTGTGATAAATTTATGTTTTGTTTTCCCAGTTACATTGTAAGCTATTTGATGACACTCTGTCTCATAACTCTCAGAAGCATTTTCAACATTTACAAATTCAATTCACTTTAGAATTCAACAAACATTTTTATAGCTTTTTCTCTATCAACCATCCACCCCAAGCCCTAGTCCTATGCCTTATTTGATCTTCCTTTTATCCCTAACATAAAGGACCTATTATATTAGGCACTGGAAGAAACAGAAAACTTAATTAACATATAGCCAATACATCATCAAGGAGACAGAAAATGACATGCATACAAATAAGTATGATACAAAGAAGTGATTCACACATGGTAGGCCTTCATTAAATAATTGTTGACTAAGAATGATTCTTGAACAGTCCTGAACAAATAATGTTAAGAGTGCTAAAGCCCAGTTGAAAATAAAAATAAAATTGAATTTTGAAAAAAAGGGTACTAAAGGTCAGAATGAGCTAAGGTTGACAGTGAACGCTGAGCATGACAAAAAAAAAGAAAGCTATGTTGGAGGCAAGAAGAGGTTTAAAGAAGGGATGAACAACTGCCTGGGTAGACAGGATGACCTTTCCATACTTATCTCATGTTATTCTCTTTCCCACACATTAGATTATTCTCTTTCACACAATTACCAATCTCAGTGTTCACTGATCTCAACCTTCCTTCTCCTACCTCCATACATTTGAATAAATAACCCCCCCTTTCCTGACAAAGATGTAAAGAGGGCAAGGTGACCCCAGGATGCCAATTGGGGGGGGGCGATTCCTTACTTTCGTGGTCTTCTAGCTCACTGGCCTCCTTCCCCTTGGTGTTACTTCTCAGGGTCCTTTTCTTTTCCCTGGACCTGACTTTCCCCACCACCATTCTTCCCACCTACCACTTCTTCCATCCCATCTTTTCCCAATGGTTGTAGGTGCTGTGGGGACTGAGACTGATTCTTTGGAGTATAGACTATAACTTGTATCAAAACACATTGAGGTGGGGCAGACTATCCTTTCCCCTTCCTTGGGAGCTGGAATTCTTAGCCTTGTTGCTTAGAGTATACTTTCTTATTATTTCTAATTCTCAGAGTTTTTATTTTCTTCCAAGGCTCAACTCAATTGTCTCTTCTTTCTTAAAGTTTTCCCTGATTCCTCCAGCTTTTAATGCTTTCCTCCACCTCAAATTACTAAATATTTACTTATTTGTCTATATAGTATATTCCTCTCCAGAGAGAGAAGTACTCAGCCCTATCATGGTACAGAGATTGATGGGAAGTGATATGGATGTCCCCTCCCTCACAGTCTTTTCTCTAGGTTAAATATCCCCAGTTCCTTCAACAAATTTACCAAAAAATGTAGTTTCCATAGTCTAGCTGTGTGAAATAGAGCAGGTCACTTCTCATCGCCCAAGGCAACTCTCAATTTATGGTAGAATGGCTACTGATCTACATTGGTAGAGGGAGTTTCCCCATTGGAAGTTCCCTACATCATGAAATCACAGATCAAAAAACAAGTAATAATAATAGCTTACATTTATATAGAGTTTTAAAGTTTGCAAAAACCTTTATATATCTATCTATCTATCTATATATATATATATATATTATCTTATTTGAGCCTCATAACAACACTGTGAGATGGGTGTTATTATTTTTCCCATTATAAAGAGGGAACTGAGGCTTAGGAAGTTAAGTGACTCACTAGGTTCAAGTGACTAGTAATTCTCTTAAGACAAGAGTTGAACCAAGATCTTCCTAGATGTAAGTCCTGCCCTCTGTCCATAATACCACTAGTCTAGCTTGTTGATGTCCTTAAAATGTCAATGAGAACAGAATATAAGGTTTTAAATGTGGTCTGACCAGTGTGGAGCAATTGGACTATCATATCCCTTCTTCTGGACACTAGGACTTACTTCATGCAGGCTTCAGGCTTTTTTTCCATGCCAAAATGCACCAAATTATTTGGAACTGGTAGTCTATGAAAACCCCTACATGTTTTTCACAGGTATGTTATTTGATTCATATCTCCTCCATACTGTCCTTATGCATTGGGTCTTTGAACCAAAGTGTAGGGAGGACTTTAACTTTTTCCTGCTCAATTTCATCTTATTACATTTGACCCAACATTCTAGCCTGTAAAGATCTTTTAGGAGCCCTTCTCTGATAGCCAATGTGCTACATATTCTTCCCATTTTGGCGTCACCTGCAAATTTGAGAAGCCTGACTCAGTCTAAGTTACTGATAAAAATGTTAGCAACGTGGCACTGAGGACCAGATCTATGAGGAACTTCCCTAGAAACTTCTTTCCAAGTTGACATCAAATGTCATGTCTGCTGTGTTGTAGAAGGCATTCTAATTCAGGTAGAGTTGGAAAGTGCCTTCCAGCCTTGAGATTCTGTGATACTGGTTCTTTGCCAAAGCCTGAAGGTCTCATTTGTCCCTTCTGTGGGTTTTCTTGTTTCTCTTTTTGTGCACACCCCAGGAGATGACAGGACATCCACAAGCTGGACTAGTGGTATTATGGATAGAGGGCAGGACTTAGATCTAGGAAGATCTTGGTTCAACTCTTGTCTTAAGAGAATGGAGTGATATAAAGGGGAAGGAGAAGATAGCAACTTGGATTGGAAAGAATGGCCCTATCTTAGGAAATGTCAACTTGCAAGAATTCAGAGAAGCTGGTTATTCAGTCTAGGCGTTACCCAGATTGGAGGTACCATCTGAACCTCAATGTGTGAGGGAGGTAAAGGTGACTCCTATTCAGTATATGGGAAAAGAGAAGAGCCCAGCCATAGCTGAGGGACATCAATGAGACAAGGATCTTGCCCTAGGCTGTCATATGGTGGACTGCTGCAGAATTTTCCCTCTATTTGCCAAATAATTTCCAATTAAGTAATGATTTCCTTCTGGGCATACTTGGAATTGAAAAGATTCTCAATTACAGGAAACTTTTTCATTCATTAATAGTCAAGGAGGAAACTTAGAGAACATGGATAATCTGTACATTATCTCCAGTATAGATTGTAACTTTAGTTCTATGAAATATCACATCATGTGTTCATGGGATCATACAGTCATACATCAAGTTGGAGGACTTGTTGTCAAAGCCAACCTGACATTTACTGTCTGTATGACCTGGGGCAAATCATTCAGCTCTCCTGGGTCTCAGTTTCCTCATTTGTAAAATATATAATATATTTTGTGAAAGTGTAATGGTATTGCCTCAGCGGTCCCTTCCAGCTCTAGATATATGGTCCTGTGGTCCTTGAAACATGAAGATAATATCTTAAAATCATGGAATCATAAGATGTTAGAGCTACAAAGCACCTTGCAAATCAATTAATAAAAATCACCTCATTTTATAGAAGAAAGAAAATGAAACCCAGATCTGAGTCATGCCCAAGATCTCCCAGATAGTTAGTTAGAGGCAGAGCCAGAACTAAAATCAGGTTATTCTGACTCTTTGTCTTTTTCTATACAACACTTTCTCCTTCTGGAGATCCCTGGCAGAGAGTAGAGTGGATAGGATAGAGCACACTAGACCTCTGAGGAGGGAGAACTCAGCTGTACACTCAACAGCTATTTACAGGTGGCTCTTTATGCAATAAAGAAATTCCTGGAAATTTGAGGTCGAATCAAATTTATCTTAAATTCACTAGAAAAAGTGGCCACTTAAAGGCATACCAATGTGATTTTTTTTCTAAAGAGTGAAGAACATTTTAGTAAAGTAAGTATAATCCTTGCCTAATTTGAATTCTCATGCATATTTAGCTTTGCCTCAATTATCCACTATGGACCTGACATTCATTCATTCCACAATATATCTTGAGTAACTATTATGTGCAAGGAATTATGCTAGTTCCTGTGGGGTCAGGGAAAGACAGAAAAGATAATCGGTACCTTCAGGGAGTTTACACTCTAATAGGGGAGATAAGATATGTACACAAATAAACATATACTTCAATGAATGTGCTTTGTGCCTTGAGATATCTTCATGAATTTATATAAACCTTATCATGTTATTTACATGTCCTATGGTACTTTCTACATGAAGCTTTTCCTAATCTCCTCTCAGCTGCCACAAAAATCACTTTAGACTTATTTTTCATATACTTTGTATATATTTATGTCTGTACATGTTGTCTCCCTCAGTGAGATATAAACTCCTTGAGGGCAAGGAATGTTTCATTTTTGTCTTTGTATCTTTGATATCTAGCATAGTGCCTGACTCAAAGTAAGTGCATGATAAATGCTTGATTGATTAACTTAATATCACTTGAAGTAAAATGTCATATGTTTCTCCCTGTTTGTGTAAAGTAAGATATTTCTTAAAATGACTTATTTCAGTTCCCTGTGAGTCCTCCCTAGTTCTATGGTTCTGGGACATGGTCCCTAAGCCTAAATTTTCCCTACCTAACATCCTTCATTCATTCAATACTCAATTAAATTTTATTAAATGTCTTTAGACAGGGCTGTGGAAAAAATGCTGAACTTGAAATAAGGAGATACCTCAGTTCTAGTCAGGACTCTGACATATTTTAGCTTTGAGATCCTAGGCAAGTGACTTTATTCTTCTGAGGTTCAGTTTCCTCATTTGCAAAAAGGAGGGGATAGTTCTTGTGCTAACTACCATGCAAGGTTGTTGTGGGGAAATCACAAACCTTAGAGAGGTATAGAATTATGAGCTGTTATTTTTAAACACCTTCTATATATAAGGCACTGTTCTAGGTGCTGGAGAAGATACAAAGATTAAAAACTACACACTCCTTGGCCTAATGGACATCTATCATATGTCAGTCTTCTTTTCCAGATGGAAAATGTATCTCTGAGTCCATCCTCCTCTAACAGTTGCTCCATCCTTCTGACCATTTTGTTGGGCCTCCTCTGGATTTTCTCCAGTTCTGTTGGGTCTCCTTTGAGGAATGGTGACCAGAACTACACAGAGTTTTAGATATGTGTTCACCATGGTTTTGTATACAGGAAGAAGAATTTTGTTCTTTTTATTTTTGGCATTTGATCTTTCAAGAAGGGCATGGGCCTTTGAAGATACTCTTCAATTTACATGGGGCTGGAGGGTAGGCAGGGAAGAGATGTGTTCAAGTAGGACTTTGAATGAAAAGTTCTATAGCCTCCCCTCTCAAGAACAAAGCAATCATTCTGCATATGGCTGAGAGAGTATGAAGGACTGTGGGGATGGGGGGGGGGACTGGGCACAGAAGGGAATATGAAGTAGAGCTGAATATCTACTTTGGTATATAATCTTCCTTCCACATCCCAAGGACTACCCTTTGCTGTCTAGTTTTCTCTTGGGAAGATTCATGATAGGAATGAGAGACAATAATAAAAACAACAGCAACTGACCCATCCTGCTTCTTAATTAGCAAAACTTTTCTACCCTTATCTCACTTGAGTCTCACAGCAGCCCTGAAAAGCAGGTACCAATTGGTACCTGGAACAAAGGAGGACTATGGACAGACCCCATTGATTCTGTTCAGATGTTATCAACTTTTGTTTTTGTGTTCTAGATTCTTCTTGCCTCCATTCTCTCACAGATAAGGTTTTACTGCATCTATTCCTTTTTCCCTCATGCTGGGAATGGATTTCACTTGGTTTTGTATAACTTCCCCCCATTTGGTCCTAGGACTCAGAAAGATCAGCAGCTTACCTGTCTGAAAACTGCCATCTGGGACCAACCGCTCACATGCAGCTTGTCTGCAAAGAGAGAAGACATGTGTCATAAGCAGACCTTGATGATAGTCAACTCAGTCCCAACCCAAAGGTTAAAAAAAAACAACCCCTATCTCCAATAAGCCTAATCAAGCATTTATTAAATGTTTACACTATGGGGATGCTGAAAAATTGTAAAACCTGCACTTTGCCCTCAAGGAATTTATAGTCTGGTTGGAGAGCCAATGGAAATCGTTAAAGAGTAATGGGAGACAAGGTATGATTAAGTGCTAAATGGAATGAGACTTTCTAAGTTCTTGATTGGATTTCTTTGTTTAGTAACCCATGCCATTTCTGTTCTTTTGCTGCTCTTTATGTTTAAGAAGCGATTTTAATTGCTTTTTCCCCCTTTCTTTTTAAGTCTTTGTTTTAAGGAATAGTTTGCTGGATAGGAGAGGAGGAGGAGGAGGGGTAGACATATTAGAAAAGGAATTTAAGGTAACAACAAAAACCATCAAATCAAATTAAAATAAGTATATGTGCTGAGGAAAGAAAGAGGAGCAAAGCATGGAGCCTTATTCAAACTTCATTAAGATAGATCCAACACAACACAACTACAACACAAAATCATATACTATAAATGCATACGAGAGGTACAAACTGTTGTGTATGGTCCAAATAGGAGAAAAGTCATGTTAAAGTGTTAATATTGTCTTGGAAGGGGATCTTACTTATTTAAAAGGTAACTACAGCTCTCTATTTAATAAGAATTGCAGAAAGAATGGAATAGGTAAAATATAGTTTTAGACTAGTATCTCACACCATATACCACAATACTTTCCAAATAGATACTTGACTTACATATAAAAGGTCATGATAAAAGAAAATTAAGGGAAATTGGTTGGAGGTGGACACAAGGAGGACACAACTATGTCTGGGGGAGAATTCCTAACCAACATAGAGTAGGAGAGATTACAAAATATAGAAGAAATAATTTTGATTATATGAAATTTAAAAGTTTTGCACAGTCAAAAATCAATGCAAACAAAAAAAATCAGTGCAATATTACCAGCTAGGATAAGATGGAAAAAGATTGGGGAAAAAATTGTTGTATAAAATATCTCTGATAAACTTCTGATATCCAAGAAATATAGGGAATTAACACAAATATATAAGATCAAGAGCCATTCCTTAACGTATAAATGGTCAAAGTATTATGAACAAACAATTCTTGAAAAAAATTATGATCTAGTAACACCTAAGATTGCTCCAATCAGTAATGATAAAAGAAATGCAAATCAAAATAACTCTGAGGTTTCATCTCACACTTAATGAACTGCAAAAGATAACAAAAGATGGAAATGGTCAATGTTGCAGGGACTGAGGAAACATAGGAACACTAGTTAATAAACTTTTGGTAGAACTGTGACTTGATCCAACCATTCCAGAAAGCAATTTAGAAATATACCAAAAATGTGTCAAAATGTCCACAGTTTTTGACCCAGAGATCCTACTGTTAGGCATATAGCCCATGGAGGATAAGGAGAAGCAGAAAGATTTCATACACAGCAAAATATTCATAGAAACATATTTTAGTAGCAAAGAACTCAAAACAAAGTCAATGCCCTTCTGCTAGGGAATGACCAAACCAGTTGTGGTATGTGAATGAATTGGAATATCATTGCACCATAAAAAACAATAAACATCAAGAATTCAGAGAAGCATGAAAGGACATATGACCTTATTCATGAAAATAGAAAAAAACCAGAATAATAATGTATATGGTGACTACAACAATGTAAACGGAAGGAACAAAAAAAAAATGACACTGAACGTTCCGCGATTATTATGTCCAGATAGCCCAAGGGAAGAGTGAGAAAATGTACTTCTTCCTTCCTTTTCAGAGTTGGGCGCTGTGGGTGAGGAATATTTTATATGCTATTAGGTACAATTAATATGTTGATTGGTTTTGTTGAACCTTTTCTCCTCTTCTTAAAATCTTTGTTATAAAGGATAGCTCACTAGGGAGGGGAGGGGATACATTCAGAAATGAAGATGATACAAAAACAAAAAATAGCAATAAAATAAATTTTTAAAAAAGAAACTGAACAATTTTGTGGGGTTATAAAGACCAACCTTGGTCTCAGAGGAACACTGAGATAAATTCGCTTCCCTGTATGCTTATGGAATAGTGTGTGCATGTGCACTTGCACACATACACACACACACATTCATGCACACACACATACAAACACACAACACACATACACACATGTTGCCAGACCCTTGCTATACTAGTTCATTCTGCTGAACTGCTTTTTTTTCCTTTTTTTTTTAATCTTTGTGACCAAGCATGGCTAGCTGAGGGAGGAAGGATAGAGAGATATAGTCATAAATGAATGTAATAGAAAGATAAAAGGCATCCAATTTTTAAAATAAAGGTAAATAGAGTTAGAATACATAAAATGGAGACTAAGGTGATCACCCCTATTACTCAGGTTCTCTAGAGCTAGGATAACACAAGCCCATCTTAGGACCACAGCAATGAATTTATCCTTGCTGTGCCACTCATGCCATCTCTGGTCCTTTCTTTCTGAGGCACCAGAAAGGGTGCTGGATTTGGAGTTAGAGGACCTGTGTTCAAATCTCACTTCTGTAACTCCCTGTGTTATTTTGGGCAGTCTCTCTGGATCTGTGTTTTCTCATCAGTGACATGAAAGTTTGGATTGGATGGCCTTTAAGATCCCTTTCATCTCTAAATCTGTAATCTAATATTCAATCAGCCTAGGTTAGGGCCTTTAAATCCAGATAGTAACAGTATCAGTGATAATAACAGCCATAATAAGTAGTGTTATCCGTTCTGAGAATGGCCATCAGTGAGGGCTGTGCCCTAAACATCCTCAAAACTGTTATGAATGAATGGTTCGTTAATTTATCAAGCCTTTTTGGAATCTGTTCGTATTTTTCAGCATGGACAACTTCTTGAGGTAATGAGCTCTGTAGGCTTTCTCCCAGTTGTGCGAAAACTCCAGGGGAGGCCCTTAATTTTAAAGTTGAGGATTTGGATTTGAAGAATAAGTCTTTGTTTACTCTCGCCTTCCCTTTCATGATGGGATAATTGTCGATAAAAGTGCTCTGTTAATAATTGTGCTTCTTGGCCTTTCCTGCACTGAAGAATCCACATTTCATAGCCATTCTCCAACTGACCCTACATCTGAGCCCCCACCTAACTCCCATTACAGAGCCAAGGAGAATCTTGAACTTGGATGTGGGTCATCAGTGGAGTATACAACAATTTGGGGAGTCCTCTTGAGGCTCCGAGTCCCTCTACTACATGTAGAGTGAGTACAAATAACTTGTGTTATCACTCATTCTTTCCATTAGCACAAGTTATTGAAGAGAAATTACACAAGGAAAACACACAAGGTACTCCGGGAAATTTCAGGTTCCAGAGCACTAGACTTGGATTCTGGTGCTGCTTTTCTATGAACTTCTTGTGTGACCTTGGCCAAGTCACTTCTCTGGGCCTCAGTTTCCTCATCTATAACATGATCCATTTGCTGATCTCTAAGTTTTCTTGTAGCTCTGAAGAAAACTGACATTCCCATAAGTCTTTGTTCCCAAGGCTGTCCCAGTACGGACTGTTTTGAGTGCTCCAAAGGATAACATAGTACAGCGAAGCACATACAGAACTGAGAGCCAGGCTGTCCACAACTTGCCATGGAAAGTATCAGTCCCCTCTTCTCATTCTTGACATCCCTATAGCACTCTTCCCTTTCTCCTCACTCCTGACATTCCTTCCTCTTCTCCAACCCACCAGGTAGCAACTCTTACTACCAGCCAGTTTCTATTATCTTTCATAAGCTAAACAGATGACGAGTCTTCGTATTACAAATACAGATCCCAAGATGGTTTCGAGAATTAAACAAATAAGCTGTACTGGAACTGCAGCATTCTTATAGACAAAATCGTTGCCTATAATCACCCAATCATAACACTGATCCATAAATGTCAAAGATGTTTTAATAGATGTTGCCATAGCAAATACTTATAATCTCTAAGCTATGTAGAATAAAAGGCTCTTACACTACAGAGCCCCAGCAGAAGAAATCAAAACCGTGTGGAAACAGAATGTATTTATCATCCTTGTCATCCTGTCTGCTCCTGAAGCCATCCTAAAGATGCTTGCAGTAGCTTCCAGAAGCTGCACTGATATACCAATACTTTCATTCAATTACAAAAAGCAGTCATCTTATCTACTTGCACAATAGTCACAAAAAATTAAATGTAAAGAATAATAGCAAGATAGCTACAAGGCCCTGGGCCTTTTCTTTCTGAACTCCAGCAAGGGAAAAAATGAGAAAGAAATCATAATAGGGACACAACCTGTGATTTTATTTGTATAGGGGAAGAGCTAGTAAACTATGACCATTGGCAAACTACAAACATCATCTCGCCAGATCTTGGCTGCGAGTCAGTGAGCTAGGAATGGCTTTTGCAATTTAAAATATAGTTTTATTGTATTTAAAATGTAAAAACTATTCCTAACTCGAGGCCAAACAAAAACAGAGAGTGAGCAGGGCTTGGCTCTTGGGGAGTAGTTTCTTGATTCCTGACATAGGAAACTCCCAGGTAAGGAAATTCTTTCCTCCGAGGCAGATTGGCACATTCTTGTGACATAAAGACATAAAGTTGTATTGTTTTCTAAGAAGTTAAATGACTTGTCCTGATCTATATAGCCAGAATGCATGAAAGGCAAAATGTGAACCCAGGTCTTTCTAGCTCTGATGCCAGCCCTTTATCCGCTATGCCACACTGTTTCTGACACTAATAACTGATATTTATATAGCATTTTATGATTTGCAAAGCACTTTCCACATATTATTTCTTTTGAGCCTCTTGTTTTCAAGGTAGGGGGAAGAACAGCAGCTTCAGGTGCCTTATAGCTCCAACCAGCTGCCATGTTTCCATGATCACATTGTGAGAGATTGGTAAAAGTTAGGGAAAGTTAGGTTTCCACAGAAGAGTTAGTTAAGTTCCACAGAATAATTAATTAAAGGGAAAAGGTGATGGGGGGAGGGGAATGACAGAAGGGAGGTTTGATTGGGGAATCAGAATATATGCCATCTTGGAGTGGGGGGGAGGGTAGAAATGGGGAGAAAATTTGTAATTCAAAATCTTGTGGAAATCAATGCTGAAAACTAAAAATATTGAATAAATAATAATTTTTTTAAAAAAGATAAAAAAGATTATAATTAATTGTCAGCCTGAACAAAGAAGGAGTAAAAATTAACCAGGACGAGAGGTCTCAGCCAATCCGAATGAAGTTTGCAGTTTTGCAAAAGCCACAGATTCAGGATGTTAGGAAAACTGGTCTAAACTGGCCAGATAAGGGTCAGGGTTGAAGAGAAAACTGGGTCAAAAGGCTACCACCCATGCTTAATTGGCTAATTGAATATTACCTTACACACCCACAGGGAGGAGTTTTCCACCATTTTTTAACATGGGACATATGATGAGGGGAGGGGGACATGCTTACACATATCAAGGAGAGAATATACGATGAGGTATATCAGGAAGAGAGAGGATCAATCTGCTCTCCAAGGGGAGGTACTGAGTTGATGGTGCGTCAATCTGTGTTGCTCTAACACTATAAAGCTGATCTCATTTTTGTAAGCAGCACTCCCCCTTCCTAAACAAGTGTGGAGTCTGCTCCTGGCCAGGAACATTTACCAGTTCCTTTGGATTCTTCAATAATAATAAATTGCCCTTGATACCTGAATTTCAGTGTCAAGCGTATTTCTAACAACATGACATCTCTGTTCGTCATGCATCTTTTCTTATTTTAGGTGAATGAATATCCTGGGATGAAAATGCCTATGTGAACAGTGAGGCCAGGAGGTCTGTAAAAGTCATCAAAGTTCCACCACCAGCCAGAGTCCTAGAGCCAATGGCTATAGTAGCTGGGTCTGGTGAGAAGACTGTGTAGCAGCTCTTAGGAGTGACCAGCTTAACCCAGCTGAGCAAGCAGTGGCTTATCTATCAGCTATGTTCCACCCAGAAGTGAACTTGGTGGGTACCACCAGCAGCTGTGGCACCGAATGGCCAGAGATGGCCGAAGGCCAAGGACAGTGAAAAGAAAACATGGGCCAGGTGGAAAGAGTAAAGAACAGCTCCATTTATTAAACTGAGGGACAGGGTTTATATACCTTTTTAGGCAAGCAGAATCAACAAGTCCACGTGCGAAAACATTTGCATTGCATGTGCTTTGTTCCCTTTTGTAAACAATATTGTGTTAATAGCCCACAGGTGCTGTTTAGCACGTGTGTGCCACGGGGTTTTGGAGAGAGCACATGTATACTGAGGAGGCTTGGAGAGCCTTCATCTTAAACAGCACGTGTATGCCGAGGGTGGGGAGGTGGTATGGAAAGCCCACATGCCAAGTTATCAGCCCAAGGGCAAGAACAGGCCTCAGGGAAAACCTGGCCTATATCTTATCCCAGAATGGACTTTCTCAGAGCTGGCCCTCCATAGGTAGGGACTTCATGAAGGGAGAAAAGCAGGCAACTAGGTGGTGCAGTAGATAGAGCATGGGCCCTGGAGTCAGGAGGACCTGAGTTCAAATCCAACCTCAGACACTTGACATTTACTAGCTATGAAACCCTGGACAAGTCATTTAATCCTGATTGCCTCACAAAAACAAACATGAAGGGAGAAAAGAAGGGACTCAGGGCCAGGGAATAGCCTGTCTGTTCTCCTGCTATGTAGGGGAAGGGGGTATTTTATAGTAATAATTTTAAGTTCAAGGCCACTCTCTTCAAGATGAGTGGGTTGTAGAGAGGTGAATACAATTCCTTATTTAGGGGGATGTTGTATTTCAATCCTTGTTATGCCTTCTCAGTAAACATCGATTTATAAAAATTATTCGGTGTTAATTGGCAATTGGCATGGAGGAGATGTTAACTAATTAGTTATAATAAGAGAGCACACTGGATGGGGGCTCATGAATGACAGTATCAGGAGCCACAAACCCTCAGGGTTACCTCTAGAACCTTAAAGAGAGTAGTGGCCAGTCACCCTCTGGGGATCCAGTTCCTAGAGGGAGTAGGAATTGGGAAAATGAGCCTAGAAAAAGTGCTACACAAATAGGGAAAGTGTGGCTTAGAAAAATTAGATTATTTGTCCATGGTCACACACAAATAAGTGTCAGCATCAGGAGAGGAAGAAGGCAGGCGGGAATGGTGCTGACAAGGCACTGGTCAGCTGCAAAGTCCAGCAACTCCCGAGACTGAGAAAACCAGATAGTAATGGGCTTAGAGATCTGCCAAGAGATCTCAATTTATTCAGGGAGCTTTGGAATAATAGCCCAGAATGTGTTTTGACAAAAGCTCCAGTATAAACAGTGTTGCAGAGGTTTGGACAGTGTTAACACTGAGTAGTCCTAGTACTTGGGATCTCCTCTCCTTGCTAAGTATAAAGCTAGAGGCAGGGGAGATACTCTGCAGTCCCATGCATCTGCTTAGGAAATCTAAAGAGGCAGAGACCTTGGTGAAGGATTGAATTAATCTGCAGCTTCCTCTGGGAGATGATAATCAAATGAGGCTCTAACTGTATTCTTATCTAGGAAATGCTTTCCTTCTCCAATAAGATTATTGGGCAGGTCAGATCAGTGTTGGACTACTTACTGGCAGGGAGCCCTATACCAGGCATCAAGGCTGGCCTGACCTGTTGGTGGAGCACATGTAGTAATTTGAGGAGACAGGGAAGCTTGTCACTCAAATATTACTCTCTACTAGTGTGTCTCAGGATTGGATATGTGAGGTGATTGTTGTTCAATCGTGTTTGACATTTTGTGACTCCATTTGGGGTCTTCTTGGCAAAGATGCCTGAGTGGTTTGCCATTCCTTCTCCAGATTATTTTACAGATAAGGAAATTTAGGCTAAAGGGTTAAGTGACTTGCCCAGGATCATACAGCCAGCAAGTATCTGAAGAAGGATTTGAGCTCAGGAAGATGAGTCTTTCACTGCTCTATCCACCGTGCCCCCTAGCTGCCCCTAGAATGAGACTTAGAATTCTTAGCTCCTTTCAACACTCGGCTGGGTATTACCTCCTCATAAGTGTCTGAGGCTGGATTTGAACTCATGAAAATGAGTCTTCCTGATTCCAAGCCCAATGTTCTACCCATTGCATCATCTAGCTGCTATCAATCATTAATACCTTAGTTTGAAATTCTAGACCTCTGAAATCAGCATATTGATCTTGAGAGAAAGACATACTATTGGAGTAGAAACAGGGTGTGCTTGTAAATATTTAACAACTGACTCTCCAGAGGGGAAAAAACTGTACTGTCAATAACCTTTAAGTTTAAACAGCATTATTAATATAAATATAATTATATTATTCAACTGAGTGTTGCATAATACTTATATAATTATATAATATTATATAATAAGAGTATTAAATTAAATAATTAGTAATATAAATTAAATAATTAGTATTAAAATTCATCAGTTTCTTGAGTCCTGACAATCAAGAAAACAATATAGCAAGTTCTGAGTCATACCCTTGCAGATTTCTGAGGTATAAATGCTCACACCGATAATTTAACAATTCTTGATCTGGCCCCAGCACACCGCTCAGGACACTGCCAAATCAAGACACCTTTGGAAAGTTGCCAATATGGGCAGCCAGGGAAGCTGTGATGGCGTGGCCTAAGGTGTGGAGAGGTATAGTCCTTGTGACAAAGGGGGCCACAGAAACTGAAAAATAGTTTCTCCCCACCACAGATAAGATAAGTAAGTTATTCATTATAGAAATTATTTCTCATAGGAGGAAAGATCCGACTTAGCACTTAAACCAACATGTGACTGATATGTTACCAAAGCCTGATCCGCTTGCAGGACACATTCTCTTAGGCCAGAAGTGACTGAAAATAAAGAAGTGAGAAAACTGAGTAGTCTCATTTTTAACATCCCACAAATTAACCTGAGGTCTGGTCTAAAAAATATGTGAAGTATATATGGTAGAAGGATAAGTGGATTGGGAATCAGGAGACCTGTGTCCTAGTTCTGTCACTAATTTGCCATGGCATTTCGAGAAAGTCATTTCTCTTCTCTGGGTTTCAGGTTCCTCATTTGTAAAAAAATAAAATAAAATAAAATAAACCAAAAAACAGGAGTTGATCTCTACTTTTCTTCTTACTCTTATTATTAATATTGTAATTAATATTACTGTATCCATAAACTATCATGACAAAAGAGTCAAAATGGCTGAATGAGAAGTGTTAGAGTTTACTTCTTCCAACATAACTTCTGGACAAAGATCTTGAAAGTATGTCAGTCCAAATTCTGACTGGCAAAGTCGAGAAGAAGTCACAGTGAGTCATTTTTCTAGTCCAAGGAGGCTTGGGGAGACAGACAGAGAAGTCCACAGACACTAGGGAGGGGGTCTGGCCAGGAGCAGGCATGACTCAGAGCATTCTAGCACCCAGAGATTGAAATGGGCTACCAAGGTAGCATGCACTGGAGCAGGAAGAAATCTCAAAGGATCCCTGAACAACCACTCGATGCAGGAATGGGTACTCTGGCAGTTCTGCCACCTACTACCCTGTTCCAGATCATGGATGGAGAAAGATAGAGATAGATGGAGAAGGATGGAGAAGATGGATGGAGGAGAATAGTCATTGTCCCCAGCTGTGTACTAAGCAAAGAACAAGTTCTGGAAGCAAATGGTCGCTGAATGATGCTGATCTCAGGGTCAGAATACATCATCCCATGTTGAAAGGGAGCCAGCATTTCAGTTGCTGTGAACCTGCAGAACCTCCCAGTGGGCCAATAGTGGTGGGATCAAACAAGAGTCAAATGAAATTCCCAACCAGGAATAAGCCAATAGACTCAAAGCTGGGTTAGGAATTTACAGAATTCAGAGCAGGAGGGCAGCAAACAGGCCTTACTTTAAGAGTACTTGTGGGCCCCAACCTGATCTGTAAAAGCAGCAGCAGGACAGAAGAGGACAACATGATTTTCTTTATCTCCCCCCATGCACCCAGAAATGTGTAGAGCCCAGCACTAACATTAAATTCAAAGTCAAGAAGTAGAGTGTAAGAATGAGCAAACAAACAAGGAAAAAAATAATCTGACCATAAAGAACTATTATGGTGACATGGAAGCTCAAGACACAAACAGAAAAGAGAAAGACTTGAAAAAATCTACAAGCAAAACCTCAAATAAAAATGCAGCTTAGACATAAGTACAACAAGAATCCCTTAAAAAGTTGAAGCAAGAGTTTAAAAAAAGAGTCAAAAGATGATTTTAAAAATCAAATGAGAGCAGTAAAGAAGAAAAATGTGAAAAGAGAACCAACTACTTAGAAAAAGAGGTACAAAGCCATATTGAAGAAAATTACTCCTAGAAAATTAGAATTGGCCAAGTGGGAGTTAATTACTTCAAGAGAAATCAAGATAATAAAACATAGTCAAAAGACTGAACAAAATGGGGAAAAAATATGAAGCATCTCATAAGAAAAAATTCCTGACCTGGAAAACAGATGGAGGAGAGATAATTTAAGAATCATTGGACTACCTGAAAGCCATGACCAAAAAAGTAACCTAGACATCATATTTCAAGAATCATAAAACTGTCCAGACACCTTAGAACCAGAGGGCAAAATAAAATTCGAAACAAGTCGTCTCCTGAAAAAAACTCCAGAATGAAAACTCGCAGGAATATTATATGCCAAATACAGAAATCCCAGGTCAAGGAAAGTACTGCAAGCAGGCAAAAAAAAAGAATTCAAGTACAAAAGAAGCACAGTTGGGATTACATATGGCTTAGCAGTCACCAACATAGAGGAGTGGAGAGTTTGGAATATGATATCTTAGAAAGCAAAGGATCTAGGCTTATAACCAAGAATAACCTACCCAATGAAACTGAGTATAATCCTATAGATGAAAAAAATGGATCTTTAATGAAACAGAGGACTTTCAAATTTTTCTGATGAATAGATTAGAGCTGAGTAGGAAATGTGACATATGTACATAAAAATAAAGAGAAGCATAAAAAGGTAAACATAAGTGAGCAATTACAATGGACTAAACAAGGTTAAATTGTTTACATTCTTACGAGAGGAGATGATATTTAGAACCCTTCAGAACTCTATTATCATCAAGGATTATAGAGGAAATAACGGGGAGATTTATTTCGAATAAGTGAGGTGTACAAAGAGGAATTTAAGCAATAGGGAAGGGGCGATGGTGAAATTATCTGAACTGATTAAAGAAGGGAAGACCACACATACACACAATTGGGCACAAAAGCATATCTTACCCAATGAGGCAATGGGAGGAAAGAAGGGGAATAAGAGGGAGGGTAGATTAAGGGAGGCATTAGTCAGAAGCAAAACAGATTCTTAAAGAGAAAAAAAATGAAAAGTATAAGAAGATGGGATAGAAGGAAATACACAATTAACAATCATAACTGTGAATATTAATGGGGTTAATTCACCTATAAAATGTGAGAAGATAGCAAAATAGATTAGAAACCAGAGTCCAACACTATGTTGTTTACAAGAAACGCATGAAGTAGAAAGATACACATAGAGTTAAAATAAGGAGCTAGAGTAGAATATATCATAATTCAGCTGAAGTAAAAAAGGCAGGGGTAGTAATCATGTTCTAAGACAAAACAAAAGAAAAGCAGTCAAATTAAAAGATAAAACAAGGTGACTACGTTTTGCTAAAAGGTACCATAGACAGTGAACCAATGTCAATACTACTAATAATAATACTATATGTATCAAATGGATCTAAATTGTTAAAGGAAAAGATAAATGAGCTACAAGAAGAAATAGACATAAAATTATGATAGTAGAAGATCTCAATTTACCCCTCTGATCTAGATAAATCTGACAAATGATATCATTATCAAATTATGGAATTCTTAAATTTGTCTTTGCCATTCTCTGTCCTCTCTCATTTTATATTCAGTGCCTTTCTCTTCTGAATCCTACCCTCTAATCCTTCTCCCCTCTCTAAATACCTAGCATCACACTCCCTTTATCCTTCTCCTACTAACATTTACTGGAATGGAAAGAATTAAAGAATAAAGTTAAACAGCTGCATCATAATAGAGAACATCCTTTACCCAAAGGGATGAATCCATGATGGCAAAATTGTACAAAAGAGTTTTGAAGATAATTTTGATACCCCTACTCAATCTAATAAGTATTTAATCAATTCATTGTGATATAATGGGTATCAATGATTGTGTTAGACAGGATAGAGTTAAGCTTGATTTAGTTAACTGTTAGAGTAGGAGTTATGTACATCAGAATTAATTAACCCATTGTCCATTGATGAATATAGCACTCATATTGGTTACAGGATAGTTTTATACTTTGTTAGTGAGATCTATGTTAATATAGAGAGTTGCTATATTAGTATTGCCCTCCCCCCTTACCTCCAGAGAACAATGTTCAAAAAAACCACAGTTTCCCCATGCCCCTTCTGTTCTTTCACACCTAATATTCATAACTGCTTGTGGAAAGTCCCGAATCTTGGGGACTAAACATTGATGAAACACTGGTATTTGATAAACATCTGCTTTGACTAATCATAAGATTTCCCCACTTCTGGAAGAGACCAGTCATGAATTATACTGCCTCAATTCTATTTTTTGTAATCTCTTAATGTCAATAAAAAGGACCAGAGTCCTAGCAGAGGGATCCTCGACCAAGAGGAAGGTCCTGGATCCAATCACTTAGAAACCACCAGTCTCCCTAATAAATTGATACTTCTCTGAGCTCTGCCTTAGCTGTCTTTGTTGTGGATTGGGATTTGGTGGCCCATGAAACATAAGCACTTCAAGGTCTAGGACCATTTCCATTTTTGATTTTGTACTCCCCAAACTTCAAATATAGCATTTACACATAATAGGTCCTTAAATATTTGTTGAGTTGAATAGGATGTTGGAATTTCAGGTGAGATAGTGGGGGGAAAGGGACTTTCCATTCAAATAATATTCATTGGTAGCTACTATCCTGATTTCTCCCTCTCTGATTTCTCACTTGAAGCACCTGCCAAAACCTCACACCTCAGGAAACTAATAGACATATCTTGTAGGATTATAGATGCTTTGATTGCACAACCCAGATTGATTGTGACAGGAAGAGAAGATGAGAAAAAAACTATTGAAAATTGTAAAGTTAATAGATACCTCAACAGATTCGAGGAAATATAATTTTGAGTTGTGCGTAGAGCTTCCAGTTCTAATAACCTATAACATTTTGACTCCCCAAAGTCACAGTCATTCTTGTGGATTCATGACTATTTAGTTAGGAATTTCTGAAACAATGATAAGCTTAGGAAAGATAGGGAAAAGTGAGAAACTGACCTGAGCATGACTCAGGATGAGTGGTTACAGGGAGCACCTTGAGTGGAATGGCTGAAAGCCTCTCATTTAAGGAAAAGGATACTACTTAATATTTTAGCCTTCATAAAGCCTGAGCTATATCATAAAGTTTAAAGTTAGCCCCCCACTCCCTGCTTAAACTTGCACATATACCACATATACCCACATCCTGCATCATGCCTCTAACTGCTGTCTTTTAGTTTGGGGTTAAGGTGTTAGATTAAGAATCTTTCCTTGTTTCAAGAATGTGAGGCCAATTATCCCCACTGATGGGAATAGAGGTCCAGACTTTGGGGTTTTTCTTAGAATTGTTTTGTAAGGGGGTTTTTAGGGGCATTTCTTAGAATTGTCTTCGAGGGGTATATAAACTGCCTGTCTGCTCTCTATAACAGGCCTCCCTACCCCATTCCACCCTGGAGTAGGCCGTGCCCAGTTCTCCCGTGAGACTTGCAAATAAAGCCTCTGTCTTTATCTTGAGAGACCTTTGATTGTTGTTTCATTTTGGGGAAACTATTGTCCCTCACAGTTTTGGTGATGAAACCCGGGAGTACCCTCAACTGAGGCAGACCCCTTTTCTTGGAGCCACAACTGAGTGCCTATCGGGATTTCCTGGAGGTTTCGGACCCAAGGGGAGTGGAGCTGCCTGGCCAAGGGGAACACCCGGAGAGAGGTAAGACACACCACTTATTAAAACTCCAACAATAATTCAGCTTACATATGTGAGATTGAAATTCTGGCCGGTCAGTGAATGAGTGTGAGCAGTCAAGAAACTTGTGCGCATACAACCTCGAGGTAAGCACTCGGGGGTCTGGAGGTAATTGGCATTGCAATGGATTTCTGGTAGTCCACAGACCAAAGTGCAGAGTTAATACCTCAGTGAAAGGATGCCGCTGTATAGGCTTCATGGGTGACTGAGGGGGAAGAGTGACCTTCCTTGGAAATTTCAGCTGAGTCATTTTGACTTGGGGAGCTTGGTGACGACTCCCGTAAAACCCCTGAGGATGGGGAAAGAGCAGTCTAAAATTGTGCAGTCAGAGTAAAAGTGTGAGGTACCTGTATATAGTCCTCTAGGCAATGGATTGCAAAAATAAAATTGGAATGAATTGCCAAAGTATAAGAGAAAGGATAGTAAGAAAATGGTTAAATATAGTTGTTTTAGCTGAAATATATTTGGAAAAGGGGACCCCAAAAATTTTGAATAAATTGGCTTTCTGGATCCATCTTGTCGCCCTTTGTTTGTACCCGTTTCTGTGTTTGTTTCTGTGTGGAGTGAGTGTGTGATCTGTATCTCTGTCTCTCTCTGACTCCAGTCTCCTTAGAGGAGCAAGTGGGTGTCAGAGAGGAGAGAGAAAAGTATTTTATTGTCTAGGTTATATGGTTTTGAAGGGGCTTTAATCAAAGTCCACCCAAAGGGAAGAGTAAACAAGGTTTAGAAACTCTTGAAGAGTTGTTGGAAAATATTTTCTTCCTCTCTGCTGCATTCCAACTTCGGCCAAGTTGTTGAATGTAGGAGAAAGGGAGATAAGGAAGAAGGAGGGGGTGAATCTTTTCACCTCAGATCAAAGGGAGGCACGCTAAATAAGCCTTTAACCATTTCCTGCTTTACCTAACAGAGAAAAGTTTTTATGAAATAAGACTCCAAACCAGAAAGAAATTGAATTCATTCTGGTTGTTTCAAAAATATAAAAGTATAATGTGTCACTCCCAAATTAAAGCTTAAGAAAGGTTAGAATTTATTTTACTATTTGGCACTAAAGCAAGTTTAGCAAACAAAGATCTTAAGCAGGAAGCTTAGAGTGAAAGACTGATAGCCTAACTTAAAGACCAATAAATAAGGCTATAGAAAGATAGAAGGAATTGTGCCCACCCACCTTTTGACCTATATCCAAGGGTGGGTTCTATTAAATATAATGTAGATTCTGGCTATGGTAAAGATATTGGTTATTGTGAGTTATGATTATTACTGTGAGGTGTCTGCCTGGAGGGAAAGCTGATCATATTTTGTCAGCATTGATTCAAATTCTTTAGGTTTGCTTTCTACCAGGGCCAAAAAGAAGTAGTTGGAATGCTGGCCCAGCACATTTTAAACTGACCTGATTACAATAGGTGATTCCAAAAACTTTGTAAAACTTTCAAAAAAAATGTGGACATGAAAGTATATATTTGGCATTAAGAAATTTATTAATTATATGGCTCCAAGAAAGCTCTATTTACTTTAGTTTGCTGTTCAGTAAGGAGATGGTGGTGGAATTTACTCCCAGGGATGTTACGGGAGTCATATGATTGTGAAAATACATGGCACAATGCTTGGCATAAAACGAATGCTATCTCTATCTGAATGTAAACTGTTTCAAGTTAAACATAATTGCTTCACGTTCATTAACTTCATGTGGATTTTCTTCGATGTGAAGTTTATTTCAATGATGATGAAATGAATAATTCTCTACTGTAAGGCAACTGCAACTTCAGAACACGTTTGGCTAAAAGTAAAGCCACCAGAGTGGTAATTAATTGGTTTTGGTTTTAAAAGTTTAAATAGATAAAAAAAAAAAAAACAAAAAAAAACAAAAAAAAAAAGTTTAAATAGATGATAATTGTTTATGGTATTGTTGTATTTCTAAAATTTTCTTTTATTGCATAATTTGGTAAACAGTTGTACCAAGTTTTTGTTTCTATTTAAAGGGGATTTTCAGTTAAAAATTGTTTTGCTATCATTTATGAAATTTGTGAGACTGTTAACTGAGCTATTGGAATTATTGTCTAAATCAAATATTTACTGAAGTATGTTTAGTTTTCTTTATTTTTAATTGAGTGGAAGAGGTTTTGTGATCAAATTTAAGAATTGTTTAGTACTTAGGAATTAATAATAATATCAGAATAAATTGTAAGCTGTTTCTGAGAATAGGAAATATTTTCTTTCTTTTTAGTAAAGAACAGTTTGATTATTTTGTTGATTTTTTTTAATGCTAAAACCTAAAATGGTTCATTGATTACTGTATGCGAAAAGAAGAGAATTGTGTAAAGTCTTATCAGGTTGGTTCTGCTCATCCAGAACAGTCCTCCTGTATGCATGGAGGGCAGCAGGTAAAGGGACACCAGCGTTACTTCCTTTACTACCACTACTGTCATTAACACTACTATTACTGCTGCTACTACTATGTATATATATATACATATATATACATATATATGTTTATAGCATTTAACCCTTTCCTGGGGTCCATGTTAAATCTCACTATTGTGTCAAGTTGCCAAGACCCCTTGCAAACTATGTCCAGGAGCTAGTTCACTAGCCCTGAGCGGGAGGGGGATCTACAAGAGTCCCCTATCCCTGGGAGGGGATAAACTTATTTATAGATGGTTCCTTTAGAGTGGCAGAAGGGGAATGATTAACAGTAAAGGGGAAAGAGCTAGCCCATACCACCTTAATCATGCAAATACTAGGAAACCTACAGCTGCCTGGTAATATAGCCATAGTCCTCTTAGGTGATCATCAAAACTGGGCAATCCTTTGAAGTCAGGGGCAATGACTTTGCCCACGAGGAAGCAAGGAAGGCAGGAATAATGGAATCTGAGTTATCAGACCGGTTATTGGTCTTAATCCCCTCTTTTCCTCCAAATCTCCCTTCTCCCTCCTTTACTGAGGAAGAAATGCAAAAGGCACCGACCTTAGGAGCCTGGGAACAAGATGGCTGGTGGCTACTCCCAGGTGGAAGAGAACTACTGACTGAAGCAGGTGTGAGGCAAGTCCTGCAATGCCTACATCAAGGCAGCCATTGGGATGTTCAAAACCTGTGTGATGCGATCCTGACCCAGTATGTACTGCCTGCCCTTTACAGTCTAGCACGAAAACTGGTGGATGGGTGCCTTGTGTGTTGAAGGACAAACAAGTTTGTGTTGTGCCAGGCTCCAGCAGGAGGCAGGCTGCTGGGTCTTAGACCTCTCCAAAGCATGCAGGTGGACTTCACTGAGCTGCCCCCTATAGGTCGTCTTAAATACCTGCTGGTCATAGTGGACCACTTGACCTCCTGGGTAGAGGCCTTTCTTTCACCTCGGGCCACTGCTCCAGTGGTGAGTAAGGTCACACTGGAGCACATAATTCCAAGGTACAGGATGGTAGAACGGATTGATTTGAACCAAGGGACCCATTTTACAGCTAAAATACTGCAGTTCTTGGCTCAGGCCTTGGATATTACCTGGTAGTTCCACACTCCTTGGCACCCTCCCTTGTCTGGCAAAGTTGAAAGAATGAATCAGGAGATTAAGAGACAACTCACTAAACTGGCCTTAGAGACCCAGCTGCCCTGGACTAAATGTCTACCCTTCGCTCTCCTCAGAATTCAAATCAAGCCTCAAAGGGACGCGGGACTCTCCCCTTATGAGCTCCTTTTTGGACACCCCTACCCTGGCAGAAGTAAGGAGAATTAGGACCCACTGTGTGACCAGAAAGATAAGTTTCTGAGAGAATACATATATATCTTCCCTGACAAAGCACTTGCATTCTTTACAACTTAAAGGGTTAATTACTCAAACTCCACCTCTGGGATTCATAGTTCACAGGTACAAACCAGGAGACTGGGTTCTGATCAAATCTCGGGAAGAGGATAAACTCACTACCAGCTGGGAAGGGCTGTTCCAGATCCTGCTAACTTCAGACACCGCGGTACAGACTCTGGAAAGAGGTTGGACACACCATACCTGAGTAAAAGGACCAGGTGCACCTCCAATGGTTTAGACTGTTGAGAATACTGACCCGAAGGACCCAAAGGACTTAAAGCTTCGTCTTCGGTGCCAACCTGTCTCCTTGGAGTAAATGGACTTGGACTCTCAGTGGGTATGCATGGTGACCCTCTTGGGTTGGATAATTCTAATTGTATTCTGGACTTTGAGTCAAAACTGCTTTCTCCCCAGACTTTTGAAACACATGAATTGTAAGTACAAATGGGGACTTTCCTAACCTTCGCCCTTCTGCTAGGACTATCCTCTCTAGCCTCCATCCCTTGGCTCCCTCAGAGAAATAGTCTTGAACAATTAATGGAAACTGTAACCCAAACCTTTAATTTGACTAATTGTTGGGTCTGTGGAGGACACCAGCAGTTGGAGAACTGGCCCTGGGTCCCTATTCCTGTCAGCCTGGCTCAGATACTTAGTAAAAGGTCTGAAGTCCACCTGGGTATGCCAACTTGGCAGGAAACAGAGAAACATACCTGGCCTCTAACAGAGACCCGTGAAGGGAAGTATTGCTTAAATCAGACAGGGAAGCTATTTTGCAGTACTAGACTACCTCTTGGCTAAAGAAGGGGGTGGAGTATGTGATAAGCTCAATCTGTCCACTTGTTGTATGACAATAGATGATGTAGGGCAAATAGTAAGAGACATTAATAAAGAGATTAGAAAAATTGCCCATGTTCCGGTCCAGACCTGGTCCCCCCTCTCCCTACTCAGCACATCATGGCGGTCCTGGTTTGGAGGAACGTGGTGGAAACAGGCTCTACGGTTTTTTACTAGTGGCACTAAGTGGAGTTATATTGCTCCCTGTTTACCTAACATGCATGATGTAATTAATTACAGCCACTGTGCATAAGACACTTTCCAAAATGATTAAGTTAGAGGACCCCACCTATGGGTCCATGAGGTTGATGATTTTGAGGGGTCAAGAATGGGAACCAATTAGTCAAAGAGAGGATGGAATGACCCATGATGGAGATATTGACCAAACTGATGAAAGAGCTGATGAAACTTAACAAATTTGGTGTGAGAGACTTTCAACTATGGAATGAGATGAAGAACTGAGTGGAATGGCTGAAAGTTTCTCACTTAAGGAAAAGGATACTTAATATTTTAGCCTCCATAAAGCCTGAGCTATATCATAAAGTTTAAAGTTAGCCCCCCACTCCCTGCTTAAACTTGCACATATACCACATATACCCACATCCTGCATCATGCCTCTAACTGCTGTCTTTTAGTTTGGGGTTAAGGTGTTAGATTAAGAATCTTTCCTTGTTTCAAGAATGTGAGGCCAATTATCCCCACCAATGGGGATAGAGGTCCAGATTTTGGGGTTTTTCTTAGAATTGTTTTGTAAGGGGGTTTTTAGGGGCATTTCTTAGAATTGTCTTCGAGGGGTATATAAACTGCCTGTCTGCTCTCTATAATAGGCCTCCCTACTCCATTCCACCCTGGAGTAGGCCATGCCCAGTTCTCTCACAAGACTTGCAAATAAAGCCTCTGTCTTACCTTGAAAGACCTTTGATTGTTATTTCATTTTGGGGGAATTATTGTCCCACACAACCTTACCTGAATAAACCCTAAATGGTACTTCTGGGATGTGATAACAGGAACAAGCCAGTAGTCGGTCATGACCCCAAAAATACTCAATGCACTTCTGGGTAATTTATAGGATACCCCTTCAGCTAAGTATTTATTGAGAAGAAACTGGATTGATTACCAAATACTTCTTGACATCTCTGCTACATTGAACACCATTGACTACCCTTCCCTCATGATACTCTTTTTTCTGAGTTATCAATACACTCTTCTCTTTTTTACTTTCTTCTTACCTAACTGTTCATTTGTCTCCTTTCCTAACTCATCATCCCCTAAAACTATCAGTTTTTCCCAAAGCTCTGTCCTGGGTCCTCTTCTCTCCTCTCTCTATACTCTTTCTTCATGATTTTATTAGCCCCCTTGGGTTAACTTACAGTAAAGTGCTAGTAAACATTTAACAAGCAGTTCTCTCAGGAAAGAAAATGTAGGCAAAACACACTTTTAAGTTTAATCTGCATCATTAGCATCTAATACCCTATAACACTTTGACTCCCCCAAATCACAGTCATCCTTGTGGATTCATGACTATTTAATTATTAATTTCTGAAGCAATAGTATGCTTAGAGAGTATGCTTCACTTTCTTAAGTCTGGAACATCAACAAAACAGTAAATCAAGCCCCGATTTGTAGCATTTGCTGATTTGCAAGGTATTAATAAATACTTCAAGGTATAAATAAATACTTTGAAAGTTTAACAGTCAACCCTTTTGAACTGGTTTGAGCTGGCTCTGGCACACTATTGCCAACCTCACTCCCCTCCACACCCGGTTGCTACTTATTTTCCCTGAAATTACCTTGTATTTTTTTTTTAATTCATAAGAATGTTTGATGAATTAAGCCTAATGATCACATTGTTAGAAACTTGTGCTGATGAGCTTTACATCTTAACCCTTTAAATGAATTAGAAATAGTAATGCTACTATTCACATATTATGTAACATCTCTGAAAACCTTAAATTTAATAGAGTTTATATACACATATTTTATATACACATCCATATCTAATGGTAGCCATCTCTAGCGCAAGGAGGGGAGAAAAAAAAGAAATGTACATGATAAATTTATTATGTATTCAAAACAAATAGCAAGTTGTACATAATAGATTTTCAGTTTCATGTGCAATCATCTTTTTTTTAATTCTACCATGTTATGGAAATGCTTGTTTTATTCCATAAATTAAAAATAAGATAAATAACTTTTTTTAAAAAATTAATAGATTTTTAAGTCAATTCTAACATACAATTTAGCTAAGTGGTAGAGTAGATAGAGTGCTGAACTTGGAGTCAGACAAACGTGAGTTCAAATCCAGCCTCAAACATTCACTAGATATGTAACTCTGGGTAAGTCACTTAACTTTTTTCTATCTCAGTTTCCTTATCTGTAAAATGAAAATAATAGCACCTACGTCCTTAGTCTGTTATGGGGATATAATGAGATAAAATAAGTAAAGTGCTTTGCAAACCTTAAAGCTTCATATCAATACTAGCTATTATTATTATTATTATTATTATTATTATTATTATGCCAGATATTTAACAATTCACCAGAAAATATCTCTCTGGCTGAACTTATCTCTATAACTAACAACCCAGGATACTCAAACACTTGACATTCAAATATCAACCACAGTATAAAAAGTGATACAAAATGCTTTAATCATGATTGTTACACAATACAACAATGAAATGTCTTTCAGTAATTGAAAAGTGATACTTTTTGTTTAAAAAAAGTTGGATTTGACCCAATTAAATGCAATGCCATGCCTAATCAAATCTTTCTTTTTCAAGGGTGCTAACATGGTTGTGGCTGGTGAGATAAATTGTTATTAATAACCTATGATTTGGGGAAATCCAGAGTTCCCCTTTTTCTAAAGTCCTCATTTCCAAGCTGAGTATCTGAAAAACATTGCTGATAATGAGACTGAATTAACTTTCCCCTCAATCTTGTTCAGATCCCACCCACCTTACAAGTAATTTAATCTAAGGTGAGGAAGCCCATTGTGCTCTACATAAATTCTTTGGTTAGATTGCCCAAGGCTGGGCAATTTAGAAGGAAATGATTTGATCAAAGTTATAGTCCCCTGTCCCCAGCCCCTCATTAGAATAGGTGCAGCCCCTCATTGTAATATTCATTCTCTCTCACGGATTGTTAACCAATCAGAATTGATTGCCACCCTCAGGAACACCCATTCTTCCAAGGGCATATAAACTGTGAGCCCACCATCATGATTAGTCTTTAGCATTCAAGAGTATCACTGACCTTTTTATTAATAAAATGCTAGCATTATTAATAAAATGCTTAATTACCTAGAAACTATATCTCTCAAACTTTTTAAAAGTCACACAAGAATTATGGCCAAAACACAGAAAAGATGATCAAATCAATTTAAACACAAACCTACTAATCTATATAACACCTTTATTAGGACTGTTGAACAAAACTTGCAAATAGCCTTTATGATCAAAGTTCTCTGGCTGATGTAATCAATTATGGCATGTGCTTTAAAAAAAAGAAACTCATTAAAATGAATAGTGTAAATACCTTCTTGTAATAAATAAAAGAGAAGATAACTATTATTCATTAGTAATTTTTCTTTAGGTATGTTATCAAGTCCACCCTTTTTATTTTCTTAATGCTTGCAAAGATCGTTTTTGTCCCAGGGATATACTTGCGAATTTCCAAATATTCCATCAAAATGTCCTTTCTCCAGATGATGCCTTTGTTATCGTTGGCATCTGCCAAGGAGAATCCTGGAATCTGACCAACTTTTTCTCCAAAGAGTCTGCTCAGATTAGATGTCTCCCTTTTCAGCTGTGTGATACTGTCAACATCACCCAGTGAGACTTTGCCTCAGTCTTGCACTCTAGCTGGCTAACCCCCTACCTAAATCCTGCCTCTTCTTTCCTAGTATTTATTTTATGTAAAACTGTATGTGTATATGTATACATACATATGTACATGGTATATGTACATAGTATAATAGATTCAGAGCGGGAAGGTGCCTTAGAGGTCATTTAGTCCGACCCCTCATTCTATAGCTGGCACAGGGAAGTTAAGAGACTTGCCCAAGTTTGCACAGGTATTAAGCTGTCAAAAACCTTTATTATTATTTATTGTCATTACCACTTAATATTAATACTATTGAGGCAGCTAAGCAGCAGGGTAGGTAGAGTGCTGGGCCTGGAGTCAAGAAGACCTGAGTTCAAATCTGACCTCAGAGACTTACTAGCTGTGTGACCCTTGGCAAGTCACTTAACCTTGTCTGCCTCAGCTTCCTCATCTGTCAAATGAACCTGAGAAGAAAATGGCAGACCATTCTAGTATCTCTGCCAAGAAAACTCCAAATGGGGTAATGAAGAGTCAGACACAACTGAAACAACTAAACCACAAAAATTAATACAATTAATCACCATAGTGCCAAGTACTGTGCTAAGCACTGGGGATACAAAGAATGGTAAAAGATAGACCCTGCTCTCAAGGAGCTCCCAGTCTAATGGGAGAGAACAACATGTAAACAACTATGTCCTAACAAGTTATAGATAGGATAAAATCAGATAATCATCAGAGGGAAGGCACTAACATTAAGGGGAACGGAAAAAGGCTTCTTTTAGAAGGCAGGATTTTAGACTGCAGGTCTTCTGATTCCAAATCCAGCACTCCTTCCATGGTACCACACAATCACTCTACACGTTATCTCTGGGGTAGAATGTAAACTGCTTGAGGGCAGAACTGTTTGACTTTTGTCTTTTTTTAAAACCGTTTTTGCCTAGCACATAGCAAGTACATAATAAATGCTTATTGATTCACTAGTTGAAATAATAGTTTTTGAAATATATGATTAAGTGTTAAATAATTAGCATAAGTCATGGCAGTTGAATGAATTCAAAGAAAGGAGAATTCAACTTGATCTAGAATAGCCAGAAAAGATTATTGGAGAAAGTATGACTTGAGCTGGATCCCCCAGTATCTTAGTAGATATTTAACAACTGGCTCTCCAGAAAAAAAGTTTAATTTGTGGTGTTAACATCTTCTCTGTCACTTTCTCTAGTGACAGACTAGAAGTGCCAAACATGGCCAGCGGGTGCACGAAGCCCACAATATTCTTGAGTGTGACTGAACCAAATTAAAATGTAATTGGAAAATATTTAACAAAATAAATAAAAATACAATAAAACACGGACAATGTCAATTTGCTGTTTTCTCAGTCAACATGTGGCTGCACGGATCTTTGTGTACTGCGTAGCACCCTGTTTCTATTTGACTTTAACACCACTCGTCTAGACAAGCAGCAAAGCAATATATTAATTTACAGCATTTCTGGCTTCCAAGGCATAAATGCTCATGCTGAAAACTTAATGATGGGCTCTCTGGAACCATTTTGAGAGGGCTCTAGCACACCCCTGGACATTTTAAAAGATGGATAAGAAGTAGATGAAAAGGAAAGGAGACATTTTAGGATTGGGAAGTGGAAGGAAAACAATATGAGCAAATTAATGCTGGGTTCAGGTAGTTCTGTGATTCACTTCTCTCATTCCAGTCTAAAATGACTCTGGGAGCTGAAAACACTGTTTTGCATTGACCAAGAGAGTGATGGTAAAGAGGCCTCAGGGTGTGAGAGTTAGAAGACTTGAATTCAAAGCCTGCCTTAATTACTTCCTACCTAAATGTAGGCAAATTGTTTAACTTCTCTGGGTTTTAATTTCCTTATCTACAAAATAAGGAGATTTAACTATAACAGGGTTCTTTAACTTCCTTGTGTCACGGACCCCTTTGGCAGTCTGGTGAAGTCTATAGAGCTCTGCATGTTGTTGCCTAGATGCTAAATTTCAGTAAGAGCCTAACGAAAATAAAGATGTAGGGGGGCGGAGCCAAGATGGCAGCTGGAAAGCAGGGACTTGCTTAAGCTCTCCCCCAGGTCCCTCCAAACACCTGTGAAAAATGGTTCTGAACCAATTCTAGTGCTGCAGGACCCATGAAATAGCAGAGGGAAGCAGGGCTCCAGCTCAGGAAAGCCTGGATGGTCGCTGGGAAGGGTCTATCACATGGAACTGGGAGCAGAGCGGAGCAGAGCCCAGCATGGGCGGTGCCAGGACCAACCAGACCAGGAGCTGGCAGAACGGCCCTGAATCATTGAGCTGTGGCAGTTACCAGACTTCTCAACCCAAAAACGCCAAAGACAACAGAGAAGGTTAGTGGAAAAACTGCTAGAGTAAAAGGAGTTCACAGTAGGCCCTAGCCCCAGGGGTGCAGAAGTGGTGCAGCTCTCTGGCTGCTTCCAGAGCTCCAGCTGCAGTTGCTTCTGACCCCAGGCCCACTCCATGGGAGGAATTAAGCCACAGATCAGAGTGGGAGGGCAGAACCTGATTGGATCTGGGTCGTGTCCAGGCTGGTGGTTCTTGGAGGAGGAGGAGTGCTGGTGTGGCTGAGTCTGCTGTGTAAAAGTAACTCTGAAAACAGCAGCACAGCCCCTTAAGCTTGGGACAAAGCTTACTCTACTCTACAAGCAGTCATACCCTGACAAAAAGCTCAAGGGTCAAGTAGTTGGCTGGGAACATGAACAGGCAGCAAAAATGGTCTCAGATTCAGACTCAGACTTTGGAATCTTACTTTGGTGACAAAGAAGACCAAAACATACAGCCAGAAGAAGTCAACAAAGTCAAAGAGCCTACATCAAAAGCCTCCAAGGAAAATATGAATTGGTCTCAGGCCAGGGAAGAGCTCAAAAAGGATTTGGAAAAGCAAGTTAGAGGAGTAGAGGAAAAACTGGGAAGAGAAATGAGAATGACGCAAGAAAACCATGAAAAACAAGTCAATGACTAGCTAAGGGAGACCCCCCAAAATACTGAAGAAAAAAACACCTTAAAAAATAGACTAACTCAAATGGCAAAAGAGCTCCAAAAAGCCAATGAAGAGAAGAATGCCTTGAAAGGCAGAATTAGCCAAATGGAAAAGGAGGCCCAAAAGTCCACTGAAGAAAACACTACCTTAAAAATTAGACTGGAGCAAGTGGAAACTAGTGACTTTATGAGAAGTCAAGACATTATAAAACAGAACCAAAGGAATGAAAAAGTGGAAGACAATGTAAAATATCTCATTGGAAAAACCACTGACATGGAAAATAGATCCAGGACTACCTGAAAGCCATGATCAAAAAAAAAAAGCCTAGATATCATCTTTCAAGAAATTATCAAGGAGAACTGCCCTGATATTCTAGAGCCAGAGGGTAAAACAGAAATTGAAAGAATCCACCAATCACCTCCTCAAAAAGATCCTAAAAAGAAAACTCCTAGGAATATTGTTGCCAAATTCCAGAGCTCCCAGGTCAAGGAGAAAATACTGCAAGCAGCCAGAAAGAAACAATTTGAGTATTGTGGAAACACAATCAGGATAACCAAAGCTCTAGCAGCTTCTACATTAAGGGATTGAAGGGCTTGGAATACGATATTCTGGAGGTCAATGGAGCTAGGATTAAAACCAAGAATCACCTACCCAGCAAAACTGAGTATCATGCTCCAAGGCAAAATATGGATTTTCAATAAAATAGAGGACTTTCAAGCTTTCTCTGTGAAAAGACTAAAGCTGAATAGAAAATTTGACTTTCAAACACAAGAATCAAGAGAAGCATGAAAAGGTAATCAAGAAAGAGAAATCATAAGGGACTTACTAAAGTGGAACTGTTTTGTTTACATTCCTACATGGAAAGATGATATGTATAATTCATGAGACCTCAGTATTAGGGTAGCTGAAGGGAATATACATACATATATACACATACATATATGTACAGAGAGAGAGAGAGAGAGAGAGAGAGAGAGAGAGAGAGAGGGCACAGAGTGAGTTGAATATGAAGGGATATCTAAAAAAAAGTAAAATCAAATTAAGGGATGAGAGAGGAATATATTGAGAGAGGGAAAAAGGGAGAGATAGAATGGGGTAAACCATCTCACATAAAAGTGGCAAGAAAAAGCAGTTCTGTTGGGAGGGAAGAGGGGGAAGTGAGGGGGAATGAGTGAATCTTGCTCTCATCAGATTTAACATGAGGAGGGAATAACATACACACTAATTCGGGTATCTTAACCCACAGGAAAGAAGGAGGAAGGAGATAAATAGGTGGGGACTAAAGAAGGGAGGGCAGATAGGGCGAGGAGGTAATCAAAAGCAAATACTTTTGAAAAGGGACAGGGTCAAGGGAGAAAATTGCATAAAGGGTCATAGGATAGGAAGGAGCAAAATATAGTTAGTCTTTCACAACATGAGTGTTGTGGAAGGGTTTTGCATAATGATACACACGTGGCCTATGTTGAATTGCTTGCCTTCTTAGGGAGGGTGGGTGGGGAGGGAAGAGGGGAGAGAATTTGGAACTCAAAATTTTAAAAGCAGATGCTCAAAAAAAAGTTTTTGCAAGCAACTAGGAAATAAGATACAGGCAATGGGGCATAAAAATCTATCTTGCCCTACAAGAAAGTAAGGGAAAAGGGGATGGGGGCAGTGGGGTGACAGAAAGGAGGGCTGACTGGGGAATGGGGCGTATTGGTAAACAAAATGGACTCAGCACTCAGTTCAACCAAGTGCCCTTGAAGAGTTCGGCCTTTATTTCCTTGATTAGATTTGTGAGTCCTTGATAACCTCCTTGTCTCAGGGAAGGGCCTAGTTTACACATGAGTTTGAGTGACATGTTTGGGACATCAGAGGCTTTTAGACCAAGTGGGTTTAAGTCGTTTCTTTGTAATGATTCCAGGTCACATGGTTGAGTCCCATGTGTGACTCACCCTTGACCCTGAAAAAGATATAAAACCAGGGGTTGGCTTTCTCTTTTTCGGAGCTCTTACTCACAGCCATGGTGGCACACGAGACTCTGAGCCAGCACTTGTTATGAATTTCCGGGCTGAACCTAGATGTTGGTAACTATGAATTGTATTTGGTCTGTCTGTCTGATGGTTGTAATTTGTTTGTATTTGCTCTGAAGTTCAGGGTGCTGGCTTTTTCCCCTGAACTAAGTGAGTGATATTTGTATGCTGAATTAAAGTAAGCTTGTCAACCCCTTAACATTGCTTTGCTTACTAAAGCAGATCAAAAGAACCTGGGCTTTTGCAGCATGCTGGTAGCATGCTTGTTGTTGGGCTTGTGTTGGTTTTTCACCCCCATAGCAGCTGCTAGCCAGATTGTTGAAACACGGGGCAACCAGAATATTTGCCATCTTGGATGGGTTAGCCTGTCTGCCAAGATGGTTTACCAGAGTGTGGCTGCTGTATATGCTATAGCTTCTTGGAGCTACAAGTGAGAGTTGAATGCCAGGTGGACACCAATGGTGAATGAGCAAGACTGAAAAGGGCTTGGCAAGGTGTTAGTCCTCCATGAGCACCCCTTCTTGAAGACCTCCAAGGAGGGGGCAAACCATTACCTCCATGATAGTCTATTCCACTTCTGGACAGCTCTCGGTGTTAGGAAGGTTTGCTGATATTAAGCCTAAATCTTCCTCTGCAGCTTCCATCATTGTTCCTGGCTCTGCCTTCTAGGGCCAAACAACAAATTGAATCCCTTTGCCACATAATAATCAAGTACTTCAAGTCAGCTACCATGTGCCCCATAAGTCTTTCCTTCTCCAATCTAAACATGTCTAGCTTCCTCCAGTGATCACAGGAGATAGATTCAAGGTCCTTCACCATCTTGGTTGCCCTTCTCTGGACACTGTCTGGCTGATCAATATCCTTCTTTTTTTTTTGAACAATATCCTTCTTAAACCATGGACTCCATAAGAGAACAATACTCCAGTGACGTCTGACAAGGGCAGAGTAAAGGGAGACTACCCCTGTCTATCCCTGGAAGCTATGCCCCGATTAATGTAGCCTGAGTTGACATTCACTTTTTGGGCTGCTATACCACACTGCTGATTTTTATTGAGCTTGTAGTCAGCTAAAACCCCTTTGAAAAAAATATTTTTCAGAACAATTTCTGCCTGACCAAGCCTTACCCATCTTATGCATGCGTAGTTGATTTTTTTATACCCAAGTTCAAGACTTTGTATTTATCTCTATTAAATGTAATCTCATTAGATTCAACCCAGGGTTGAGTCTATCAAAATTCTTTTTGGATCCTGATCTGGCTCTCTAATAGGTTAGCTATCCCTCCTAGCTTTGTGTCATCTGTAAATCTGACAAGCATATCATCTATTCCTTTATCCAAGTCATTGATAAAAAGTTAAATAATACAGAGCCAACAAAGCACAGATCCCTGGGGTACTGCACTGGAGACCACCAGCCACATTGTCATTAAACTATCTACTGACAATCATTCTTTGAGTCTAGCCAACCAACCAATTCTAAATCCATCAGTTGAATTATCATTTAAGCCATATCTCTCCTTATTTTCCATAAGAATAGTACAGAAACTTTGCTAAAATCCAGGTAAACTGTACCTATAGCATTCTCCTCATCTATTTGCTTAATAACCATATAATAGAATGAAAATGCAGACAATTTGTCATGATTTCTTCATAAAGCGCTGCTTTGAAATGGCTGCTTTCTCTATTTAGATCTTTGCTAGCCCAATTGTCTTTTTAGTGATCCGTTCTAGAGTCTTCTCAAGAAATGAAGTCAGTATTACTGGCTTATAGTTTCTAGACTCTGCTCTGCAGTCAGGTGGCATAATGAAGAAAACCCTAGGCCTGGAGTCATGAAGACCTGAGCTGAAATCCTACCTCAGATGCTCACTAGCTATGTGACCCTGGACAAAGTCACTTATCCTCTGTCAGCCTCAGTTACTTAATCTGTAAAATGGGGGTGACAATAGCACCTACCTTCCATAGCTGTTGAAAGGACAAAATGACATGTTTGTGAAGCACTTTGTATACCTTATTCTATAAATGCCAGCTATTATCATCATCATTATGATGTCCTTTTTTGAAAATCAACACTTGCCATTCTCCTGTTCCCTTTTACATGATCTTTCAAATATCACTAATAGTGACTCAGCAACTTAGTTCCTCTGGGTCACATGACTTGAATTCATCAGTGACAGCTAGGCAATCTCTTACTATCTCTTCATTTATCTTGGGGAGCAACTCCCTATTAGTCATTTTTATTCTGTCATTTCTAGTGCAAAGGTCATTGCTTTTTCAGAGAAAACAAAAACAAAAATAGAATTGGGCTCTTCTATGAGCTTTGTTTATCAGATTATCTAGTAGACAGCTTGGGCCCTGAAGAGGTAAGATGCAGGTAAGAAAGGAAGGTTGAAATGGAAGGGAACCACAGGCAAAGACAACATCTGGGTAAATGCGGCTTCATGATGCACCGAAACAAGAAAGGCAGACTGAGGACAATGGGTTTCTGAAGTAGGAGATTTGGGGGGCATCACAAGGGCGAGGATGCCAAAGACCAGTCACTTCACAATTTTGTCAAAAGCCAGGACTTTCAATTCAACACATTTATTGAATACTGGACAGCCCTTAGTGGCTTTGGTCCTCCCAAACTAGACAAGAAAATCCCTGTTTTTTCCACCCTAATACACAACTCCTGAACAACTTGGAGTGGGAACTCTCTATTGTTCCCAACAGATTCTTTGGCTTAGAGAATCTGCTAAGTACTAGAAAGCTATTTAAGGGTTGATGGTTCATCCTTGCGGCCCTCCCACCATAAAACAAATACTTCACGTTCAGAATCATATAGAGAATTGGACTAGAAACCATTTAGTCTAACCAAGGCCTGAACAATTATTTCAATATATTATCTGTTGTGCTGCTATCTAGTTTCCCAAAAACTGTAATCAAATTCCTTTCCCCAGTGTTATAATTAAATAAACAGCAAAATAGTTGTATGTTGGATTTTCTATTCTACACCATTAATATATTTTGATGCATTTTCCTGTTATATAGTTATAATATAGTATTATGTATGATACTATAGAAACAGAGTATATTTTTAGTATATAGTTTTGAAAATTATTGCTTGGCAATATAATTTGAGATCTAACTGTGCAATTGCCTCAAATTCTTTTTTCTTTCATAGTTCTCTTCAATATTCTTGCTCATTTGTTTTCCATATATACTTTATTGTCACTTAATATAATTATCAATGAAGTAGAATCTACTATTGATTATTATATTATATAAATTAAATAACATGTTACCTATGAAGTATTATATAAATGACATAATTTATTATTATATTATATAAACTAAATAGTATATTATCTTTAAAGCAGGTATTTAGTTTGGCATAGCACTAAATGTATTACATTAATTCAAGAAATATTGATTTTTTTTATGCTGACTCAACCTAATCATGTTCACGGCTATCCTTACGATTATTTAGGTTTTCCTTTATATCTGTTAAAAATTATTTGAGAATTGGGTTTGAGATGGCTATGTCTGTAGATTAACACTCAAATACCTGATACATTTTGTTATTATTATAAATATTTCTCTATCTATTCTTGTTAAGTAAACAAACAAGTAAATAAATCCCTATTTCACCATCACCACTGTCTCCCCCCTTACTCCCAACCATGGAAAACTACTCAGATCTTGTTCTGTAAAGTAGAAATAGCTTTCTCTATCATTTGGAGAGTGCTGCATTAGATTTCAAAATGGAAGGAACTTTAGAGATCATTTAGTCTTATACCTTCATTTTATAGATGAGGAAACTAAGGCCCAGAAAAATGAAGTGACTTGCCCCAAGTCACACAGGTGGTCAGTAGAAGAACTGAGAACCAACTGAAGTCACATTATTAACTTGGGCTTAAATCTTAGTTGTCTTTTACTATCTTTTCCAAACTAATCACCAAGCATTGTTCATTCTTTCTCCATGATATCTCTCACAACCATCCCAACTATAGAAATTTGCTGGTCAAAAATCCTCACCTCACAGAAGAAACTAAGGCCCAGAGAGGTTGAGTAGGTCATCTGGCTAGCAAGTCGCAGAGCCATGATTTGAACCCATGTCCTCTGGTCCCAGACCAGCATTACTCCTACACTCCATTCTCTTCCCTCTCCACTTTCCTTTCTATTGTTGCAGCCACCACCCCAATGGAGGCCATCATCAGTTTATACCTGGACTATTACAATGGCTTCCTCACTGGTCCCCCTGCCTCTAGTCTGAGACAAATGATTCTTTTTCTTGTGTATTAATACTCAATTATTGAATTGGGACTAGGAGTTTTTTCAGAAACCTGTAGGTTGTTCAGTCTCTGAAGGACACTGTTGATGGGTGACATTGCCCAAATCCCAGGCTCCATGCTTTTTGATCCTGGGTGGGAGATCCTACCCAACTAGAGAATCTTACAAAAAATTTAATCTAAGGTGAATTCGAGGCCATTATGTTCTACTTAGGCTCCAGTGGGAGTAAATCCTTTGTCTAGATTGCCCAAGGTGGGAGTTGGGGAGGGGGGTGTTCTCTGGAAGTAAATGACAAAATCAAAGTCACACCTAGCCCCTCATTAGAATAGGGCTACCTCTCATTATAATATTCATTCTTCTCATTGTTAACCAATCAGAGTTGATTGCCACCTTCAGGAATACCCACTCTTAGAAGGGCTTATAAGCATTGAGTGTGTTCCATGAAGGGTCTTTAACATTCAAGAATTCCATTGACCCCTTTTATTAATTATCCACTAGCATTATTAATAAAATGATTAATTACTTGAAACTCTGTCTCTTGAACTTTTTATGGGTCACATCTCCATAGGACTTTCTCTACCTTGCCATGGAAACCTCTTCACCCTGGAAGCTCATTCCATCCCTGGACATTTTCTCACTTTGAGGTCTCCCTGAGACCTCACTTTCTGACTGCCTGATTCCCCCCAGAACCTCCAATATAAGGAGGAGGCCCATGCCAAAGATATGCACTGCTATCTCATTCCCTCTATGATGACCCCACCCACTAGGTACCTTCTTCCCCTCACTCCCCCTGAATCCAGCTTTTCAGTTTCCTTTCACATATTATCATTCCCCCTACCCCCCATCCCCTGAATCCCCTTGAGGTCAAGGACTGTCTGCTTCTTTTTATATTTTCAATGCTTAGCACAATGGCTGGAACATAATAAGTGCTTAATAAATACTTATTGACTGACTCACTCACATGACTTAAGAGGTGTATATTTCTGAGAAATCATTTTCATCATATTACGCTCCTGCCCATAAACTTTCAACAGTTCCTTATTGTCTATGAGACAAACTTTGAACTCCTTAGTTTGGCATTCATGAACTTTCCCAAGTGGCCCCAGCCATTCCAGACTTACTGTCTACTTGCCCATACGAACATTATACTCCCAGGTAAACTGTTTTCCTCATCACGCCCTAATTTTCCTTGGTCCTTCCTGCTCCTATGCCTTAACTCATACCATTCTCCATCTGAACACTTTCTCCCCTCTGCTCCTCTTGGACTTATTGTATGGACATCTGGCACTTATCATCTTATTTTGTTAGTTAACTTTCATGTGGGCGTGTCTTATTTCCCTTATTAGATTGTAAGATTTTTAAGGCTGAGTAACTCATCACGTTCTTGTTGGGATCCCATGCACTGACTAGCACAACGATAAACTTTTGCCCTATGCTGATAAATATTGGTTAGTAGATTGATGGTTCTGGAAGGGAACAAACATTTATTAGTACCCACTGTGTACCAAGTGCCTTGCTAGTTGTTCTGTTTTGGCTCTGTGATTTTTTAGTCATGTCCAAAGCTTCATGACCCCATTTGGGGTTTTCTTGGCAAAGATGCTGGTGGTTTGTCATTTCCTTCTCCAGCTCATTTTACAGATGAGGAAACTGAGGCAAACAGGGTCAAGTGACTTGCGAGGCATCACACAGCTAGTAAGTATCTGAGGTCATATTTGAACTCAGGAAGATGAGTCTTCCTGACTCTAGTCCTGGCCCTCTATCCACTGTGCCACCTAGCTGCCCACTGCTTTGCCAAGCACTTTACAAATATTATCTCATTTGATCCTCACAAAACCCTGGGATGTAGGTGCTATTATTTGCATTTTACAAATGAGGAAACTGAGGCAGACAGAGGTTAAGTGACCTGCCCCGGGTCATACAGCTAGTGTCTGCAGTCAGATTTGAACAGAGGTCTCCCCGATTCCAGGCCCAAGTGTCCTATCCATTATGCTACCTGGCTGCCTCAAATTGCCTCCTTGCTTAGAGAAGCAATGCAATTTAAAAATGCATCACAGGACCTGGAATCCAGGTAGTTGACTTGGTTACATCACATACTAGTTATGTCATCTTCAGCAAATCACTTTTCCTTGGGTCTCAGTCTCCCTATTTGCAAAAGGGGAACCCTTACAGCCAAAGTTATGGAGATTCTTACTATAAGAAATGGTTTCAAAAGTGCTGATTCGGTCACAGATCACACAATGTTTTTCTTGTTATTGGCAGCAGCTAGGTGGCTCAGTGGCATGCTGGGCCTGGAGTCAGGAATACCTGACTTCAAAACCAGCCTCAGACACTAGCTGTGTGACCCTGGGAAAGTCACTTAATCCTGTTTGCCTCAGTTCCCTCATCTGTAAAATGAGCCAGAAAAGGAAATGAGAAACCACTCCAGTATCTTCTCCAAGAAAACCTCAAAAGAGGTCACAAAGAGTCAGATATGAATGAAAACTCTCTGAACAGCTACAACAAACACAAAGAAATGTGAATAATAAATGGCAGTTCCATGCCAGCTGACCAGGTATCCCTCCTGGCACCAGGTCCTTGGCTAGTGAAACAGCCCCAGCTAACAGTAGAGGTGCCTCCTTCCCCTTCCAGCATCCCACTGGTCCTAGTCACACTCTGTAACTAAGCCTCTCTAAGAACCAAAGAAGACAATGAAATTCACCTCTGAGGGCCCTTGATTTCCAATTTGATTTCTTAGTTCGTGATGGGAATCTTGGATTCATTCAGTTTAGTCACTTGACATTCTCTATTCTAGTTTTCCTTTAAAGGAACCCTTCACAGTTTGTTTTTTAATTTTGTATGTGTAGACATCAGAGTTTTAATTCAGATCATTCAGACAACTCAGCATGTATTGAAAAACCAATTATCTATGAGTTTATAAGTAGTATGCCAGAAATATTACAGGTATTATTATGTAACAAAACACAGGATCATAGTATTTAGAGCTAAAGGGGCATTAGGGATGATCTAGTCAGCACTTTCATTTTATAGATAAGGAAACTGAGCCCCAGAGAGATTTTTATTTCCTAAAAGTTTTTCAGTAGTGACTAGAATATCGATAATTTGAACCCTCTGATCCCAAATCCAGTATTCTTTCCCCTTCATATTTTTTCTTTTTTTAAATAAATTTTTATTTTACATGCATTTGAAATCTGTCTCTCCAACTATCCCCCATCAAGAGAAAGAAAGAGAAAAAGGAAGGAAGGAAGGAAGGAAGGAAGGAAGGAAGGAAGGAAGGAAGGAAGGAACAAAGAAACTGAAAAGTTTATCATAAGCATTCATTCAGCAAAACAAATTCCCACACTAGTCATGCTTTAAAATATATGTCTCTCTCTTTGCTATCTGGCAGTAAGTTTGTGGTATGTTTCATCTTAGGTCCTCTGGACTCATCCTCACAGCTTTTCCCACAATTATGTTACCTCTGATACTGAGTCATGGCCTTCCACACTGGGGACCCTCTCCCTCCCTCCGTTACATTTGTCCTCATAAGCAGAAGGCCAGAGGGAACTCAGAAGGTGGAAACTCCACTCACAAGTCATCTCTTACCTGTCAGAAAGGCAGGCCTTGATTTCTACCTGGTAATGCTGGTCTCTATCCTTCTTCGTCCCCACACCTCTGAAAGAGTGGAAGCAAAAGTCCAGGGGAGTGGATATTTGATGCTAAAGGATTTTTTCTCTTAATGCCTGGTGGTGGAGAAGGAAGAAAAGAAAAAGAGGAAGGAGGAAATGGCTGAAGTCCTCTCTGCCAGGGTAATTTATTATAGGACTTTGTCCCCTAGCCTCTAGCAGGTATCCACTCATACGCAGTGCACTCTGGAGTCACAGCTCAGACTGATTGGTGATCTGTACCAGGCTTCACTGATTCTTACTCTTTAACCTGAGCTCTGCACTGCTTCTTCCAGACTGCTTTAGCAATGACCAAAAGCTTCTCTGCCCTCCCTGACTGGCATCAACTTTTCTCTTCCCCCTTGTATCTCAATTCACATCATGGCAATCAATTAATAAACTAAGATGTATTTGGCCCCCGGTATTCAGGACAAGTGATCATGAACAAGACAAAGCAGCTAGACCGCTGCTAGGCCTATACCTAAAAGAAATCGAAGAAAGAAGAAAAGACTATGTATAGAAATATTTGTAGCAGCTCTTTTTGTGATGGTGAAAAACTGGAAACTAAGGCTATGCCCATCGACTGGTGAGTGGCTGAACACACTGTGGAAAATGATTAGAATGGAATTCTATTATGCTGTAAGAAATGAGGAATTACATGATTTCAAAAAGACAGGGAAAGACTTATATGAGCCGATGCAGAGTGAAATAAGGTCCATGCTGTCTTCCTAATGAGGTCCTCCACATATTCTCTATTTGGGGATTACATTGGGCTGATCACCTCAAGGCCCCAAACACTAAAATTGCATCTACTGAATTACCGTAGTTTTATTGCATTCCTGTCCAATGGTCATGATATTGACAGGGAAACAATCATTAATCATACTAAGCATATTGTCCTCTGCCAGCTTAATAAATGGTATTATAAGACATTTGGAAATAGCTTATCTTTTTTTGTAAGTTTCCTCTCCTCTCACCACACATACACCCACCTTTCCTAATCTTCCTGCTCAACTTTAAACAATAGCTCTAAGTTACCCATTAGCCCTATAAAGTGGTCCATATGTCAGCACCAGCCTTCACGGATGAGTTAATCCAGAGTTCTGACTACAATTAAGCCTGAGAATCCTCAGGCTTAAATGGGACCAAATAAAGTTTATCTTGTCCATCTGCCAAGTTTCCCTAAACCACCCCAAACCACTAGCATTTGTAGAGTTCTCTAGAGAAAGTGATTCTACCACTGATTACCGGTCATGACAATATACTAAAGTTGTTGCTGTTGAGTCCTTTCCATCCTGGCTGACTCTCCATGACCCCATTTGGGGTTTTCTTGGCAGAGATACTGGACTAGTTTGCCATTTCCTTCTCTAGCTCATTTTTACAGATGAGGAACTGGAGGTAAACAGGGTAAAGTGACTTGCCAAAGGTCACACAGCTAATAAGTGCCTGAGGCAGGATTTGAATTCAGGTCCTTCTGATTCTAGGGCTGGCACACTATCCACTGTACCACATAACTGCCCATACTAGAGTTAATCCATCCCTTTTGTCTTTTTTCATCTTTTGAGCCCCCAAAAGGAACACAGATGCTAAATGTGTCTTGTAAGGTGAATGGTCACTCAGTGTATCAGTCAACAAGCATTTATTAAGGCTTACAATATTCCAGTCACTATGCTAAGCACTAAGGATACAAAGAAAGACAAATACACAGTCCCTACCCTCAAGCAACTTACATTCCAGTGGGAGAAACAATATGCAAACAACTGTGTATAGAACATGTACACATTATAAATGGAAGGTGATCTCAATGGGAAGGCACCAGCAAAAGGCAGGGGGTGGAGACTGGGAAAGACCTCCCACAAAAAGTTGAATCTAAGCTCTCTTAAATGAAGCTGGGGAAACCAGCGGGGTGGGAAGGATGGGTAAGAGGGCAGAGCACTCTAAGCATGAGGGACAGTCAGTAAAACACAAGGGAGCAGGAAGGCGGAGTGTTTTGCACAAGGAACAGCAAAAAGGCCAGTATTAACGAGTCAGAGTCCATAGAAGGAGTAAAACGTAAAAAGATTAGAAAGATCGGGAAAGCGCTAGGTTGTGAGGGACTTAAATGTCAAATCTCTGTTTGCCTCAGTTTCCTCATCTGTAAAATGGGAACAATTATAGTTCCTCCCTCCTAAGCTGGCTGTGAAGATCCAATGATATAATAAGCAGTGTTTCGCTAAGTGCCTGGCTCATATTGAGCATGACAAATGGTGGCCATTATTATGGTTAATTACAGAGGAAGAGCCTACAGACAGAGATGGAAAGACAGTCACTTGAGGATGGTGGCGTTTTCCAGGATGGTAACCACTGTGATGGGGAGGAGTGCTGATACCAGACTCTAGAAGTTTACTCCTCCTCAGAGCCCAGCAGAGAGCTCCATCCAAAGGGAATCCCAAAGGACTCCAAGAAGGGAGAGCAGGGGCTAGCAGTACTCAGTCCTTGGTTTGTGGTGGTGGCAGTAATAGTCAGAGCAAAGCCTGCAGAAAATCTGTGTTGACGTGACAACAGTCGTGGAGGTCTCCCTTCCTGAATCAGCCTTCCATCAGTCCTTTGGGGCAATTATAACCAAGACACGGCTCCTACTCAATCATGTTGTGAAAATTCTCTCGACAGACATATCCCCTTCTGCCACAACCTCTTTCAGCAATGTGAGGATCCTAGTAAAGGAGGTTGTGAAATCATGTTTGAGGCAAACCTTGCAGTTGGAAATCATGGGGGGCTGGATTATGACCCATCTTCTGATTAGTTTGTCCTACAAGAGGGAGCATCATGCATCACCACACTGATGGTAAATTCTTCAACTTGAAAAGGCTACAAGCCAAGATCAAAGTGGAGGAAATGTTGGTGCATGATTTTCTGTTTACAGGTGATTGTGCACCCAATGCAGACTCCGAAGCTGAGATGCAACAAAGTGTAGATCAATTCTCCGCTGCTTGTACTAATGTGGCCTAAGAATTAACACCAAGAAAACACAGGTGCTCCATCAGCCAGCACCACACCATCCATATGTGGAACCATTGGTTACTGCAAATGGAGAAGTTCTGAATGCTGTGCATAAGTTCACTTACCTTGGTAATCTACTTTCCAGGGATGTACACATTGATAATGAAGTTGACACATGCATTGCCAGAGCTAGCTCAGAGTTTGGGAGACTCCGAAGGAAAGTGTGGGAGAGAAAAGGCATTAGACTGACTACCAAACTGAAGATCTACAGAGCTGTGGTGCTGACCTCATTGTTGTATGCCTGAATTGAACAGGACTGAAAGCAACTAAACAACAACAGATACATGTATGTCTCTAAATCATGCTCTATGTTTATTTTTGTGGCTATGACTAGTAAAGTCAAATGAACAAGCATTTTTTAAGTTCCTACTATGTGCTAGGCACTATGTGCTAAGTGCTGGCGATATAAAGAAAGGCCAAAAAAAAAAAACCAAAACCCTGTCCCTGCTTTCAGGAAACTCACAGTCTAATGAGGGAGACAATATACAATTAAGTTATGAGCAAGGTATGCCGAGGACAAATTAAAAATAATCTCAGAGAGAAGGCACTAAGATTAAAAAAAGGCAAGAAAAGGCTTCTTAAAGAAGGTTGGAGCTTAGCTGAAATCTGAAGGAAGTCAGGGAAGCCACAAGAAGGGAGATCTAGACAGAGAGTTCCAGATATAGGGGACAGTCAGTGAAAATGCACAGTAGAGAGACAGAGTGTCATGTTTTCAAGGAACTGCAAGGAGACAAGTGTCACTTGATGGCATCACATGATATGGGAGAAAGGTATAAGAAGATTGGAAAGGTGTGAGAAGACTGGAAAGGTGTGAGAAGATTGGAAATGTAGGAAGGGAACAGGTTATGAAGGGCTTTAAAAACCTCCTGGAAGTAACAAGGAGCCACGGGAGTTTATTGAGTAGAAGAGTGACATGATCAGAAGGTCATCCACTGCATCCCAGGCCCTTGCCAGTCATTCTCATTTTTGTCTTGCCACTGGACTCTGGAGGAGAGAGTGAGGATGAAGACTGTGGAGCTCTGCCTCACTTAAACCCAATTCACAGGCAAGTCAAGACATCACCCTAGTGATGTCATTGATCATCTTGAAGAAGGAAGGACGAACAACAGCATGATCAGACCTTTTCCTATGGGAAAATCAGTTCAACAGCTGAGGCGAGAGTGGAATGGAATGGGGAGAGAAAAGTTAGGGAGACCAACCAACAAGGCTATTTCAAGGGCAACATAACGAAGAACTGCAGCAGGGTTCTGGGAGAGAAGGGGGCATATCTGAGAGATGTTACAAAGGCAAAATCAACAGGCCTTGGCAACAGATTGGATATTGGATTGGAGAGAGTGAGAGTGAGAAGAAGAGCATGACACCTAGGTTGTAATCCTGGGAAGATGGTGGTTACTTCTCCAGTGATGGGGGAAGTTAGGAGGAGGGAAGAGTCTTGAAGAAAAGATATTGAGTTCAGTTTTGGACATGATGAGTTTAAAACCTCTACAAGATATCCAATTTAAGATGTCCAATGGGAATTTGGAGATGCAAGACAGATCAGGAGAGAGGTTAGGGAAGGATAAATAAATCTGAAAATCATCTGCATAGAGATGATAATTGAATCCATGGGAACTGAGGACATGACCCAACAAAATAATGTAGAGGGAGAAGAGAAAGTGGCCCAGGACAGAACATATATATATTGTGTGTGTATGTGTGTGTGTGTATGTATATGTATATATGTTTAGTTATTTAATAAAGAGATACATTTAAAATAATTTTAATTATGTAATTGAGTAGAAAGTAAACTATTTTGTAGCTTTCAGGCAACTGTATCTTTGGGAAGACTTTATATTCAGATAAGGAAACAGACAAGATATTACCTGGTGACAGCTTACCTAACTTCAGACCAAATACCTAGGGAGAAATAAACAGCCTCATGAACATTGGCCTGGCAAATCCAAAACTCCCTCAACAAATCACACTCTGAAAAAAATGAACTTCTGGTGGCTAAGTATGCCTAGACAAGCGTTATAGTGGTAATCCCAGCGAAAAGAGTAGCAGACAGAGTCAGAAGACTTAGATGTTCAATATTTTGAATGTAGTATGCCAATCCTACAATGCACAGCACCAGACATTTTGGAGAGTACCTCTGAGTAACTATGTGTATAAAAGGCTGGGACTGGATCACAAAGAGTGGGAGAAAGGGATGGAGGAGGAAAAGAGAGGTTTGGAGTTTGAGAACAACAGTCACATGGTCTATCCTGAGAGCGACATGTGAGGTGGCACAGGCGCCCTGTTTGAAGCCCCAATTTGTTCCTGCCTTACATGCAGAAAGCTGTGAAAACTGTTGATTGCAGTGAGGGCTGAATCTGGTTTGGGTGAGATGGCTTCCCAAAACATCAGTTAGCTGCCCCTCTATTTGGTGTCTAAGCAGGAGGCCCCTTACCATTTTCTAGAGTCAAAAAATCACGACTGTCATATTTCCTCTGCCTGTAATTCAGTTCCTTCCCTTCACTGAGTGTCCTATTTGTTCCTTTTTTCTGTTCTAATGCTTCCTTGCTGATACACAAAACTAATTCCATCCTTGATTGTGTGATCACGGGGGCTAGCTACAACCACTTTCTAAACCAGTACAAGTGGTTTGTAAGTGGGAGTTATGAAAATCAAAATGAGTCATATATTATATGAACCAGAATTTCCCCTTAGACCTAGTGTTCCTTAGCAAGTCCAGTAGCCAAGGACAGATGAACCATAGAGCAGAGGGATTGCAGGCACAGATTTATCCTGAGTTCCTCTACCCCCTGGTACTTAGCCCTATGCCATGCGTAAACACTTCGCCTACCCTGGTGACATATGTATCTACTACAAACACAATATATAAGCTAGGATCCTACTCAAGGCTAGGCGGCCAAGGGGATCACCTGCATGAATGTTTTACCAATGTTTGTCCTGTATATTTTCATAGCCAAGAGGAGCCTTGAAGTGGAAATTCAAGTTTTTGCTGTCTGCTCTACAGAACATTCCATCCCATCTTTCATTTACATTGGGTAGAGATGGAAGGTCCTGAAGCTAAGTATTTCCCCTCCCCCTGGTCTCCAGAGAGAATGAGAAGAGGGAGAGAGAGTGGTGTTAGGGTGGAGAAGGTCCCACCTCAAGTTTTTGTAATTTCCCTAGTTGCTAAGGGGAAAATCACCCTGTAACTATATCGGGTCTCTTTTGTATTTACCTATGTACATATTATCTAGCCTGGCTTGACCATAAGCTCCATGAGGGCAGGGAATAGTTTGCTTTTGTCTTTGTAGACCAAGCACCTAACACAGCGCCTGAAACATAGTAGGCACATGATAAATGCTTGCTTGCTTCCTTGCTTTAATCATGTGTTATTGTAGGAAAAGCTATGAATATAAAGTCAAGGGACCTGGTTTCAACACTTGGGTCTGTTATTTACTACCTGTATGATTTTGGGTAAGTTATCTAATTTTTCTGGGTCTCAGTCTCCATTTTTATAAGATGAGGCAGTTGGCCTACATGATTTCTAAGGTAACTTCCAGATCTAAATCTGTGATCTTATGAATGAAACCTTGAAGGCAGAAGAGCAAATGCATTCCAGACCCAAAGTTTAAAAGTCTGGGGTTAATTACTGTACAACAATCTCTAGCCCTTATTAACCCCCTCTATCTATGTCTATTGTTGTGCAATGTACATATTTCAACAGAAGAACCTAATTCTAATGATCCAAAGTACACTTGAGACAGAGGAGGTATTAGGTGGCAGAGGCAATGTGTTTACCCATCGCAATTTATCAGCCATCAAAGTCTTAGAGGATTGCATGCTCAGATCTGCCCTCGTAGTTACAGCATATGGTTGGTGCAATAGAAAGCACAAAAGAAGAGGACACCTTTCTCCCAACAGAACTATTTTACAAAGAATAAGGATTTTGTGAAACTTTTCCCAGGAGTCTGAGAGTTTGCATCTTTGCCATTTGCTATAGAATCTTCTGAACCCAAGAGAGGGTATTTTGTCTTAACTTGCCCTCTAGTCCCTGAGGACCAATCAAATAGCCATCCATGGTGGGGGAAAGGAAGGCACAGAGGGGAATTAGACAGATGCTTGAACAGCTTCCCATTCTTACAGCCAATAATAGTATATATGAAGTTTGTTGCTGGGCACATTTTCATGTGAAGGGCAGGGGTTTGTAACAAAGGATGTGAGCTAGAGTGTAATACCCTCCTTTACTTAGCTTTTTTGTCCTTATTTTCTCCCAACCGATTTATTTTCACGACAAGACCCAAAGGATCCTGGGGGCTGGGGAAGGAGGCTGAATGAAGCTACCCACAAAGTCCTTTATGGTATAGGGGAATGTGGCCCTTAAAATTGTTTTAAGGGAAGCAGGTTGTCAATAAAAAAAAATTGTTGAAAGCTAACAGGAACTTTCTAATCCTAAATCAGATAGAAGCTTGGCACAAGGATGTTGCTGGGGGAAATAACTAGTTCAAAAGACAATCTTAGTCTTGGGGCACTAAGCTTGGTTTTTGTTTGGGCATTAGCTAGGTGTGATAACTCATAATTATGGATTAAAGAAACAGTCAACTTGCCCTTATCAGGAAGTGGCTTTCTAATCATTGAAACTCCAGCAGATGGAAGCCAAGATGGTTAGCAAGGCACCCTGAAGTGATGAAACCCAGAAGCTGATGATTGACAGAAACTTGGCAACTGCAATTTCAGCAAAGATGTTCTGCTCCATAGAAAGCAGGCCCAAGAAGACCAACATGGTAATGTCACCAGAAAACACAGACACAGTTCTGCAGCATCAAAAGTATGAGTTGCCCATCCACACATGTGCTCTTGTCACATATGTTCCTTGCGACATGTTCCTTCAAGCATGATCATTATTCCTGTCCATGTTCCCACTGCTGTATGTGTATTTCTAGAAGAGTATGGCCCATCATTATGAGGAAAGTGCTCTGTTACTACTTTTCTTACAATGCTATTTCATTAAATCCCTTTGCTTTGAATTAATCGTGACTTAATCCCTTGAGTGATGAATAAAAGCATCAGTAAAGGTTCATGAGCTGTGGTTTTGAGGGTACATAAACCCACCCACAGAGTACTTTGAACCTGTGATAGCTTTTCTGAGAGGACACACATTTGAATGGGGGTGTTCTCAGGCACCATGCAGTGAAGTAAATGAAAGAACAAGTAGACACCATAACCATCATAAAACTGTAGTTGGCTATACTCTACTCAACAAGACCCAAAAGAATGGCTCAGGAGAAAGAACATTCGACTTTCAGTCAAAAGATAATAGGCTCAAAACCTCTCTCTGCTACTTACTACCTGTGTGACCTTGGATAAGTCACTTGATTTCTCTAGGCCTGAGTTTTCTCACCTGTAAAATGAGGGGCTTGGCTTAGATGAACTTAAGGGAAGTCACTTAATCTTTCTGTGCCTCAGTTTAAGAAGAACATTGGACTCAATGAACTGTAAGTTCCTTCCCAGCTTTAATAGTTAAGGTTTTATGATTGCACTTAGAATATAGTCAGCTATAAATGTGGCATAGAATGTGTCAATAGAAATACTAAGACAATTATAATGATGACATTATAGTTGTCTAGTTCCCCGAAAAGGTAAGAGCATGTGAGTTCCATAAAGGGTGGGGTCTGCTTTGTCTTTTCTTTACTTCTCCAGCACAAAGCATGCTGCCTTGAACATAAACAGCACTTACTTAGATTTTTTTTTCAATTAAATTCAATTTTAAACGAGTTCATGGTAAAAAAAAAAGTTTTAAGATTATAAACTTAACCATAAAAAGCACAGAAAACAAGAGATTAAATCTTACCTTAGCCCTTTAGCCTTATAAACAAAAAGTTTAATTGATAAATTTTGTCTTTATAGCATAGTAAGTTCTGGAAAAAGAAAAAAAGAAAAGAAAACTCCTTACCCCTACCACAACGATCTTCTCTCAAGACCCATTCCCAATCACCAGATTGACACTTCCTTCATAACAAGGACAAACAAAAACAACCTGTGACAAATAGGACAGCTTTGTATATTTTTGTATATGCAGCTCTTTTTTCTTTGTAGAACAATTTTACATTTTATTTTGTAAAAAATTATTAATATATTTTTAACATTCTTTTCTTTTTAAATTTGGAGTTCCAAATTCTCTCCCTCTCTCCCATTTCCTCCACCACCCACTGAGAAGGCAAACAATGTGATATGAATCATACATGTGAAATCATGCAAAACATATTTCCATGTTAGCCATATTTAAAAAAAACAAGAAAAAAGAAAGTGAGAAAAGTATACTTCAATTTGTACTCAGAGTTTATCAGTTCTCTCTCTGGAGGTGGATAGCATTTTTTCATCTTGAGTCCTTGGAATTGTTTTGGATCATTGTAAATCAGAGTAGCCAAGTCTATCACAGCTGATTATTCTTACAACATTGGCTACTATCATGCATAATGTTCTTCTCACTTCACTTTGCATCACTTCATATAGGTTTGGCCATGTTTCTCTGAAACCATCCTTCTCATCATTTCTTATAGCACAATAGTACTCTAACACAATCACATGACACCATTTGTTCAGCCATTCCCTAATTGATGAACATCCCTACGAGTTCCAATTCTGTGCTACCACAAAGAGAACTTCTGTAAATATTTTTGTACATATAGGTCCTTTTCCTTTTTCTTTGATCTCTTTAGGATACAAACCTACTAGAGATATTGCTGGATTTAAGGGTATGCATAGTTTTGTAGCTCTTTGGGCATAGTTCAAAATTGTTTTCCAGAATGGTTGGACCAGTTCACAACTCACAAACAGTTCATTAATGTACGTGCTTTTCCCTCATCCCCTCCAGAATTTGTCATTTCTGAGAAGTGTGAGGTAGTACCTCAGAGTTGTTTTAATTTGCATTTCTCTAATCAATAATGATTTTGAACATTTTTTCATATGACTATAGTTAGCTTTGATTTCTTTTTCTGAAAACTGCCTGTTCATATCCTTTGACCATTTATCAATTGTGGAATTTTTAAATATTATTTTATTATTATATATTGTTATCATTATAATATATTATATTTAGATACATTATTTTTATAAATTTAACTCATTTCTATACTTCCTGTATATTTGAAAAATGAGGTTGTTATTAGAGAAAGTTACTGTAAGAATTTTTGATGTTACTTAATTGTCTATGGTACATTTTTATTGAAATACAGTTTCCCTGATTATCTCTTTTACTTAAATCTACTTTCGCTTTTGCTTTGTCTGAGATCATGATTGCTACCCTTGCCTTTTTCACTTCTGCTGAAACATATTAGATTCCGCTCCAGCCTTTTATTTTAACTCTGTATGTGTCTTTGTTTCAATTGTGTCTCTTGCAAACAGCATGTTGTTGGATTCTGGTTTCTAATCCATTCTACTCTCTACTTCCATTTTATTGGTGAGCTTATCCCATTAACATTCACAGTTATTACTCTGTGTATTTCCCTCCATCTCATTATCTTCTGTTTCTTCCCCTCTCTTTTTATTCTCTACCTCCTCAAAAATCTATTTTGCTTCTAACCACTGCCTCCTTTAATCTGCCCTCCCCTTTATCATCCCTGCCTCTTTCTCTTATCCTCTTCCCCTCCTATTTCCCCATTGGGCAAGTTACATTTCTATATACAGCGGAGAATATACACACATACATATATATACACACATACATGTATATACATATATGTAATATACACATATAATATGTTGCACACATATAAATACATATATACACACATTATATATATATAGATACAGATATAGATATACTTCCTTCTTTGAATCAATTCCAATGAGAGGTTCAAGCATTGCCTGCCACTTCCCCCCCATTTCCCCTGCATTATAAAAGCTCTTCCTTGTGAACCTCTTTTATGTGAGAAAATTTTCCTCATTCTACCTCCCCCTTTCCTTTCTATAAGGGCAGCTCCCTTCCCCCCCCCCTTCACTTTTTTTGGCAATCATTCCAACGTAATCGACTCACACTCATGGCCTCTGTCTATGTAAACTCCTTTTAACTACTCTAATAATAATAAAGTTCTTAGGAGTTATATGTATAATCTTCCCAAATAGGAGTGTAAATAATTTAACTTTACTGAGTCCCTTATAATGTTTACTTTTGTATGCTTCTCTTGAGTCTTGTGTTTGAATGTCAAATTTTCTATTCAGCTCTGGTCTTTTCATCAGGAATGTTTGAAAGCTATTTTATTAAATGTCCTTTTCTTTCCTCCTGAAGGATTATACTCAGTTTTGCTGGTAGGTTATTTTTGATTGTAATCCTGGCTCCTTTGCCTTCCAGAATGTTATATGCCAAGCCCTCTATTCCTTTAATGTGGAAGCCACTAAATCTCGTTTGATACTGACCATGTCTCCATGTTGTTTGAACTGTTTCTTTCTGAATGCTTGAAGTATTTTCCCTTTGACATGGGAGCTCTGGAATTTGGCTATAATGTTCCTGGGAGTTTTCATTTTGGGATCTCTTTTAGGGGGTGATGGGTGGATTCTTTCAATTTCTATTTTACCCTATGGATCTAAGATATCAGAGCAGTTTTCCTTGATAAATTCTTGAAAGATGATGTCTAGGCTTTTTTTTGATCATGGCTTTCAGGTAGTCCAATGATTCTTAAATTATCTCTCCTGGATCTATTTTCTGGGTCAGTTGTTTTTCTAATGAAGTATTTCACACCTTCTTCTATTTTTTCTTTTGATTTTCTTTTATTGTTTCTTGATGTTTCATGGAGTCATTAGCTTCCACTTGCCTATTCTAGTTTTTAAGGAATTACTTTCTTCAATGAGCTTTTATACCTCTTTTTCCATTTGGCCAAATTTGCTTTTTAAGGTGTTATTTCCTTCGCGAATTTTTGTACTTCCTTTTCCGTTTGACCTATTCTGCTTTTTAAGTTCTTTTCTTCAGTGAATTTTTATGCCTTTTTTACCTTTAGGCCAATTCTGTTTTTTAAAGTGTTATTTTCTTCAGTATTTTTTATACCTCTTTTACCAAGCTGTTAATTCTCTTTTCGTAATTTTCTTGCATCACTCTCATTTCTTTTCTCAATTTTTCCTCTACCACTTTTATCTCTTTCTTTAACTCTTTGAAGAATTCTTGTAGGGCTTGAATCTAACTAGCATTTTTCTTTGAGGCTGTTTTTATCACTTTTTCACATTGTTGTCTTCTTCTGAGTTTATGTTTTAGTCTTCCCTGCCACTGTGACAGCTTTTTATGGTCAGATTTTTTTTGTTTTTGTTTTTGTTGTTTGCTCATTTTTCCAGACTATTTCTTGACTTTCAAGTTTATGTTAAAGTTGGGTTCTGTTCACCTGAGAATGGGGAGTCATTGTCCCAAGCTTCAGGCTTTCTTCATGCTGCTGATTTTAGAGCTAGTTCTGAGTGCCTGCAAGGTCTGGGTGCTTTCAAGATGGTGTGATCCTGGGAAAGGTATGATCATTGCTCTCCTGATCTGTGCTCTGGTCTTTACCAAGGAAGGGCCTGGGTCCCCTGTAGCCACAACCACTATTACCAAGGCCCCTGCTCTTTTGTGACTGACCACCAGTGCTCCTCTCTACCCTGGAACTGTGAACCAGAACTACATATGGGCAATAGAGTTGCCAATCAAAGTCAGCAAAGGGTCCTCTATAATCTCTCTCTGACCAGTCCTCCAACTCCCTAACCATCTCCAGGCTGAGAGCTCCTGAAGCTGCTGCTACGGCCATTGTTAGCACTCTCCGTGTGTGGACTCCAGACAGATCTCCACCAGAACTCCACCCTAGTGTTTCAGACTTCCCCTGCCTACTTCTTAAGTTTTCTTAAGCCAGAAAAATAACTCACCCAGGCTTTTTGCTGGCTCTGGCACTCCAAAATTTTATTTGAATCATTATTTTAAAGTTGCTTGGAGGGAAATGTTGGGAGAGTTCAGCTGAGTGGTACTCCTAATCTGCCATCTTGGCTCCTTTATATAACACTTTGCTATAGAGTCCTAAAAATGGAATCACTGAGTTGAAAGCTATGATCATTTTTGTGGGTCATATTGTCAAATGGCTCTCCAAAAAGATTACCCTAGTCTGCAGTACTACCAAATGCATGTGTGCCTGTTTCCTGAAAAACCCACCAACGATGAATTTTTTTGTTCTTTCTGCCATTCAAGCAGTTATAAGGTAGAAGCTTAAGTTTGGTTTTGATTTCTATTTCTCTAATTATTGGGAATCTGAAGCATCTTTGCATATGACTACAAGTAGTTCGCATTTCCTTCTTCACAAATTGTCTGGTCCATATCCTTTGACCATGGTTATGCTGGTATGGTAGAAGCAATCAATATCTACTAGAAACGGAAGCTTTTTGCAGCTGCTGCCTTCTCTAAACAGATAGCGTTTTGTTGTTGCCAGGACAGAGGGGTGACCTGATTGGAGGAGAAGTAAGAGTTATTCATTGTTCATTTCCTTGTCCTTATCCAATTGCTTATCACCCCTTTGCATTAGATCCTTTTCTTCTGGCCATTTATCTACCCTGGGCTTGGAGCCTTCAAGGATACAGGCCTCTAGCATACCAGGCACTTGGTTGGAATTGCTAACTGTGAGCACTGGGAGTAGTAGCTGCTTGGCCATGTTCTGTGGGGAATGGGGGTGGGTGATGGGTAGGGACAGAACAAAGAGCCATAGTTCCAGACCTAAAATTCAGGAGAAAAAGGATCCTAAAAGTATGTAACACTTATCACTCATTTGCAGATCTTTGCTATCTGGCTTTCATAAGCAGTCTCACAAAGAACTAGAGTCCAATTAATTTTTCTACTAATTGCTGTGTAACTAATTTTTGGCAAGTCTGTCACATAATAAACACTTAATTAATGTTGGTGATGGACTGAAAGACTTTTACCTGTAGGAAATAAGTGTGAGAATCTGAAATATTAAGGAAGGTTACAGAAGACCAGGGCCCAATGCATTTTCCCTTTACCCTTCAGAGTCAAAGTATCAGGCAAAAAGGGAAAATTTCAGAAGTGACTATAATATATAGATATAACTCCTAAGTGATTATTATATGTATGTATTAATGGGGAATGCTCAGCAACAGCTTAATATTCAACAACAGACAACCCGTATAAACCAGCCACAGTATCTACATGAAATGCTATAGTTTTTATTACATTGAACTGATGGCCATTTAGTCTTGTCAGAGTTGAAGGCTCTTTTGAAAACCTCAGATTTCCTGTAATCATTAATTCGTATAACACATACATAAAGCCTTCTTAAATATTTTCTGAGATGAATTAATGTTTACAACTAGAAGAAGCATAAATAGTTGTGTGGAATATTCCATCCCCCTTTCCTTCCACCATCCTTGACTTCTTTTTCGAGAACAGATTATCTGAATGTACCTAACATGTCAATATCAGAATAAAAAGTTATTCTACTGAGAACCATTTCAATAAACATTGGAATTAAAATCCAAAAGAAAAAAGAAAGGAAAGCTTTTTCTTAAACTTGATTGGTCCAGGAGGCTAAGGTTCCAGCCAGTTGTCACAGTTTGCCTATGTCAGCCTGGGACATAGAAGACCAGCCTTGAAGAAGTTAATGACCCTCAGGCTTGATGATGGCCCACAGCTTTGGGAATTACCATTTCCAACACATACTGCTGACAAGGCACATTTCTGTAAGGAGACGGCAGGTCACTTCCACCTGAACAAGTGCCACATCCTTGGCGAGTATCCTTTTCCATGACCTGGCTAAGTAAAACCTCTCTTTGCTCATTGGTTTATGTATATTTCATTCTGTTCCAGTACTGATGCTGAAACACCAAGACGGCCTGAATAAGGCCTGGCCTATAACAACAGGGGAGGGTGTATTATTAGTATAGTATTAAATAGGTGACAATTCCTTATAGATGCTGATATCAGGCTTTATCTAATATGAGATGAGCTCATCACTTCTGGTAGGAGAACTGAATCCTTAAAAAGAAATGTTCTTGTCTCAAATGTTCTCTTCCCCACTCCTAGCACTATTTTCTTCACCTCAAGGGAATAAGGTACAGTGGATAGAGAACTGGATTTGGAGTCACAAAGATTTGGATTCAAATCCTGCTTCAGATACTAATTAGTTATGTGATCATTGGCAAATCATTTGATCTCTGTGTCTTAGTTTCCTCAACTGTAAGAGCAGGATTGGACTCAGTGGCTCCTTGAGTCCCTTCAAGTTTAAAATCAATGATTCTATTCCTCCCATCCTTTAAATCCCATCTTCTCCATAAAGCCTTCCCTTGGCTTTTGTGATACTGCTCTCTCCTGGTTGTACTCCTACCCTTCCAACTGCTCCTTCTCACTCTCCTTATCTGGTCAGACTCCTCCCCAGTGATAAGCTCTGTCCTGGGTCCTCTTCTCTTTTACTTTTCCTCCCTTGGTGATTTCATTTGCCCCCATTGATTTAACTATCTTCCCTACGTAGATGACTTTCACATCTACAGATTCAGTCCAAATCTCTGTCCTGAGATAGAGAATCTCTATCCATTTTTGAACTGTCAGATACTTACTAGAACCCTCATCTGTGTATACTGTGAGCATCTCAGATTCAACATGTGCACAACAGAATCTATCATCTTCACTCCTACACACACTTATCCTCCAAAACTCTCTATATCTGCTAAAGGTACCATCATTCTCTTTTATGTCATTCTCTCCTTTACCTCTATGTCCAACAGGATTTGACAAAATCCTGTTGATTCTACCTCCACAATATCTCTCTCATCTCTTCCATCTTATTTGTTCACACATCACATCTTCCTTGATTCTTTCCTGGAATATTGTAGTAGACACCTTGTTCCAATCTCTCCCCTTCACTAATGCCTTGATTTCCTCTAAGATGAAACACATCCTTCCATCTGGCACTCACCTTCCACAGTCTGGCTCCAACCAACCTTTCCTGTCTTTTTTCACATTATTTTCCTTTATATATTTTGTATCCCAGACAAACCAGCCTACTAGGTGCTCCCTAAACTCTATACCCCATCTCTTTTCTGTGTATATTTTCACTATTCCTCCCTCAAGCTGGAATACCCTTCTCTCTCATCTCTGCCTCTCAGAATATTTATCTTCCTCCAAGGCTCAGTTCAGGTCCCACTTCCTTTTTGAAGCCTTTCCTGATCTCCCCAGTTGCTTGTACCATTTCCTCAAATTATCTCTATTTTTTTTTTTTTTACTTATCATAGCAGTAGACTTCATGTTCCTTGAAGACAGGGGCTGTTTTATTTTTGTCTTTGTATTGCCAGCATCTAGCAAACTGCTTTGCACATAACAGATTCTTAATAAATGTTGTTTGAGTTGTATGTAGGTGACTGGCGCTTAATAAATATTTATCGATTGACTGATTTTTAATCACGTAACCTTTAATCAATTGAATCCCCCCCAAACCATCTAATGAAGTTACAGGGTAAAAGCGATGAAGTGTTGGAGTCAGGACTTGAGAGAACCAATTGTTAAATTTTCAGTGTGAGCGTTTGTACCTGAGAAGTCAACAAATAATACAGGGGCTTGGTAAAGACTTTCCATAGAAGATGAGATGTTTGTTGGGACTTGAAGGAAGCCAGGGAAGTCATTAGGTGGAGATGAAGAGGGAGTGCATTCCAGGCATGGAGAGCAACTATAGAAAATGGCTGGAGATGAGAGATGGAGGGTCTTGTTTGTGAAATAATCAGGTGACCAGTGTCACTGGATCAAAGAGTATGTGGTGGAGGGTGAGGGGTAAGAAGACTGGAAAGGTAGGGAGGTACTAGGTTATGAAATCCAAACCAATAATTTTGTATTTGATCCCAAAGGCAATAGGAGCCACTGGAGTTTACTGAGTAGGCAAAGTCCTTGACACTGTATCTCTCTTACTGTGGCCTAAGAGCAGTAGACATTTTGTTTGCAATGTTACACAATTGACACATTTTGAGACAGGCAAGAGCAAGATGTAAGAAAACATGCTCCTAGACCAGAGAGTGGGAGGAGAAAAGATGAAGGCAAAGCAAAAGTGGACTGGATCTAGGACTAGGCTAAGTGGCAACTGTGGCAGTTATGACAATGGTAAGATTGGAATCCAAATACTTTCTTTCATTTCCCCCCCAACTTTTCCCAGAACATAGAGCTGGGGAAATTTGCACACAGAGTTAAAATCCCAATTTCTTTCTTTATTAGCTCCATCTCAGACTGGTTGGGAATATTCTAAAGGAGGGCAAAAGAAGTGATTCTAGCTGAAAGTCCCATTGCAGCTCTTTATGCCTGGTTTGAAGGTTTACCTGCATTTCCATTATCTAATACACTAATAAATTACCTAGCCATTATCAATGATTTTGTCCAAGCCTAGAAATTCTTAGTTTAAGATTGAGAGAGAGGAAGCCCATGGGAGAAGAGAGTTCCCTGGTTTTACTCCAAGTTTATTAGGCTACAATTCTAATACTTACTGAGAATATCCTTAGCATACCCAATAGACTGCCTTTGAACACAGAAAGAGAATTTTAATAAGATGAAGTTCAGAGAGGGGTGGAGGTTGGTATGGTTACCTCTTAAGAGGTACACTACTCACACTAAGATTTCAATAACTGGCAATGTTTAGCTTAGAGAAGAAGAAGACTTGGGGTTGAATATTGTGGATACATCCAAGCACAGGAGCCTGTGTTCCTACTTGTCCTCTTTATTTCCCGGGATTGTTTTTCCCTGATTCCATGAAGATGATTCATCGAGAGAGAAAAAGACTGGAGGAACATTTTCTGATGAAGCTTTCTTGCATCTTTGTCTGGATCTCTGTGAGTTCTCATTTGCAACAGGACAGAAGACATGAGACAAGATAAAGGGAAGCTATCTGAATGTTGCAACATTCTCTTTTTGTTTTCTATCTTCCTTCCTCTGACCTTGTTATTGCACTTCTGAGAGTGGCTCAAGATGACCAAGGACCACATGACCAGCACATGACCATAAGGAGAGTTTCCAAGGCTGAAACCAGTGAGAAGCAGTATATTAGTGAGAAAAAAGAACCAAGAATCACCAATAACCATCTATTGTGAAAGCCATTGGGCTGGTGAGCTGGGAAGCTGATTTCAATTTTACTATATGAATCTGAGATGGAGGATGAATTCCCTTCCATATGTTCCTTTCCATGAGCTTCAGATACATATGATTAGGATTCGATCCTGCTAAACCCAAAGATCTGGGAATGAAACAACAGGAGGGCTAAGAGACAGTTAGAGGCAAAAGCTTCTATACAGGGGTCTAGTTTCCTTTCCATCATATTCTATGTATGCATAATAAGTCCTCTGATCCAGGGAAGCCAGGGCAACTTCTCCCACTAAGAAACCTTAGTTGTGGGTTCAGTCCTAGGGAGTACTAGCCCCAGAATGGAGAGTGGGGCTCTTCTCACACGCTCTAGTTCATTATGCAGCTAGGTTGCACAGTGGATAGAGCACAGGACCTAGGAAAGGAAGGCCTGAATTTGAATCCTGCCTCAGACATTTCCTAGCTCTGTGATCTTGGGCAAGTCGCTTAATCTCTCTAAGCCTCAGTTTCCTCCTCTGTAAGATGTGAATAATAATAGCACTTACCTCACAGGGTTGTCGTGAGGATCAAATGAGATCATATACATGAAGTGCTTCATGAACCTTAAAGTGCTACACAAATTTTAAAATTACGTGCGTGTGTGTGTGTGTGTGTGTGTGTGTGTGTGTGTGTGTGACAAAGGAAAGCTCTCAGAATTCCAAGTCAAACATTCCCAAGAAAGGAAGAAGAGAACAGAAGTTGTGTCTCAGTAAAATCTGATGAGTGGACATTTCTTGTTGCTTGGTGGTCACTCCTCTTTGATGCAGCCCTCTGTTATGGTAGAGAGTTGGGGAGAAGGTGGTACATGCTAACTAACCAGAAATCTCACATGCCCTTTATCAAGAGTGCTCCACTGACTTAGGGCATTCTAGTAGTTCAGGTTCAAAATTGGAACGAAATGAGATACTTAGAGACGTTAACAAGAAGTTAACAAAAAAGGTTTCCTTAGCAATATCAGAGGAAGGATATTTAGGAGTATATGGCATTGATTCAGTTGAGTGTAGTTTTCCTGCTCTTGTGTTGTCCATTCTAGCTTGATGGTCAGAAACTGGACCTTAGAAGTCTCTTGTACTTAGGTTACCAGTAAGCTGGGACAATGGACCAAGTCTTAGTCCTCTGAGCCTTGAGGACAATTTCAGTATCTTTGAAGGAAAAAATAATCTAGCCTGCATGGTGTAAGGGTTCAGGTATCAATCAATGCTCCAGCCAGAACATATGTGTTACTGGATGTGGCCAGAGAGCAGGCCAATCTCTAAACCTTGTCCACAGTTTGGCCACTGTTTCATACAATAAAATGCATAATCATAGCATGCTAAGTGTGTCAATCTGTGAATGTAGTGGGAGTGAATTAGAGAATTCACAAACAGTGGTTCTATGCTAGGTATATACAACAGATTTTATATTTTTAATGTTTTGAGCAATAGTTGATTTTATCCTCAAGATTGTACCCAGACCTGGCCAATGAGGAGTCAAGCAAAACTCCAGTGCCAGCACTACATGGGCTTGTAAAATTTAGATTGTGCCTTCCCTTGCTTAGATAATTAATATAATGATGTGCTGTGTTTTGTAGGCTTAAGTAAAGCAGCTTTTGAGTCACAGAGCCAAAGGGTTCCCTCTGGGGGCCAGTGTCTCACAAATACTGGGTTGACATATGGAAAGAGAGATTAGATTTGTTCTGCTTGGCTACAAAGTGTCGAAGTAGGGACAATGAATAAAAGTGTCAGACACTCAGATTTAGCATATTTGGATACCCCCTGAGCAAACATTTCCTAACAATTAGCATTGTCTAAAGAAGATAATGGGTTTACTTTCTCTACTGGTGGGAACAGAAGGAAATAAAGGTTTATATAGTACCTACTATGTCCCAGGCACTGTGCTAAGTGCTTTTTTAAAACAAATATTATTTCATTTGATCATCACAACAACCTGAAACAGTAAGGCAATAATAACCATGTAGATGATAATTGTCAAAATGCCTATGTGGTTCTGTATCACAAAGTATACGAGACTCTCCACATAGAAGGCAGAAGAAGTAAACCATTTATTCAGACACCAGAGAACCAGATCCCACAAGCCATTTATCCAGTCTACCACAGCAGTAAAACATTCCACACGCAATATCACAACCTGAAAACTCACCATCCCAAAACCTCTCCCACCCCCTGCTGGGGTCTTCCCCAAAACAAACTCAGTATGGCTAAGTCAGCCTGTTCACTTCTAACAATCACGAGGGTGGCCATTAGCAGCCACCAGCAGCCATAACATCTCTCTCTCTCTCTCTCTCTCTCTCTCTCTCTCTCTCTCTCTCTCTCTCTCTCAGCATTTCCTATGACTAACTTCCTTTTCCTGTCAGGAAGCTCCTCCCACCACACATGACTTAGGCTTCCTTCTTTTCACCCTGAGTTTCTGTGACTACAGGCACAGGGAATAAGGTAGAGATCAGGAAGGATAGAATGAGAAGGCACTGGAACAGAATGAATGAAAGGGAGAAATATGGGGAAGGACCTGGCATATACTACTTCCTCATTTCTAACCACTGAAATCTTTCCATCCCTTCGAGGTTCAGCTGAGGGGGCACTTTCTCTATCGAGCCTTCTCTGATCCCCCTAATTAACAGAATTCTCACCCCCTTAAATTTTCATAGAGCACTTTGCTTGACTCTCTCCTTTGTCCCTATCACAATCTATCTTTATTATGTTTGTCTATTTGTATCATGGAATAAAATGGGTAGCATAGAGCTGACCCCAGAGCCTAGAAGACTTGGAGCTAAGTCTAGCCTCTGAAACATATTTGGACTTAAGCTCTAGTGCTCTAAGAAACTCTCTAAGACTTTAAGTTGTAGAGAAGGTATTAACCTGCATTAGTCAAGGAAGTTCCTCATCTGAGGGTTCGACATCATCCTTGAAATCACAGATCCAATCCCTATTCTTATTCCTCTCATAAACTATAAGGTTCTTGAGATTAGGGACAATTGATAGGTAGGTTAGAATCAGATTTGAATCAGTCTTGAATGCCAGGATCAGGAGTTTTTCTGAGGAACTTCTTGAATTACTACAACAAATAGCTGGGCTACCATCTCTTCAAACCTGAAAAGACATTACTGTGCACTAATTATTTTTTAAAAATCATTTCTGTATATCATATATGACAGGCCCAGAATGTTAGGTTTGAACACAATCGTAGCAGTAGGCTCCATTAATCAATTTTATGTACTTGGAGCAAGCAGCCACTCTGTATGTAAATTTATGTAAAATTGAATGTAAATTAAAGTTGCTCCTTAAATTAAAGTTATGCTCCTTAAAAAAATAGGATTGTATTACTGAAACCAAGAGTATAGTCCCATTATAGCAATGGAGCAATCATAACATGAAAGATGACCAGTAAACAAATCACACAGCAAAAACATTATCTCCAGGAATTGTTGACCAATGCCGCAAATGATAAAAGCCTTAAAAAAACCTGCTCTGAAATATTCAGATATCTTATATTTAGAGGACATTTGCTTTCTACTTATTGCTAGACACTGAAATCTCTGTACCTAGCCCTTATTTTTAGAATAACAGATTTAGAAATATGAACCAGCATGGGAGAGTGGAGAGTACCCTTGCTGTATGACTACAAACAAGTCACTTGATTCCTTGGAGACGACTCTAAGAATTACCTACTCTGTTCTAGACAGATTGAAATGTATGTGCATCTATAAAGGTGGGAAAGGTCCTAGAGAATATCTCATTCAGTCTCTTCATGGTATTGTAGATTTAAAGCTAGAAGGAACTTCAGAGCCAGCCCCATTGTTTCAGAGATGTAGAAAATCAGACTCATGAAGCTTAACTATCTTGCCCAAAGTCACACAGATAGTGAGTTATCAAATCCATAAGCTATGTGCTATGCCCAAGGTACAAGCTACTAATGATGGACAGTTAGCATGGACAAGTAAGTATTTGGGGAGGAAGGGGGATGGGGGACAATGTGACTCAGGCCAATAACCTGTTAGTCCAGGTTCAATGTGGGGATGAAATGAGGTATTTCATCGGTCATTCAGGAATTAACAAAAGTTAATATAGCCATAGTATAGAAAGGATAAACAACAAAGGTACTCTAGTACTTAGGTTAGGTGGACCTGGATATCCTTCCCACTCACCCTGCCCCCATCTCCATATGGAAGCAACTGTGGTCAGCAGGGCAGGGCATGGTGACTCAAATAGTCTCAGGACATCCCTTCTGAAGGGTCCTGACTTCATATGGGTGGGCATTTTTTGCCTCTAGGTGACCAGTAAGTCAGTGAGTGAAGGCACTTCTTAAGAGCCCCTAAGGATGGTTTTTTTTTTTTTGATCTCTTAGAAGAAAACTAGCCTAATCTGTGTTGGGGGTGGGGCGGTGTAATGGGTGTGAGAGGCAGCTCTAAAACCAGCATTCTCTTAGTTCAGGGTCTATGCTGATGAGGTGGTATTTTCTTCAGTGGTCTTTTGGACCTCCTTTTCCATTTGGCTAATTCTGCTTTTCAAGGCATTCTTCTCCTCATTGGCTTTCTGGAGCTCTTTTGCCATTTGGGTTAATCTATTCTTTAAGGTGTTATTTTCTTCAGTATTTTGGGGGTCTCCTTTAGCAAGTTGTTGATTTGTTTTTCATGGTTTTCTTGCATCACTCTCATTTCTCTTCCCAGTTTTTTCTCTACTTCTCTTACTTGCTTTTCCAAATCCTTTTTGAGCTCTTCCATGGCCTGAGACCGATTCATATTTTTCTTGGAGGCTTTTGATGTAGGCTCTTTGACTTTGTTGACTTTTTCTGGCTGTATGTTTTGATCTTCTTTGTCACCAAAAAAAGATTCTAGAGTCTGAGTTTGAGTCTGAGTTCATTTTCGCTGCCTGGCCATGTTCCCAGCCAACTACTTGACCTTTGAGCATTTTGTCAGAGTGTGACTGCTTGTAGAGAATGCTTTGTCCCAAGCTTTAGGGGCTGTGCTGCTGTTTTTAGAGCTACTTCTACTCCATTGTCACTGCAAGCTCTGCCACAGCAGTGCTCCTCCTCCCCCAAGTACAACCAACCAGGATTGCAACCTAGATCCAGGCAGGGCAAAGCAAGCCGTGTCCTTCTGCTCTGGTCTGCCACTTGATTCCTCCCACCATGTGAGCCAGGGACTCTGAAAGCAGCTGATGCTGGAGCTCCGGAAGCAGCTGCAGGAGCTCACCCCCAGGGCTGGTGGCCGGACTGCTTTCTAACCCAGTCTAGCAGTTTTCCCACTAACTTGCTCTGTTGTCTTTGGCATTTATGGGTTGAGAAGTCTGGTAACTGCCACAGTTCAATGATTCATGGCCCTAAGGCCTGCTCCAGAGTGACTCTGGGTCTGGTCTGTTCCGGCGCGGCCTACAGTGGACTGTGCTCTGCTCCCAGCATGGTGGGATAGACCCTTCCCAGAGACCATCCAGGCCATGCTGGGGTGTAGACCTGCTTCCCTCTGCTATTTCGTGGGTTCCACACCTCTAGAATTTGTTCAGATCCATTTTTTACAGGTGTTTGGAGGGATCTGGGGGAGAGCTTAAGCAAGTCCCTGCTTTCTAGCCGCCATCTCGGCTCCGCCCCCCCATCTATGCTGATGAAATAAGGTTTTGTAAGTCATTGAAGAGTTGACAAAAAGGAGATGTTCTTTGCCCAAAAGCATCAAAGATATGCAACAAGGATACCATAATCATTTATTTTCAGCTTTTGTAGATACAGCCTCCTCATGGAAACTTGTCTGGTCAACAGGTCAGCAGAGTGTGGTAATTTGTGTTCTCAAGCAACTACCCAATGTGAGAAGACTAGACTCCAGATGGCAGGGACTTTGTATACCCTTAGATGACCAGGAAACCTCATCAAGGAAGCAGGGACCAATTGGATCCCAGGGACAATCAAGTCTCTTTGGGGGTAAAGCTGATCTCTAATTGAGGAGGGAAAGAGGAAGAGCCTGAGTTGACCTCATATTGGGTAGGGAGTGAGAGGCAGGAATGGGGTGGGAGAGGAAGCTGCATCAGCTGGTAAATATTAATTCTATCACTGCAGGAATCCAGGTAGCTATTGTGTCCATCACAGGGAGCCAAAAAGTTCCACTTGGGAGAGTCAAATAGCCCTTTATTTACAGATGAGGAAACTGAGGCCCAGAAAAAATGTAACTTGTCCAAGGTCATACATGTAATAAATGAGAGTCAGCATTCAAACCTCATACTGACTCCAAATCCAGCATACTTCTCATTCTACCATGATGATTTCCATGAAATGTTCCATCAAAATTGCCAGTTTTCCTTGTAAAATGCTGTCACAAGATTTGTGCTATATAACACTAGTTTCAATTTAAATTTTAAAAAATTAAATCTGTGGTTAGCTTGAAAGGAAAAGAGTTTTTTCCAGTCTCATTAGCCCTGGGAGTAGGGGGAAGGTAAGGTTGAATTGCAACTCTCTGGAAGGTAGGTCAGTCTCCCAGCTACAAATCTGGCCTTGTAACATACCATTTGTGTAACCTGGGGCAAATCACCTAACATCCCTTAACTTTAGTTTCCCCATTGATATAGGGACTGGATTACATCACCTTTAAGCTCCCTTCTAGCTCTAAATCTATGATCCCAAGATCTCTACTACATCAGTACCTCAACAGTAATCTCTAGTTTTGTTGTTTAGGTAGTGAGATGGCACAGTGGATAGAGTGCTAAGCCTGGAGTCAGGAAGATCTGAATTCAAATCCAAACACTGGGCAAGTCATTTAACATCTGCCTGCTTCAGTTTTCTCATCTATAAAATGGGGGTCATAATAGCACCTACCTCCCAGGATTGTTGTGACAATCAAATGAGATAATATTTGTAAAGTGCTTAGCACAATCCCTGACATACAATAGGCACTTAATAAATGCTTATTAATGAGGAATATAAATATATAAGTACTTGGGAGAGGAATAGACTCCTAGTCGGGTTCTGGTATCTCCAAATGAAGACAATCTGTAATTATAACCTTCATCAAAGCCATGATTTCTAGACTCAGCTAATTTCAAGATCTATTTTTTCCATATAGAATATCATCCAAATAGAATCGAGCTATCTGTTCATTTAAAAAAAAAAAACAGCTTACCAATGAAAACTTCTTGTTAGGTTAAAGAAAAAGTCACACAAATATCGTATTGTGTCCAGTTCTAGGCATCGAAAGTTAAGAGGGTCATTGACAAACTAGACACTGTCCAGAGGCAGATTCCAGGTCAGTATGAGGAAGAACTGTCTAATTATTGGCTTTCATCAACGATTCATTGGACTGCCCAGGGAATTAGTGGAAGTGTTCAAACAGAGGTCGGTTGCCTATCCATTGAACAAATTTGTAGAGGAGATTGCTCTATTAGGAGGGAAATTGAACTAGATGACTTCCCAGGGCCCTTTCAATTCAAATATTCTATGATTCTAAGTAGTTCTGTGGTAATTATGAAACTGTTTTACAATTGCAACCCGAGTCTCAAAGCCCATTTTCAAGGGACTCTCTTTATTGATAGAGAATGATTGCTCAATTCTCTGAATTAGTATAAGGGACAGAATTGATGAGAGCATGGGGGAAGAAAAATCTCAGACTTTTGGCTTTTAAGTTTCAAGAGAGAAGATATGCAGTTTCATGCTCTCTTCAGGTTCTTGAAGGGAGAGAAAGATTGGCAAGAAGCTAATGTGTAGAGGAGCTGGCAACCTCATTCATGTCCCTATCCCCAGTTTACTACACTAGAGACTTCAGGGAATTTCTACTTGGATGAGATCTGAGACTCTCCTGTTTGAGCTAATTTATTTCATTCCCAATGGAATAGTTCATTCACTCTGTTTTTGCCTAGTATATATTTTCCTATATATACTTTTTCTGAATTATGTTTGCTATTAGTTTTGAATAAATAGATTTATTTGCTATATACCTTCATTTTGCAATTGGCATCTGGTGAGGAGTCAAGCCTTAGAGATAGATAGATAGACAGATAGATAGATAGACAGACACATACACACACAGCTTGGGGTCCTCCTCCCCTGTCAAGGGGTAGAAGTCAGGGGTGCAGTTAGAACTGGCATCTGGTAAGGAGTCAAGCCATGGACAGATGGCCACAGTGGTGGGATTCAAATGAATTAACAACCGTTTCTCCATGGAACCCAGCTGAGGCGCTACTCATGGCTGATGTGGTGGTTGCAGGCCCCGTCCCCACTAACAACCGGTTCAAGGAACTAAACCTAAAATTAGGTACCAGTTCTACTGAACTGGTATGAACCAGCTGAATCCCACCACTGGGTGGATAGATAAATACACACATACACACACCCACACACACCCACACACCCACACACTCACACACACATACACACACACACACACCCCTTGGGGCCCTCCTCCCCTGCTAAGGGATAGCAATCAAGAGTGCAGCTTGAACCTAAAAATTATTTGCCTTAGACTAATAATATCTAAAGAAGCAGATAGATATAATTCTGGTCTAGTACCCCTTCTCTCTGAAGAGAACAGACTAGATTGCCTCTGGCCTCAACTCCTAGTAGGAATCAAAGACTCCTTTAAAGAAGGGGTAGAAGTGGGGGAGAGGACTCTGTTTTTCCTCTGTCTTTCCTGAGAGCCACATCTAGACAGACTCATGTGGGCACATATAACCTATATGGATAAAACTGTGCACAAAATACACACAACCCTTGCACAACTTATTGCATTTAATAGATTTGGTTAAATATGTCATCTCCCCAATTAGACTGGAAGTTTTTTGAGGGCAAGGGATTCCCATAAGGCCTAGCACAGGATGCATCACCAGCCCTATTGATACATCCTCCAATGGCTTCTGTCCCTTTTCTTTCTCTTCGTACTGCAATCACTTTTGGCTTCATTACCTACCCTGGGCTTGTCTCTACCTTTAGTGTCTGTCCAACCCCATCCAAACCACCCTACATAGCACTGATAGATTAACTGTGCTAAAACAATCTCAAAACATCTCCAACCTATTACAATGTCAGATGAGTGATGGAGCTCCCTTTTTCTGTAGCTTGATTTGTGTTACGTACTTCTATGACTCATGAGAGTGAAGTAAGGACCATCTTTGGCAATAAGACTCTGGTTTCTGGTTTCTGAGGTCATTCTGCTCAGTTAAGTGACAATCATAGGGACTTAGAGTTATAAAAGGGCCTTCCTGACATAGACTGTGTCATCTCTCTGACTCACCACCAGGTTATGATAACTAGCATATATATAGCCTTAAAGTTTGCAAAACACTTTATAATTATCTTATTTGATCCTCACATCAACGCTATGAAGTAGGCATTATTATAATTCCCATTTACAGATAAGGAAACTAAGGCAGACTGAGGTTAAATGACTTGCCCAAAGTCACATGGTTAGTCAATGTCTGAGGCCAGATTTGACCACATCTCTTCTAGAATCCAAGTTCAGCACTGTATCCACTGCACTACCCAGCTGCCCCTACTGATGAGGTTATGACGGAATCCTCTAAAGACTTTCCCTTGTACCAATCTATGTTCTAATGTTCAACTTTTGTTACTAAATAGTTGTGTTACCTAGTCAGGCTTCCCTTAAGCCAATAAGAACTAAAACTTCCTCCTTCAGTGATTTTTCTCTCAGCAACCCATGCAAGGTTAAGCTGATTAATAGCTCCAAGTCACTAGTATCCACTGCTAATTCTAACAAGGATAGAAAGATGGTCACAAAGCCATCAAACAGCAGTAATGCAAGAAACCTCACAAAGGTCCTAGAATGTAATTTTCTTGAGAGTGGGGATTGTTATAGTATTTTTTAAAATTCATTTTGAACTTAAATACAAAAAGACAAAAAAAATCCATTTACACAGCACAACACAGAGAGAAGAAACTATAAATCTCCATTTCACATCGTTTACTTTTTTTGGAAAAACCATGTAATAAATACTACATATCTTTTTCAAAGCTGCCCTGCTCTTCTATGCTTCTTTCTGAGTTTTCTTTTGTTCTCTGCTATGCACTTTTTTTTCTTCCTCCTTCCCCACCCTACACTAGAGAAGGCCACCATTAGACACAGGTATAGTTAGATAGACAGACACCAGTTCTTTCTCTGAAGGTGTAGATAGCATCTTCTTTCATAGGCCCTATGTAGTTGATTTGTGTATTTATAATACAGTAAGTTAGTTATTCACAGATATTCTTCAAACAATATTGCCGTTATCATATATAATATTCTCTTGGTTGTGCTCATTTTGTCCATTATTTCATGCAAGTTTTTCCATGTTTTTCTAAAATCAAGCAGCTCACATTTCTTACAGCACAGTAGTATTCCACCACAATCATATCTCACAATTTGTTTAACCATTCTCCAATTGATGGGCATATCCTCGATTTTCATTTTTTGTCAACACAAAGGGAGCTGCTATAAATATTTTAGAACATTAGAAGTTCTTTTCCTTTTTCCCTGATCACCTAGGGAAACCTAGCAGTGGTATTGCTGGGTCAAAGAGTATAGGCAGTTTAATGACTCTTTGGGCATAATTCCAGATTGCTCTCCTAAATGGTTGCATCAGTTCACAGTGCCACCAACTGTTTCATTCTTTATATTTGTATCCACAACACTTGGTGCAATGCCCGACTATATTAGGCAACTAATAAATGCTTGTTAATTGTTTGATCATCAAAACTCTGCTTTTCTTGAGCATCTTACATTTTTTGTATTCCTTTCACTTAGAAAAAGGCAGGTCTCTGGAGGTTCCAAATATTTACCTGCCAGCCTCCTCTTTCACTTTAGAGAGTGAACTCTCTGGTCTGGGTTGCCAAACAGGTCATCCTCCTACCCCCCACCCCTCTTTAATCCTGGTATTGATTAGGATATTTTCTCTAGCCAGTATCTTTTGAGATTCTACTGGGACAGCATGGCAAAGCAGGCAAGAGTGATTATTCTGAGATCAAGAACATAAGACAAATGCCTCAATGCCGCCCCTCACACCTTTCCTCTTGTGCTTCTTTTGTGCTTTCTTTCCCCCCTCCCCACCCCACCCTAGCTCTTCTGGATACACATGGGGGTAGATAGGCAAATACTATCTATATAAATTTATGTGGGGAAATACTTAAGAACTGGAAGTATTCCACTTTCTTCACAGGTAGGGACATCTAGTGGCTTATGCAATAAATGGGAATTTGGGGCTAGAGAACTACATTTTATTTCTTTATTATTAGGGATAGAGGGACTAAACCTGTAACTTGATTGGAATAGGAACTGATAAAGTGAAGGAAACTCCCTCGAACAATGTAAATACCTTATTCACAAATGATCACCTTAAAGAATTGCCTCAAGCACAGAAAGGTTTATTGCTTGCCCAGGGTCACAGAGTACAAGGCAGTGGCAGGACATGAACCCAGGTTTTCCTGGCTCCAAGGCCAGCTCCCTACCCACTCTGCCATATTGCCTCTCCTTAGTATCTTTATACTATCATGGAGCTTAGAAATCATCTAAAATGAAATCATTCTTAAAATGAAGAGACAAGCCCAAAGGAATTGAATTATCTCAGGTTACATTTAGCAAGCTTTCTCTCAACTCCTAGGTCTTGGTTTTTTCACTATAAAACAGCTTATCTTGCATTGACTTCTGGTTCATTGTAAAGAAAAACAATGTCTCACAGCCTGAATGTCCTCATTTTTTGCCTGAATACATATAAAACTTTGTAAGGTGACTTCAGGGTAAAAAGTTGTCGGTAGAGCTGCAGAATGTACATGTGTTTCTTTCCTGTCTGCTGCTCTCAGACCAATTCTTTTCTTATCTCTCAAAGGTCAGTGCACTGGTGAGATTGAAAAACCAAGGCATCAGAGAGAGAGGTTAGTGGTTTGCCTGAGGAAGCCCACCAAAGTCCTTGGCAAAATCAGGACTTGAATTGAGGTCTCCTGACTCCCATGTACCTTCCACTGAACCTCTATATCTCTGCCTCCTGGCTTCCCTGGATTCTTCTAATCCCCAACTAAAATCCCATCTTCTGAAGAAAGCCTTTTCCATCCTTTCAATTCTATTGCCTTCTCTCTCTTATTTCCTATGTGTCCCGTATATACCTTGTTTGTACATATTTGTTTGCTTGCTGTCTCCCCCATTTGGATTGTTACATCCCTGAGGGTTGGGACTGTCTTTTGCCTCTTTTTGTATCCCAGAGCTTAGCACCTAGTAGGTGCTTAATACAAATGTTTATTGACTATTAGGGACTTTTTGTTTTCAAAATGTCCACAGACTCTTCCTCTCTCCTATCTTTACTTTTTTAATACCTTAATACCTAATGTTGAAAGCAAATTTCTGGAAGAACATAACTGATTCCATTTTGTTCTATTAACCATTTTGCTGCAAGACCAGACACAGCAGCTAGTGTCCATCAGTGTCTCCTTTTCTCCTCTTATCAATACAAAAAAATTTAGCTGCTGAAGATGGAGGATTCCAAACTCCTGGGAATGTCCTCTTTTCTTATCTGGTCTGATGGGAAGTTTTCTTTGATTTAGTGAAACTGGCTATACTAAGAAGATAATTCTATTATCTATCTCCTGTGGCAAATGATATATACATTTTCTTCTAACAAATATACTGTATTTCTTCACATGACCACCCGCATGTTAATGAAGTCATGTTTCTTTTATTTGTTTCGTATAATATATGGATAATGCTTGTTAAATTATGAATGACACATCCCCATCAGCAACTAGTAGAGAATGACATACTCTGAGTGTAATAAAACCTGTTTCCAATTTGTTCTGGCTTACTAGACAAGTTTTAAACTTTTTCTGTAAGTTTGTAGTAGCCTCCTTCTCTTGTTGTTTCTGTCACTGTCCATTATAGGATCATAATTTAATGGTATTATCATAGGTAGAAGGGACCTTAAAGGTCATCTAGTCCAACCCTTTTGCAGGGTTTACACGGTTGTGAGCCTACATTGGGAACTTCTGAAAGCATCTCCCTGTGGAGGAAGGGAACATATCCCTTGGTAAAATGTTGTGGGGGGAGGTTGAGAGGACAAAAGACAAGAGTTGAGGCAAAAGTTGAAAGGACAAAAGATACCTGATTAAATCTCAGCACTACAGCTGCCTACAAAACAAACTGCTTGGTTTGTTTGGAATATACCCTTGTCATCCTCTTTTCTCCTCTCACCAACTGGGTTTCTGCCCTCCCACCCCCAATGAATTGATTGGAATGACAGACTTTTGTGAGAAAAACCAGCTGCTGATGCTGGCCTATGAAGGAAGACAACAGAAGACCTTTGGTCCCCTTTGCCTCTTTTCCACTTTTCCTCTGGAAGGTCTCTGAGAGCCCAGGTGGTGGGGCAGTGATATAATTCCTTTATAGGTACATGACAGAGGCAGACAGGTGCTCTCCCACTTGACCAGAGAGGGGTATTTCTAGACAATGTGATTCCTGAATCCTTGCTTCCTACTGGGATCAGGAGGTGAGAGGGCAGGGTGATAGCTTCTATACAGGCAAGAGGTATTTCTCGGATCTGTAAAGTCCATTCTTGGGTTTCCCTGGTCTCAGACTTGCGCTCCATAAAGGGCAAAGGGTGACCAGAAATTCTCTCTGCCCTTTGGGTAAACGTGTTTAGTTTTCATCTAATGTTAAAGGTAGCTAGGCTTCTGTAGGATAGGCAGGGTGAAAGCACTGAAGACAAAGGCACCAAGACACGGGAATAGCTCCTTCCGCAAAACTCTGTCCTCCCCAATTGGAGCCAGCTGAGGCCCCAGACACCTACCAAACTTATCAAGGGAAGAAAAGCTCGATCGAAACCCTTATGTCATCATTTTATGGACTGACAATTAATTGATGATATACATAAAACTTTACTCCTTCTACAATGACAACCTTTAAAATTGTTGATGCCTCTGATGTTCATTCTGCGTGTGACCTTAACTCACTTAACCTCTCTGGGACTCAGTTTCTTCTTTTTAAAATGGGAGGGGGTATACTAAATGGACTCTAAGACACCTTCAAACACTAGCGCTAAATCTATAATTCTATAATCTCATTTGCTCCCAACAACAATCACGTGAGATAAGTGCTCTAGATAATATAATTTCCATTTTACAAACAAGGAAACAATTTAGAAGTTACAGTGACTTGCCTCTGGATATAACAGGTCCTCTTACTCCTCTTACTCCAAATCCTGTCTTCTTTTCATTAAAAGTGCTGCCTACTTTTGTTAAATTTTCGGTGAGAGCATTACATCTAGGAATTTGCAAGTGCTACAAATTAAGGCTTAATTTGTTATTTTGTGACTTGTATAGACTTAGTAAAATGGAGAAAATGTTAATAACTCAGATTAAACCTAAGTGTGTGTATTTTTTTTCTTGAGAACTGGTTGTTAAACATTTACCAAGCACACTCCTACCTCCAGTTTATTCTTTTGTTACCCAAGTGCCGAAAAGCTGGCTCTGTATTTTTCTCTTCCCTTAAATTGTGAGCTTCTTGAGAGCAGGGACCATCTTTTGCCATTCTTGTATCCCCAGGGCTTAACGCAGTGCCTGGAATATAGTAGATACTATGCAAATATTTATTCCCTTCCCCCTTAATAAATGCTTATTAGCTACTAGCTTTCCTCATTAGAATGTAACCTCCTTGAAAACAGGATTTCTATCATTTCTTTATTTCTCCAGAGCCCACAGCAGAGTCTCTTGTCATTTCATTTGTACCTGTGATTTTCATTTGTGTTCGGGGCTCCTTGGAGAAAACTCCGTCTATCCATGCAGATCTGCAAGTGTAATTTATAGTATTAAGAAAGTAACCTAGGACACTAAGAGGTTGTGACCCTCCCCTGAATATACACCATGTGCATCAGAGACCAGACTTAAACTTAGATTTTCCTGATTCCAACGCACCCTATCCACTTCAACAAGCAGCGCGTCTGCCTTGCACAAAGTAGAAGCTTAAGAAATGCTCGAGTCCAAAAAAAAAAAAAAGTGTGGCCCACGGTGATAACTAGAAATTTATGAGAAAATAAAGGGAATTCTTATTTTAAAATAAAATCATTGGGTCGTTGGGCTTTTTTCCTCTTTTTCAGTAGAAATTCTTATTTAAAAAATAATTAGATTGTTGTTTTTTTCTCTCTGAATAGAAATTGATTTTTTTTTAATTCATTGGCCCGCTCGTCTCCCCGCAATGAGCGTTGCCTGGCCAAGCTTTGTCTGAGCCACGCTTGCTCTTCTTGCCCGGGTTCAGCCAGACTACATTTCCCAGAGGTCTCTGCTCCCGCCCACCCTACCAATCAGAGGGCAGAAAGATGATTGCCAGGAGAAAAGCTGAATTTAGGCCTAGCCAGAAAGGAGGCTAGACAGCTTCTCCCAGTTCCAGATCTCAAGCCTGAAGAAAAGGGATCGCTTTGCCGCCCTAAAACATTTCTTGAGATATGGAGACCAATTTGTTCTTTTGGATAAGAATACTGGTCGGAAACGTTCACACAGGCAACTTTGAGATCCACTGTGCATCACAACACTGACTACGCTAGCCGAGCGCAGTAGTCCCCTCGTTTCCTGAGGCACACTTGGGAGTAGTAGTCCTGAGGCACACTCTTGCATACTGGGAACTGTAGTCTCAGCAGCTTGCCACCTACCCTTTCAGGAAGAGAGTGGCTTAGAAACGTACGACGATGAGGCCTGAGATTGTCGGAGCAGCGGGCCGGACCCCCGTCCCAGGGTACGTACTAGGGTCGTACTGTGAAGCTCTGCCTTCCAGCAACGCAATCAGAGTAGATCTTTCAACGCTCTCCGCCGCCCGTTTCGGAAACCCTCCGCAGCCACCGTCCCCCGCTGCTCATTGGCCCTTTGACTCGTCGGGACGCCTGCGCACTAGATCCTTTTGAGGGTCTTGGGTAGGCGCCATTTTGGTCATAGAGGTGCTTCTGGGAAGCTTCTCTCCCGCCGGCTGGGGGATAAATCACACTAGGCAGGCCCTAGGCAACAGTCGGCTTTTTCTCCCGGTGGTTCCCGGCAGCCTCCCCGCCCCCTCACAGTCCCTCTTTGCTGCAGGTCGCGGGGACCCCCCCCCTTTGATTCAGGGTCCGGTAGGAGTCCTCCTGAGCCCCAGGCCGGTCCGAGCCGGGAGGGGAGGGGAAGGTGTCGGTAGCGGGGAGGAGGCTGGGGGTGCGGCGCGGGGGGCCCGGAGCCTCCCGGTCCAGGAGCCCACCTCGGGCCCGGGCCCGCCATGGAGATGGAGTATTACAGCGGCGACCAGTCAGGTGAGGAGGCCCTGAGGATGGTAGGGGCTGCAAAGGGGGCGAAGGGCAGCCTCCCCAGGAAACTATCTGTCCTGTCCTGGTGAGGGTCTTCATCCAAGTTTGGACCCATCTTCGGGGCCTCCGAACGTCCCTGGGAGAAAAGAGCTGATTCTGGCGGAGCAGGGAGTAGAGATCGCGCCCCCCCGAGCTCGGAGTCCGTGCTTGGGATAGTGTCCGGCACGCAGTCGGCGCCTAATGGATGCTTGCTGACCGACCGACCGTTGTTTGCCCGCGGGGAGACCCTTTCTCCCCGAAAGTAAAGTCGGTGTCTGGGGTAGGAGGAACCCCGGGAAGGGGAGACACTAGGTATCCGAGCAGTCGTTGTCAGTTGCAAAGTCAGTTTCTCTTTGGCTAAATAGTTGCTAATCCGAGGGAATCCGAACTTGGTGTATCTTTTCAGAGCAGTGTCGTGGGCCTGCCGCTCAACGAGCTTGCAACTATTCTTGCCACCGAAATCCTCGAATGGCCTGCGGAGTCTGTACCCAAAGCATCTGCCAAAAAATAGCTCGCCTCCGTGTAGGATTTTGCCTTTATTGAGTATTTTCCTCACAAAAGTCCTTTGAGTTGAATAATGTAATAGTAACTAAGCCCATTTTACAGATGAGGAAATGAAGGTTTGGAGAAGTGAGGAGACTTATGGCGACAGCTATCGAGTGACTAAAACCCTAAGTTCTAAATTAGGCTTTAGGACGTTGGGCAAGTTGTTTGGTACACTGTTAGAAAGGCGGTGGGCTAGATCAGGAGACTTGGGTTTTAGTACCCTTGATGCTTCTTACTGTCCTTTGGCCCTTGGATAAGTCGCATTTCATCGACCTCAGTTTCTTCACCTGTAAAAATTATTACGTAGTACTAGTCGGTCTCTAAAGGATATTTAAATTCATCTTTAAATAGCTATAAACTCTCTTTTGAATTCCTTTCCCATTTAGGAAGTTTCTCTGATTTTAGGCAGTGAACATATCGGAAACATGGTTCTTTTCCTACATGGATTCAATAAATGTTCTAGATCAAAGGTGGCCCCCAAATGGCATTTAGTTGTTAGTGACATTTTGCATTACACACTCATTTTTTTCTCATTCTTCCTTAAATAAATCTGCTATGTCCCTGGAACTGTGCTAGGCACTAAGGATTCAAAGACCAAAAAAGAAGAGGGAAGAAGGGAGAGACAAAAAGAGAAGGAAGGAGGGAGAAAGAGAGAGCGCCTGCTTTCATAGTACTTGTATTTTCTATTCTTCTCTCTAGCTCTCTTGCTTAATCACTCTTTCCTTTCTTCCATTTCTATGTCTTGGGTCTGCTGGTGGTATCTGATGTTACTGGTTAGCCCCACTGGGAATTCTTTGCCCCAGAAGTGACTAATTACTGCTTTAGAATTATAGTATAAATTTGATCCTGCTTTCAATTTAGATTAACTCTTTAGACCTTGTAGGAGATAGTTGACAAAATGCTTATCAACATAAAGTACAAGGGAATACTGAAATGTTATTGCCTTTAATACTTTCTATTGTTCATACTACAACTTTCGTTACTAAATATTTTAATCTGTTTTTACCAGCATTCTTTATGTTGTAAATATCCCAGGTAGGATCAATGGCTTTTGAGTTAGATGGTCCCAAAGTCTGTAAAGATGCTTATTGTGATTGCTGATGGATCTTTGAACACTAAAAAAAAAAACAAAAAAACCCTATAGGTTGATGGTAGTCAGAGGCAAAATAGGTGCTGAAAATAAAAAGTCCTTTTCAAGCCAGTGTATTAAGCCAGTGACTGGGAGTGTATCTAGAAGTTCCTATTTCAAAGCTACATATCTATGTAGCTTTTGTGACCTATTTCACCTGATAGGAAAGTACTTGTAAGTGTAGGTTGATTTACTTTTTTTAAGTGATTACTTCAGGTCTCTCATGTGCAAAATTAATATTTGGAGATATTATATTTAACTTTTGTGACCTATTTCATTTGATAACCGAGTACTTGTAAGTGTAGGTTGATTTACGTTTTTTACGTGATTACTACAGATCTCTAGTGAAAAATTAATATTTGGAGATGTTACCTTTGGCCCTTTATAAGTACCTTAATATATGTGAATTACTTTACCATGCAGTATTTTAGGGTCTGCCAGAATGAGATCTGATTTTCAACATGAAGTTGAAATAGTATGATCTAGTTGGCCAAATAGGAGAGATGTTTAGAGATCTTTCATTTTCTTCTTGGCTTTTCCATTGATGTTTGCTAAGTTCTGCATACATCTCATCATATTGATGTGGTTACTAGTCATCATTATTCTTGTCACTATGTGACACATATAACATTTTAAATACAAATCTAATGTAGAAATGTCAAGTCCTTAGTTATGCTATTTGCTAGTGGCAACCTTTGGCTATACTTTAAACTTAATCATAGTTGTAGCCCCAGACATTATCCATCTTACCCTTTAAGTGGGATTTTTATTGTTTTGTTTTTGAGCAGATGATGGTGGAGCTACCCCAGTACAGGATGAACGGGATTCAGGGTCAGACGTTGAAGATGATGTAATTGAGCAGCACTCTGGATCAGACAATGGAAGTTTAGAGCATCATTCAGAGGTATTGGTTGAACAGAATCTTTGGGGAGGATTCATTGTTGTATTTGATTAGACCTGTTTCCTTTAGAGTGGATCCTGGAAATTGTGTCAGAGCTTGTCATCAAAACCTAGTGATTTGTAAGGGAGCAAGGTGGGGAAGGGTGGGGAAGTTAATTAAAAAGTTATTTTGGAAGTAAAAGTTTCTTTATTATGTGTAAATTGGCAGTGAAAACAGTTTTGGTTGCTTTAAAATTTTCATTCTTTTATTTTCAAATATTAGGCAATTGCAGCCTTGAATGTGAGTGTCAAAAATGGATTAGCCCAACACCGGCTTCCAGTCCTAGTCAAATTTACTGATGCCATGATGGCAGTAAGCATTGACAACTTACATAAATAGAGTGTGAGTCTTCAGTCGCAAGTTGCAGAGCATATTATAAATTTTTATAGTAAACCACAGTCTGCTAAAACTTTATTTAAGGATCTGATCCTCAAAGGCTTGTCTAGTTAGAACAGTATATGAGAACTTAAAAGTTAAATTAAGTTGCCCGTTTTTACTGTCCAGGCAGCATGAAGTTCCAGGGCAAATTTATTAAATTACGTATGTATTAATGATCAAAGCAAAATTGAGCTTAAAAAGGTATGGAGGTTCAAGAGCCCAAGCTGTAGGTAAGTTCTGCACAAAAACATTTTAGAATATTCAGCCTAGTCCTCAGACTAGATGGTCTCTAAGGTCTTATCTCTTTCTAACTTCACATGTGTGTGCAGTTAACCTAAAAACTATATTGCCACCTTCCTAGGTCATGTAGGCAGTATTATACAATGGCAATAAAAATAAAACTAACATTTATTACTCTTGTTGTATGCGAGATTTGAAGCACAAGGAATAAGGAACAGTAAAGACAGTTTGGTTTTATTTTTTTCCATTTAAGCAGTAGTACATCATTGAATTAGTGAAGAAGCATATGTGCACATGTGAAAATGAAAAACACCCCTCTTCAATAATGCAATGCGTATGTTCTCAATATATTTATTCCCTCCTGCAGTACAGATTGCAACCCTTATTTTCTTTCCCAATGTTTGCGTGCCCCTATAGATCTTCTACAGAGAGGCTCTCTACCTAACAATAGGAGGCCTTTTAAAAAATTGTATTTATTAGGCAACAGTCAAGCTGTCCATCTCTTGCTCCTGTTATGTGTCATATGCCAATTCACCTTTTCTAATCATTTCTTGTGTGATAGCCCTTAAACCATTTATTTTGTATTGTTCGTCATTGGGAATATCTTTATACCCCCCCATGCATCACTCCATTGTCTCTTGTACCTGTAACTTTAAGTCTTCAGAGATTGTGGTGTTCATAGAATCTGAGATTTAGAGGGGCCATCTAGTTCCTAAATCCAAAAAAGGAATCCTTACTCTGAGAGGCCCCAAAGTGGTTTTTTAGCCTCTGCTTGAAGACCTTCAATGAGTAGAAACCTCCTATTTCCCAAAGCAGCCCATTCAACTTTGAGACTCTAATTATTAGAAAGTTTTTCCTGGTCTTATGCTTAAATTTTCCCTTTTGCAACTTATATCCATTGCTCTCTAGGGTCAAAAAAGAACCAGTCTAATCCCTGTTGCACATGACAGCCATTTAGAAACTTGAACACAGCTCTCATATTCCCTCTTAGCCTTTTCTTCTCCAAGCTAAGCATCCCCAAGTTCCATTTGCTGATTCCCATGGACATGAACTCAGGGACCTTTACCATTCTGGCTGCCCCGGCTCTGGTCTTTACAGAATAGTTAGTCTTGTGCTAGAGACTGGACCAGAAGACATGGTTATAGTTCCCACACTGGCACATCACAGTGTAGCTGGGGAAAACTGATTCACAAATATAAAATAGCCAGAGAAGAAGAGTTCAGGACACTGTGGAGTCAAGTTTGAGACAGTAAAGTTGTGAAAACTCCAAACAGAAGATAAGGAAGAACTGGAGCAATCAAAAAAACTCCACCTGTAGGGAGAGGCCATAATATCTTAGATTTAGAGCTGGAAGAGACCTCAGAACCTCTGGTCCAACTCTCTCCTTTTTACAAATAAGGAAACTAAAGCCCGGAGTGGCTAAGTGCAATGCCCACGGTCACCCAGGTTAATAAGTGGCATAGCCAGGATTTGAACCTAGTTCATCTGACTATAAATCTCTCATCCTTTCCAATGTATCATGCTACCCCGCTAGGTACTTTAGCTCCAGACGGGAGGATGGGCAGAGAGGAGCAAGGTGGGCATGCCAGGTAAAAGAAGTGGTGTAGAGGCAGGAATGACTGTGGCCTATGCAGCATACTTTGTGATTAGCTGCAGTGAAAGGTGAATGTTGAGCAAATATTGACATTATGAAACAATATAATTTTTAATAAAAGCACTAGCAGTGAGTCAAGGGCTCCTATTTAGTTGCACATTTTAAATTGGTATTTGCTGTTAAAATGGTTATTTTCACAAATACAGTTATATGTAAATTGAATTAAGAAAATATAATTTAGTTTTCAAAAGTAAAAAATTTACAAAAAAATTACTGGTTTTCCTATTTCTTTAATGACTCCTTTGGATTCTCATTCTCTTCCCAACTTCTTAATGTGCCCATTCCCTAGGGGTCTGTCCTAGGGTCTTCTCTCCCTACACGCTTATTTGCAGTCTCTAACTTTGAATAGATTTTGTCATCTTTTGATTTTGATAACAGCATCTTCATTTACTTACATGACACCCCTTCCTACTGTGTGAAAGTATTGGAATATACTAGGCACATGATAAATACTTGTTGCTTGACTGATCCAGATGATAAATGAGATTTAAACAGCCCATTAAGGTTTACAGAGTACTAAATTCATTGTTTTCTTTTATCCAGCCTTAATCTTTCTCCTCAGCTCCCGTCTTATGTTACCAACTTGCCTGCTGGACATTTACTAGATGTCTCATCCACATCTCAAATTCATCTAACACTTAACATAGAACTTGGTACATTGTAGGTGCCTAATAAATGCTAATCGACTGACTAACTTCCCTTACCCTCTATGTCTAATCAGTTCACAAATCTTATAAAATCTACTTCCATAGTATCTTTAGTACTAATTTCCTTCTTTCTGTATACAGGAATACCTCAGAGATATTGCGGGTTCAGTTCCAGACCACTGCAATAAAGCAAATATCTCAATAAAGCGAGTTACACAAATTTTTTGATTTTCCAGTGCATATAAAAGTTATGTTTACACCATACTGTAGTCTGTTAAGTGTGCAATAGTATGCCTAAAAAACCCAATGTATTTACCTTAATTAAAACTACTTTATTACTAAAAAAAAAATGCTAACCATCATCTAAGCCTTCAGTGAATTGAAATCTTTTTTCTGATGGAGAGTTTTGCCTCGTTGTTGATTCTGCTGACTGATCAGGGTGGTGGTTGGTGAAAGTTGGAGTGACTGTGACAATTTGACTCTTCCCTTCTTGAAAGATTTCTCTGAGATATACGATGTTGTTTGATAGCATTTTTACCCACAATAGATCTTCTTTAAAAATGGAGTCAATCCTTTCAGACCTTGCTGCTGCTTTATCAACTAAGTTTATGTAATATTTTCTAATATTTTTGTGTCTCAGGAAATAGGGAGGCCTGAGGAGAGGGAGAGGTGGAGTAGTCAGAACACACACAACATTTATTGATTAAGTTCATTGTCTTTAATGTGAATGAGGTTTCTGGCACCCCAAAACAATTACAGCAGCAACATCAAAGACCCCTGATTACAGACCACCACAACAAATACAATAATAATAATAATTTAAAGTTTAAAATATTGTGAAAATTACCAAAATGGGACAGAGACACGTTGTGAGCACATGCTGTTGGGAAAATAGCCCCAGTAGACCCACTTGATGCAGGATTGCCACAAACCTTCAATTTGTTTTTTAAAAAATCCAGTATCTGCAAAGCACAATATAATGAGGTGTGTCTGTACACAGCTTCTACGCTAATGCGTCACCTTATCGTCTCATTTGGGTTATTGTATTAGCCTCTTGATTGGTCTTTCTGATTCTAGTTTTGCCCTTTTCCACCCATCCTCCATGTAGTTGCCAACTGAATATTCCTGAAGTACAGATCTGACCTTGGCACCTCCCTACTCAAAAGCCCTCAAAGGCTCGCTGTTGTCCTTTGGTTTTATTCCTTACAACAACCCTATGATATAGGAATTATGAATTCACAGGTGAGGAAATCTGAAGCTCAAAGAGATTGTGACTTACCCTTGTCACACAGTGTCAGAGGTTGAATTTGAACCCAGGTCTCTTCAAGTTCAGTGCTCTTTTCACGGTTCCCTCCTGATGTCCCCACAGCGCCACTATAATTCAGCACATCCCAAAACCAAGCTCATCTGGTCCCCCCAAAATTGTTCCTCCTTCATTAGTTCTGTCCATACCCGTGTCCTGTTTTTACAGCCTTGGGATTATCTTTGAGTCATTGCCAGGTACAGTTAATATGATGGATTTTTATGTCAGAATCTTGTATAATCCAAACATGTGCCTCAGGCTGCCTTTTTCTTTACTGAGTCTAGTGCTTTTTTGTAATCATTAAGTACTGCATGTGTGGGCAAATCATTTAAAGAGTTGCCTCAGGCACTGAGAGGTTAAGTTATTTTGAACCAGAAGTTCTCCATTCTAATGACATAGACCTGGACCAGAAACCCCATATTTGGATCTTACACTGTCTTTACTTTTTCCATGAGTTGCAGAAAACTTTCAGAAAGATTCCTGTTAACTTCACATACACACACGTGTGTACAGAGGTTCCTAAACTTATTAGGCGTACTGCCCCCTTTAAAAAAAAGCTACTCTTTAACCCTTTAAAGGTTTTTTAAAAATTTGTATCATTTCAAAAAAAGAACACATCTTAGATTTAATAATTTATTGTAAATTTGTGGGATTTTTCCTGCATTGAAATTTTGATGACACAGTGTTGTGTCTTGTAACCATATAGTATTATATTGTAAACAAGTCATTACACACACATTCCTGCTGGTGCATGCTGGACTTTTGGACAGTGCTCCACTGGCTGGCCTGCCAGCACTTGCTCTTTAAGACTTGTCTGTGGACTTGACCACTGATCAGTTATAGCTTGCATTCTGTGTGTTTATTTGGAAAATAATGTAATCACTACAAATTTTAACTGTTACACAACAGATGGAGCAAATACGGTTTTTCAAAATTTTCATATCTTCTTCCTTACAATTCCCCCTTATTTTTATTGAACGCCCCCCAATTCCTCCTGAGGCTACTACTGCCCTGCCCCTGGACAGTTCTAGCACCCCCCAGAGGGTGGTATCACCTACTTTGGGAACTTGTGGTTAGATCATTAAATTTTTTTTTATAAAGATGACAAAGTAAATTATGAATTGGTAGATATCAATGCCCTGTCATTTACCTTTTTTAGGAGTCAATGATTTTTAGCACATTCTTTTGTAATTTTCTCCCTGATGTGACATTAAAAAAAAAAAATCCCTCAGTAGTTAACCTCCAGCATAGATTTCCCATGTATACTTGGTCTGGCTAAGCCTCCCTTACTAAAAAACTTCATTGTCTTAGATGTCATTTTTCCTTTAACAAATAATAGCCCATTAAGAACTGGGCTTTAAATTCTATATGTGACAGTGGAAACTAACATTTTCCATTGATATGTTGCCCTCTTGCCAATTTCATGTGTGAATGCCCTTGGAATGATACTAGTTAGGTCTTTCCCCAGGATGTCTACAGACTTCTTTTTGCTTTTTATGGTTTCATGAGGCAGTGATACTCATTATCTTCCATAGTGATTTACAAATGAGTTTGTATTCCAAACTGTTTCCTTTTGTAACCATGTCTATACTTGGCAAAAACACCTTTGCTGACTAAATCAGTTAAAATTCATTAGGAACTTAGTGGTAATCAAAGTCGTTATCTTTATTTTACTCCCCATTTTTCAGCATCATTGGTTTTGTTGAGTACTCAGTGTTGTCTTCTCATTTCTATGCATCGAATATGTGCGTTTGACTTTTATTTTAATTAGTCGCTGGTCTAACTATACAGAAATAGTCATATTAAGAGTTATTTTTAAATAATATTAGATATTCGCTGTGTCAAGTGATAGGAAGCAGAGAGTTCATTAGACAGTAGATCCAGAGCTGAAAGGGACCTCAGAGTACATGTAGCCCAATCTTTTATTTAACCATGAAGGTTAATTTATTTACCAAAGGTCACAAGGAAGTATGTTAATGCTTAGAGCATGAGTTGGGGGTGGGGGGCAGTCACTTAACTTCTCAGGGCCTCAGTTTCCTCATCTGTAAATGAGGGAGTTGGATTAGATAACTTCTAAGACTTCTGCCAGCACTTTACACAATCAAACCAACTCTGCCAACTGCATAGAAAAATTTTAAAATATTTTGAGTAGAATATCTGATTCTTAGAATCGTCATGAATGATATCTGTCAGATGAATGAATCAATCATTCACTTATTAAGAGCTTACTATATGTGAAGTACTGTGGTAAGTTCTGGGAATACAAATAAAAAAGCAATACTGACCTTGCTCTCAAGGAGTTTGCATTCTAATGAGGGAGACAACATATACAGGAAGTTTCAGCTGCAAGTTAGATGGAAGGTTCCATAGTCTATGGTCCTTAGGAGACTGCAGCTAAGCAAATGGGAATGTCTTTTCTTTAATGTCTGTTGGCCACTTCTCTATTTGTTCAGTTGTCTTCAGTCACATCTTACTCTTTGTGAACCCATTTGGGGTTTTCTTGGCAAAGTTGCTGGAGTGGTTTGCCATTTCTTTCTCCAAGTGTCTGAGGCCAGATTTTGAACTTCGGAAGATGAGTCTTCCTGACTCCAGGACTAGCACTCTGTCCACTGTGCCACCTAACTGCCCGTCACTTCTTTATTAGAGAATGGCTTTTCTTTTTGTGGCTGGGAGATGGGAAGAGACTGGGGGTTTCTCTAGAGTAACAAACTCCAGGCATGACACTAACATATTTTGTATGAGAACTGCCAGGAGCATTGAGAGATTAAGTAACTTGCTCATGTTAAGAGAGCTAACAAGTGTTAAAAGGAGGTCTTCAGAACAAATTTTCTTGATTCCAAAACTAACCTTCTGACCTTTGTAGCAGACTGCCTTTCTTAGTTTTGACATTTTCTATCAATTGCTTATGCAAAATGATCAGAGAAATAGATGGTGATAATGATGGTCAAGTAAATTAAGAAAACTTCGTACAAATGGTGACAGCAAAGTAAAGACATTGTACAGAGGGTGCTAAATTTATTGTAAAAAAAATTTGTTTATTTGCTTTTTCTTTGTAACTTTTCTGTAAAAGAAAACCTTTTAGAAGAAACCCTTTACCATCAAAAGGGATATGCATGTATCAGGAGTAATTAGGACTTTGTTCTTCATGTCTTTTTATCTTACCATCCGTTGTAATTTTTGTGCATCCATTGAAATTTTATTTTGGAAAATTAATCAAGTAAGGTGTTGCATGTGACTTACTCTAGTTATAGATAGCTAAGACCTTCTGTATAAGTAAGTTTAGCTGGAGTTTACTCAAATGAGAGTGCACCTGAAATATTACTTTCTCCCTCCCCCACTCCTTCCCTTTTTGCATTCCTTCTGTCCTTATAAGAAATAGTTTTCTTTAAAAGCTGTCAGCATGATGTTGAAGTGTGGAGTTCTCATTCTTCATGGACTATATAGAGTCAGCAATATGTACTTAACATTGCATTATTGAAAACAAGTGAATTATCCAGATAGTTTTACGCTATTTTTTTTTTTTTTGGTACTACTGGTGCTGTGTCAGAAAGCATTTTCTTTTGTTGTTACTTGATTTTTAAACTTTGTTAAACCACTTAACCTTCCATGCCTCAATATTTTTTCCTGGTACAAAAAAATTAGAGGTAGCATTGAAGACAGGTTAAAATGGTAGGGCCAGAGATGATGATTTGTTTATATAGAGAAGTGGTCTCCAAACGTTGTGTATGTGTGTGCTCCATCAGTAAACATTTTTTGAATATGCACCCTTCTGTGTGTATGTGTGTATATTTTTACTTATTTATGGATGATACACATGTACTACTGTTCTTATGCTTGGGTACATTATAAAAATTAAACGGAAATAAAAAATTTTATACAATAAAAGATAAAAATAATTTTTGATCCTAGAGTTGATTAGGAGTCACTAGAACTTGGATAGTAAGGGATTGACATGGTCAGACATGCATTTCAGGGAAATCATTTTGGCAGCCGAGTGGAGGATAGTATTCCATTATATTCATATACCACAACTTGTTCAGCCATTTACCAGTTGATGGGCATACCCTCATTTGGCCACCACAAAAAACAGCTGCTATAAATATTATTGTACATGTGTGTCCTTTTCCCATTTTTATAATCTCTTTGGGATACAGCCCTAGAAGTGGTATTGGTGGGTCAAAGGGTATGCACATTTTTATAGCCCTTTGAGCATAGTTCCAAATGGCTCTCCAGAATGGTTGGATCAGTTCACAACTCCACCAGCAATGCATTAGTGTTCCAATTTTCCCACATCTTCAGCATTTTAAATTTTCCTGTTTTGTTATGTTAGCCAATCTGATAGGCAATATGGTGCCTCAGAGTTGTTTTGATTTGTATTTCTAATCAATAGTGATTAAGAGCATTTTTTCATATGATTATAGATAGCTTTAATTTCTTCCTCTGAAAACTGCATGTTCATATACTTTGACCATTTATCAATTGGGAAATGACTTGTATTCTTATAAATTTGACTCAGTTCTCTATATATTTTAGAAATGAGGCTTTTATCAGAGATGCTGGTTGTAAAAATTCTTTCCCAATTTTCTGCTTCCCTACTAATCTTGGTTGCATTGGATTTGTTTGTGCAAAAACTTTTCAATTTAATGTAATCAAAATTATCCATTTTACATTTCATCGTGTTCTCTATCTTTTATTTGGTATTCTTCCATTCTCCATAAATCTGACAGGTAAACTATTCCTTGCTCTCCCAGTTTGCTTATAGTATCAGTCTTAGTATCTAAATCATGTAATCATTTTGATTTTATTTTGGTATACGGTGTAAGATGTTGGTCTATACCCAGTTTCAGCCATACTATTTTCCAGTTTTCCCAGCTGTTTTTATCAAACAGTGAGTAGTTGAACTGATTTCTTACTAATGGTCTTCCTTGAGCTCGAATGTCCAAGGATCCTCAGAAACTGGATTGATAACTCCCTTCAGTACTTAGTCCCATGAAAGCGCAAAGCTTTTCAATGCCCACCATTGAATTTGTGACCTGGTGTTTCTACCCAGGTAAGGAGGTCCAGAAAAGGAAAATGAGAGACTGTCTAGCTGTATATCCCTTTTCATAAACTGGTCATCAAATGCCTTGTTGCCTTAGTTTACTCACCAGCATTGTGTTTGAATAGTTATTCAATATTCAATAATATTCCATATTATTTTTTTAGAAACTTTAAAAGGAACATAATTTTATTCTTTGTACATTTGCATAGCCCTCTAAAAGTAAATTATTCTGTAGACAAATAAAAACTGGGAATTACACTCCTATATTTCTTGAGGCTGCTGAGACTTCCATCAGATGCATCATCTTTTAAGACACTGGTCAGCATGCAAAGAGTAGGAGAAAATTTTGTAGGCTGTGAAGAAATGGAGATTTAACAGGTTGCTTTAGTTATTTACAATAAGTATTTAACTTCAGTTTCCCTAGACAGTTATTGCTTTTATCTATAAATAATATTTCTGTTATTTGTAGATCAACTCCTGGTTTATAATGGAAATGTATAAAAATTTTATCTCAAAATACTTATGCATTGGGGAACATTTTGCACATGTAGAACACTCATACTTTCTAATGAACCTGCCAATTCTATTCATCACTAAACCTATTCCAATCCATTTCTTTCACCTATTTCCTAGCTTATTCAGCTTCCATAAAGAAGATCCACTCTGTCTCTATTCAACAAACATATATCCTCAGGCTTTTCAACTAATATTGTTCCCATCTTGTTTTAATCAAAACTGTGCTTTTCCCTGAGAATACATTAGAACCAGCTCCTTTGGGGGCTATTCCTTGATTATTGTCCTTGTGACTTTGAACAAGTCACTTAACATCCCTGGGTCTCACTTGCCTTACCTAGTAGGTAGCCTCTGAGGTCTCTTCTAGCTTTAGAACTATGATCTCACCTGGAGGAAGAATGGACAGATCTTTGCGCTTTCTATTGTTGCTTCTCTTGCCACTGTTCCCTAATGACCTTTTCCCTTTGAAGTCTGTCCAATCTCTGTTTATGAAACACTTTCTCTAATTCTTGATGTTGTCATCCATTGACTTCTTCCAGGGCATTCTCCCAATTTTTTCAGGGATTTTTTAAGTAACTAGCTCATGGTATTTTTTATCTGTTCGTCTGCTGCTATCATTCTTGAGGACTCCCTTAACAACCTATCTTTCTTGGGGATTTCCTTAGCACACAATTCCTTAATTTCAACTCTAATACCTTTCTTATGCCTAATTTATTTTACCATCTCTTGAAATCATGCCACCAATAGCCATAACATCTCTGAATATAACTTCCTGTTCTTCCACTTTCTCTTACTAAACATACTTTTTGCCTTTGCAGTACAGTTTTCCAAACAATGAAGTGTAACTCTTGTGTTCAAGACTATCTTGGGGCCAGATGTAGGGGTGTAGAAGGAGGAGTTGAGACCTCAGTGGCAAAATTATCAGCGGCCAAAAGTTATCTGATGGCTTTGAGCATAATTCCTACTAAATATTTCCACTTTATTCATGGCAGGGGTGGGGGGAGAGGTTGAAAGCAAGTGCAACATAATCAATTCACAAGACTAACATGACAAAATTGCTACGATTAGAAGTGCCGCACAGCGATTATTTGATAAGGTATATGGAAACAAGATCAGTTTTGAGTCAGCATGTGTCAGCAGGCACAGCAGCAATGGACAGCATCTCACCATCAGTGGGCGGAGGCTCATGATATAGATCAGTTGTGTTGTCAGGCTGCTTGCTCCATTTATTTTGTTTTTGACTAAATGTTTCACTATTATTGTAGAACCCAAAATACAGAACTCATTCCAAGGCTTCAGTTTAGGTGGACATCACTGAAAAAGGTCCGTTGTCTGATGAATGATTTATGTCTTGATATTTTTCCTTTCCAACAAGGATACATTGCCTACAGTGGATTTAAAGCTTATCAAAATTGAAGTAACAGCGTCTAGCTTATTTCCATAATCATCTCAAATCAGCTATTAAGGCATGGTTACCATTCGCATGTATGTTAGCATTATAGTCTTTAAAAAGCTGTATTCAATTGATTCTCAGTCCACATACATTAAATTTTATTCTGTTGACAGCTCATACACAGAAAAAATGTACAATAGTCATATAATTATTTTATTCTTCAGCTTTACCCTTCTACAAGCTTCCTTAGGTACACTGCTTAGGTAGTGTGAAAACTTAGCTTTACTGTCTAAATTCTATATACTCTCACTTTTAATATGATGGCTGTTTAAATAGTACCATGATTTATGTCTACCATAGACCACACGAAACAGGTTTTTAAATGCTTGTTGTAAACAAGGGTTAAGAACTCATTTGCTTAGATAATTAAAATACAACTTTATTATGCTCTAAATGAAAAAGGAATGGAAAAGGCAATAATGAACATGATTCACCACTGAATGTTATGATAGGATTAGCAGTGTGAAGGGGGACATAATTGCAGTTCAAAACAGTTAATTATACAGGTCTAAAATATGAATTATATATTTTTAAACTGCTAAATTTACTCCAAAGTCCATTCATCTACTTCAGCATCCTGAAGATTAAGTGCATATTCTGCCCAGTTAGATAATCAAGTGGCAAATACGCTACACCACTGACATCATAGGACAGTTGCCTGTGAAACTAGACCTCTGATGTGGGGCTCTAATTTCATTCCTTTACAGGTCATCATCTTCATCAGGGAGCTCAGTTGTCTGAGCAGTCTATACCTCTAAATTCGGGTCTCTTATAAGTTTTCTAACAAGCCAAAGGAAGGACTTTTCAAAGTTGTAGTTATATTTGGCTGAAATGTCATAGTACTAGAGATTCTTCTTGCTCTGGAAGACAGTTGATTTCACCTTAACTTTTCTATCCATATTATCTACTATGTTGCTACATAACAATATAGGGAGAAGTTCACATGCTCGTGCCAGATCTTTTTGCCAGTTAGGTACATTCTTGTAAGTTACTCTTGATGTTACATCAAACTTTATAATGGTACACTGAGCTTGGATGTAACTAATGATCACCTCTCAGAGCATCAAATTTCCCTTGGACAACTGTATCTCATACATTGAATTTAATGGGACCTCTGTTAGTATGGAACTCAAGGAATGGACCTTAATACCTAAGGTAGCTACAGACTTCTCAAATTCACCAGCCAAGTGACATTTTACAAATGTGGTTTTTCTAGTACTTGTATCACCAACTAATACAAGTTTGAACTACACTTAGGGTTCTCTTTGGGAAGCGATCATGATGATTCTTCCAGAAACACTTCCATCTCTGCCTAATTGAAATCTGCTTGCTTCATTTGAAGGAGAAATATGTGAATTTAAAGTTAAACTTTCTGGGTTAAAATACCATATCTATTATATTTCTTGTCACAGTTCATTTTGGTGAGTAAAATAAAACGAGTAGGTTTCCAAAAAACCTCCAATTTTTAAAAACTAGAAATAATTTAAGATATTTAATCATTTGACATTTTCAAGAATGAAATATAATTGTCCTAATTTTTAAATAAAATAATATGCATTTGTGATAAATATGTAACCAACTTGAAAGAAAAATCCACAGCAATAGCTGAAACTAGCACATGTCAATAGAGACTGTTTAGGAAATATAAAAGTACAAAGTAAAAAGCACAAATCCAGAAGATACAATTTTGTGAGATTCATGGAGTATTTTTATTTTAATTAAATATTTTTATAAGCAAAAAATCTGCCTTCTCTCCCTTTTATTTCCTCTCCCCTCCCTTGAAAAACAATGATAAACAAAACCCCTGTTAAAAACATAATCAGGGGAACGGAGCCAAGATGGCAGCTAGAAAGCAGGGACTAGCGTGAGCTCCCTGCTGAGCCCCTCCAAAAACCTATAAAAAATGGCTCTGAACCAACTCTAGAACTGCAGAACCCACAAAATAGCAGAGGAAAGCAGGGCTCCAGCCCAGGACAGCCTGGATGGTCTCTGGGTGAGGTCTATCCCACACGGAGCTGGGAGCGGAGCAGAGCTGAGCGGAGCAGCGCCCAGCATGGGCGGTGCAGACCAACCAGACCAGGAGTCGGGCGGAGCATGCCCTAGCACCCTGAATCAGTGAGCTGCAACAGTTACCAGACTTCTCAACCCACAAACACCAAAGACAGTGGAGAAGGTAGTGGGAAAAGCTACGGGAGTGGAAGGAGTTCGCAGTTCAGCCACCACCCCGGGGGCAGCGGAGGTGGGGCAGCTACAGCTGCAGTTGCTTCCGGCCCCAGGCCCACCTGGTGGGAGGAATTAAGTGGCAGATCAGAGCAGGAGTGCACAGCCTACTGAAGATCTAAGCCCAGTCCGGGTTGGGGGTTCTTGGGGAAGGAGGAGTGCTGGTGTGGCAGAGCTGGCACATCCCCCCCGAACGTGGAACATAGAACTCTCTGGTCTACAAGCAGAAAAACTGAAGGGTCAAGTAAGTTGGCAGGGAATATGGCCAGGCAGTGAAAACGCACCCAGATTCAGTCTCAGACTCTAGAATCCTTCTTTGGTGACAAAGAAGACTAAATCATACAGCCAGAAGAAGTCAACAAAGTGCAAGAGCTTATACCAAAAGCCTCCAAGAAAAACATGAACTGGTCTCAGGCCATGGAAGAGATCAAAAAGGATTTGGAAAAGCAAGTTAGAGAAGTAGAGGAAAAATTGGGAAGAGAAATGAGAAGGATGCGAGAAAACCATAAAAAACAAGTCAATGACTTGCTAAAGGGGACCCAAAAAAATGCTGAAAAATACACTGAAGAAAACAACACCTTAAAAAATAGACTAACTCAAATGGCAAAAGAGCTCCAAAAAGCCAATGAGGAGAATACCTTGAAAGGCAGAATTAGCCAAATGGAAAAGGAGGTCCAAAAGACCACTGAAGAAAATACTACCTTAAAAATTAGATTGGAGCAAGTGGAAACTAGTGACTTTATGAGAAATCAAGATATTATAAAACAGAACCAAAGGAATGAAAAAATGGAAGACAATGTCAAATATCTCATTGGAAAAACCCCTGACCTGGAAAATAGGTCCAGGAGAGATAATTTAAAATTATTGGACTCCCTGAAAGCCATGATCAAAAAAAGAGCCTAGATATCATCTTTCAAGAAATGATCAAGGAGAACTGCCCTGATATTCTAGAGCCACAGGGCAAAATAGAAATTGAAAGAATCCACCAATCGCCTCCTCAAATAGATCCCAAAAAGAAATCTCCTAGGAATATTGTCGCCAAATTCCAGAGCTCCCAGATCAAGGAGAAAATCCTGCAAGCAGCCAGAAAGAAACAATTTGAGTATTGTGGAAACACAATCAGAATAACCCAAGATCTAGCAGCTTCTACATTAAGAGATCGAAGGGCTTGGAATACGATATTCCGGAGGTCAATGGAGCTAGGATTAAAACCAAGAATCAATTACCCAGCAAAACTGAGTATCATGCTCCAAGGCAAAATAGGGATTTTCAATAAAATAGAGGACTTTCAACCTTTCTCACTGAAAAGACCAGAGCTGAATAGAAAATTTGACTTTCAAACACAAGAATCAAGAGAAGCATGAAAAGGTAATCAAGAAAGAGAAATTGCAAGGGACTTACTAAAGTTGAACTGTTTTGTTTACATTCCTACATGGAAAGATGATGTGTATGATTCATGAGACCTCAGTATTAGGATAGCTGAAGGGAATATTCATATATATATATATATGTTTATGTATATATGTATGTGTGAGTGTGTGTGTATGTATATATGTATGTGTATATATATATAGAGAGAGAGGGAACAGGGTGAGGTCAAGATGAAGGGAAGATATCTAAAAGAAAATCAAATTAAGGGATTTGAGAGGAATATATTGAGAGAGGGAGATAGGGAGAGATAGAATGGGGTAAATTATCTCGCATAAAAGTGGCAAGAAAAAGCAGTTCTGTAGGAAGAGAAGAGAAGGCAGGTGAGGGGGAATGAGTGAATCTTGCTCTCATCAGATTTGACCTGAGGAGGGAACACCATACATATTCAATCGGATAACTTACCCCACAGGAAAAAAGCAGGAAGAAGAAGATAAAAAAAGGGGAGATGATAGAAGGGAGGGCAAATGGGGGTGGAGGTAATCAAAACCAAACACTTTCGAAAGGGGACAGGATCAAGGTAGAAAATTCAATAAAGGGGGGATAGGTTAGGAAGGAGCAAAATATAGTGAGTCTTTCACAACATGAGTATTGTGGAAGGGTTATACATAATGATACGCATGTGGCCTATGTTGAATTGCTTGACTTCTTAGGGAGGGTGGGTGGGAAGGGAAGAGGGGAGAGAATTTGGAACTCAAAGTTTTAAAAACAGATGTTCAAAAACAAAAAAAAAAAGTTTTTGCATGCAACTAGAAAATAAGATACACAGGCAATGGGGTGTAGAAATTTATCTTGCCCTACAAGAAAGAAAGGGAAAAGGGGATGGGAGGGGAGTGGGGTGACAGAAAGGAGGGCTGACTGGGGAACAGGGCAACCAGAATATACGCCATCTTGGAGTGGGGGGAGGGTAGAAAAGGGGAGAAAATTTGTAATTCAAACTCTTGTCAAAATCAATGCTGAAAACTAAATATATTAAATAAAAAAAATTTATTAAGAACCTTTTGTGTGCCAATCACTGTGCCAAGCACTGGGGATACAGAGAAAGGCAAAATGAGACTGTTCTCAAGGAGCTCACAATCTAATAGGAGAAAACAGGAAAACAATTGTGAATAAAAAAGATATATACAAATTGGAAATAATCTCTAAGGGAGGATACTAACTAACATTAAAGAGGAGTGGGAAAGCCTTCTTATGGAAGGTGGGATTTTAACTAAAACTTGAAGGGAGCCAGGAGACAGAGATGAGGAGGGAGAGAATTCTAGGCCAGGGGAACAGCTAGTGATGCAGAGAATCAGGAAATAGAGTGTCTTGTGAAGAGAACAGAAGGGAAGTCAGTGTCATTGCATTATAGAATATGTGGAGGGGAGTAAGGTGTAAGAAGATGAAAAGATTGGAAGGAACCAGGTTATGGAGGTTTAAAATTGAGGAGCTGCATATAATTTTCCAAGTTGTTATAAGAATAGTAACTTTATTTTTTAATAGTCTTTTGTGAGAATCTTTGCAAAATTTTGTGATAATATGAGATTTTAATATTTGGTAGATATTTTTGAAAAATTGATTACTGTGAGTAAATCATTTATTCAGTGCTTACTACATGCTAGGTAGGCACTGTGCTAGTTGCTGAGTACAGTCCCAGCTTTCAGGGAGGTTGCATTCTGTCAAGGGAGACCATGTGCATGAACAAGTATATTTCTTGTGATTCAGTAATATTCTACATTCATATGCCAAAATTTATTCAGCAATTCCTATAATTAGTAGACAGCTTAGCCATACAATTAATACCATTTGTTCTCTGCATGATCCCAGCCCATTCTGAAAAATTTTTACAATGAGTATTGTTTCAGTGCTGCTAGACTGGCTGGCTGTGTTCAAGGTGAGGAAGGGGGGTAGGGTTTCATAGCTCAAATATTGAGTGCATTCTTTATTCAAGGCATTTGGTATTATGTGATTACTACAAAAAGGGTCCCTATCTGCATTAAATTAGGGGACACAAGACAAAAATGCAAGATACAGTGTGAAAATTCAGTAAGAAGTTTTAGGTGTTAATAATTCAAAGGAGGGGGTGATTATGTTGAGCTTGGGAGATGACCTCTAAGGGTCCCTTCTAGCTAAGCATGACTATGTTCCATCTCCTAGTATCATCTCACTTAGGTAGATACCAAATTTCAGTAGCAGGTAGAGGTTGAAGGGTACTAAGGTTTTCTATAACTGAAGAAATCTAATGGAACAGTTGGTACACTGGGAATACTAGTAATAGCTTCTTGACTAATGCTTGGAAAAATTGATTCTGACTATAGGAATAAGTATTCCTAATCATATTTGAGTACACTAAAGACTGTTACTTTGCATCTTAGTATATCAGGAGGACATGTTCTCTGTCAGCATATGGAAATTTTGAGTGATGCTATGAAGCTCTGAATGAAATTTGAAAATGTATTTCTGAAACAGGTGCTTTGTGTGTTTTAATCACATTGTTAAATTACGAAAACAGTTACTATTATACTCTTTGGGAGTAATTAATACACTATATCATAGTTCTTCACAAGAGTAAGGATAAATGGAAACTTTTAACGGTAGTATGGGTTCAGAGAAAAGTATCATTTTCACTTCATTTGTCTTTTAATATAGTTAGTGGATCATTTCATGGTAAAGGTGTACCCAGCTTTTTGGAATAGACATGTTCCTTTTTGGCTGTGCACTACTGCTTTTCATTATAAAATTGGATATGTTTCAGTTTTTTATTTCTCCCAATATAAAAAGTCATAAGAATATAGTGAATATTTTAAGTGTATACATTTATAGAAAACAATTTTCTGATGAAAGAGCAAAAATCCTGAAGTCAGGAAGACTGTGTGTGCTTGTATGTGCACCCACACGTGTAACATCCTCCTGAAACTTAACCAGAAACCAGACCAGAGTCACTTATAAAGAAACCATATCATTTGTGTGTTTCCTTGCCTTTTAAAATCAGTTTTTTTGGGGGGGAGAGGGATTTTTTGGTTTATCATGTATGATATCTCTTAATAGTTTGGCAAGGACTGGTTAGGGCTTTGGAGGCTATTTCATGTGCTAGAGAGCTGTGCCTTGTGTCTGATCCTTTAAATTCAATATATGACTTTAACTATTTTTGTTTTAGTGCTTTTAATATTTCATTTGGTGGGAGCTGGCTTATCTTTCCCCATTTGGGGCATCAGATGATGAGTTACCATAATGTTGTTCTTTTGTTTTTTCATAATTGCACATTCCCACATGTAGTTTTCAGTATATATAGCTATAGAATAAGCATTTTAATAACTATTACCCAGTTTTTAAAAGGCATTTTAGTTAAGTTTAAAAATTCAACTACTGTAATCTTTTTAAATGTTACTAATTTTCCTGGTTTTTTTTTCTCTTGCAGAATGATCATAGTGATAGAGAAGATGATGGACGTATTAAAAGACATCATATGACAGACTCAGAAAATGAGGACCTTACAAATCACAATGTTAGTGACTCTGAAAATGAGGAGCTTCATAGGCATAAGTATAGTGACTCTGACACGGAAGACCAGCCAGACCCTCCAGTAAGTGACTCTGAAAATGAGGACCTGAATCATCCCACAAGTGACTCTGAAAATGATGAGCCTCAGAAGCTGCCTGCTAGTGACTCTGAAAATGAAGAACCTCTCAATGGGCATGCAAGTGACTCAGAAAATGAGTATGCTCCTAAGCTTCCTGCCAGTGACTCTGAGAATGAGGAATTTCAAAAAGGTATTGATAGCGATTCAGATGTTGAAGAGCCCCATAAAGGTCCTGCCAGTGACTCGGAAGCTGATGAGTCCCGGAAAGGTCCTGCCAGTGACTCAGAAGCTGATGAATCCCGGAAAGGTCCTGCCAGCGACTCAGAAGTTGATGAGCCCAGGAAAGGTCCTGCTAGCGACTCAGAAGCTGATGAGCCCAGGAAAGGTCTTGCCAGTGATTCTGAAGCTGATGAATCCCGAAAAGGTGGTGCCAGTGACTCCGAAGCCGATGAGCCTAGGAAAGGTCTTGTTAGTGATTCTGAGGCTGATGAATCCCGAAAAGGTGGTGCCAGTGACTCAGAAACGGATGAGCCCAGGAAAGTTCTTGCTAGTGACTCAGAAGCTGAGGAACCCAGGAAAGGTCCCATCAGTGATTCGGATGCTGAGGAGCCCAGGAAAGGTCCAGCCAGTGATTCAGAAGTTGATGAGCCTAGGAAAGATCCTCCCAGCGATTCAGAAGCTGAAGAGCCCCCAAAAGGCCCTGCCAGTGACTCAGAAGCTGATGAGCCCCAAAAGAGCCATGCCAGTGACTCTGAAGCTGAGGATGCCCCTAAACTTGCCAGTGATTCTGAAAATGAAGAGGCCCCAAAACGCCAGCCAAGTGATTCTGAAAGTGAGGGGCTTCAGAAGGCTCATGCCAGTGATTCCGAAAATGAAAATTCCTCTAGACAAAAACAGAAGATCGAATCAGATGATAGTGACAGAGAGAACAAGCGGGATAAAGGGAAATTACAGAATGACTCCATTCATTCAGGTAGCCATCCGGAGGAGAAAATATTTCACAGTTCTGACAGTGAGGATGAAACACCTAAAAGGCAGAAAATGGACAGTGATGAGGATGAAGAGAAGGAAGAAGAGAAAGTAGTAAAGAGGAAAGCTGCTATCCTTTCTGATAGTGAAGACGAAGAGAAAACACGTAAGATCACAATTTAATTTCCGTTACTCTCATTCTTGTTTACTATCACGTCTGCTGATAGGGCCTGTTGGAGTGTCTTTGTATTTTGTTAGCTTTACTTTTTTGGTACCTGATGTTTAAAATGTCTCAATGAAATTTATAAAGGCTTATCTTTGAATTTAACTTACCGTGAATCATCAGCAAACTATAATTAAGGGAAAAGCATTCTCAAAATAAGAATTTAAAAGATATCTATGAATACTGGAAATATAAGGGACTTGTATTGTTTTTAGAGAGGGTTCACTGAAATAAATGCATATAGCATAATGATTATACTCAAATTTGACTGAGTGGTTTTTGACTGAACCTCCATAGTGATTTGAGATGAAACAATGGAGAGAGCCAAATGACAGCTGAGCTATTTGCCACATCTTGTTCTCTCACACCTTGGTAAAATTTGATGCTATTGTAAGCATCTCAACCTTTTTACAATTACCCTGTTAGCACAGTTGCCAATTCTGATTTTATCGTTTTCTAAAAGAAGTTGGCTTTCTTTGGACATTGGAACAGAAGTATATCCTCCCCTTGAGTGCTTAGCTGAACAGTGCCTTCCAGGGGAAGGATACCAAATGTGAGGTGATCAGGGCCTGCATAAGTATGATGGCAGTATCAGAGGAGAGAAAATGTTATGAAGGTAAAATTGACTAAACAACTGATTGAATATGAGGGGGTTATGGGATGAAAGAGAGTAAGGAGTCAAGAATGACTTGTAGGTTGCAAAGCCTGGATGATTGAAAAGATGGTTGTGCCCCCACAGTAATTTTAAGGGAAGTTAGGAAGAGGAGAGGGCTTGGGAAGAATGATAATTGTAGACATGTTGAGTTTAGACATATTGACATCTATAGGATGTCCAATTTGAGAGGTCTAGAAGCAATTGGAAATGAGAGGCTGAAACTCAGGAAAGAGGTTAGGGCTGGATAAATAGATCTGAGAATCATCAGCTTAGAGATGGTAATTGAATCCATGAGAGCTGATGAGCTCACCAAGTGAAATAGTTTAGAGCAAGGGTGGGGAACCTGCAGCCTAGAGGCCACATGTGGCCTTCTAGGTCCTCGGGTGTGGCCTTTTGACTGAATCCAAGTTTTACAGAACAAATCCTTTTATTAAGTGGATTTGTTCTGTGAAGTTTGGATTCAGTCAAAGGGCCATACTTGAGGACCTAGAGGGGCCACATGTGGCCTTAAGGCCACAGATTCCCCACCCCTGGTTTAGAGAAAGAATAGAAGAGAGCCCAGGACAGAGCTTGGGGAACACTCACAGTTAGCAGTTTCAGCCTGGATGAAGATCCAGCAGAGGAGCCTGAAAAGGAATGTAGGAGAGAGGGAGGAGGTGAACCAGAAGAGAACATGTGCCACAGACTTCTAGTGAGTATCAAGAAGAGAATGATCAGCAGTGTCAGAGGCTGCAGAGGGGTCAAGAATGATGAGAATGGAGACAAGGATGTTAGATTTGGCAATTAAGAGATCATTGGCACCTTCGGAGAGAGCAGTTTCAGGTGAATGATGAGGTTGGAAACTTGACTGCAAAGAGTAAGAGAGTGAGAGGAAAGGAAGTGGAGGTGCCAGTTGTAGATGACTTTCTCAAGGAGTTTAGCAATGAAAGAAGAGAGATATATAGTTGGGTTTTTTTTTAATATTTTATTTATTTATTTTCAGTTTTCAACATTCATTTCCATAAGTTTTAAATTTTCTCCCTCCCCAAGGTAGCATGCAATCTGATATGTGCTTTACACATACATTCCTATTAAACACATTTTCACATTAGTCATAATGCATAGAAGAATTATAGCGAATGGGAGAAACCATGAGAAAGAAAACAAAAGAGAAAAGAGTCTGGGGATAGCTAGGTGGCGCAGTGAGTAGAGCACCAGCCCTAGAGTCAGGAGGACTTGAGTTCAAATCCAGCCTCGGACACTCGACACACTTACTAGCTGTGTGACCTTGGGCAAGTCACTTAACCCCAATTGCCCTGCCTTCCCCCCTCCAAAAAAAAAAACGAGAAAAGAGTTTGCTTTGCTCTTCATTTCAACTCCATAGTTCTTTCTCTGGATGTGGATGGCATTTTCCATGAGTCCTTTGGAAAAGTTTTAGGTCCTTGAATTGCTAAGAAGGGCTAAATCTATCAAAATCAGTCAGAGGAGAGATATATAGTTAAGATTACTAGCAGGAATAGGACAAGTGAGGATTTTTTGAGGATGGAAGAGACATGAATGTGTTTGTAGGCAGTAGGGAAGTAGCCAGTACACATAGATGGAAAATAAATGAGAGAAAGCTCATACTTAGGTGGCAGGAAGAGTATGTATCAACAGTGGCGTTAGTGGTCAAGAAGCAGATCAAGAAAGTAAAGTGGTAGAAGTCAAGGGAAGAAAAAGGCATCTAGACAATGAGAGTGTTCAGCAGTGTCAGATGTTGCAGAAAGGTTAAGGAGTGTCACATGTGAGAGAACAGTTTCAGAAGAGTAGTAGAGACAGGAGACAAATGTCAGTGAATTGAGTTCAATGAGTGGTAAGGAAATGTGGAAGTAGAAAGTATAGACCCTTTGTTAGTAATAACAGGGATGAAAAAGAGGACTTGAGGTGATGTCAGAGACAAGGGAAGTTTTATTTTTTGCTTGGGGTTTGTTTTGGTTTTGCGTTTTTACAATGGAGAAGACTAACATATTTGTAGGTATCAAGGAAGCCGACTGTATGGTATAGGCATAATTGATGCTAGAAGGTCCCAAAGGAGAACAAAGAGGTTGGCCTCAAGGGCACAAGTATAGGAGTTAGCTTTGGCTTGAAGAAAGGCTACCTCATCTTCTGGAACTGAAACAAAGGAGGACAGGATGAGTGAGAGCAGAGCTTTTGAGGTTTGGGGGGAGGACAAATGAAGGAACTTAAAACAGCTGCACTCAGTTTTCTCAGTAAAATACTAAAAGCTAGAGTAGGGATATAATTGAAGGAAGCGCTTTGGAGCAGCTACCAGGAAGAGTTTGACAAAAGAGTCAATCAGAGATGAATAAAAGGATTGTCATGGGTCAATGAGAGCTCAGTTGATGTTACATTGCATCAATATGTAGTTAACCCAGGATGTTTTCTTGACTTCCTGCTGTACCTGTAGCTCTGGCAGTAGGATTGGAAAAATCAGATGGTAGAAGCCAATGTTGGAGATTAGCAGGATGGAAAGTGGAAAGAAAAGGAAAGGGATTCAAGAGTAGGGGACACCTCGTTGAAATGATTGGCTATAAAGGCTTGACTGTGAAGAGAGGGAAGTGAAACCGTAACTGGAGAGGTATTGAAATACTAGTTGGCATGAGGCCAAAGAACACTGAGAAAAAGCGAAGTAGTGAGAGAGGTGGAAAAAGAGGAGAGTTTGACCATGGAGAATTTCAGAGTTCTGAACCTCAGAGATGGAGCGGGTCATGGTGAGGTTTACCCTTTGGGTAGTTCAAGTAAGAGTAGAGATGAAAATCTTGAAAGTTAAGGAGGAAGGATCTGGATAGGGCCATGTAACTGGCGTGAATGTCAAAGAAATAAAAGTTATTGAGTTATGGTGGCAGAAAGAAAGGTGTGCAATCAGTATTAAGGTAGTTGCCTCCTTTTCCTGGCCCTGACAGTTAGAGAACATCAAGAACTAGTGGCCATTCCAGAGGGAGGCAAGAGATATAGTTTCTTTAGGAGAAATCAGGCATGTTAAAGGCATTTAATAAAAAGAGGAAATCTAAGACAACATGATATTGTTAATGATATAGTAGGAATTGGCAGGGAGGGAGGGTGTAGCATGGTGCAAGGAATGGGCAGAACAGGCTAGAGACTGGGAGGAACAAAGGGGTAAGGTGGATGGGACTGATGGTACAGGAAGAGGTCATTGGATAAAAGAAATTTCCACCAATGCAGGTAGTGATTCTGAATGTCCAGGATTACAAGAGGAGAATAGTTATTTGCTAGAGCAGAAAGATTATTAGCAAGAAAAAAACTTGTAAAGTAAATCAGTGTGAAGGGTCTCTTTAGTATGTTGGTATACTTTTAGCACAATCTTCATCAGTTTATTTCAAGCCCTGGAGAGCATTTATTTTAAAAGTTCTGGAGTTTCTCCCTTGCTTCACCCCTTACTCCTACTCCCACCCTGCTATATTTCAAAAGGTTGGTTATGCTTAGTGACCATATAGTTTTCAGCATATTACACTGAGTATTCCCTCCTCCTGGATACTCAGATGCCAGATTCTTCTGGTTCACCTCCTACTTCTCTGCAATTCATTTTCTGTCTCCTTCACTAGTTCCTCAGGGTCTGTCCTTAGCCCTCCATTTCCCTACATGCTCTCCTTTGACAGTCCTTTTCAGTCCCATACCCTCAGCTCTTAACCTCTTTACAGATAACTACCCTTCTGTAGCGGTAGCTCTGGCCTCTATTCCCACATCCCAGTTAACATTTCCAACCACCTAGAAGACAAATCTGCCTAGATTTCCCACCAAAACTTTGAGTTTAACACGTCCAAAACCAAGTTTGTTTTCTTTCCCTGCAAAACCTCCTTTTTTCCCCCTGATTTTACTATTTTTCTCAGTGGTACTGCCATTTGCCCATTTTCCTGTTATCAAAATGTTGATCTTATCATTGGCTGTTCTCTCTCCTTTACCTCGCATACAGTCTGTTTGTAAGCTTGGTTAAATTTCACCTCTGAAACATCTTTCCCCTCATCTCTCTTTCTTCTCATTTAGTAGGATTTCACTTATGAGCACCTGCCTAGATAATTACAATAGCATATTTAACAAGTTATGCCACTTGCATTCTTTGCTTCCTATTCTGTCTATCCTTAATATTTCTTCTAGACTAACCTTACTTATGTATAAATTTGATCATGTCATTCCTCTGCCCAGAAATCTTACCTACCAAGTAAATTAATTATCGTTTGCCTGACATTCAGAGAATCGTGTACAACATAGTACTGCTTTACCTTTTCAAACTTGTCTCACGCCCCCAGATATCCTATATATACTTAAGCTAAATTGAGCTACCAGGTACCCTGAACGTATCCTCTTGATTTTGTTTACACTATTTCTTGTATCTGAAAAGCTTCCTCTCTCCCCCCACCCCCCTTCACCAGTTGCATTCTAGCCAATTTTTTAAGGCCTATTTGAATTGCTACATCCTTCATAAATTCTTCTTTGGTCAATAATGTGTATACTCTTATGGACCTTACATAATACCTGTCTAATGTGCTTTTTTAAAGAAATTGTAGTAATTTTTGTTGTATGCTTTTCCTAGATTATAAGTTCCACGAGGGCAGGAACAATAAGCTTCATATACCTCCCTTTGCCTAACATATTGCTGGACACAATAAGTGCCTAAGAAATGTGGCACTTCATAAGTTGAAGTATGTGAAAACTTGACAAATATAAAATGCTGGAGAAATATATTATTATCAACATCACTTTACTTATTAACATCACTTTACTTATTAACAGCTGCAAAGAAGGGGCGCATCGTCTCTGATGCAGATGACTCTGACAGTGATGCTGCATCAGAAAAATCTACCAAAAGACAGAAAAAGATGGTAGCATCAGAGAGTGATGATGATGACGCTGGGAAGGAAGAGACTGGCAAGAAGAGTGAAGAGAAAGATCTGTTTGGGAGTGACAGTGATTCAGGAAATGAAGAGGAGTAAGTGACAGTTTAAATGTATTTGAATTTCCAGAGAATTCGTACAAATAAAGTTCAGGAAAACTTTGTATATTTCAAGTGCATTGAGTTGCCTATTAGGCTGACAGTGCTATGACAATATCCTGAATTTTTATGATCTGTTGGTGTAGCGCCAAGGCCATGTTCACAGCGCCTAAGGCAGCTATGAATATGCTGGTGCACTTCTGAATCACAAAATATAACAGACTCTACATGGAAGGCGAAACCAAAACATTTATCCCAACACCAGAAAGCCAAATCCATCACAGCAACAAAGAAGTCTGTACACATTAGCAATGTGGGCACCAACATCCCCAGGCCTTCCCTCCATTAGGGCCTGCCCACAAATGAACACCCTCAAGCAAAATCACTCCCTCTCCCACTCACGCTCCCTGCTGCTGCTGCTCCTGCTGCTGCTCCTCCTGCTCCCTGTCTCTCTCCCCCAGCTCTGACTGCTCCGTCTCACTTCCTCTCAGCTCTGTTCTACCTGTTCAGCAAGCTCCTCCCACCACAGGCTCATGTGACTCAGACAGGTCACATGGGCCTATTAATGGATAGGAAAGGTCTTCAGATTGTATTAACAGTACATTAACAATACTCCCATTGCATTAACAATACAGTTAGGATCTGGATTTTTTGGATACTTTGGAAATGAGGAAGCAGCCCAACGTAGTGGTGCACGCCTGTAACCCCTGCTACCAGGGAGGCCGAGGCTGGTGGATCATTTGAGCTTGAAAGTTCTGAATTACAGTGGGCTAAGTTGGTCAGTGTTCCCTGTGAGTCCAGCATCAATCTGGTAAGCCTCTCCCAAAGGCAGACCACCATACTGCCTACAGAGGGGTAGAAACAAAGTGACTGAAATCTCTGCTGCTTATGAGTAATGAGATCAGGCTTATGAAAAGCTCCTGCCTTTTTAGCCTGGGCAGGATAAAGAGACACAAGTCTCATGTTCCTCCTCCAGCTGAAAAAAGAAAAGGAAAGAAAATGAAGAAACAAAAATAACTTTTCCCCTATTTATATCTTTTACAGAAACTTGATAGCAGATATATTTGGAGAATCTGGTGATGAAGAGGAAGAAGAATTTACTGTAAGTATAATGTGAAACATTTGCTTTTAGAGCACATTGGATTTTTTTTTATTCTCAGATCAACTTACCTAGCCCTGACCTCTCTCCTAACGTCTGAATTCACATCTCCAGCGCTAAGTAGACATCTCAGATTGCTGCATGTTCATTGACACGTCTAAAACAGAACTCACTGTCTCTCCCCAAAAAACCTTCCCTCTTCCTGGATTTCCCTATCGTTGTCTAGGGCACCACCGTCCTCCCAGCTATCCAGGTGCACAACCTAGGTGTCATTGCTGACTCCTTGCTCTGTTTCACCCCTCCACATCCAAGTCTGTTGCCAAAGCCCGTTGATTTTACCTTAGCAGCATCTCTTATATATGGCCGCTTCTCCCTCTGATACTGCCTGCCACCACACTAGCATAGGCCCTCATCACAACACACCTGGAATGTTGCCATAGCTTACTGGTTGGTTTCCCTGCTTCAGATCTCTTCCCACTACAGTCTACCCTCCAGCTGTCAAAATTATTTTCCTAAAGTGAAGGTCTGACCATGTCACTCTTGTTTACGCTAAACTCCAGTGTTTCCCTGTCATCTCAAGCATCAAATATGAAATCCTTTCTTTAGATTTTAAAGCCCTTCACAACCTGGCCTTTTCCTACCTTTCCACTCTTTTTTGTGTCTTACATCCTTCCTAAGCCCCTAATACTGTATGATTTAGTGACACTGACCTAACTTTTTCACCCACAAGATTCTATCTCCAGACTCTAGACATTTTCTTTGACTGCACTTCAGGCTCAGAATATTGTCCCTCCTCACCCGTGTCCTGGCTTCCTTCAAGTCCCAACCAAAATCTCATATTCTATGAGAAAAACATTCCTTATTCCCCCTAATGCTAGTACCTTTTCTCTATTGACTATCTCGAATTTATCCTGTCTGTATCTTGTTTGTCCATAGATATTTACATGTTGTCTCCCCCATTAGACTATGAGCTAATTGAAATGAGGGACCCACTTTTGTGTTTCTTTATATCCCTAGTGCTTAGCACATAGTAGGTATGTAATCAGTGCTTATGGACCAGCTGACTTGATCCAAATTGGGGTAAAAACCAATAAATCTAACAGGTCTCATCAATTAGGATGGGCATATAACTTTCACTTTGTTAAAATTCTCCTTTCTTGTGTCTCTTATGCCAAAGGGCGTGTGTGTGTGTGTGTGTGTGTGTGTGTGAGAGAGAGAGAGAGTTGTGTCTGTATGTAAAAGTGTACAGGGGAATACCCATTCAAGAAGCAACAGAGAATAGGATCACTATAACTAACGTCTGCTGCCTCTGACAGGGTTTTAACCAAGAAGATCTGGAAGAAGAGAAAAGTGAAACACAAGTTAAAGAGGCAGCAGATGATTCCGATTCTGATGATAACATAAAAAGAGGAAAACAGTAAGTCCATATGTGAGCAAAATGTGTTTTATAAAAGATTTTTAGAATTGAGGACAAGTGTTTATCCAGTTTATTTTCCCTCCTGTTTGAGATAATAGTTGTAATATTTATTGATCATAGTTGCTTGGGTCAGTATAGTCTTGATGTTGTTCATATCCAGAATCTTAAAAACTAGATTCCTAACTGCAATACAAAGGACAAACCAATACCACATTTTTTTCTTTTATCAATCCCAACTTATTCTGCCCTAAGCTGACCCATGAAGCCAAGAGGAAAAGTATTAGCCTTACTAACAGGGTTTTGTAATATGAATTAATATGAACCAACCATTAGACCATTTCTTTATATTACCTTTGAACTGAAACAGATTTGAACTCATAGCAATAATAACAGATAGTGCTCGTTGTGTGTGCCCGGCATTGTGCTAAGCACTTTTTATAAATAGTATTTGATCTTCTCAGCAACCCTGTGGGGTGGACGCTGCTATTATCTTCATTTTGTGGATGAGGAGACTGAGGTAAAGAGAGGTTGAGGACTTGCCCAGGGTTACATAACTAGTAAGTGTTGGGGCTAGCTTTGAACTCAGGTCTTCCTGACTCCAGGCCCAGCACTCTATCCACTGAACCACCCAGCTGCCTCTATGTACATATTTTTGGTGGGCTTTGCAGTATGTTGTCCCGTTTTGAATTTTGTTTCAAAATATCACTTTCTATTTGAATCACACTTTATTTTGCAAAGCACTTTCATCATCTGTGATCTCGTTCTGTTTTCCTAAGAACCCGGTGAAGGAGTTATAAAGAAAATGGTATCAGCCCATTATACTAATGAAGAAGCTAAGGCACCTGATGGTTAAGTGATTTGTCTAAGACCGTACTGGCCACAAGTTGGTAGAAGAAGTGAGACTTCAATCCAAGACTACAGAGTACATAAGTGCAGTGCTCCTAAGCGTCTTGGTATAGTAGAACTGGAGTTGGATCCAAAGTCTGAGAACTTACCTTAAACCCTGGACCTCCCTTATTCTTTCATCTGTAAAATAGGAATAATATTTATACTGCCTCCCTCATGGGATTATTTCCTCTGTTCCATAAGGCCTGTTATAAATGCTTTTGACGAAAAACAAGTCTGAAAGACTTTAGAACTCCAGTCACTGCAATGATAAACTGAATCTAAAGGCCCAAGGGTGAAACATTCTGCCCACCTCCTACCAGAGAAGTGATAAGATTTAAAATGCAGAATGAGGCCCATGTTTCTAGATGTGGCTGGTTTTTTTTTGCCAGACTATGTAATATATGTTATGGGGTTTTCTTTTTATTTTGTTGTTCAGTGTTAAGAGAGGGGTAATAGGAGGAAGAGATAGTAAATGCTTATCAAAAAAAGTTTTTTAAGCCATTACAGAAAAGTCAGGAGATTCACAAATGTACAATTTCCCTTCAATAAGAGCAGTTCTTTTTGAATTTTTTGCAAGCTCAGGGCGTGTCTTGTCTTGAGGTTAGTGCCTGTATGTAATAAGCAAGTTGTTTATCTTGCAAATACTATACTTAGTATACTACATATGCTAAGTAAGTAAAATGCATCTTAAAACAGCATTATAAATTTTCATTTATCTTCAGTAATGTAGCATCCAAAATTTGGTCACACTTCATCTAAAACGTACTAGACTGTAAGTTCCTTGAACACAGGGGGCCCATCTGGTTTATTTCTGTACCCCTAGAGCACCTAGATCAATTCAACAAGCATTTCTTAAGCATCTACTATGTAAAGCACCAGTAGGCATGAAATAGTCATTGCCCCCCCAAGCCCCCCTAAAAAGACTCAACACATTTTTTACTGTTTGTAGAAGTAGTTTAAAACAGACAGATAAAGAATCTTATTATTAAGAGAGTACTGTGTACTCCACATTTGGTTATTGGTTTAAGAAATATCTTTATTTTCTGGTGGTAAATTATTAGAGGTGAAAGTGTCATTAAAGGGTTTGTGGTGTTGTAAATACCTACAAGCCAGAAGCATATCCCAGAGTTGAAGTTTAAAATGCTTATGTAAGTTTGTAGATATGAAAAAAATGGTAGTGGTAGAAGGCTTTTCATGACATCTTCACTATACCTAATTTTATCTTCCATGGACTCCAGTATGGACTTCATGTCAGATTTTGAGATGATGCTGCAGCGTAAGAAGAGTATGAGTGGAAAGCGTAGGCGAAATCGTGATGGTGGAACTTTTATTAGTGATGCGGATGATGTAGTTAGCGCCATGATTGTTAAGATGAATGAAGCGGCCGAGGTAAGCTCTGTCATGTTCTAAAACAAATCTTTTTGAGCTCCGTGTTAAAGAAGCTCTTGTTTCTTCCATTTAATAGCTATTCAAATAGTCTGCCTTCTTGGTCTAAATTTTGAGAATACAAGTATTTCCAAGTTTTCATTTATCTAAAACAAAGTTTTATGTCATGAATTTTTTCACTAAGTAAATAAAAAATATTAAAATGGTTATCATGGAATCAGTATTTGTTTTCTTGGGTTTCAGTAGTATACTAAGAAGTTTCAGATTTTTCTGCGTGAGAATCATTTTAATGGTCATGGTCATGGAATCCAGTTTATTTCCCTACGTCAATAGAATACTAACCTGTCTATGTAGATATAGGTGCCTTATTTTTCCTTTAAAGATATTCCAAGTAGATCCCACAATTTTTATTTGTCCCACACATTTCAATATTATCCAGTTCTTAGGGTTACAAAATTCTTCCTAATGTCTAAAACAGATGTCTCTGGCTTCCTGTTAAAGCCTGTATTGTTGTGCAAACTGTCTGAAAAGTTAATGATTTATTCCATATTTTAGCTAAAATAATTTCTTCTTTGTTTGGCTCTCACTTTATTATGACTGGTAATAGTTGTGTTTGACCCACATTCAGAAAGCTATGAATCACATAATTTGGGCCTTGATGAAAATAGTTCTTTTTTCCTTTGCCATTCTGATCTGTAAGAAGACCATCAAATATATCAAAAGGAACAATTTTGTATTTTTTATTGTGAAACTGAGAACTAGAAGTTCTGTTTTAATCTTTTTAAATTACAAATGACTATTTAAAACAGTAATTTATTCTGTCTGCCTCACTTTTATAGGAAGATAGGCAGCTGAACAATCAAAAAAAGCCAGCACTGAAGAAACTAACTTTGCTACCTACTGTAGTTATGCACCTTAAAAAGTAAGTATCTTGTTTTTCTATTCTCTTAAAAATAGAAATGTTTTTCTCAGTATAAGGATCATGATATAAAACTTGAATAATGTTTTTCTCCCTTATGAAGATCATGGGTGCAGACCAACCTAGCTAAGTTTTGAGTTGGCTTATTACCAGATGAGGTGATGAATTTTTATTTATTTATTTAATATTTTTAGTTTTCCGCATTGATTTTCACAAGAGTTTGAATTACCAATTTTCTCCCCATTTCTACCCTCCCCCCCACTCCAAGATGGCATATATTCTGATTGCCCTGTTCCCCAGTCAACCCTCCCTTCTTGTCACCCCACTTCCCCCAGCCCCTTTTCCCTTACTTTCTTGTAGGACAAGATAGATTTCTGTGCCCCATTGCCTGTATATCTTATTTCCTAGTTGCATGCCAAAACTTTTTTTCTTTTTACATCTGCTTTTAAAACTTTGAGTTCCAAATTCTCTCTCCTCTTCTCTCCTCACCTACCCTCCCTAAGAAGGCATGCAATTCAGCATACGCCACATGTGTATCATTGTGTAAAACCCTTCTACAGTACTCAGGTTGTGAAAGACTAACTATATTTTTCTCCTTATCCTATCCCCCTTCATTCAGTTTTCTCCCTTGACCCTGTCCATTTTCAAAAGTGTTTGTTTTTTATTACCTCCTCCCCTTATCTGCCCTCCCTTCTATCATCCCCCCTTTTTTATCTCTTTCCTCCTTCTTTCCTGTGGGGTAAGATACCCAATTGAGTGTGTATGTTATTCCCTCCTCAGATCAAATCTGATGAGAACAAGATTCACTCATTCCCCGTCACCTGCCCTCTCTTCCCTTCCAACAGAACTGCTTTTTCTTGCCACTTTTATGCGAGATAATTTACCCCATTCTATCTGTCTCTTTCTCCTTCTCTCAATATATTCCTCTCTCATCCCTTAATTTGATTTTGTTTAATTGATCATCCCTGTGCGCTCTTTATATATATTCCTTTCAGCTACCCTAATACTGAGGTCTCATGAATTATTCACGTCATCTTTCCATGTAGGAATGTAAACAAAACAGTTCCACTTTAGTAAGTCCCTTATGATTTCTCTTTCTTACTTACCTTTTCATACTTCTCTTGATTCTTGTGTTTGAAAGTCAAATTTTCTATTCAGCTCTGGTCTTTTCAGTGAGAAAGCTTAAAAGTCCTCTATTTTATTGAAAGTCCATATTTTGCCTTGGAGCATGATACTCAGTTTTGCTGGGTAATTGATTCTTGGTTTTAATCCTAGCTCCATTGACCCCCGGAATATCATATTCCAAGCTGTTTGATCCTTTAATGTAGAAGCTGCTAGATCTTATGTTATCCTGATTGTGTTTCCACAGTACTCAAATTGTTTCTTTCTGGCTGCTTGCAGTGTTTTCCCCTTGACCTGCGAACTCTGGAATTTGGCAACAATATTCCTACGATTTTCTTTTTGGGACCTTTTTCAGGAGGTGATTGATGGATTCTTTCAGTTTCTGTTTTACCCTCTGGCTCTAGAATATCAGGGCAGTTCTCCTTGATCATTTCTTGAAAGATGATATCTAGGCTTTTTTTTTTGATCATGGCTTTCAGGTAGTCCAATAATTTTTAAATTATCTGTCCTGGATCTATTTTCCAGGTCCGTGGTTTTTCCAATGAGATATTTCACACTGTCTTCCCTTTTTTCATTTCTTTGGTTCTGTTTTAGAATATCTTGATTTCTCATAAAGTCACTAGCTTCCACTTGCTCCAGTCTAATTTTTAAGGTAGTATTTTCTTCAGTGGTCTTTTGGACCTCCTTTTCCATTTGGCTAATTCTGCCTTTCAAGGCATTCTTCTCATCATTGGCTTTTTGGGGCTCTTTTGCCATTTGAGTTAGTCTATTTTTTAAGGTGTTGTTTTCTTCATTATTTTAAAATTTTCAGTATTTTTTGGGGTCTCCTTTAGCAAGTCATTGACTTGTTTTTCATGGTTTTCTCACATCCTTCTCATTTCTCTTTCCAATTTTTCCTCTACTTCTCTAACTTGCTTTTCCAAATCCTTTTTGAGTTCTTCCATGGCCTGAGACCAGTTCATGTTTTTCTTGGAGGCTTTTGATGTAGGCTCTTTGACTTTGTTGACGTCTTCTTGCTGTATGTTTTGGTCTTCTTTGTCACCAAAGAAAGATTCCAAAGTCTGAGTCTGAATCTGAGTCCATTTTCACTGCCTGGCCATGTTCCCAGCCAACTACTTGATCCTTGAGTTTTTCGTCAGGGTATGACTGTTTGTTGAGTATAGAGTACTTTGTCACAAGCTTGAGGGGCTGCACTGTTGTTTTCCGAGCTATTTCTACACAGCAAGCTCTGCCACACCAGTGCTGCTCCTCCCCCAAGAACTGCCAACCGGGACTACAACTCAGATCTGAGCAGGCTCTGCAATTGTGCTCTGATCCACCACTTACTTCCTCCCACCAGGTGGGCCTGGGGCCAGAAGCAACTGCAGCTGTAGTTCTGTCCTCAGAGCTGCAGCACCTCTGCTGCCCCTGGAGTGGTGGTCGAATTGCAAACTCCTTTCACTCTGTCCCCGCAATTTTTTTCCCACTAATCTTCTCTGTTGTCTTTGGTGTTTGTGGGTTGAGAAGTCTGGTAACTGCCACAGCTCACTGATTCAGGGCACTAGGGCCTGTTTGGCCTGGCTCCTGGTCTGGTTGGTCCAGGCACATCCCACGCTGGGCTCTGCTCTGCTCCGCTCCCAGCTCCGTGCGATAGACCTTGCCCAGCGACCATCCAGGCTGTCCTGGGCTGGAGCCCTGCTTCCCTCTGCTATTTCATGGGTTCTACAGTTCTAGAATTTGTTCAGAGCCATTTTTTATTGATGTTTGGAGGGTCGTGGGGGAGACCCCTAGGCAAGTCCCTGCTTTCCAGCTGCCATCTTGGCTCCGCCCCCTCAGAGTGATGAATTTTTTGACCAAGCAACTTTCAAACCAACCTACTGAGTTATAATGGGGATGCAGTCCCTGTCAGTGCAGGGACAAAGTCACAGATCTTAGGAAAGTATCTCAAAGCTTTGTAGTGCTGTTAGCTGCTCTGAGATTTAATTCTTACAAAACTTAACTGTCTTTACCATGCATCTGGACATAATTATATAGTCTGTCGAATTGTTAAGCATTTTCCTGAGGTTTCTCTTTCGGTTCTGCCATTAATTGGTGGACCCAGTGCCATGATGCAGATTTTTGTGAAGACTTTGACTGGGAAGACCATCACCCTTGAGGTCAAACCGTCTGATACTATTGAAAATGTCAAGGCCAAGATACAAGATAAAGGAAGGTATTCCACCTGATCAACAACAACTGTGGGCAAGCACCTGGCAGATGGACATACTTTGTGTGACTACAACATTCAGAAGGAGTCTACCCTTCATCTTGTTCTGAGACTTCATGGTGGTACCAGGAAGAGAAAGAAGGCTAAGCTTGCCTTGTGAAGCTCTAGAAGGGTGATGAGAATGGCAGGATTAGCCACATTCGGTGAGAGTGCCCACCTGATGACCGTGGTGCTGGCATCTTTATGGCTAGCCTTTTTGACAGACATTATTTTGGCAAGTGTTGTCTAACCTACTGCTTCAACAAGCCAGAAGTCAAGTAAATGTGTATGTGTTAATTTAAAACAAAAGTGTTTCATGTATATCTCATCTACTCAAAAAAATTCCTTAAGATTCACAATCATTATTTCTCTTGGAACTTTTCTTTGCAGGCAGGACCTTAAAGAAACTTTTATTGATAGTGGTGTAATGTCTGCCATCAAAGAATGGCTTTCACCTCTACCAGATAGGAGTTTGCCAGCACTGAAGATTCGGGAGGAGCTTTTAAAAATCCTGCAAGAGGTTGGAGCATTATTTCTACTGACTTTTATCCCCAGATATTGTCTACATTTATTCTTTTTACCATTGTTTTGCAAACTTTTTTACCTTGTGACATACTTGTATATTTCTGTTAAGTAACAGTTATGAATATAAGATAGTGGTGCTGTTAATCACATCACTGTGTGCTAATATTGAAGCCTGGAAAAACACATTTTGTATTTTTATTTTGAAACATTTTATGCTAACAACCCTGGGCTGATTTGTGCAACTGAATTAAAAAGTTGAAATTTTTAAGTACCTGACAAACTTTACTTTGCCATTCTTAGTTTTCCATTTATTCTAAAGAAATGCAAGTTTTTTATATCCTTCCCTCCTTTGACGTTGGGTAGATGAACTCTCATACTGCCCACAAATGTTCTGTATGCTCTGAATATTGTTTTATAGCTGGATTTAGAGGTGATAATACCTTTTCTCTCCCCACTCTCCAAAAGCCCTTCCGCCTTCTTGGCTATTGTCCAGAGTGTCCTAACTCTAGAAGTAGTTTTGTTCTGTCGACATGAACTGTGCCTTTTAGTTCCACCAGATTTGATCAGCAGGCTTCTTGTTGCTCTGATAATTTATCGAATGTGCGTGTCTGTGATTTCCAGCTGCCCAGTGTGAGCCAGGAGACCCTGAAGCACAGTGGTATTGGACGGGCAGTGATGTATCTTTATAAGCATCCCAAGGAGTCCAGACCCAACAAAGACATGGCAGGCAAATTGATCAGTATGTAAATGTTTTCAAAGTAGCACCTTTTCTTCTGTATTAACTTCTGTCTAACATATAGCCATCTGTCTAAAAAAAAATGAGAGGGAAATCCTGATTGTGTTTCATGTGCTGAAGCTTTGGCTCTATCTTCACTGATTCCTGTTTAATTTCTGTAATATGTTAATGCCAATATTAATTACCTCATGTTGCAAAAATAGAATTACAAAACTGAACAGTGAATATATAAAAAGTTTCTTTCTACCTGTTTTAGTCACCCGATGGGTAACTCTTATTCTTAATAGTTCCATGTCTGAAAAGGTAGAGCTCAACTTAGTCATTATTTCAAAGATGTGCCCAAATTTTTTAGCAATATGATTACGAATAATTTTGTGCTTTTTGTTAGTGGGGTAAGGAAAATGAAAGAACTGCTTTTATTTGTATGTAAAGGCTTCTTCTTTTTCAACCCATTAAGTTTCCTTAGCCTTTATCTGTATAATGCCTACACAACTGATTGAAAAGTAGAACATTGAGTCCAATACTGCTTTATTTGGGTGTCTGTAAAGACAACTATAGTTCAGTCAAATCTTAGAAACTAGGGGCAGCTAGGTGGCGCACTGAGTAGAGCACTGGCCCTGGAGTCAGGAGGACCTGAGTTCAAATCTGGGCTCAGACACTTGATACAGGTACTAGCTGTGTGACCTTGGGCAAGTCACTTAACCCCAATTGCCCTGCCCGCCCACCCCCCACCCCCAAAAAAAAAATCTTAGGAACTACATAGAGGCAGGTAGCCTGGTTTGAATTAACTTTCCGTTGCTTTGTTAGCTTCATGACCATACACAAGTTGCTTATCTTATTTGAGCCTCAGGAATTTGTAAAACATGTATTAGCTATTTGATATATTTGTGGCAAGGAAAACATTTTGCAAACCTTGAGATAGCATATGAGTATGAGTTATTTTTAGGCTGACTGTATATCACTAAACTGACAGGAAATTGGTTTGGGGACAAGGAATGAATTAATGTACCACAGCCTTTTGAGTCTTCAAATTTAGAAAATTAATCTATTGTGCTCAACTGTAAAATGATCCTAAAATCGTTTAACTTTCAAAGGTAGGGTATTGTAAGGGCTTTGAGTATATTCAGTCAGGAAGAGGGAGGAAAGCATCTTTATGATCATAAGCAGACATGTCCGTAACAGCTGGTCCTTTTGTTTATATTGTAGATGAGTGGTCTCGGCCTATCTTTGGCCTCACCTCCAACTACAAAGGGATGACCAGAGAGGAGAGGGAGCAGAGAGATCTGGAACAGATGCCTCAGCGTAGACGAATGAACAGGTAAGAGAGAAGGTCACCCAGCTCCAATTTCATGCATTGCAACCCTTTGTGCATCCATCTCCTTCTCCTTGGTAGTGAGTATTCATACATTAGAAAATCTGAAAGTTTATCCCAACATGATCATCCTTTCCGTTTTATCTACTTAACCAGTAGAACTCTGAAGTAATGCTGTGAAATTTAGTAATGAAGATTTTCCTCCTGAAGATTCAGCTCAGAAAGCATTTCTTAATACCATAGTGTAAATAAAGGATATTACCTACACTGAAAAGCTCAATGTTTCAACTTGATTTTCTTCATAATAAAAAAAAATATGAAACTTAACTTTTGATTTTTGTCTGTGTAGTGCTGGTGGTCAGACACCACGAAGAGATCTGGAAAAGGTGTTGACAGGAGAGGAAAAGTAAGCTTTTTCTTTTTTTTTTTTTTTTCTACAAAAGATTCAGTATAACTTAATTTGCCTGCCTGCTCTGCTTAAAGAGAAAACATAAAAAAAGTTAAACTAATACTATCCAATGTTTAAGAGTTTTGCTAGTTCCTTTTTTTCTTTTTAAATGTTTTATTGATTGTTTTTGTTTGTTACCTCGCTGACACTGCCCAATTACTCCACCCCCCCCCAAAAAAAACCCCAAAACTTCACTTTTCAGTGATACTATCAACAAGTCACCAAGTATTTATTAAATATTCGGTTTGTGCTAGGCCCTGTGCCAAGTATTGGAAATACAAAGACAAAAATAGTCCTCTGTCTCCGGGAGCTCACAAATGGGGAACACAACATGTAAATAGCTATGTACAGTAGTGCTTTTGTTTTAACAAAGCTTGCCAATTTTATCTGATCAAAATAATCTGTTTTATCTTTTATGCTGACTTGTATCCCTTATTTAGGATAGTTGTAGTTGGCAAGATAAGATTCCTCTTTCTAATTACCTGTGATTTTTTTAAAGTAATATAACCTTTTATGTTTAGGTTATCTAAGTTCTTTTATACTTAAGTTATCTAGGTTATATATTCTATCTGGAATTTATTTTTTGGCATATGGTGTGAGACGCTGATCTAATTCTTTCAAACTGCTTTCTGATATTCCCAGATTTTTTGTCAAAAGGGCTTTCTTGCCCCGATAGTTATTGTCCTTGAGTTATTGAATACTATTCATGTTCAGTTTCATTTGGGTCTTACTTACCTAATCTTCCACTGATTAACATTTCTATTTTTAATCCTGCCTCTTTAGATTATTTCTCTTGAAAGTTGTGACATTTTTTCCTCTAAATTAGAGGTATCAAACTCACGGCTCTTGGCAATTGTTTAACAAAATAAATGAAAATTCAATACAGCATCAACAATGTTAATTTGTGGTTTTCTAAGTCAATATGCTGCCCCCAGAGATCACTTTCCTTTGGAGTTTGACACCACTGAACTAGATTAATGTCTCTGAACCTTTTTTGTGTTATAGACTCTTTTGGCAGCCTGGTAAGACTCACGGACTCCTCAGAATAAGAATAATGTTTGTCTTTTTATTTTTTCTATTTTATAATTAATTGCTCTCCTTGTTTTGCTCATGTTACTTTGCATCAGTTCATACAGGTTTTCCCAGGCTCCTGTTTTTATAGCACAATAATATTTTAATCACATTTATATACTTCAGTTTGTTCAGCCATTCTCCAATTGATGGGTGCTCCCTCAGTTTCCAGTTCCTTGTCACCACAAAAAGAGCTGCTGTAAATATTTTTGTATGTATAGGTCTTTTTCTTCTTTTCTTAATCTGTTGAGTAAAGATCACTTAGTCTGAGGGTATGTATGCACAGTTTAATACCATTTTTGCTATTTATTAGCTTTTGGAGTATACACAGTTTAATAACTTTTAGTGTTAATAACACATTTTGTGTGTTTCTGCACTACAGATAATGCTTGCTCCTGAAATTTTTGAACATAGTTCCAAATTGCTTTCCAGAATTGATAGACTGCTTTACAGTTCCACCAGCAGTGCATCAATGTTCCTGTTTTCCCACAAATGCTAGTCCTCTAGCATTTGTCATTTTTCCAAGTGAATTTTTATTATTATTTTCTCTGGGTCTATGAAGTGACCCTTTGTAAACCTGTCCATTAATTTGGATGTTACTGCTATTTTTATTATATTGGCAAAGCCTGGCCATATGCGATGAGTATTTCTCCAATTATTTAATTCTTCCTTTATTTCTGTTGTAGTCACATAAGTCCAGACTGTGCTTTTGTAAAATGACTCAAGTATTTTGTGCATTTTGTAGTTATTTTGAATGGAATTTCTTTTTCTCTCTTTCCTGTTGGGTTTTAAGAGTAGACATTTCCTACTACTTTGCTAAAGTTGCTAATTGTTTTAATTTTTTTTTCATTGCATTTCTAGGCTCTTCTCAAACTAAATCATCATACCTATCATCTGTAAATAAAGACAGTTTTTTGCCTCCTCTTTGCTTATGCTTAGTTCCTTAATTTCTTTTTCTTGTGTTATTCTTTAACTAGCATTTCTAGAACTATACCAGTAAGTTTTAAATGTCATTTGTTATGTGTGCGTGTGTGTATGAATGGATGGATGTATTACTAGTGCTTTACAGCACTGTTCTTTTTCTTTTTTTTTTTAATTAAACACTTCATTTGTCTTCCTTGGACACTGTACACAATTAGCAGAGTATTTTAGATCTAGTTTTGCTTCTGTTTCCTTGAAATGTTCATTCCTTTGGCTAAGAAGGAAACTTAAAGGTCTAATTTTGTTGGGAAGATTTGTGTGGATTTCTGCACTACAAATAATGCTGATTCTTAAAGTTTATCTTTTTAAGACTTAGCCTTTTAAAAAGAAACACTTTCCTTTTCTCTATCCCAGAGCTCTTAGACCTGGAGACCCTGGTTTCTGTGCTCGTGCCAGGGTACCAATGCCCTCCAACAAGGACTATGTTGTCAGACCCAAGTGGAATGTGGAAGTAGAATCATCGAGGGTAAGTGACAACACAAAAGGAAAGCAAGGGTCTCTTTTATTGTCCTGTCTCACCCACCTGTCATCTACATGTGTGTTTAGAGAGGCCCTAGTGTTTTCCTTTCCAGCCAAACCAAGTGCCCGGAAGCAGTACAGAGATTGTCGAGAACATGATCATTTGTGAAGATGAGAATGCTTCTGGCTTCAAACAGCAGTCTTTTCCATGAAAAATCTTCTTAATCCATCTTGCCCTACATGAGCCTAGTGTCCTAGGATATCTGAGCAATTAATCCTGGAAATGAATGAAACTACTTTCACGTGATCTTAACCAGTTTCATTAAATCTGTTAGAAATTAAGGGTTGAAATTGTGAAATCTGTTGAAAATAGAATGTTAGATGAAATTAGCCAAATGGGCCTTTATTTCTTTAGTTAATTTTTGTCATATCCATTAATTGAAAATACTGTTTCTAGTCTGGTATTCTTAGAAAAGGCTTAAGCCGCTTGGAAAAACACAAGAGGCGATTTGCAGAGCAGAAACGACTGAGCAAAATGCATCGGGCTGTCAAGTTCAGCATTGAAGGCAACAGGATGCCCTTGTAAACCTGAGCTTATCAGAGAGGTATCTCTGAGGAAGTGTGAACTCCTGCATGTGCTTTAGCTAATAGCATTTTATGGAGTGTAGAAAGTGTGTTCATTATCATAACCAGGAATGCCAAACTGTCATTTGTGATTATGACCCTAACATATTTCATGAAATTCAAGTATCCTTGAATTTGTCATTATAGACTATAGATTGCAAGTGCCTTTCAGAGTAATTTTGTTCAAATCATGTTTTTAAGACAATGTTTTTGAGTCCCTGAGGGATAACAAGGGAGGTAACACGTTGAAAAATCACAGGTTCAGAAACTGCTTTTTAAAAACTTCTTTCTATTATGTCTTACTGAGATGGATACCCAGTCCTTTTCATAGACATGATAAAGGCATAATAGATAGGTCCCGAAACCCTCTTTCCCTCTTACTTCTCTCTTCCTTTCTCCATCTCCCTTTCTGTGCATCTTCTCATTTCCCCTTCTTCCCTGCAGAGCCTCTCCCCTCACCCATATTCCCATTTCTTTCTGCCTCCCTCATCTCTTTTGTCTTTCTTCTCTTCAAATAAATCTCTTCTTTCTACTTCTGAATTTTCTTTTCCCTTCTATTATTAGCTCTCCTCTCAGTTGCTGCCATCTAGTGTCAAATTTGAGAACTGTAACATGCCTAAAGAGGAAAGCATTCACTCAACATACATGAAGTACCTTCTGTGTGGTGTCAAGATGCATTAAGTGCTATCCATCTGTGTATTTCAATTTCATTGGATTAAGATGAATTGCTACATAGCCTGTGCCTTCAAAGATCTTTACAGTATAGGAGAGATCATAGAATTTTAGAGGCAAATCTCAGAGATCATCTTAGTCTCCAGGTTACCTTTTTTTGTGTCATAGATTGTCTTCATTAGTCTTGTGAAAATTTATAACTTCTTCACAGGATAATGTTTTTAAATGTATAAAAATACGTAAATTTACAAAGGAAATCAGTTCTATTGACTTGAAATACAGTTAGCAAAATATTTTTTAAAAAGTAAATTTACCTCAGGTTAAGAACCCCTGACTAGTCTTAACTCCCTAAGTTTGCAGGTGAGTTCACAAAGGTTATGAAACTTCCTAAGAGTCTCATTCTGGCAAGTGCTAGAGGCCAAAAGATATATGGGCAGGCACACAATATCTCCTTGATTTGGAAATTGTATTTCTTCCTCTCTGTGTACTGGGGCAGCAGTTGTGCTACCATGCTCATAGGAGCTAACTGTATTTTCAGAGATAAACAGTGCAGTATAGGAGTATCCTCTTTCAGCCTTCTACAAGGAGGGGGAAAGCTATAGGGAGTCTAGGATAATAAAATTTTTTATAAAGGACAGATTTTTAATAAGGGAAAATGATGACCGTTTTCTTGGACTCCAGAATACCTAGGAGTTACACATGATCATTTTAGGGTATAAAAGAACAATAGTAGAGCTGTTAAATACAAAGGATAGCTAAGGATAGATAATACAGTTAAAATGTCATAATTTGTAGTGATAAATCTGGATTTGTCCATTTTTTAGACCAGTTTTAGAAGTCTTAAGTCCCTTCAATTAAGAAATTTCTTTTTCCCCCTTTGTAAATATTCTTGCATATAAAACAAGTTAGAGTTAGTTATTACTCATTTCTTACTGTTTAGATTCTGTTAACTTGTCATTGGTATTTTCTTCTCCTCTTAGGCATAATATGTCCCCATTGTCTTGTAAGATTTGTCCCTTTCATGCCCTGTGTGGTATTGTGGGTTTTAAGTGGTCTTATTATGAGCTTAATTTTAATCAAATAGAATAGGGAGGGGTTGCTGTTTTTTTCCTTTTAACCTATGAGTCAGTCACCTTAGGAAATTTTCCATGTACTAAGTAACGATAAATAAGCACTGGCACTAAACATTCCTTTAGCTCTAATGCAATATCATAAATATGTGAATTATTGTTACCACCTGCTGTGCGCATTTGTCATGCTAGTCCTTAGCCCACCAAAGCATCTTGTTGGAATTGTAGATCTAACTAATTTGACTACTGTATTTCCATTGCTGGAAGAGAAAACTGTGTGTGTTCAATTTCTGCTGTTTTCTTAACTATTTTTTTTAATCTGTTAGTTTCAGGGGACTTCTAAGAAAGGAATCAGTCGATTGGATAAACAGATGCGGAAATTCACAGATATACGGAAAAAAAGCAGATCTGCTCATGCAGTGAAAATCAGCATTGAAGGCAATAAAATGCCATTGTGACCTTGCTGATGTTTCTTCATCTCTACTGTAAGAAATGCACCATTGGACTCTTGGGAAAGGATGACATTTTAAATTTTTTTAGTGTATCTGTAAATTGTTGGTTCAACTTCCGTATCATGTCCTTGGACTAAGACTCCAAGGGCATCTCTCCCAATTGTATTTAAACTGTTCTGTTGTGTACTTTGTACAGATGAATACTCGTTGTACTACTTCAGACTTTAGACAATAAATGCCCATCTGGTTTTGGGAAGCCGTCTCTTCATTGTTTCAGAAGAAATGCGTACATAATGGAAAATCATATGGCATGTTTTATTAATTATAGAAGTTAGAAGAACTATAGCTATTTTGGAAGATTTTTTTAACATTCTTTTATTTTTTCCATACTCTTTAGATTGCCAGGTTGCCTAATCCATTTGATTTTATGTGTCTAGGGTTTTTTGGAGTAGCCTACAGTGCTAAGTCCCAGAAAGATGAGCCTATACAGCAGCAATTCATTCTCCAATTTATAGAAATAGGGCTGTAATAATTAGAGAAGCAACAACCTCAGTTATCCAGCGCACAGCCAAGAGACTTGAATATAGACTATCCTTCCTCCTGTTCCCCAAAGATTACATGTATCAGAACAAAAGAGATATCACAGATTCACTAAAGGCTCATGCATTTTTCTCATAGGAAAGCCCCCGGGCCCTAACTCACACAAGGCCTGATTACTCTTATTTTAGACATTCTAATAAACTTAATTATCTGGTTTCATAGGACATAGAGTGACAGCAACAAAGTGAGGAGGGAATACTGCTGAGGTGGGTGTGCTGACAACAGAGGAAGAAAACTTCTTTATTCACTGGATCTGTTATCTCACTGATTTGGGGCCCCACCCTACAACAGTGCAATTTGAAATCCATTATAGCTTCTCATCCTGTGTGAGTGATTCTTGTCTTTGTACTTCCATAAATTCTCCAGAAAGGATTTACCCGGTGTACCTGAGATCATCCTCCAGGTTGGGTTTTTTATTGTTGTTTTTTTTAACATTGTATGGATACCAATATAGCCCCGAGGCCAATTCTTATAACAAGACAGAAAAACCCATTTTGGCCCATTTTAGCAGAGGGACAAAAAGACTCCACACCTTGCTGACCTTTGGAGTTCATCAGTGGAGTATATAATACAGGACAAGAATTGATGTCCCTTATGATAACCTCAAATCATTAAGGAAAAGAGATTCCCGTTTCAAGAGATAAGTAAGCATGCAAATTTTGAAAATACTTCCAACAAAAATGGTTACATTGCTGAAATGAATCTCCTTAGAAAACTGATAAGCAATGAAAATATCCCCTGACAGTATCAGATATATGCAGTGTACCTCCCAGAAAAATAATAAAGATTAAAATTCTTTCACCAAGTTCAAACATTGCTAGTCTTTGGATAAGAAATCTAGGGAATATGGTCCAGGTTTGTATTTCTTAGTATTTCTGTTCCTGACAGTGGGATTAAGGAACTTTTTTTTTTAATTTTTTTAATTAAATTTATTTATTTAACATATTTAGTTTTCAGCATTGATTTTCACAAGAGTTTGAATTACAAATTTTCTCCCCATTTCTCCCCTCCCCCCCACTCCAAGATGGTGTATATTCTAGTTGCCCTGTTCCCCAGTCAGCCCTCCCTTCTGTCACCCCACTCCCCTCCCATCCCCTTTTCCCTTCCTTTCTTGTAGGGCATAAGAAACATTTTAAAGAAGACCTATCTTCCACGCTTGTGGGAGAGTGGCTCCCACTGTTTCCTGGTCTACATTAGTCATTGCTTCATTCCGGGCCTGTCTTTCCACACCAGCAAAAAGTGTCATCCTAATCATGTTGCTACCTCGGAATCCTCTCATTTTCCTATTGTAATGGCAGCAGGCTCTCCTGAATACCGTTTCTTGTGGACAGCAAGCAACAGTAGGGCGTGCCCCGAAACAACTGCGATGCTATGGAGGTAGTGTGGGGTATCTGGTCTTTATGAACATGTCATCAAGTGTTAAGCGCTTACTGTCTACCAAGCATTTTGCTAAATACTGAGTATACAAAGAAAGGTAAAAATAGTCCTTGTCTCCAAGGAACTCATAATCTAATAGGTGAGGCAACATGAAAACCACTACATACAAATAAGCCATATACAAGATGAAGTAGAGATGCTCTCAGAGAAAAGACATTAGCATTAAGGGGCACCAAGAAAGGCTTCTTGCAATAGCTGGGACTTGATAAAGAGGAAGAAATTCCTAGGCAAAGAAGACAGCCAGTGAAAATGCATCCAGGAAATGGAGTGCTGTATGCAAGGAACAGCAAGGAAACCAGTGTCTCTGTATCACAGAATATATGGAAAAGAAGGAAGGGTCCAGGTTATGGAAGGCTTTGAAAACCCAAAAGGATTTTATATTTGATTTCCAAGATAACGCTGAAATTTATTGAATAGAAGAGACAAGATTAGATGTACTTTGGGAAGGTCAATTTTGACAGCTGATTGAAGGGTAGACTGGGGTGGGGATAGATGAGGCAGGGAGACTAATCAGAAAGTTAGATCATGAGGCCTATGTAGACCAGATATTTTGCCTATGTAAAAAAATGGGGTATTAAGAGTTCTAAGGGATAGCTGGCACAAACCCTTCATAATAGAATGATAAGCTTAAATTATTACAATAGAAATGCAGGTGGCAAAAAACTGTAGAGATTCAGGTCTCTTGGATTAACCTTGTCCTTTTTCTCAAGGTTAACAGGTGTATCCATCACAAGCCTTACTTGGCACTCAAATGCTTAAAAGTTCTCATGGTGAAAAGGGGTAGGGCATATCCCACTCTTTCAAAAATTCTCCCTTTAGTTCTGTGCATTTTGTTTCACTTTCATCATAATAGGTTTTGTAGAAAGAGTCACCGTAGGATCCCTTTTAACACCAAGCTCCTGTAGAGCATTTAAAATAGGATCTGATATATAAAATCTTAATTTGCATGGCATTTTTAAGGAGTATTACTGCTCCATAAATCAAAGTACAACTTTAGTCACTCAAGTTAATAGGTCAGGACCAGGTAGTTAGGGTTTTCAGGTTCCCAGGAGCAAGTTGGGTGAGTTGTCTTTTTTTTTTTTTTAATGGAAGGCCAGGCAAGAGGATTTTATTTATTCTTTCATTTGTTGCAATGGACCTGGAGAAACAGAAATGTTATTGCTAACGTATGATTGCCATACTGAGTGGTGGAGTGAGATCAAGATGTGTTGGGACCTATTTTAGCTATGAATGTGAAATCAGTAGGTAGGGTATGTGTTAGATTTGGGGAAGGCTTAGCTCGAAGTCTGCCAAAAGTTTATGGTCATTCTGGGGCCATTTTACTCTCAGCCTTTGTGAACCAGCAAGCCAAGTAGATAGATCTTAGAACAATTTAGAAGCTTCCCTAGGTGGTAAAGAGAAGCACCCACATATATTAAATGTCTGGTTTCTGTAGTTAGAGATGAGTGGGGATGGAGAAAAGGAATGTTCTTGTTGTCTCAAGGGAGTTATGCTATTTGTAGAAGAACAATTCCTCTGGTCCTCCATTGCATGTCTAAACAAGAAGACATTGAAGCTCTTTTCATTCTTTCATAGATATAAAGCTGAAAGGGCCCCTCAGAGGTCATCCATCCAGTCCCATGCCCTCATTTTTGCAGATGAGAAAGCTTAAGGCCCAAAAGTGACTTGCTCAGGTCATATGTTAAACGGCATATTTTCAAGAAATGAAATGAATGAAATTTTCAACAACATTTTATTTAATTGGAATATTAGCAATAACGTCTTCAGTATGATATCCATCTTTTGTGATGCAAAGGTTGACGCGCTTTGCAGGATTCACGTGAACTCAATGCAATAACTCCACATTGCCATCAATTTTCCTATGTGTCCAGACTTTAGGGACACCCTGTAGTAAATGTCTGAGGTCATATTTGAATCCAGGTCCTCCTGATTCAAGAGCCAGTGCTCTATCTGCTGTACCCTCTAGTTGACCCTATATTGTGCTGCATCTCTACAATGACTCCCACCTACCATTCCAGACGTTTTTCACACACTATTTTCCAGCCAAACTGGACTATGCCCAACCTCGGCCTCCCTTCTTTTCCCTTCCTATGTCCTATGGCTGGTATGCATTCCCTCCTTACCTCCACCTTAGATTCCTTATAATAGTAAGGTCTCACCTCAGGTGCCAACTCATACTCAAAGCTTTTCTTAACCACTAACACCGCAGATTTTAGTGTTTTTTCCTTTAAATTACTAGTATCTATCTATTTCTGTATGTGTAGCTATATAGATATAGATGTGTGTGTGTGTTTTGTCCCCCCACCCTGGTGGGGTTAGCATATAGATTGCCCAAAAGGACATGGAGAATGAGACTAGGCCAGGAAAAATTCTAAGGGAATCCAACAGAGAAGCTCTGAAATTCTATAGTTGCATGTTTTTCAAGGGTAATCTGGGAAATGGTCCATTTAATTTTACTGTAATCTGTAAACGTGATGGAGGGAAACAACATGGCTACAAAAATCGCCTGAATCCTTTTTTTGGGCTGGGGGGGAAAGGGAGGGGCAGAAAAGTATGGTTTTTTTTTAAACTTGAAACATCCACCAACTTTTAAATTTGTTTTTCAGTTACTTACATGTGAGCAGATGAATTTGATCATATGAAGTATCCATAACAACTTGTCAATTACTGCAAACTGCCTTCACCTTTCCTTGTCCATTAATCCCTGTACATTTTTTAAACACAGTTACACTGTACTCTCTTCTGGTTTTGTTTTCTTTGTTTTATATTATTTCATAAAGATTGTTTAAAAATTGTATTATAGAATTTTATTACTTTAGTATGCTACAGTTTACTGAGCTAGGACTTATTTGTTGGACGTTTTGGTTTCCAGGCTTTCGCAATTACAAATAAGGTGACAATATGTCTGAACTAATATATCTTTTAATTTTTTGATAATGTTCTAATAATGGGACCTTTGAGTCAAAGCGTATGATTACATTTGTAGCTTTTATAGTGCACTACCAAATTGTTCTCCAAAGCATCCATCAATTTGAAGTTCGATTAAATTTTTATAAATAAGGTATATGTTGGGCTTTTCCTTGGCCTTTTCTAATTCCTGGGCAGCTTTTAAAAAGTGCACAACTGTATAAATCAACAAGCATTTATTAAGCACCTACTATATGCCAGGCACCATGTTAGATACTGGGAATACAAATACAATGAGAGAAACGATCCCTAGTCAAAATGAGCTTATATTCTAATGCAGGAGACAGTAAGGAGAGGCATAAGTAATAATATAAATAAATAAAATAAATATAAAAAGAATGCTTTCATTGGCCATCCCCCAAACCTAGAATGCTTTCCCTTCTCATCTCTGCCTCCTGGCTTCCTGCACGTCCCTGCTAAAATCCTGACTTCTGTGAGAAGCCTTTTCTGATCCTCCTTAATGTTAGTGCCTTTCCTCTCGATTATCTTCTTTTGTTCATATGTAGTTGTTTAGATATTGTCTCCCCATTAGTTTGTGAGCTCTTTGAGGACAGGGACTGACTTTTGCTTTTCTTCACTTAGCCCATCACTTAGCACAGTGCCTGGCAAATAGTAGATGCTTCATAAATGCTTTTTACATGACCGACATTGACAGAGTAAGAATTCAGTGAGTCTCTGTAATTGAGCTTTACAGGAAGAGTTAGGACTTAAAGGGTGTAGGTAAGTATAGAAGAGTTTGCTTGTCTGTGATTTGAACTTCAAGTCTCTGATGTTGCTCTTGGCATATATTTCTATCCCCATGTACCCCCATGAGTTACCTCATATTTCCTTGTCATAGAATGACAACATGTCCTTGTTTTCTCAGGTTTGGTCATGACTGTTCATCACATCTCAGATAGTTAGGAGAACTCGCATGGATGTAGGTAATGGCCCTAGTCTTCCAAATAAGAGAATTGATAACACTGACCTCTTTCTTAGTTTATTTTGTTCCAAATTTAACAAACAACAACATTAATAATGAGAATATCTGAATACAAAGTAGCACAGGAAAAGAAGATTCTTTGCGAAACTGCAAATTTCAAATTATGTATAGAACATACACATATATACTATGTATACACATTTGTATATGTATACATTTGGGGCAGGGAAGGCAACTAGAGTTAAGTGATTTGCCCAGGGTCATGCATCTACAGGGTGTTCTCAATGCACTAACTCCACATTGCCATCAATTTTCCTATGTGTCCAGACTTTAGGGACACCATGTAGTGAATGTCTGAGGTCATATTTGAATCCAGGTCCTCCTGATTCAAGAGCCAGTGCTCTATCTGCTGTACCCTCTAGTTGACCCTATATGTATACATTTTGGATGTATATATATATATATATATATATATATATATATATATATATATATATATATATATATGCATGTATATTGTACACTATGTATATTTATGCTGTGTATCTGTATATAGTGTACATGCATATATGTATGCATTGTATGCATTGTGTACTTGTGTGTTCATGCATGTATATTTTTGTATGTCTATATATGTGCATTGTGTATGTGCATATCTTTCTATATACATGTGTGTACATACATACACACACGTGGGGGGTGGTACTTTCAAAGCTGTCCTGCTTACCTGAACAGAGGTATTTTACTCAGAATTAAGATGAAGCAACCAAGAAAATCCTCTAGATTCAAGTGCAATTCAACTAAACTCTATGTAATTCCTGGCAGATCCACTGCTCCATAAGAGAGCTCAGAGGTACCTTCCTGTTCCTTAGCTTGCTTCCTTCAAGCGGAATGGAGAAGATAGTTTGTGAAGGTGAGACCTAGTTCCCTCCAGGTTTGTTTTTTTTTTTTTTTACCTCAGTTGATTTTGGATTATGAATTAAGTTGTTTCCAGATAATGGCCTATAGTAGCATTTTAAATCTATTATCAAATTATAATATATATCTTTGTAGGTTATTTTTATTTACTAAAAACATGGGGAGCACTTGTCAGCAGGTATCCTCAGCCTTCCATACTAAGTCAACAGGTTTGGCAGTCCTCCTTCCTACTATGAATTGATAGGTATACTCTGGTCAGATCATTTTTCATTTTGAAGCTGGAGTTACATCACTGGCCTTGGTCACAGCTTCAATGGTCTCTTTGATCCATGAAACATAATTAGAAACTCGAGTGTATACGCCATACCTGCCTTCTTCAGCACATCCTTCTCCCCAGCTGACAATACCTAGTAGGTACCAGGTATCCCGGTAGAACACAGCCAGGGGCCCACCGCTATCTCCCTTACAAGAGTCCTTGGCCTCCACACTGTAACCCGCACAGAACATGTTATCTGTGATTATCCTGTGTGTTGATTTCCGGCAGGTTTCCATGCTGATCACTTGTAAATCCACACGCATGAGGAAACGGGAGGAAGGACCTAGGTAGTATGTGGATCCCCACCCGCTCACCATCCCTGTCTTCCCTTCTTTAGTTAGCAGTGTTCCCAGGTTATGGTTGGGAAGGCAAATAGGAAGAATGTATTTGTTAAAAACCACATCTCGGCTCAGATAGAGGAGGGCCACGTCATTGTCAAAATTCTCAAGGACATAGTAAGGGTGTGTGTGAATTTCCTTCACAGGAATCCTCTCTTCGCTTGACTCTTTTAGAAGCTTGTCATGATCACCTACAGTGGTACAAATATAATAACGACAACAACCAGCATTAACATGGTGCCTTCCATGTGCCAGGCAGGCACTGTGCTAAGCGCTTTACAGTTATTATCTCATTTGATACTCACAACAACCCTGGGAGGTAGATGCCATTATTTCACAGTTGGCAGAGGCTAAGTAACTTGCCCAGGGTCACGCAGCTAATAAATGTCCGAGGCTGCATTTGAACTCAGGTCTTCCTGACTCCCATCCCAGCACTATCCACTATGCCACCTAGCAGCCTCAAAAATAAAAAATGACTATGGTGTCTTCAAACACGGAAAACCTGGAAACAATAGAAGCCATATCTTACTCTTCTCTAAATTCCTATTTACATGATAGTCTGAGATATCCCAAATAGCATTTAATTATTCAAGGTTATACTACGGTAAGATTCTAGACTTGGAGTCGGGCTACCCTGAGTTCACATCTCACCTCGCTACTTACGGCATGATCACTTAATGTTTGGAGGTCTTAATTTTGTCACCTCTAAAATCCTCCTAGCACTTCCCTCATAGGGTTGTTGGAACTAAATGAGATGATGTAGATAAAGCCCTCTGTGAACCTTAAGCTCTCTCATGGTTGTTAACAAATCACACAAGTCATGATAGTTATTTCAGGGGGGATCTTCTCTCTGGAAAGAGCCCTCATAGGCAGCATCACATGCTTTTGAATATCCTCAGTGGCAAGAGGCCGTGTGGTATAGTGGATAGAGACTGGAGTCAGGAAGCCCTGAGTTTAAATGCTACTACCCCAATGGAATTGGGCAGCTAAGTGACACAGTGGAGAGAGCACCAAGCCTGGAGCCAGGATGACCCCAAATCCAGACTCAATCACATATTAGTTTTGTGACCCTGGGCAAGTCACTTAACCCTATTTGCCTCAGTTTCCTTATCTGTAAAATGATCTGGAGAAGGAAATGACAAACCACTCTAGCATCTTTGCTAAGAAAACCAAGGTCAACAAAGAATCAAGAGGCTGGAATGACCGAACAGCAACAACAGCGGAGTGGCTTTGTGATCCTGAGAAAGTCACTTAAATTCTCGTTCCCACCAAACAACTTTCTAAAACTTGCAGAGAGGGTGCCTGTTTTCACGGGGGAAAGGAGTTTCCGTGAAGAAAGAGTAGTATATCCTTAATAGTAACAGATCTGTTCTTTGAGGATAGCGCTGCTTTTTGGGATCAAAAGTGATTCAGAGTCACCCGTTAGTAGTAAGAAAAATAATTGCAATAATAATAACAATCAATGCAGCATTTATTAAACACCGCATGCCAGGCACTGACAACTTAGGCTTTAAGGTTTACAAAACACTTTCGCACAACACTCCTGTGTGATTGTTAATATAAGCTGAATCACCAAATTGATAGCTCCTGTTTCATCAAGTGAGAGCTGGGAGGGATCTCAAGGGTCATCTATACTAACCCCTTTCATTTTATAAATAAGGAAACTGAGACCCGGCATGGTTGAGTGATTTGCCCAAGGGTTGTTACACAGTGGCAAAGTCAGGTCCCAAACCCAGGTTTTTCTGACTCCAAATCCCATGCTTCGGCCGCTGCACCAAACACTATTTGGGTTCAGAACAAGATGTCACTGTAAAATGGAGACATCCATTTCCTTTTGCAGCTTAAAAACTATTCCTGAAGGTCTTTACAAGGAGAAATTCCCCCAGACTTTTGAAGCAATGGCAACATCAATTGGCAGAACTGTGCCATCTCTCGCAGTGCAGAGGAGCACAATCATTTGTGTGCGTAAGCTCTGGTGGTTTTGTCAAAAAGTCAGAGACAACCTGCCTCTCATTGACTTCTTTACTGTTGGCACAATTCCTTTTGAATCTCCACAGCGATAATATAGAACTGGGCCCTATTCTGTGCACTCCAAACATTCTTAGCCATTTCATGATTTTAAAAGGCAATGAAAGTGTGGCTTTTCCCCCTTCAGATGATGGTTATTAGACCTCAAGTCAAAAAGGTAGAGCTGCCCTTTTAAGAAATTGTAGAGAACTTAGGGGGACTAATTGAGGTCAAAAGATTTAGAGTTGGTAGGAACCTTAGAAATCACAGGACTCTTGACTTAGAGACGGAAAAAACTTTAAAAACCATGTAAGTCAACCTCCTGATTTTACAGCCAAGGAAACTGAAAATCCAAAAGAAATGTGTCATGCCCAAAGCCAACCAGGCAGTAAATAAGAGATGTGGGATTTGAACCTAGGAATTCCAGCTCCAAATCCCATATTCTTATCATTGCACCACACTTCTAATTGTATTATAATGAACCAGAGGGAGCTTCCAAGTGAACAAAAATCCTGCAGAAATGAAATTCTAGGGAATTCGCCTATTAGATCAGAGAGCATGCACGAAGTGGATAGATGTAAATGTAGTCCCATATGGCTTCCCTTAGTCCAGCCACTAACTCTAGGATAGAATGACCATCCAGCATCAGAGAATCGCCTAATCCTGATATTAAAGGACCTTTAAAATTAAAGATTCCTCCCACTGCCACCCAGGAATAATATGTGTATGAGGAATAAACTGACAGAACAGAATGCTTCCAGTGGAAGAAGAGCTTAAGCGGAGAATAAAGGAATTGCAATTACTCCAAAATTTAGGTATTGATAGTACAATAGTCCGTATTATTTTCTCTTCATTTTATGTGGGTCTGTTCTTTCCCATAAGAGATAAAGTTCACTGGGGCCTTCATTAGCAAAGTTTCCTGGCCATAGTAGGTACTGAGTAAATGATTTACTGATGATTGACAACTTCTGACTTCCCTTGAGTGAAAGCTAAGGCTGTGGGATTTAGCTCAGAGGTATGAGCTCCTGGGCATCTTTGGCAATGGGTCTCACTCACCTAGAGTCACATAGTGTGGCTTCATGCTCTGCAGGCAGTGTGCAGCGGTGACCACCCAGCGACTGCTGATTAAGCTTCCACCACAGAAGTCATGATCTTTTTCATTCCAGATCAAGACCTTCAGGGAGGGAAATGAAGAACTCTGAAGTCACCTTCTCCCTAAGTCACCTTTACATGGTACCCTGCACACACTATTTCTGTTATCACTGCGCACCTTTGTTTATTCATTCGTTAATGATAACAATAAGTCACTGTAAAGCATGTGCTGAGAGCAGCACCAAGACTGAATAAAACATGGAAAAATCCATGCACAGCCAGCCCAGCCCAGCAATCCCAGACTTCCTATGTGTACAGAAGCTTTAACCAAATGAAAGGATACGAGTCTTTTTTTGACCTTGAACAGTAAACAAGCCAATGTGGCTCCTATCTTACGATCTCCTTTGGCTCTCTGTCCCTCCAGAGCCACAGTCAGATTTTTAGGAAAGTCTCCTGGGACTAGTGAGGAAGCACGCCTCTTACCTCTTGGCAAAGAGCTAGTAGACAGTAGTCGCACAGTGAGGCATGCAATTTTCTTGTGACCAATGGGTTGATTTATTTTTGACTTGATGTTGCTTCTGACCAAGGAGGGTTCTGTTAGAGTTAGGGGGCATCACTAGGAAGTGAGTGTTGTTGCCGTTTTAAAACACGTTAAAAAAAAATTTCGACAGAAACTGTTTTATGAAGAGACAAAAATCTCTTGGGCTATGGAAGGAATATGTAAGCAAATCATCCTTTTGCTCCCATCCTGACCTCTCACAGCTGTAAGCCCCAGGAAATGGACAGATTATAGAAGCAGCAGATTAAAATTTATGGACTTTTAGAACAGAGCTTTGTCAATTTCCCCCTATTTTTCCAAACTTTTTTCTCACTCCTTCACTGGAAGAAGATGGAAGATGGAAAGAAAGAGACCAAACCTAAAAAGAGAAGCATGTTACCTGCCACGGGCACTTTCCCAGGCGACAGGAAGATCCTCCAATGATCTTGGTTCTGTCCTCTGCAATGAGAGAAACATGATTCAGGGCCTGCCGCAATTTAGATCTTGACTGCATTTCCAACCCTGTCTTCTATCATTTCTCAATAGGTACCCTCTGTTCTCGCCAGGCAAGTCTTCTCATGAGCCTTACACACTGTTTTCTGTATAGCATATTCCCCATTTTGCCTCCTGTCTTATCGTGGTCAAATCCTACTCATCCTTCTGAGGTCCAGCTCCATTTCCTAACACTCTCAAGAAGCCTTCTCTGAGCCACACTGAATGGTTTCTCTCTCTCTCTCTCTCTCTCTCTCTCTCTCTCTCTCTCTCTCTCTCTCTCTCTCTCTCTTTCTCTGTCTCTCTGTCTCTGTCTCTGTCTCTCTCTCCAACATACAACTGCTCCCTCCCACAGATGAAAAAACTGAGGCTCAGAGAGGTTAGATCACTTGCCCATGGTCATATAGCTATTAAATGTCAAAGGTGAAATTTGAACCCAGGGCTTCCCAGCTCCAAGTCCAGCACTCCAAACATGTGCCAGGCATCACTCATTTGACAGTCAATCAACAATAAATATCTGTTAGGTTCCTACTGTTCATTTTATCCCTCTAGTTCTACATGTATGATCCTATGATATAAAATAGTATACAAATATATTTTTATATATTTCTTGTTTGGGTTTTTTTGGAGGGAGAGGGCAGGGCAATTGGGGTTAAGTGACTTGCCCAAGGTCACACAGCTAGTAAGTATGTCAAGTGTCTGAGGCTAGATTTGAACTTAGGTGTTCCTGACTCCAGGGCTGGTGCTCTACTCACTGTGCCTCCTAGCTGCCCCGTATTTCTTTATAATGTGTATTAAATCATTATAGATTATCGTATTATACATAATATGTTATTATATTTGTATATATGATGCACTAAATGAGGGGTGTAAATGACATAAGGTGTTCCAAAAGTCTTAGTACAATTTTAAGCTATTAAAAACTATTAAAGCTTAGAGCTGCACCAAGACTTTTGGAACATCCTGTATAATACAGTAAGAGTTTGTCGTTGTGGGATTCAGTGCTCAGTGACGGATTTATGGAAGAGGTGAGAATCATGGTTTTCTTGTATTATATAACAACTTTTCCTATGGTAGTCATCTCCCCAACTAGATTCTAAGTTCCATAAGGTGATCTCATCTTCTCTTATCATACACAGGACTAGGCACACAACAGGTATTCAACAAATATTCCATGAATGAATGGAGTGAATCAGATCTATTACCTTCCATTCTATAATTTATTACATTTCTCTACCTTTAACCTTGTAGAAGCCCTCTGTTCCTGGTTCTCACCTGTCTCATTGCTCCAAGAAATCCCTTCTTCAGTCGCATTCCAGGATATGTTTCCATATGTCTTGTTGTCCTGGGAGATTTCTTCTTGAAGATCCCTGGTGTTGGGCACTTTGATGAGCCCGCAAGGAAATGAGGCTGAAAGAAGAGATGGTCTTTGTCTGAAGGTCCAGTCTCTGGCACGAGTATCAATTAGCTCTTAAATCCACATTCCAAATTATTGAGGAATCCACATTTCAAATCGTTGGGAAACGGCTTTTAGTGGCTATTTTGGGGTTCTTTATAACTGTTAAAGAGCATGTTAATCAAAAGCCACATGCACATAGTCCTGTGGTTCTGGCAGTCTAGTTCTGTGTTTATAGAACATAACAAAAGAACAAAAGCAATCATTTTTTTTTCCTTTTTGGGACAATGGATTCATTTAATGAGGCAACTAGCAGGGATAGTAAATTGAGGGCTAGACTTGAAGTCAGGAAAACCCGAGATCAAATTCCACCTGCAGGCATTTACTGTTTGTTCCTGGGAAAATCACTTAAACTCGGTCTACCTTGATTTCCTCACTGTAAAATAGGTATAATAATGCTACTACCTCAAAGAGCTGTTGTGAGGATAAAATGAGATAATGTTTGCAAAGTGCTTTGTGAACATTAAAACTATAAACGCTAGCTGCCATTATTATCATCCTCAACCTCATCCTCATTGTTATTATTATTAATCATTATTATTATTGTTATTACAGGAAATCCAAGGGGCAAAGCACACAAGGCCAAATGTTGGGAGACCTGGAGCCTACTCCTGCGTCTCTAGGTGGCTGACTGAGCTCAGAGTTGTAAGATTGTAAGCTGGAAGACACCTTAAAGAGTATCTAGTCTAAACTCTTCATTAAAAAGGAGAGAAAACGAAGGTCCGGGGACATTAAATGACTCTCCCAGGGCCATATGAGGGGTAAAGAACAGAACAGGGATTTGAACGAAGGTTTTCTGACAGCCTAATCTAATGCCTGCCTCATGTGTGTCTCCAACACAAGCCTCATCCTCAATTCCCCAGTGTTTTACATAACTGCATGGATAATGTGTCTTCTCATTATTACTTATGTTTCTATATTGCCTTAAGATTTACAAATGCACTTTCCTCACAAGAACCCAGTGATGTAGGGTATTGTTTTCCCCATTTGACTGAACCTCAGGGAGGTTGTAACTTGCCCAGTATCACAGAGTTGGAATTTGAACCCAGGTCTGATTCCAAGTTTTCTTTCCAATACACCACACTGCCTCAAATATTTATTGAGAGCATGCTGGGTTTTTGGCACTGTGCCTGGACAAAATGGGGGCAGGGGGAGAGAGGAAGTGTTTTAAGTATCATACATATAAAGAGGCTGATTATTACTCTTTGTCTAGGTAACTTCCTAATATCACTGCCAGGAAATAAACATCTCCATGTAAAAGCATCATGAATAGAGACTACAGGACTTTATAAAGTGTACATGGGGGTTTTTTTTTGGTTTGTTTTGGAGTTTTGTTGTTGTTTGTCCTTCATTTCTGAAGAAGACCAATGACATCATGGGGTGCTATCTTGACTCATGGGTGAGTTGGATTTAAGTGAGGCAGAGTTGCGCAAAGTCATCAGCCTCACTCTCTCTTCCAGAATCACTGAAGTCCAGGGGCAGGACAAAAGTCAGGACAACTGGCAATGGCTCAGGATGCAGTGGTTGACCTTGGTGTCTTTGATCTTTGACCTAGCTCTAAGCCCTCCACCATGCCTGCTTCAGCCGCCTTCCTGGACATTGGAACAAACTGTTCTCATCTGCCCATTCCACCAGAGGAAGGCTTCATATGCTCGGGGTAGACATCCCTCTAACTCACTGATGGGTTTGAGACGCTTTGGTTACCCTCAACCTGCTTTAGCCCATCTGCTGACTCAGTTTTATCGGGATATAGCTGCTCCTCGTGCTACAGCTCCTTGGAGCCTCCAGTGAGAGCTGGGTGAATCAGGCAGACAGCAAAGGTGGAGGAGCAGCCCTCACAACAGAGGTGCTAATCTCCTTCTTACCTGGTCAGTTGTTTCCTTAGATTCACTTTCATTACTTTCTCTGTGACTACAGACTACAGACCACCCCATTTCCCAACATTCCAATTTTCTCAAAACAAATACAACATATATATCCCACTAAATGAGCTGGGGAGAGAATGCCTAGGTAGGTGTTCGGGGCATGTCTCCTCTGCTATCAAGCTGCACCTCTCGGCCCTCCAAAGGACATCTTATTCACCTTCCTCCTCACACTTCATCCCATCCTCTGCTATGGTGTAGCCCTCAGCACAGGAGCATTTTGCATGGCTGGATTCTTGGTCCTGGCAGTACTGCCAACAGCCGCCATTTTGGTACCAGCATTGGCGTTGTTCTGTAAGGGAAAAAACATGTTACCCTTTGTGAGTGCACCAGCTCTGAGCATGCTCTGTGGTAGGGTAGCCTTTGGCCAAGGACACTGACCCAAGCTCATAACCCTCCCTACCTGAAATTGATTATTTGATTTGAAACCTCAGCCTCCGGATGTTAATAACTTAGAGTGGTTCGGGGGGAAGAACTTGGGAAGGTTTGTCGTTTGAAGACCTCAGTTCATTCCTGGATGTGCTGCTTACTACCCAGGTGAACTTAGGTACATTATTTAACTTTTCTGGGCCTTTGTTTCCTCATCTCTAAAATGATGGAGTTGTGCCTGGGTGACCTCTAGCATCCCTTCCAACTCAACATCTATAGTTCCTAGTTCCTGGTGTTCTGAAGAGGGTACAAAATTATCCTGCTTGGAGTGGAAGAGGAGAGAGCTTGGTGGAAGCAACATTTTATTAATAGCTAAGACGCCTGAGTTCTAGTCCTAATTTTGCTACTTGCTCATTGTGTGACCTTGAGGCAAATCATTTATCCTCTCTAGGCCTCCCTCTCAATGTATGTGAAATGAATATAAGAACATCAGTCCTAATCACAGCAGCACCTAGGGTGAAAATAAGGAGCACAAATATTATTTTTTATGATGGTACAGATCTTCTGTGCCTCCAAAGTCTGCTTTCCATTGTACATTGTTACTTTGTGGTAAGTCAATTTGGTATATAACAGTGAAGTCAATTTGGATATATAAGGCCCTCAGCTGGACAAAAACACAGAGTGCAATATTTTTAAAACCTTGACCAGGTCACACAAATCCTGCCTCACAAACGTGTTTTGAGAATCAAATGAGAAAATAGATTCAAAAACATGGAAAATGGTGAGATTTGAACCCAGGGCTTCCTGGCTCCAAATCTAACAGTTTGAAGGCACGTAGGTGGTAAACATGTTAAAACATAAAGGTATCTAGGTAGCACAATGGATAGAACACAAACCTAGAGTCAGGAAGACCTGAGTTCAGATCCTGCCTCAGAATGATTTAAAGAAATGCTAAATCGTTCATCTTTGATGTACTTTGGTAGCTTCCTTCAAGGCTCAGCTTACATACTACCTCTTACAGCAAGCCTTCCAGATCGCCTTAGTTGTTAACACTTTCTCCTTCACAAGTGTCCATATATTACATTAAGGTTTCATCTTATACCCATCAGATTCTCAAATACGAGAAAATATAAAAATGGTAAATAGTGGAGGGGTTCTAGGAAGACAGGAATACTAAACTACTGCTGGTAAAGCTGTGAATTGGACAAACTTTTGGATGACAATTTGGAATTATAGTAAGAAAGTCACTAAACTATTTCCCAGGGCTACCACTACTTGACACATACCCCAAGGAGGCCAAAGACAGAGGGAAAAGTCCCATATATACAAAAAATATTGATTGCCACACTTTTCATAATAGCAGAGAATTGGAAGGAAAGTGAGTGCCCATCATTCGGGGAGTGGCTGAATAAATCATAATATGTGAAGATAATTAATATTATTACTCTGTAAATATATGGCAAACATAAAGAACTCAGGGGACTATCAACGAAAGTATGCAGAGCAAATTACCCAAAACCAAGAGAACAATTTGCTTGATGACCACAACATAAAGGAAAACATCATTAAAAAATCTGAGAACATTGATCAATGAGCAACCGATCATGTCTTGAGGGGACTCACAGTAAAGGAAGCCTCTGACTCACAACAAAGATATGGTAGACTAGGTGCAGAACAAGGCATGAATTTTAGACATGGCCAATGTATTGAGTTATTTTACTTGATTATTCTTATTTGTTTAAAGACAGAGTTCTATTGGAGGGCAAGAGATGGGAGGGAATCTTTGGGAAGTGACAGGTTTTTTTTAAGATCATTAATAAAATATTTTTTAAATTGGTGCATATATACTTATCTATTTGCATATTGCTTTCTCCCATTCCCTCCTCACCCCCAGAAAATAAGCTCCCTGAGGGCAGGGACTACTTTTATTTGTGTCTTTATATTCCAGCACAGTTCTTGCACATGGTAGGCACCTAAGTTTTAATTGGATTAGATTGAATTGACCACGTGTATTTGCTAACTCCTCTCCCACCACATGCTCCAGTCCTTGTTCCCTTAATCTTTCTATCTCAGAGCAACAAGACTCAAAGAATGGGCCATGATGTCAATCAGTCAACGAGCGTTATTAAGTATTTACCATGTGCCAGACATTGTAATAAGCACTGGGGGCACATGGAAAGGCAGTCTCTGCCCTCAAAAAACACATTCTAATGGGGGAACAAGATCTTTGCATAGAGAAGAAATTCAGGCTATCTTCTGTGTCTAGGACAAAGCCTACTTTGACTTCAAAGTCTTCTTTACCCTTTATCACCAGCAGCAACAACATAGATACTACCTTGAGCCTCCAAGAAAGAGGGTGCCATCCCAGGAACTGTAAGGTTTAAACTATAGAGTTCACATGGTATGACCCCTGGTCCCAAGAAACTCAGCCTAATGAGGATACAAGGCACTCTAACGGATAACCTGATAACCTGATGTATCTTGATAGATAGATAGATATAGATAGATAGATATTGACATAGTCTATGTCTGCCAGTCAACAGACATGTGTTGATGTGCACATTAGTAATGCCACAGAAATAAAATAAGATATAAAATTAATGTAAATGTAATTAAAATTAAATAATATTTGTAAAGTCCTTCACACAGTGCCTGGCACATAGTTGTTGCTTAATAAATGCTCATTCCCTCCTAAACCATTAGTTCCTCCAGCCCAGGCACAGTCTATCTCCTTTACCACAGTCAGTCAATCAGTAAGCATTTATTAAGTTCCTACCATGTGCCAGGTGCCAGCTAAGCACTGGAAACACAAAGAAAGCATTCCCTGCTCTCAAGGAGCTCAGAGTCTAATGGAGGAGACAACATCCAAATAACTATGTGCAAATGAGTAATATACAGGTTAAATAATCAGTAGAGGGAAGGCACTCAAATTAAGAGGTATTGAGAAAGGCTTCCTGTAGAAGGTAGGATTTTAGCAGGAACTTTAAGGACCCAAGGAAGCTAGGAGGCAGAGGTGATGAGCGAGAACCTTCTGGGTTAAGGACACACTCACCGTTCTACCTCCTTTTCATGATTATTTTTGGATCTGTTATCTGGGAATTTGATGGGTAGGAGGGATAAACCTGATTGTCGAGTGGCCACAAGCTAATTGTGAAAGGCCTTCCCTGAAGAGAGAAAGGCTTTGATTTAGGGCCCAAGGGTAGGGAACTGAGCTCCCACACTCACCAGTTTCACAGTGTTCCCCCACAAAACGGGGTGGGCAAAGGCAAACCATCTGGTAATGCTTCACTTGACACACACCCCCATTTTTACAAGGGTTCGATTTGCAGGGATTTTTATCTGAGAGAGAAAGAAAGAAAACTGATGAGGCAGAGACCATAGCTAGAGACTGTGTGCCCTAACACCAGCCAGGCCTCAAGTAACTATCAGGCTTGGTAAAGAGGATTCTCCCTTGTTCCGTTCGTTTCATCTTCAGTGAAATGTTTCTGAAATAGTGCCTTGACGCAGGGACTCAAGTCATCGTTCTGCATGCTTGTGGCCCAGGACAATTAATGTGATGGGTAAGCTTGGCCCAACTGTAGCTCCCCTCTAAACTCAACACAAGTGCTTTCTACTGCAATAAGCCTATTCGGATTCCACTCCTATCCCCATTAGTTGCTAGTATTCTCCCCCGAGAAGTTAGTTGTATATATTTTGTATTTAATTTCCTATAAGCATGTAATTTTCCTGCTCCACCACTCCAAAGGAACATAAGCTCCCTGAGAGCAGGAACGGTTTTATATTTTTGTATCTCCAAGGCCCAACACAGTGCCAGGCAATCAAATAAGCATTTGTTAAGCATCTGCTATGTGGCAAACACCAAGCTAAGCACTGATGATACAAAAACAAAATGAGGGGCACCTAGGTGGCGCAGTGAGTAGAGCACCAGCTCTGGAGTCAGGAGGACCTGAGTTCAAATCCAGCCTCAGACACTTGACACACTTACTACCTGTGTGACCTTGGGCAAGTTACTTAACCCCAATTGCCCTGCCTTCCCCCCTCCAAAAATAAATGGTCCTTGCCCTCAAGGAGCTTATAGCCTCATATAGAGACATCCTATAGAGGCCTCAACACGTACATTTTTAAGTATATACAGAATAAATATAACATAAATATAAGCTAGTTTAGCTACTAATAGCTTGGGGGATTAGTAAAGTCTTCATGTAGAAAGTATGTTTGAGTTCTCCAAGGCAGAGGTGAAAAGGGAATGCATTCTAGGCATGGGGGACAAAGGCAGGGAAACAGGAAGTGTAGTGTGGTATGTGAGGAACAGTCGTAAGTCCAGTTTGGCTGGATTGTAACGTGAATAAAGAGGAGTGGTATATAATGATGCTGGAAGGGCAGCTGAAGCTAAGTTTAGACAGGCTTAAAAAAACAAAGAAAGGAATTTATTTTTATCCTAGAGGTAATAGGTAGCCACTAGAATTTCTTGAGTAGGGACATGACATAGTCAGACCAGTACTTAAAGTTTGCTTTGGCAGCTTGGTAGAAGATGGATAGGAATGGGGAGAAACTCGAGGCAGAGACTCATTAGTGGAGACTGTCATGTCACATGACTGACAATATGGCAGACCAGACATTTTCTCTGATCCTCATGACCTCTAGAACCTCTCCAAAATAGGAATTTCACCCAGGAGATAAATCAATGATAAATCAGTCTCCATGGTCTAAGATTGCAAGAATCCAAATAAGGTAACAATTCAATGAACTAACAGTAGATAAAGCTCAATGTGCTCCCTAATGTGCTCAGTACTTTTTGCACCATTGCCCACCACTTCTGGCAGGAGGGCTGTACAAGCTGACCCATGGACATACAGCAGAACTCAACTCTACATCCCTCTTTTTCCTCCCAATCCTGGGGAAAGCCAAAAGGCAGAAGCATGCTTAGGTCAAAACATCAATGCAGTAACCCTCTGTAGCTCATCCAAAAAATGAAGAGACAGAGTGAACTGGGGCAGGACACTTGCATGGCTGCGTGGTGCTCCACCAAACTTAGTACAAAGACCTTCACTTTCAGCTGGAGCCAGTTTAGCATCTCCCCCCATACCCTGAAGTTACTTGGGACAGAGATTAAGGTTGGTGAACTCAATTATCCATCATGGGAAGGAGGTAAACATGGCTTTAAAATACAGCTCCTAGGAAAATCACACTCAAAGAGGAAGGAGTCAGAAAATGAGCAATAGGGGACTATAAGAAAAAAAAAGACTGAAAATACCAAAGATCTCAGGAGAAATAAAACTAAATTAAAGACCTATAGCATAAGCCAAAAAAAAAAAAACAAAGAAGACATTAATAACATAATGGAATGTGGCCTCCTGATGAGGCAAAAGAGTTCAGATATCTATGAATAAATATTGCAAGACAAAGGAAAATGAATCAACACCTGATGAGGCAAAATATCCTATAAATTCAAAGAGCATAGAACACAGCAGGATGTTCCTGAATGATTTAAAAGAGAAATAAGGATGTGAAGGCAGAATTTATAGCCTGCATAGCAGAAGCAATTGGCAGAAGAGAAAAACTTGAACCCATGGTGGCAAGTCTCACTAAAGAAACAAAAGAGAAAATAACTTGAGTGGAAATGCATATACACAGAAGTGAAGGATAATTGGGAAGAAGAGTAGCAAAAAGTAACAACATTAAAAGAAAACATCATTTCCATATAAGCAAAATATGTTGATCTCAGAGACAGGATGCATAGAGAAAACTCAATGATTATAGGTCTTCTAGAAAAACACAAGTCAAAAAACCTAAATACCACAACACAAGAAATAATGCAAGAAAACTGTTCAGAACTTTTGAACACTGAAAACAAAATGTCAAACAAAAAAATCTATATAGGTTTTTTTCCTCCAGAAAAAGCCTTATGCTGCAATCTCCACTACATATTTTAAATTTAACAGTTTCTCTGACAAACAACAAATCCTGCAAATGATCACAAAAAAGACCTTTAAGTAACAATGAAAGGAAATTTGAATAACACCAGACTACTGTAAATACTGCATCCACCCAAAAATGCAGGAAGGAATGGAAAAATGTGTTGCAAAGATCAAAGAAGCTCAAGATGCAACTCAGGGTGCAACTCAACCTACCCTGCAAACCTGAGCCTAGTCATTAATGAGAGAACATAGATGTCAATTTAAAAAGAGGTGTTCAATACTTTGCTGGAAAGAAAACCAGACCTGAAGAAATTATTTGCTTTTCAAACACCTCAGACGATAACAGATATGCAAGAAATTTAAACAAATACAGCAACCAAATACAACGAAATAGCAACAAAGATACCATTTAGAGATTTCTTTCTAAATGTTCACAAGGAGGCAAGGAAGAAAACAGACATCAAATAGGAGTGATAGTAGAGAAACAGACCTGAAGCATCATAGACTAAATCCACCTACCAATGAATCAGTGTTTTTTGAGGAACTAACTTACAAAAGAAGAGAGTGCATAAAAGGGAGAAGATGGAAGGGAATATAGATATATTAGGCCAAAAGCTTACAATGAAGGGGAAATAATCCCTGTAGTCTCTCAGGAAGAGGAAAGTCTATAGGAGAATTTGCAAGGAGGCAAAGGGAGGTGTTGAAAAAGAGAAAAATCTTTCAATAGTATGAGGGGATACCACTGATGCATGCTCCTATGGGAGATGAGAACTATTCTCTCTCTCTCTCTCTCTCTCTCTCTCTCTCTCTCTCTCTCTCTCTCTCTCTCTCCAATCAGGGTTAAGTGACTTACCCAGGGTCATACAGCCAATAAGTGTCTGAGGCCAATTTCAAAATCAGGTCCTCCTGACTCCAGGGCTCTTGCTCTATCCACTCTGCCACCTAGCTACCCCAAAGAGTAACTTCTCTAACAAGAAGTGCAGAATTTAGAATGGGTATAATCTGCAGGGATTTGGAAGTAGGTACTCATCCTGCCTAAGGAATCAGAGTTCCTGTGGGGAGATAACCTTCAGAAGAGTAGGAGGACATGAACCCAGGCAGGAGATTTAAAAGCAAATGGGGGAAACAATTACTATGGGGAGGGTAAAAGTTAACAATGAATTTCACAATGAGGAAAATTCCTACCATGGGGTAATATCCACTCTATCACCTGCAGGAATTTATATTTCTAAGAGTGACGCACAACAGAAAAAGGAGGCCAAGGGGCAAGATCTACAATACAGTAACATGGAAACTGTGTAGAAGAAGGTACTTTGGAAGCTTTAATTCCATGGAGAATAGAGGGACTAAAGAGAAAGACTAAATAAGTATAAGGGCTGTGAATTAAAGAATAGAAATTTAGAATAGACAGAAAAGGAAGACACATAATGAAGAGAATGAAAGAAATAAATTTTAGAAGGAGACACAGAAAATGAACACTTAAAACCAACAAACAAAACAAGATACAAGGAGAAGAAGAAGCGGGATTTTATTTGGCTGCTAAACTGAAAGGGAAAAAAGGGAGGAAGAATTAAATAACTAGATAAACGTTGGAAAGGAAAAAAGGAACTAATAAGAAGTAAAATTCCAAAACTAGGGAAAAGTATAACAAATCAGGTGAGGCTGGGTTGAGAGTAAGGATAGGAGAGCTAATGAGAATAGAATTGCCTTAAAATAAATTAATATAAAATAACTGAAGAAATAAAGTATTGTATTTACTGAGGAAGAGGGGAAAATAATCCTAATTTGGAGATTAAAGAAGGAAGGTACTATAATAATCTAGGCAATACTGACACAGTCCTGAACTAAGATGATGACTGTGCACTTAATGAGAAAGGGACATCAGAGAGATAATATAAAGGTAGAAACAAGATTTGATAACTGATTGGATTGGATATGTAGGGTGAGGGAGTGTGAGAAATTGAGGATAATGCCAAAGTTTTGAACCTAAGAGACTGAAATGATGGCAGGACAGAAATAGAAAAGAAGTAGGTGGGTTTGGGGAGAAAGATAATGGGCGATGTTTTGGATACTTTGAATTTGAGATGTTTATTGGTCATCCAGTTTGAACCATGTACTAGGCAGGTGGTGGTGCAGGACCAGAGTTCAGGAAAGAGGCCGGAACTAGTCATACAGACGTGATAGTCATCTGCATAAAAATAATTAAAGCCATAAAAGCTAAAGAAGCCACCAACAAATAGAGTAGAGAGAAAAGGAGGAGGCTCAGGGCAGAGCCTTGGGGTATATTCACAGTTAGGGAACATGATATGGATGATGATGATCCAGCAAAGGAGAAGGGGGAAAGAATGGGCAGACAGATGGGAGGGGAACCAGGAAAGAGCATTGTCATATAAACCTAGAGAAAAGAGGGCATACAGGAAAGCATAATCAATAGTGTCATATACTACAGAGAAGTTAAGAATGAGGATTGTGAAAAGACCGGGAAATTTGGCAATGAAGAGATCATTGGTAACTTTGGAGAGCTCTTGATAAATGCTGAATGAACAAATGAATTAAAGAAAATGAATGAATGAATGGAAGTCAGAAGACCTGAGTTCAAACCTTGGTTGTGATAGTTGTTAGGTGTATATTTTGGATCAAGTCATTAAGCCTCCTTTCCTCATCTACAAAAGACGATCATTTCTGCCTTACCTACCCCCACAAATTTGTGATGGGAAGTATGTGAAGTCATGGGGTTAAAAAAAGTATTTATTAAAAACAATAGTATCTTATACATTTTTCAGAGTGTACAAAATTGGACTGATGTGATCATGACCTGCTCCTAAGACATCCCTACAATTGTAAAAAAAAAACAAAAAACAAAAAAAAAAACAACCAATGCAGTCACCACATCTCATAATATGTGAAACATCCCGCATATATTACATCTTGTAACCACACCCCGCCCCCACCCCACCACCACCTCTCTACCAAGAGAAGGGAGATATGTTTCATTGACTCTTCTCTGAGACCAATACTGATTTTTACAATTACTCAAGAGTTTGGCTCCCTTTTAATGTTCTTTTCATTTACATCATAGTCATTGTGTAAATTGCTCTTCTGATTCATACATAATTTCCGCAAGTCTCTGAGTTCTTCATACTCCCACAACTCCCTTTTTCTTATGCTGTCTTTAATGGGAGGGCCCCATAAAGCCTGCTGGAGGAAGAGTCCTCTGGATGCTAGGCTCCCGAGGTTACTATGGCCTAGGACACCATAGCTATCAGCCTGGCACTTTAGAATCAGACCTTAGAGGTTGTGTAGTCCAACCCCTCATTCCAGAGGCTTCCTAGTAACAGATTTGAAAAAAGAAGATAGTAATTTTTAAAATTATATTAATAATCCTACTTCATTAATTGAACAAGTAGGTGGACATTTTTAACTTTTCAAAAAAGTTCTTTCCTATTTGCTATCTTATTTGATCCTTACATGCACCCTATGAGGTTAGTCGGGCAAGTATCATTTTTCTCGTTGAGGCAACATGACACTTTAGAAAGCACACTGGAATAGGCTGACCATGAGTAAGTTCTTTGAACTTCAGTTTCCTCCTTTAGAAAATAAGAAAAACAGTCTGCAATTCCATGATTAGAAGATCTCCAATATCCCTTACCACTTGAACATCCTAGTTCACTTTACATATGAAGAAAGTGAGGACAAGATCACTGAAGTGACTAGCCTGAAATCACAATATGACTAGCTGAGCCAAAATTAGAATTTGGGTCCCTGATCCATGACCCAGCCTCTGTCCACTACCCCACCAGGATGAAAGATAACCTTACTTCCTCCCCTTCTTCTTACCTTTGTAGTAGAACCAGAATTCCATCTGCAGAAACAAACACAGAACAAAGAGCTATCAGAAAGACACATTAGCTTTATCTTCTCTTCCAGGGAGAGCCCATCTATCCCCAAATCTTTGCCTGAAACTCACTAGAACAAGCCAGAGGGAGACTCACACTTTAAATGAAAGGCTCTGTCTCCAGAGAGGGATGGAATTGGTGAACCTCACTTCATCGTTTAACTCTTCAGATCCATGGCCCCTCTGGTGACTGGTGGGGGAGAAGATGGAGGATGTGGAAGAGGAAGTGGCTATTCTTGAGCAATTCAGTGTGCATGAATATAATTACACTCAACTTTTAAATCTTTGTGCCACTGGAGCAGAGTCAGAGTGCAGCTAACACAACGCAGCAGAGAATCATAGATGCTTAAAAGATGGAAGCTATTTTAAAGATTATCTATTAGTCCAGCCCCATTATTTCAGAGATGAGTAAACTGAGGCCCTTGAAAGTAAAGACTTCCCCCAGCCATATGGTTAATGGATGAGCTAGAACTAGACTCTACAAAAGGAATGTATATATGGCTTTGGAATGCGCATATATGAATGAGTTTTGCTTCAGTCTTATAGCTACTTCAGCTACTGTTAAAATAAATTTCTACTCCTTGAATACATATCTATTGATGATGGGAATGTTTGTTCCAGGTATGATAGGAGATAGGGCAAAGTTAGGAGGAAAGGGGAGTGGAGCAACCTAATGATTACATAGGAGCCATAGATGATCTTCAAAATAAATAAACAAATGAATGAATGAATGAAAAATAGATAGATAGATAGAAAGAAAACTGTGCATTGACTTGACTATGAGGACCAGAACATACCAATGGGGTGAGTCATAGAGAGAAGATAGGAGGACACAGCATTATAGAAAGAAAGAAGATGAGGGGACTCACCGTTTTCTCTTGGGACTCAAAAACCTCCCGGGCTTCTTCAAAGGAGCAGTTCTCTTCCGCACACTCCCTCTCAATGTTCCCTTGTTTTAGTTCCTCCAGGAACTGGTTCTCTCTCTTCCGTAGCCTCAAGATCCTGGTGGCTTCAGCTTTTCTCAAAAACACTTTAAAAATGCCAACATTCCTCCACTTTAGGTATCTTTAGTTGATAGGGCCAATAATGGAGAAGCTTAGTGCTCTGTGAGTCACTACCCAGCCCCCTCTGGAAGGGCATACAAGAGCTAGATTCATTAGCTCCTAGGGAACAACTCTGGCTGTTAGAACACCACATCCCAGACCAGCAAATGGAATACAGATTGAGAAGATTAAGATATGTGAGGACCATCAAAACACTGAATAAGAGAAATAGGGTAGACTGGATGCTTAATATTATCTGATTCTATAATAAGGACGCCATGCCAAGGAATTCATGGTACCCAGAATTGTCTGTGGCATGGTCTGTGGTTCTCAATGTTGGACCTGAGTAACAGGTGCTATCAGATCCTCAAGATAAGAAAAAGGATCCTCTTTATTTGTCCAGTGGAATTCTACCAATTTGATGGTCCTCACATATCTTAATCTTCTCAGTCTTTTTCTGAACTACCAGTATGGGTAAAGTACAGGCACTCATACAGTGCCATTGAGTAACAACTTTTTTTCAAGTCTGCTATCTTGGAGAGAACCATTTTTTTTCTGGCACCCTTCTTGTAAGACAGTAGGTAGTCATAGAAGGGGATTATGCAGCACCCTTCCTAAATATAGCCAATTCATGCATTGAAAATACCCCAGCCCCTGCCACTGGGTTTCCTTAAGTGACGCTTCTATTCTATGGGCACCAAGGAATTTCCAAAAATCAAACTTCTCTGGCTATATCCCCATGGTTGAGGGTTTTGTGGGATAACCTAAGAGTGCTGGTTGGCACAAACCTCTGTGTTCCCTGCCCCCACTTGCTTTCTGCCCTTCTATAAGTTGTGCAGGGAAGATGTAAATGGTAAGGAGGTTCCAGTACTGTATCCCCACTCACTGCCATGCAGTACCATGTGAGCATACTGCATAGCTAGAATTAGTCTCACTCAAAGCAGAAAATGCAGAAATATTTGTTGAGTTTCGACACATCAGGGCTATGGTATCCATCTCTTCAATGGCACCCATGGACACTCCAGATGTTTCAATATAACTCAAATCAAGGTGGTCTCTGCTAAGTTTCATAGAGACTTAATTCCTTTTGAGGCAGCAAAGGTGCTTTGGTTTTTGTCAACTGAGTTTTATGTAATTATGACTTGGGATCCACTGTTCAGGTCATCAGGATACTTTTAACTTTAATGCTTTCAAGGCAATACTATGTATCATATTTTTCCTTTTTCTTCCCGTGCTATCAAGACGCATAATAGCTACTTAGATCCCATTCTGGGAAAAAAAAAACCTCCCCCTTCTCTGCCTATCTAAATCCTTCCTAAACTAAATCCTACTTCAATCAACCAACCAGTATTTATTAAATACCTACTATGTATCAGGTCCTGGAGACTTAAGTACAAAGAATGAAATAATCCCTACTTGCAATGAGTTATATTCTAATGGGGGAGACATCAAATATTTGTGAAGATATTGACCAACCCAGCCTACAGAGGCAATAATAATCAATAATGACAGACAAACCATGCTTAGATCAAAAAAAGTCTTAGTGCCATTTTAAACTTCAACATTGTATATAGCCCATTAAAGTCTACAAAGTATTTGCCTCATATTTACTCTGTGAGATAGGTAGTATGAGTATTGTTATCCCCATTTGAGCCTTTCCAGAAGTTAAAAGAGGTTAAATGACCTGCTCTGGGTTATACATCTGGTAAATATCTAATGTGAGATTCGAGCCAGCCTCTTACCTTGAAGCCCAGCATGGTATTCTACTACACCTCTGAATTTTTATGGCAGTTATATAGTCTGTTTACCATTTGAGTTCTTACTATTTTATGTCATTCACTACCATTTCATGCATGTTGGTCTTCTCTTCCTACTCCCTACACCCTAAGTAAACCATGAATGTCTTAAGCCCAGAGACCCTATCTTATACAGGGTGTCCCAAAAGTCTTATTGCAGTTTTAAACTTTAGTAGCTTAAATACATTAAGACTTTTGGTACACTCTGATTTGTGTGTGTGTGTGTGTGTGTGTGTGTGTGTGTGTGTGTGTGTGCCTGTGTGTCTGTCTGTGCATGTGGGCGCCTGCTCATGCTCCACAGCACCTAGCACAGGGCTAGGTAAACAGATGGTGCTGTTAAGACTTGATTGCAATCTGCCTCAGTGGAGGGAGCATATTCACATTGGAAGAATCACCAGATCAAAATGGTTAAGAGACAAGTACGAGAGTGATCTGCCTGAATCAGAAAAATGTTATCAACATAATGAGGTCCATCATTCTTATCAGCTATCAGCCTCTACCTACCTGACTCTGCTCCAGCCACACAGGGAAGGACCAGTCCCAGGACCAGGAGTGTTGTAACCAATGAAAACTTCCACATCATGATGTGAGAAGGCAATAAAGGGCTTCAGCAGTACCCAAGGCTATCTGTCACAGGAATTCTGAAGCAGAAAGGGCAAAAAGGTACCTCAGAGAAGGGCAAGCCCCACAGGGAAAACAGACAGAAAACATGTCTAAGGAGGTCGAGGGCGCCGATGCATCTTAAACATCCTTACCTCTTTCACTCACTCCTCTTCAGGAGAGTGTTCCAGCTCTAACCCACATGATCAGTCTCTTCTCTGGATTCCTTAAGTCCAGAAACTCCTACTGACATACTCAACTCCCTCAATCTAGAATTTGATAATTTAACTTTACATCATTTCTCCTACATCTGCTTTGTCTCCTCCACAAAGACGTAAACTCCTCTTGACTAGAGACTGTATGTCCTATTTCTGATTTCCCTCCTCCACTATTAACACTGGTCTGTGCCCACAAATTAGTTGCTCAATACCTATGTGTGCATTTATAAACTTGTGTGACCCTGGGCTAGTCATTTTGTGGGGAGGGAGACATAAGGTATATAAGACAGAATTTCTGCCCTCAGGGGGTTTAAAATCAGATACAATCAGGTAGCATCAGTACAGCAAGAGTCTGAGTCTTGCTCTTGCCAGCTGATCTTTTGTTGGAATGGGTTTTGAATGAAGAAAGCAACACCAGGGAAGATAAGATTGGGTGAGCTAGAATAGTCCCACCTCCACCCACAGGTTCACTGAACACTGTCTGCCCTCTTCTCCCCAAAGGGGTAATGTTGGCTGCTGTCATATTTGCCAGCTGGAAGCACTGGCCACTCTGGAAGTCTGGAGGCTGTATCTCTTACTGGGGAAAATAGGAGTCCATTCTGCCTTGTACTAGCAGGGTTTAAGAGGAAGGAGGAGTGTAATTTTTTTTCTCTCAGGACTCCAGACAATCAGCTAATCCCTAAAGGGTTGGACCTGTGTTTCCTTAGTACTACCCTACCCGCACCTTTTCCCAGTCATCCACTCATATTCCCTGCAGGTCCCTCCAAATAAATCCAAGTTGTCGGAATGAACACTCACCTTCCGGGAAGAACTGGCCTGTGGTGGTTTCTGAAGCCCAGAGGACAGCCACCAGCTAATAATTGACATGTTGCAAATATTGACAGAGATATAGGGTCTACTCTAGCCACTGACCAACCAAATGTGATTGTCCAACTTTCCCCCTTCTCCCCGGTAGGCATGAAGAAAATTCCCTGGTAGCCTCCTCTTAGGGAAAGATCTTCAAGGTTCATAACTTGGCTCCCCTTAGGAGGCAGTTCCCTTAATAAAAGCTTCAGCCCATCACCCCCCCTCAGCCTAGCACAACCCCCTTCAACTTGTCTCCCACTGCTTCTCAAAACATACCTTCCCCTTCAGCCAAGCTGGCCTGCTTCACCTCCCTCTCACTCCTTCCCATTCTTGTGTAGAGCCTTACTCTTACCCTGTTCTTTCATCAAGAATTGATGGACTGATTGATTTCATTCCAGGAAGACTTTTTCTTAGGTAGTAAAATCTAAAGGAAGAAGCTATCTTGATAGATATGAAGTGGGAGAACCCAGTAAGGATGAGGCCTTCTCCAGTGTGGTTAGTTTCATAATATGATAGATTTAAAGATGGAAGGGACCCTAGAGACTGACCCTTTCATTTTACAGGTAAGGAAACTGAGGCTAAGATGGATCGAGTGACTTGCCCAGAGTCACACGGCTAGTAAATGCAAGTAAAAGGTTTTGAACTCAAGTCTTACTGATTCCTAATTAAATACTCTGCTACTACAGCCTGCTGCTTCTGAATCTGGACCTTTTGTCTATCTTCTTTCCAATCAGCTGACTCTTTATTATTAAATTGCCCTTCACTAAAAGGCAATCCTCACCTCACCCCAACCCCAGGGCACCTCCCTAGAGAGGGAGTGGGAAATCCTGCCTCTTCTGTGATTGAGCCAGACAGAGAGAGAGAGAGAGACAGAGAGAGAGAGAGAGAGAGAGAGACAGAGAGACAGAGAGAGACAGAGACAGAGACAGAGAGACAGAGATAGAGATAGAGAGACAGACAGACAGAGAGACAGAGACAGAGACACAGAGAGACAGAGAGAGACACAGAGAGAGACAGAGAGAGAGAGAATTACCTGATTGGAGCTTACTCAACCAACAAAGTTGACTCACTCATGCCAGGAAACCCTGGGCGTCACCAGTGATTACCCAGCCTTGGGAATAAGTACAAGTCATTGACCTGGCACATTGATCTCATGCCAGGGGAGTTCTTTCTAACAGCAATTGCTTGGGTTCTTTGCTTCTCTTTTTTGTGTGTTATATTTGAAGGTCAATGCAGTGATGGACACTCTAAGAAATCTTTTTGATACCTAGTCCAAGAAGCCTTCTCTGATCGCCCCAGATAGAAATGATTATTCTTTCTCTCTATGAACTCCTATAGGAATAATTGTTTTCTCTATCATTTCTATAATACTTAGCACCTAAAACTTTGCACAATAGTTATTTGTATGCATGTAGTTATATCGAGGAGACAACATTGTATAGTGGAAAGATTGTAGCAGCTAGGTTGCTCCTTGGATAAAGCACTGGGCTGGGAGTCAATAGGACTTGACTTCAAATCTCACCTCAAATACTTAGTAGCTGTGGGACCCTGGTCAAGTCACTTTACCTCTGTCTGCCTCAGTTTCCCTATCTATAAAATGGGAATAATAATAAAACTTCCTAGGGTTATTGTGAGGATAAAATGAGATAATATTTGTAGAGTGATCTACAAACTTTTAAGCACTATATAAATGCTAGTTTTTTATTATTATTAATTAATCTATAATCAGGAGACACCTATCTTGCCTTGACATTAACTATGTCACAACGTGAAAAATTACTTAACCCCTCTCAGTTTCCTCATCAGCAAAATAGGGATAATAATAGTTGTAATAGAGGTTACCCCATGGAGCTGGGCATGTACTGTGGGTCCATGGGAATGGTTATGTGCCTTGGTCTCTTTCTGTAGTACGTGTGTTCCAGGCTCTTGCTAAAGGGTGTGCAACCTAGCAACTACTGGTTGGTCATTTGGTCCACATGACCAGGACTTCAAAGAGGATTGGCTACTGAACATCGCAGAGGATGAATATAGGGACCTCCTCTCTCAAATGAGCTAAGCAAAGTCTCTGCCTCTTTCCTTTTAGAAGGCCACTTTGGGACTGTGGCAGATTTTCTTTGGACTTCCAGTGAGGGGAAAGGGGAATCTCTACACACACACACATACACACCAGCACCAGCAGCAGCAATGCACAATGGCAGCCCATTGCTGGAGCAAGCGTGAGTGAGGCTATATACTTACCTAAGCAAGCCAATCTGAACTTTCAGCGCTTGGCTGCCTCTTTGCTCCCTGAGCACGGGTCCTAGGATCATGGGATTATAGATTTAGAGCTGAAATGGATCTTATAGGTCATTGACTCCGGCCCCTTCTTGCCAAGACTTGCCAAGGGTCACACGACTAGTAAGTGTCTGAGGCAGCAATAGTGATATCTGAGTATTTCTAGTCCTGTCAATAACTTGTGAATTCAAGAGTTCCTAGGTTCCTGAGTCCGTGGTGACCGCCTTGGAGGAGAGGCTGCCTACAACTACATTACTTCTAAGTGGAGATATCCAACACAAGCAGGATCTGGTGCTGAAGGGACTAAGGAAACTACACCATGCCTTGGATGGCCTTAGGAGTTGCTCAGACAGGAAGGTCTGAGGTGAAGGTGAAAAGTTTGTCTGGAAGTCCCCCCAAATTGTTTTCTTACCTCCTGGGAAAGGATATTGAGCATTGTGTTATTAAGTGTGTTATACTTCAGGTATTTGTTAATAAGCCCTTAGACTTTTGTGCTTTCAGCAGTTTCTTTCTTTCGGAGAAAATAAATAGCTGTCCTATTGATTTCTGTTTTGTACCATGAGTACCTTTCTGCTAGATACTAGACCCTTTTGGGGGGGGGGCAGGGTAAGAGATACTACAGGATACATACATTATCAATTCAATATGGAAGGAAAAATGTGCACTTGTGCACGTTAGCACACACTCAAAGGGGTCTTATGCTACATCAATCCTCCCCTCTCACTGTTTTCTAGAGGAGGAGCTGACAAAGGGACCAAGACTAGGAAAAAGAAGACCTCTTTCTGGGAGATACGGAGATGGGTAGAGAAGCACCAGAGGCCAGGAGTGAGCAAATGAGGAGGTGAGAGGGCCATACTTTTCAAAGTGCTTTTCTTTTTTTTTCCTTAAAATCTTAGCATGGTAGGGAATATGGTGTAAATTCTCATGCTGCAACCCTGATTCCTACCCTCCACAGCAAGCTGCTCATACCACAGCCCTTTGGTTTCACAGGCAAAATGAAATAGTCCTCTTAAGACCTGAGGATAATTGAGAAGCCTCCTATTGACCCCCAAAACAACTTCCACAGTTCCATAGAGCGCTTTTGAAAGACTGCCTTTTCCTTAATTTTCCAGGTTGGATTCCTGAATTCATGTGCTAATGAAATCAGGCAGGTTGGGGAGGACTATTACTCCCACTTTTTGTGTGTGTTTTTCTTTAAAAAGGAAAGTGAAGATGCTGTGAGGGGTATGGAGAAAACCTCCAAACAGCACGTGAATTCCACTGGTGGGTGCTGGGCAGAGTCCCAGAGAGGTGTGAAAGGTGAGAAGGTGCCTGATGCATCTGGTGTATACCCTGAGCATACTTCCTAGAAGGGACCCTTTCAATTCTTTTTGAGGAGATGCTAGACCTAAGTCAGATCTAAGCCTTGTTTAAAAGTTTTCCCCAGAGTTCTCCTCTGGCCTTAATAGCGACAAAATGAACCAAAAAATTCGAGAAAAGCTTGATTTCCCTCTTTGGAGTCCCACTGTCCCAATGATGAATATAGTCTTCATGTGAGGACAGACTCAGAGCCCCTTTTCTGGAAGAGAGGGAGTGTGACATAATGGAGAAGCTGCCTCTCAGAATTGTTAGGAAATTCCAAGAAGACAATGTACAGAAGGGAAGTATGGGCTTCAGGTTGCCTGTGGCTGACCAGCTCTGTCTCTCTCTGACTCTCTCTGCCTTCTCCTCTTCTCCTGGTCCTAGCACCATTTTGTGGTTCTCAGAGGCTCTCTTATAAGTGAGACAGTGTTTGGACTTAGGGGAAAATTGAAAAGAAGAATGCAAAGGGTAGGAATGTTTTTCACTGGTCTCAAAAATGCTCAGCAGGAGGTGTTGACAAGTCTGAGAGACAGGAAGCACACTGGCTTCAGTGCACCTTAAGGCAGAAAGAAGTTAAATGTAATTCAGAAAATAAAATAAGATAAAATATAAACAGTTCGTCCCTTAAAAAAAGGAATATGAGGAGCTTGAGGGCAGGAACTCTGGTTTTTTTGTTTTTGGTTTTTGGTTTTTTTTGGGGGGGTGTATGCCCAGTGCTTAGAACAGTGTATAATAAATGCTTGAGGGAAAGAAATGTAATTCAGTTACCCTAAGTGCTAAGGACCTTCCTGAGACAAAGCACATCAGCAGGTCTCTAAGAGGTCTTCATCAGTCAACAAGTATTCATTAAGTGCTTGCTCTGTGATAGCATTGTTCTAAGTGCAGGTGATATAAAGAAAGGCGAAAATAAGCTTTGCCGTCAAGGGGAGAGTCTAATGGGGGACATTGTAGTGAGGAAGACAATCTGAAAACACCTATGTATATACGAGATAAATTGGGGGTAATTTCTGCAGTCTCCTTTCCTGAAGGGCCCTTTTATTTTCCCCTGAATGGGGTTCTGAATTCAGCTATCCCCAGATACCTAGCGCAATGCCTAATAGTAGGCCCTTAAATTGTTGTAGCTTTCCTGCTGGCTGATTAATTCATTGATGTGTCAAATAGTTCAGAGGCACTTTGGCCCTGGGTAGAAGAACTGTAGCACTTTCCTGAGGAAGGGAAAGTGGAAGGCTGTGCATGGAGGCTGCCACCAGCAAAGCAACAGGAAGTTTCTGGGTCAAGTTGAAGAGCAGAGAGACACAGAGACAACTGGACCTTTCCAGTGCAGGTTATAAGAACTGTGAAGATCCAGGGAAGGGAAGTGGGCTCTACAGCAACTCTGAAGTTCTTTCCCCACTTAGAAGGCCTCAACCCCAGGATGGCACTTTAAGACTGAAACAACTATAGAAGTTTCTGGGGAAGGTGGCTCCCCCAGAGGATTGACTTGCTTTTATCTTTAGAAGACCCCAAGTTCTTTCTTGACTTGAGGGGTCATTGACCCCAGGATGTTGCTTTAAGTCTGGAATACCCAGGGAAGGCAGGGACCTTGAGAGGGGAACATATTCTTGGCTGTGGGCTCAGGCATGAATCTTATTTCTAGTCTTTGTTGTATGTAACAAATTTGTTCTATGTTCCTTCTTTATTAGCTTGGTGCTTGCAAGGGAATTTCCATTTTAAGGAAAATGCTCAGGCTAGCCATGTTTTCATTCCTCTCTAGGCTCCACTCCTGATCCTCCAAACTTTCTCTGCCATCCCCTGGATATCGCCTGGATACCTTGTCCTCCGTACTCCCTATTTTTCACCTTCCTTTTATGTGTTGTCTTCTCCAATTAGAAGGTAAGCTCCTTGAAGGCAGGGACTGTCAATTTCAATATTTCTGCTAGTATTTGATATTCCCAGAGCTGAGTACATTGCCTGGAACTTAGTAAGTGCTAAATAAATGCTCACTTACTTGGCTTGACTTGAGGACACAAAAAGAGCAACTAAAAGTGAACCAAATTCAGATGTTAAAAGAAAAGAGACTCTGAGTGAGGAGGCAGAAGCCATATTGTGTGTGTGTGTGTGTGTGTATGTGTGTGTGCGTGTGCACACGCGCTCGTGTGTCTGTGTCTGTGTGTATAGATGGATGTAGATATAGATACGTAGACAGATATAGATAGATAGATCAACCTCCGAGGCTGAAACTGGGTTGTCTGTCCTCAGTTATCACATGGGTTTCATGTAAAGTTCTTTGTAAACCACTAAGCTCTATACAAATGTTTGCTACTTTTAGTGCATGTCTTCTCTGCTAGATTGTAGACTACATAAGGATAGAATTATGACTAGGTTGGGATGACTAATTCTGAAAGTTAGAAGGCACTGATAGAACTTGTACTTTTCCACCAGATAAAAATAAGAATACTTAGCACCTAGTTAGTAAGAATAATTATTTAAAATAGGAAGCTACCAGCTAGTCCTCCTGCTGGGGCTACACCACAGGTGATCTTCCAGGCCAACGCTGCTCTGCCCTGATCCCTTTTCTGGTGGTGGCCTTCCCAACAGTGACCTTGTTGTATTCACGGCGTCCTGGGATCTCCATCTCCCCATTATGGTGTAGTACCTCTGGTCGGCTAGGTAGTGCTATGGATGGAATGCTGGGCCTGAGTCAGGAAAATCTGAGTTCAAATCCAGCCTCAGACACTAGCTGTATGATCCTGGACAAATCGCTTCAATTCTGTCTGCTTCAGTTTCCTCATCTGTTGTTGGCGTTGTTTATCTTTCATTCTCAAAGAGGACCGTTACATCAGGAAGGTGATGCCATAACTTGCCAGTGAATTGGATTTAAGTGAGAGAGGGCTGTGCAAAACCACCAGCTTCAATCTCTCGTGTGGAGCCACCCAGGGTCCAGTGGCAAGACGTAGATCAGGACAACTGGAGACGACCCCCTCCTCATCTGTAAAATGGGGATAGTAATAGCACCAACATTTCAGGGTTGTTATAAAGATCAAATGAGAAAATATTTTTAAAAGCTTGGCACAGTTCCTAGCACATAACAGACAGTTAATAAATCTTTCCTTCCTCTCCTCCTCTCTCCCTTCTTTCCTTTCTCCCTCCCATTTTTCTTCCCTCCCTCCCTTCCTTTCTTCCTTCCTTTCCTGTCTCCTTTTCTTCTTCCTTCCTTCCTCTCTTCCCTCATTCCTTCTTTCCCTTATTCTTCTCTCTTTTCCTTCCTTCCCCTCTCCCTTGCCTCCCTTCCTTCCCTCCTCTTTCTTCCCTTCTCCCTCTTAGCCTGCTCCCTCCCTCCCTTCTTTCCTAGCTACCTTCCTTCTCTCCTAGATACTTTCCTTCCTTCCTTCCTTCTTTAAGGCCTTGTATATTTGAAGTCTTAGATCTTTCCCTGAGGTTTCTTCATACCATACCACTTTTCACCCCATCCTACCCTGGTCACACTCAACTGAATTTGTCTTTGAAAGTTCATTTCTGGAATCCTTTCTCTCCCTTGGCATGCTCTGCTGTGCTCGCCCTGTATACCAGAGTTGCCAGGTATCATTCTGCCAGAAGCGGCTGGAATAGCAGAACAAGCACCAGATTATGAGCCAGAAGGACTCACATTATCCCACTACCAGCTGTGGGAAAGTCACTTCACCTTTATGGGCCTCAGTTTTCTGATCTATAAAATGAGGGGCTTGAACAAGACGATTACAAAGGTCCCCTCCACCTCTGACCTTCCATGGTTCTATGGCAGGGCCTGTGTTTTATCTTCCCTAGTGCTGAGTATAATGCCTAACTCATACTGGCATCTTAATAAATATTTGTTGAACAAATGAATCTCTTTCTATAGTCCTTTTCCCAACCCAGAATAACAATTTCATTATTTCGGTGGCTCCCAGTGGGGTAAGTCCCTCTGCTAAGGAAGATCTGCAACTGTTGTGGGATTTAAAGGCTTAGAGAGTCACTTGAAGCACTGAAGGGTAATGCCAGCCCTGGCACAAACATGGTGAGTTTGCAACAGAAACAAGATTTGAGCCCAGGTTTTCCTGACTCCAAAGCCAGTTATCAATCCACTACACAGGTTTCCTTTCCCTGGCATACAATTATTTTTTTTTTCACAAATGGTATCCCTACATTTTACTCTTGCAAATCTTTGCTAAGAACAAATCTACAGGAAAAAAAAGTGATGGCAGTGAAGTGCGTCTCTAGTATCCTCATACCTTCCCCTTTGAAAAAAGGCTCAGATGTCTCACTGCATCCTGGGGCATCTCTAGTTGTCCTGACCTATGTTTTACCATAGGACTCCAATGACTAGAGGAAAAAGTGGGGCTGATGACTTTACCCAGCTGTGCCTCACTGTATTGGCAACCAAAAATGGGCTCCTTAGCACTTAGTCAACAAGTGCCCTTGACTAGTTTGGCTTTTTCCCCTGAACTGAATGCTGTTTGTATGTTGGACTGGAGTAAGCTTGTCGGCCCCTTCACCTTGCTTCCCTTGCTTAAGCTGATGGAAAGAACCTGTGCTTTCCCGGTCAACCCCTTCACCTTGCTTAAGCAGATTGAAAGAACCTGTGCTTTCCCCGGCGTACCTTACACCCCCGCAGAAGCTGGATGGTTAAAAGCAGCTCCCGTTGGAGCCAGAGGCTGCTACAGCTACAGCCGCAGTCACAGCCACAGCCACAGCCACAGCTGAAGCAGGAGCTGCCAGTAGCAGAGCTGACCTACGGGAGGAAGCTGAACAAAGACTTCAGGCCAGTGGGTAATCTTTTTACCATAGAGGGGGAAGCATGATTTTGCTTTATGCAATCATGCTTCTCTGTAGCCTCCTGGTTACTCTTGTAAGGCGTACTTATTGGGCCTGGAAACTTTTCATTAATATGTCAAAATGGGGATGCTGGTTCATGGGTTGGTTACTGTGGAGCCTAAATATATGTTTTGATTCTTCTGCCTTCTACTTTGAGAGTTTCTTATATCCGGCGGTTCCGAACCTTTCAGACATGTTTATGATCCTCTTTGAGATTATAAACTCTGCCCTCCTAATACACTCACCTAAATCCAACTCACAAGTCAAGACATCACCCTCCTGATGTCATTGGCCCTCTTCAAGAACAAAGGACTAACAACAATCTGTGAGCAGCAGTAGCTGTCCCCTGGGGGACCCAACAGGCCAGTTCCAGCTGAGCAATGCTGCTATTTCCTCCTCTTCCTCCTCTTCTTCTGTCCATGTGGGGAGTCATAACTTTGTACATGTCCAAAGGAATAGAAATTTTGTTCACTTATACTTTGCAAGGTGTCTTGGGGTTTGGGAGCAAGAATTTTTTTCTTCCCTATTTATTCTATCATTTTTAAAAATGGGACAATTAACTCTTTTGTTTCACATAGTTCTAATTTATGATTTCTTGAAATATACATCTGGAAAACCAAGCTTTGATAAAGCCTGTGGGATTCAAATGGAGCTACCTGACTATGCCTTTAAATCCAAATCACTCTGGCTCAAACTGATTGGCCAATAATAGGTCCCAGCCCAAGGATCACTTGTTCATTGTTTTGGTTTTAGGGCTCAGAGTGAGTGTAAATAGCAATGGTTTCTGTTCTGGCAGGAAACTCTGAGGGTCTTCCCCTCCTTGACTGATTCCTTTGGGAAAGCAAACTAGGCCATCTTTTGCCTCAGTTCTTACCTAGCTTAATCACTTGATGGGGTATTGCTTCGGACAACCTCAGAAAGACCTTAGCTTAAAAGGCCAAGGTCTCCCACTGTATCTTGGGCCATCACCAGTCATCCTGACCTACGTCTTGTCACTGAACTCCTGAGTCTGGAGGAGAGAGTGAGCCTGATGACTTTGCACAGCCCTGCCTCACTTAAATCCAACTAACCTCCAAGTCAAGACAGCCCCTTCTTGATGTCATTGTTAAGTTTCCAAAATGAATGACAAACAACAGCACCTCCCCCTTTTTTTCTCTTATCTTCCTTCCTGATAGACTTTGTCCAGATGCCTGAGGTGAGGCTTGCTGCCATTCTGCTCTCTCTGCAGGCGGGGCCTCATGCTCTGGACCTTTGCCACATTCCATTTCCTCTGACCTTGAAGGTTGAGTGCCTCACCAAGAGTCTCTGATAAATTAAGTCATACTACATTGCTAATGATTTAACAAGTTATCCATCTCAGGGGCAGTCAAACTTTAAAAAGAGGAGCCTAGAGAGAACAATGCTTAGCCCAAAAGGGGAACTAATTATAAGATGGTCACACCTTGTGGCAGGATAGTGAGGAAAATATTTTGGAGTACGTAGGGAACCTTTTGGCTTCCCGGATTCCCCTCAAATCACACTACACAGGCAACCACTTATTTACGCATACTTTCTGCTGCAGATGCAATAACTCTGATAAGACAATTCAAAAACTTAATTTCCACCAAATGTTAAACCTCTTCTTTTCTAATATTTTTTTATTGGAGCTGAAAGGGAGGCAATATTGACTGGTTTATATTTTGCTCCTTATTTGGCATCATAGAATTTGGTGATGGGAGCTGGAAAGACCTGAGTTCAATTCCAGCCTTAGATATTTAAGAACTCTGTGACCTTGGGCAAGTCACTTCTGTCTGCCTCAGTTTCCTCATTTGTAAATGGAGGATAAAGAGAGCACATATCTCACAAGGTTGTGAGAAAGATCAAGTAAAATAACACGGAAAGTGTTTTTGGAAACCTTAATGTGCTAGTGATGACGATGAGGAGGAGGATTTCCAAACCTCTTAGTTTTTTATAGGTGAGAACACAGAGTTTCAGAGAAGTTAAGTTACTTACCTGAGGTCCCACAGGAAAGAGAACCGGGACTAGAACTCAGGTCTCCTGACTTCTAGTCTCATCCTCTTTCCATGATATGATATTGCTTCCAGGCCCGTTTTATAGATGGACATCAGGAAGGACAAAGAGGAGAATCACAGCACCTGGGCCTCAGTTTCCTCACAAGTTATCTCCAAGGCCCCTTCCCGTTCTAAAATTCTCTGATTCTATGATGATACATAAGTTCGGTCCTTAGCCCATGAATAACTGAGAGCTGTTTATGTCCCTGGAAGGTTGAACAGTCCCCTGCATTTGCCAGAAACCCAACAAGGCAAATATATCCTCCTCTGTCCCCACACAGCTTTATAGTACTTGTTGCTTCTTGTCCCTACCTTGTGGAGTTTGGGTATTCCCATTGTAGGATGAAAAAACTAAGGCCCAGGATAAAGCATTAAATAACTTGTTCAGGCTGACAAAGTTGGGTAGAAGCTGGAATAGCATTAGAACTCATGAGACTAAGAAAGATATTTATGTTGCTTAGCCCCCTGAGACCTAGCCTACATCTTCATTTAATAAATATATACTAAACATCTACCATGTATATTATACTATTCTGAATGCTGGGCATGGTTAGAAAGAGCACTGTTTCTGGAGTCAGAGAACCTGAGTTCAAAACCTGACTCTGCTACTAATGACCCTGGACAAGTCATTGTCCTTCTGAGCCTCAGTATCCTCATCTATGAAATGAGGAGATTGGACTACATGGTTTATGAGATCCCTTCTCAGGCTATGTCCTTAGCACCAGAAAAGATAGGAGACAAAATTAATATTATTAGGTCTACCTTCTTTTGTCCCTAGCTCTAAGTATAGAGTAAGGGTAAAGGAGTTTAATTAATAAGATTTCTTAAATATAATGCTGATTAAATACTGAAAGGGGCTACTGTAGGAGGTTAGAAAGATGTGAATCTGTTCAGGCTTGGAGGCAGGGGGCTGGACCATAGGACTTCCTCAGTTTATTTTCAGTTTTACACTGCTACCTACCCTTCCATTATATACCCACCCAGGAGTTGCTGGAGATAGCTCCAACTAGCTATGGAGAGCCAATTGTCAAATTTTCACTATGAGCATTTACCCCTCAGAAATCCACAAATGCTACAAATCAAGTCTTGATTTGTTTTTATTGATTGTCTAGACTAAAGAAATTGATGGAGAAAATGTCAGTGAAGCAGATTTAAAAGTGTGACTTGCATATGTCCCTCCCCACCGTTTGTTAAAGATTTACCAGCACATCTCTTATCATATTCCATCTCTCCATTGAGCTTGGTGGAGACCATGCCTACTACCATCTCACTAATCTGCAGAGGTCCCCAGAAAGGGAACTAAATCCTCCATGCCCCACTCCCCATAATCCTGCAAACTCTCTGTAGTGCAATCAAAAGGAGTTTCTTAATCTGGAGCTTTCCTTTGGGCTGCACTGAATGTTCAGGTATTACCTGCTCCTCGAACGCCTAAAAGTCCTTGACTTAATACAATAGTTGTGGAGTTGAGAAACTGGTTTTAAACCATCACACTTTTATAAGTCCATTCCTCACTTCCCTTTGACTTACACTGTGATTTCTGAGGTGAGTTACCTTCTTTCCTAACCAACTCCTCAGCCAGCAAGAACTCCTAAGAATTGAACTCTACCTTCCTCCACTATCCCTCCACGATTCTTACCCAAGCTCTCTGTCAAATAGTTTAAAATATGCAAATGAAGGAAGATGTAGAGTTCGAGAATCCAAAGGATCTTAGATTATTGGATTTGATAGTCCAATGCTTTCATTTCGCCAATGAGGAAACTCAGAGAGAGGAAGTGATTTGACTAAGACCATACAGTTATTAATGGGGCAGCTAGGTGGCACAGTGGATAGAGCGCTGGGCCTCCAGTCGGGAAGACTCACCTTCCTGAGTTCAAATGTGACTTCAGACACATTATCACATATTAGCTGTGTGACCCTGGACAAGTCACTTAACCCTTTTTGCCTCAGTTTCTTCCTCTGTAAAATGAGCTAGATAAGGAAATGGCAAACCACTCCAGTATCTTCACCAAGAAAACCCCAAACAGGGTCACAAAGACTCGGACATGACCGAAACAACTGAACAACAATAAAAATACAGTTCTTAAGTCCTTTAAGACTCAACACAACTGTCATTTCCTGCAGGAGGTTTTTCCCCTGTGCCCCCAGTTTCTAGTGCCTTCCCCTCTGAGGTTGCCTCCAGTCTATTCTGTATGTATCTTGCATGTACCAAAGTGTGCACATGTTGCCTCCCCCATTAAAAAGTGAGCTTCTTAAAGGCAGTGGCTGCTAGCCATTAGCACAGTGCTTGGCACATAATTAGTTCTTAATAAATGCTTGTTTAGTTGATTGATAGAGCCAGGATTTGAACCCAAGTCCTTTGACTCAAACTATAGGAATCTTTTTTTAAAAAAATAAATAATAACTCTTTTTTAGTTTATTTGACTCTAATGTCAGAGTTATGTATATGAGATTCCCTTAAACTAGGGTTTGCCTGTACTTTGTCAATTTGTAGCTATTCATATGCTCTAACCATCAGATTTAGAACTCAAAGGGACCTTAGGAATAATCTAGTTCAACCCAGTCATTGAAGTGAAATACTTTGCTCACTTTCGCATATTGTAGGTTATCCAAATACCAAAGCCAGGGCTCTTCACATCACCTCTTTCTGTTTTCCATCAATAAAGCATTTATTAAGCTTAATTAATTAATAGCATGTATTATCATCCAACTATCTTCCAGGCATTGTGTTGGGTGTTAGGGATACAAAGAAAGGCAAAAACACAAAAACAGTCCCTTCCCTTAAGGAGCTTACACACTAACAGAAAGCTCCTCAGGAGGTGACAACATGTAAATAATAGAGACAATAAGAGATATACAGAATAGTGGAAAGAAAACCTTGAAATGGAAGGCTTACATGAATGAAAGGACCAGAAAAGGGCCCCTGCAGAAGGTGGCATTTGATCTGAGTCTTGAAGGAAGCCAGGTCAAAGGCGCAGTCTGAAGATGCTCCCCGTGTAGGTAGATGTCGTCTGCCGTGACTAGATGGCAATGCGCTTGCTAAGCAGTAGGTCCGTGTCTTTTATTCTACAGAACATCTCCTTTCTACCTACAATAGTTAATTAATAGTTATCACAGCCTGAGGAAGGTGGACGTGGGCAAGCTTTGCACTCTGTTTAATGCTGGTGGACGGGCCCATACCTCACTTAGGGCTCTGAACTCCGCTGAGTCCTTCAGGAGACTAAGACGCTTTCTTACTCTTTGACAATAGTTCTTTTGCTTTGATATGGCCGTGTATCCAGTGGAGATACTGGCTGACTTTGGTGTAGATGCCAAAGTTGTTGGGTCGCCCACAGCCCTCTCCCCAGCTCACCAGGCCCACTAGGAACCACGTACCCCGGAATTCAGTGATCATGGGCCCCCCACTGTCCCCTTCACAAGCATCCCGGTTGTCACCAAGGACTCCTGCGCAGAGCATGTTCTCTGAGACACTGTTGTGCATGGTTTGAGAGCATTCAACATAAGAGACCAGGGGGATGCTGATGAACCTGAGGATATAGGTGCGGTTCTTGGACTCTTCAACCTGACGGCCCCAGCCGGTTACCACTGTTTCCCTCCCCACCTTCATGAGCTCTCGATGGGCCAGTCCCAAGTTGGGAAGGCAGATGGGTAGGATGTATTTGGAGAAGACAACAGGCTTGTTCAGGTAGAGCAGTGCGATGTCATTGTCTGAGGTACTTTTGGTATAGTTTGGGTGCACGATAGCTTCCTGTATGTTAAAATCCATCTCTGAGTTCTCAAACCTCCGGATGTCGTACTCACCTGGCATAAGGCAGGGAGGTGAACAGACAGAGAGAAAGAGAGGAAGAGAGAAAAAAAGAGAGAGACTCAGGAACTGTCTTTCCACCGTCTCCTTCCCCCAGGCTTTCTTCTGAAAGCTGGAGAAATGTCTATTCCCACAGAGAGAAATAAACAAACATGCACTCATACAAGAGGGTTCAAGATTAAGGCCTCTATTGTATATTTTAGCTGTAGTTTGGAGTAGCGGAAAAAGTGCTGGGGGCAGCTAGGTGGCGCAGTGATTAGAGGCACCGGCCCTGGAGTCAGGAGGACCTGAGTTCAAATCCAGCTTTAGACACTTGACACTAGGTGTGTGATGCTTTCCCCCCTCCAAAAACAAAGAGTGCTGTATTTACAGTCTGAAGGCCAGGGTTTAAATTCAGACTCTGCTACTTACTAGTTGTATGACCTTGGGCAATTCAATTAAGTTCTGTGGATCTCAGTTTTCTTTTCTGGGAAAAACAGAGCTTGGCGGGAGCATGGCCTAGAAGGTGTCAAACTCAAATAGAAACAGATTCCTGTGGCCTCATATTGCCTTAGAAAACCACAAATTGACATTATCTATGTTGTATTGTATTTATTTTGTTAGACATTTCCCAGTCACGGTTTAATCTGGTTACTGCACTAGGGAGTTTTATGGATTGCACTGCCCAGGAGTAGTGAGTTTGACACCTCTGAATGATCTCTTGTGCTCCTCCCACATCTCAATCTTACAAACATCCAGGACCTGTGCAGAACCTGAAGTCAGGAAAACCTGTGTTCAAGTCCAAGCTCAGACACTGCGTAACTCTTCTGCCTCAGTTTCCTTATCTATAAAATGGGGGTGGTAATAATAGCACCTACCTCCCAGGGTTATTATAAAGGGGGGAAATGAGATAATATTTGTAAAGTGCTTTGGAAACCTCAGGTACTATGTAAATGTTAGCTATTATGAATCTCTCCATAAGCACACACAAAGAAGGTCATCCTTATGTTTAGGTTGAGTGGGTATTCGATTAATCCATTCAACAAGTATTTATGAAGCACTTATCATATATGCTAGGCACTAGGAGTAGGAAGACAGACATAGAAACCATCCCTACCATCCAGAAGCTTGTATTATATTGGGCAGGGAAGAACACATCCGCATGTAAGTAAATACAAAGCATTTGCATAAATATATATGCATGTACAGGGTGTTCCTAAAGTCTGGACACATACGCAAAAATGCATATTTTCAAGAAATAAAATGAATGAAATTTTCAACAACATTTTATTTAACTGGAATATTAACAAATAACATCTTCAATATGATTTTCATCATTTGTGATGCAAAGGTTGATGCGCTTTGCAAGATTTAAGTGAACTTGATGTAGTAATTCCACATTGCCATCAATTTTAGCACATTCACTCTTTACGCGTTCAGTCAAGTGTATTGCATCTGTGATTTTCACTGAGTACACCTTCTCCTTTAGCATACCCCAGAAAAAGAAGTCAAGGGGGCTAAGGTCTGTTAATATTCCAAATATTTCAAAATATGCATTTTTGCCTATGTGTCCAGACTTTAGGGACACCCTATATATATATATATATACATAATAGAGTGTAATTACAAGTAAATACAAAATAAAGTTGCAGGAGGAGAATGCTAGCAATTAGGGATAGAGTTGGAGATCAAGATAGCTTTGTGTAGGAGGGAGTCCCTGAGTTGAGCCTTGAAGGAACCTAGGGATTCCAAGAGACAAACCTGAGGAAGTGCATTCCAGGCATGAAGCTTGAGCGAAGACAAAGAGATGGACCACCAAGTAGGAGGAACCCAGATGGACTGATGTAAGCTGTAGTGGGGAAGCCCCATCACCTAAATATTTACCAATTGCTAGACCATTGCAGTGCCTGAAAATTCATCATTATAAAGATCCGTTTATTTGAGTTAAGGTGGCATTTCCCAAACTCTCCTCTGCAGAATCCTGTCATTTTACATAATGAGAATAAGGCTTCTCTGGGAGAATTTCAGTCCTAACAATATTTTCCCCTACTATGTGGAGCAACTCGTTCACATGAAAATATGCTTAAATTTCCCCAAACCCCTTTTACCCAGGTGATATTGCAGTCAGTTAGACTTACGGGTCAGCCAGCAAATCCCAAAACACAAAACAGAGCAACAAATTAATGTGGACTGTACTAAATCATTATCTTTCCAAGGACAGCCTCTTTTAAAATCTAACTATCCCTGGGAGGTTAACACAGCCAGAGATCAATAAAATCTTATTGTGCATCCATTTTTCAGATTTTTGAAATCAGCATCCTGAGCAATCAGGAGTCCTGATGGGGAGGGAGCTAAGAAGACAATGTTGGAGCATGGGATGTTCACTCTCCAGGGAGGGCAGGCACAAGCGGCCCACTGGGCCCCTGGAAAGAGCAATACCAAGAATAAGGTTCAAAAGAACAAATTGTGAACAGCCATGAACTTCTGTAGGGCTTATTTGACATATACTTCTATACTGCCTTGTTTTGGTAGTTTCTTTATGAAGGTATGGCTCATCTCCCAAATTTAAAGCACTAGTCTCCTGGAGGCCAGGGCTTGGTTTTAAACTGATTATCTTTCTATTACCCAGAGAGCCCAGTAGGGTATCACACGAATAATGAGGGCTCAATAAATGTTTGGTTGACACATTTGGCATCCCGGAGGTAAAATGTGCTTAATGTCATTACTTCACCTCCCCCTCCTTTTCCTTCAGGGCAAACCTTGGTTCAAGGAATTCAAAGGATGAGAGGAATGAATCACTCCCACAAGCCCTCACTTTCTGTGCCTGCTCTGTGCTGTAATGGAAAGAACAGTGAATTTAGAGCCAGGAGACCTGGGTTCCAATCTCTGGTCTGCCAATTATTGCCCGGGAGACACTGGGTAAATCACGGAGCCTCACTAAGCCTGCCAAATGAAGGAGTTGTTCTAGATCATCGTTTCCGGTCCCTGGTCACAGCTCTAAATCAGATCATCCTTCCTACACTCGTTTGGAGCTACTTGCCTCAGGAGAGCAGTAACAATAATCCAGTGAAATGCTTTGAAAAGGCAAGAGGACAGACAAGCGTTCTCCTTATAGATGATCTGAATCATAGCAGATTTGGACAGTAGGGAATCATTATGTTTCATGGAAAGACAATGAATCATAGATTAAAAACCATTGCCTTGATTTTCTAGGTGAGGAAGCCGAGGTCTAAATAGATTAAACTGAAATTCTGTGTTTTCACGGGTAGTTGCAAAGTCAGGGCTAGAACTCAGGTCTCTTGGCATTCAGTACCGTCAGTGCTGCTTCCGTAATAACACACCGCCTCTTATTATCTCACTCACAATGTTCCCACGTAAGGAACTATTAAGTCTTTTTATAATGGAGCTCTCCTGTGTCTTCGCTTTTCAGGCAGTGTTTTTTCCCCCTGGTTCTCTAATGGTGGAAAGAATACTGGTCTGGGAAGCAGAGAACCTGGGTTCTGCCCAACTCTGACACTTACTATTTGTGCAACCTCTCAGACCCTCAGTTTCCTAATCAGTAAAAGGAGAGGGTTGGACTCAATGACCACTCAAGTCCTTTCTAGTTCTAAATCCATGACCACTTGCAGTTTAGTGAAAAGGGCCCCAGATTTTGAATCAAAAGACTGGGATTTGAATTCTGGTTCTGCTACCTATATGACCTTGGACAAGTCACTTCCTTCTCTGGGCCTTAGTTTCCCATCTATAAAATGATGGAGGTGGCCTAGATGATATCTACAATCCCTTCCAGCTCTAACCCTATGACTCCATGACAGTGTGTGATCCTGTCACCTTCATGGGTCCCTGGTTAGAGGATTGTTCTCACTGTCACCATCCTAACTCACATTTGTCCAGCTCTTCACACTTGACAAAGCCATTCTGATTCTTACAATAACCCTTCGAAGGATGTAAAACAATGGACTATTTTCCCCTCATTTTATTGAAGAGGAAACTGAGATACACAAAGAGTTTAAGTAATTTGGTCAAAGGTACACAGAACATGAGGGCCGAGGATTTAGCAATAAAGAAATCATTTATCACCTTGGAGGGAGCAGTTCCAACTGTGTTGGTGAGGATGAAATCCAGACTGAAGGGGGTCCAAATGTGACCAAGAAGTGAGAAAGTGGAGGTAATGACTGTCTATATTTTTAGCTCCAAATGGAAGTCTAGTGTCTGACAGAGCATTCCACCACCTCAACCTTCAATATTCCAACATAAGGGAGTATGCACAGGGCAGGTATTATTACAATTGCCATTTTACATGGGAAACCTAGATCTTAGAAAGATTTAAGTGCCTCAGGTCACAAAACTAGTAAATGGCCATCAGAACTTAGAACCTAGATTTTTCTGGTTCCCTTTCCTTTATACCACAACGGTAATATGTGGTGGTACTAATTAGGTACGTGGATGGTAAATGTGTAAATTCAGACACCTCACACTCACTTAAAGTCCCATGTTCTTTTCATTATGTCACACGACCATTTCATAGAGGAAGATACTGCTAGAAGACACTTGTTTAACTAGACAAGGTAGCATCTGGAGACCACACAGTTAGCTAGGGCAAAGTCAGGATTACAACTCAGATGGCTTCATGCCCTGCTTGTTGCCTCTGAAAACTCAATGGGATAAGGTGACTCAGATTCAGTCACCCTTTCTTAATGAACCACTAGCCTTGGTCTGGATCCTAGTGAAAACTTTTCAAGGATGGACTACTTCTTTAAAGTTAGTTGGGCATCTATACAGAAATAAGAAGTCCCTGGAAACTCAAACCACTGCTGCTTCCTTTCCCCCAAGCCCTATAAAAATAGAAATAGTTCAAATTCCCAGGGAAAGCCTCAGAAAAAAACGACTGATTATCTCTTCAGCAGTTGTCTGACTTTGGAGACACAGGGTCACAGGACACAGAAGTTTCTAAAAACTCATGGAGAATCTTAGAAGTAAGTGAAATGGAACCTAGAATAGTCCCTTAAATATCAAATATTCCAATGGAACATTATTGGATATTTCCCAGTCTCTCCCATTCCCCAAGCCTGCCTTCACCACCATGTGTGATTTTCTTACCAAGTCTTACGGTAAGGTATTTTGGATGTTCCACACAGTGGGCTGCAGTCAGCACCCAGGAAGAATGAATAAGGACACCCCCACACTTTAACTTCGACCTGGAGTCCAACAGTATCACCTGAAACAAAGAGTTCATAGGATTCAGAGATGGGAAGAATGCTAGGGATGATTTACCCACTCATTTGGCAGATGAGAAAAAGTGAGGTCATTTTGTCTTTGAAGAATACGATCAACTCTGTTGAGAACTTGATATGGGGGTGAATCCAGTTTCCCTTAATTTTTAGCTTTTTATATTCTAGTTCTGTTATTTCTCACCTTTGATATATGATGTTTTTTCTTCTTGGCTGCTTATAAAACAGTCTATTTGTCCTTATAACCTTGGAGCTTGATGAAGACGTGTTTAGGTGGGTTGAATTTGGGGTTGACCCCTTTGAGCATTGTCTGAGTTTCTATGTTATCTGTTCCTTTTAAAAAATTATTTCTGGGACATATTCTTATACTCTTTCTTTTCAGGAGGGATTAATAATTTAACACTTAAGTTGTCACTCTGAGTTTTGTTACACCCACCTCACCCCCGACCCAAATCCATTGCTTTTGTTTCCAAAACTTCCATTCTTCTAGAGGAGTAGTTTTAGAACTTGTCCATTCTGTCCTCTAGAAAAATTATTTCTGTTTCTCAGTGAATCCACTGTTTTACATGCACTTAAAGGATATTTCCAAGTTGTCAAAGTCCATAGTTTTATCTTCATCTTTTTAAGAACCTTATCTTTAATAATTTTGCTAATTTCACTTATTCCTTTATCTTCTTCAGTATGTTTATTATTCACATTAATACGTCTTGAGATAGCTCCATCTCCATTTCTTGGGGCTGTCATTGATGCTCATTAATACCTCTACTGAGGTGGGATTTCTCAATCCCCTCTCTCCATACTTGACTCAAACTTCCAAATGCTTTCTCCATGTCTCCACCTGGATGTCTCATCATCACCATGAGTTCAATACATTCTAAACTAAGATCATCAAGTCACCAGGTACAAGTGATTTTTCTGTATAACTCATCTCTATTTGTATCGCATTTGTGTACTTATTTTGTTCCTTAGCACTGTAAGCTCCACAAGGGAATAGACTGTGTTTTATTCACGTTGTCCCCACAGGGTATTATACAGTGTATTGCAGTAGGTGATGTAGTGGATAGAGCCCTGGAGCTGAAGACATGAGTTCAAATCCATCCTCGGATACTTACAAGCTAAGTGACCTTGCTCAAGTCATTTCACCTAATCTGGGGATGATAGAACTTACCTCACAGGATTGTTGTAAGGATCAGGTTAGATAATATTTTTTAAACTGAGATAACATTTGCAAACCTTAAAGTGCTATTAAATGCTAGGTAGCATAGTAGTAGCTGCAGCAGCAGCAGCAGCAGTAGTAGTAGTAGTAGTAAAAACTTGAGAAACTTTTGAATGAAAGAACAAACATATAATCCTGAATGGAGACATGTTCCTTCTTACCTGCCATGGGCTGTCACCTTTGTTGGCTGGTCTCCCCCCTAAGATGCGAACTTGTAGTTCTTCAGAATTTGGTGTTGGGTAATTCACCTTTGGTTTCCCACATGGAAAATTGGCTAGAAAATGAGGGACAATGTCAGTGAGAAATCGAACAAGCAAAAGCCCTTCATAGAAACATTCTGGCAGGCGCAGATCCTTCCATCTATCACAGTCACCTCCTTCCTACAGATTTACTGGTGATATAGCCCTAGTTGTGTCACCTTCTACTTCCTCATTTGGATTAGAGGTCTCTAAAGTCTTTTCCAAACCAAATATTTTATGACTGTGACTATTTCTCTACAGAGATCAGTTAACCAACAGTAAGCACTTTAGTTAATCAAAAATGAAAGCTACTATATGCCCTGTTCTATGTTAGGGACTGTGGGGGATATTGGATTACTCATGGTCCTTGACCTTAAGGAATTTGCAATCACAAGACATAATAGATATGAAAATTAGAGAACAAATAAGTCCCTGGATTGTGTACTTGGGATAAAGTACCTAGATTATGTGACAAGGACTGTAAGTGCTAGAGAAGAAGAACAATGATAGCTAGAATAGTCTGGGAAGGCTTCATGGAAGAGGGAAGATTTGAGCCAAGTTTTCAAGGGCAATGGGGGACAGTTTAGATCCACAATACAGATAAGGGGGCCTAGACTACGCATTTTAAAGAGCAAAGGAAGTCTGAATTGATAGAGAGATACTCAGGGTACATTTTTCAGAACATCTGGATGATGGTGGGAAAGATTATATTGTGACAATGTTGAAGAAGAAAGGAGGGAAGAAGAAAGAAAGAGAAGGTAGTAAGAAAGGAGGAGAGAATTTTTCTTTAAGGAGTGGGGATAGGGATGGGATAGGGATGAGAAAGCCCAGACTAGGAGGTGGGAAAGAAGAAAGGGTAGGTCAACCTGTGGCTTAGGAGCTAGCTATTTTTTGAATGATTGAATGAACTGTCACATACCAGAATCAAACCTACAGTCTTGGCCTCATTGACATCAGGTTATAATGAAATGACACATTTATCAAAAGGAGGGAGGGAAGGAAGGAAGGGAACAAATAGTGTTTATTAAGCACCTACTATGTGCCAGACACCATGCTAAGGACTTAATAAATGTTATTTCATTTGAGTCTTTATGATTATTGAAAATTGAGAATTCTAAATTCCAACCTCTTGTAGGTAAGAGGAAAAGGATTCACATAGCTTCTGTTGTGAAGTGGGTGACCCAAGGCACTTGATGGGCACCATGAGGGTTGGCCTTAAAGACAAGCAAAGTAAGAGTCCACCTGCATAGTGGACTCTCTGCTCAACTCCCTGCCAAAAAGTGTCCCATCCCCCGCTGCCACCTATCTTTGATATCTGAGATTCTACTATTAGAACTTTCCCCCCTACCCATTTTTTTTTCAATTTTGAGGCCTTTTACAACAGTGAGAATGCTCTTGGGGGATGGGAACACATTAATCCAGGGATTCTTTGCCCCTTTGGCACTCTGGTGAAGCCTATGTTCTCCTCAGAAAAAAAATGTTTGTTGCCTACATTCATAATTGAAGGAAATGTTAAATTTCAGTTAGTGGTTAGTGCATTTTCCCCATCCAAGTTCATGGACCCCTTTTAATCTATTTATGGGGGATGATAACCCCAGGTTAAGAATTCCTGCCTCAAATCATTATGGGCTATCACTTTAGCATAGACTATTTGACAGCCAGTTGAGAGTAAGTTCCTGAAGAAATGAGACATAAGAAAAGCACCCAAGGAAGAGGTAGGCCAGAACAAAGAAGAGCAGTAGGAGAATGCCAAAGGCAAACACACTTCACTGACTTCTTGTTTGCTTGGGTTGGCACTCAGTGGAGCGACGTATTTATGTGATGAAGGAGCCAAAAATCATAGCTAGTTCTCACCATGATTCACCTATCATGATCCAGTTCTGCCTTGGTCTTTTCTTGTCTGAGTAAAAGGTCCCGGATCTCTCCCTCTAGTTCCCCCATCCTCATTCCTGGCTTCGCACTCACCGACAGGTTCACACTCCATGGGGTTGTCGCTCTCCCGATATCCAGGGGCACAGCTGCAGTAGCGTTGCTGATTCTTGAGGTCTTCAGTGCAGTAGTGGTCACAACCACCATTGTCTACGGAGCAGTTGGTGTGGCTTTCCTCTGGGGCAGGAACGAGAGTAGGGAGTTAATCAGGGTCTGGAGCTTCCCAACACTCAGAAGGGGGAGAAGAGAGAACGTATCCCTGAGGGGATATACTGACAAACACATGATGGTAACACTGATAAATATGACTTCACACAACTGGAAAAATGTCTTTCCAGTGTTGGCTCTCCTAGGATGCTCACAGAAAGCCTGTGCCAAGGAAAGAATCTAATTCTCAGTTTAATTCAATGAGCATCGCATAGCAGAGTGAATACTGGTCCTAGAATCAGAGGACCTGAGTTCAAATCCCACCTCAGATGCTTACTATCTGTGTGATTTGGGGGCAAGTTTCTTACCCTTCCTGGGCCTCAGTTTCCTCATATGTGATATGGGGGGTTGGAATCGGTGGCATCTGAACTTTCTTCTAGCTCTAGGCAGAGGCTCTTAGCCTGGGATCCATTGATAGCCACCCCACCTCCATCCCCCACCCCCGCCATGAACAGATTTCAGGGGGTCTGTGAGCTTGGATGGCAGGAAAACTGCATCTTTAACTGAAATTGCGCATTTCCTTCAATTATTTTAAAACAGTAGTCTGAGAAGGGGTCTATAGGCTTCACCAGACTGCCAAAGGCATCCATGATACTAAAAAAGTTAAGAATCCCTGCTGTAAGGCTGTGAGCCAATGAAAGAGCCTACTTCTCAATTCAACAAACACCAGGAGGAAAGAGGGTTGAATTTGGAGCCAGAGACCTAGGTTGGAATCCTAGTTCTTATCATCTGCTACCTGTGTGACCTCAAACAATTCACCTCGCCTCTTTGGGCCTCAGTTTCATCTGTAAAATGAGAGGGTTTCATGAGATGACTTATAAGGTGCCTTCCAGCTCTAAACCCCATGATCTTTTCCTGCATTTATTAAGCACCTACTGTGTTATCACTGGGGACACCAAGACAAATAGTTCTTGTCCTCAAGAAGCTTACATTCTATTTAGCCACTCTTATCAGTTGCCATCACTAACATACAGTCTGTGCCCCAGCCAAGCTTGTTGACCCTCTCAGGCCTTGTTTTAGCTCACTGTTCCCACCCCCATCCCCTTTCTTCATGCTGCACTCCCCTCACCCCAAACGTTTTTTGACTTCCTAGTCAAACACTACCACTGCCACAGTCCTAATCATCCTCTGAATTGTCTGAAGAAGGCAGGCAGGGATTTAATTAGAAAGAGCCATTGTTCCTGAGATGAAATTGAAACTTAATTGTAGAGGCTCTTAGGGTGTAATAGGACTGGAGTCATTCCTGCTACAGAGAACTCTACCCTTCTCCTGTTGGGGGTTCACAGTTCTACTGAGCAAATGCTACTGTGACCTACCACAATGGGCCACTGGTCAAAGGAAGAAATCAAAGATAAGCTTCTGAGACTTACCATACCCACAAAGGCGTCCTTCCCAGCCTTTGTTGCAGATGCACTGAAAGCTACCAATGCCGTCAATACAGGTCCCATTATGGCAGGGATGAGGCTCACACTGGTCTCCATCTGGAAGATATTTAGAGGATAGGAGTTGGGAGTATAACGAGGTGGAGCAGATTGTTCACAAAACAGCCAGTCTTTTCTTTATCCTCCCAGGTTTGGCCAGTTTCCTAGTGTTTGATTTAATCCTGATAGACTTGGCACAGTTTGGAGAGAGAGAATACAAACCCAAGTTCCTAAAGATGCCCCAGAGAGGGCCAGTTGTCAAGGCCTTTTGTAGATCTAAAACATGGTGTGAATGTGACTAAGGAGTAAATGGTTTTCCTTAAGGATAGGAAAATGGGCTGGGCTGCTCTGGGGCCAAGATTACTCTGTGTTCAACTGTAAGTCTGGTTTAATGGGCCAGATACAGTCATACAGTCAACTATTCTGAGGATAGTAATAGGTCTCCAAAAGCCATGATATCTACTCCCCATATCCAGATATAATAAGCCTAGTGGTGGTTGTCGTATTTTTTCTTAAAAATTAAAGAAAAAAATCAGGCAAAGCTGGGAAGAACCCAGAAGAAACACATGCGAAAGACTGTCTGTTGGCCTACAATGAAACAGCAAAAGTCACAATACAAAATTTGATACTCACCCACATACTTTGACCAGTAAGCCAACTGTGAAGGGAAGAAACACAAGTTTTAGTGGAGGGTTAAGGGATCAAGAAAAATGCAGCAAATGTGGGTAAACCTATGTGCCTTTCAGTCCTGGTTTCTACTCACAACATCAATGTTTTGCACATCTGCCTACAGGCCCAGACTAAGTCAGAAGCAGGGAAAATGCTGCTATATCAATAAGCCCAGGGTGGCCAATACTGTGCCACAGGATGGGAAAGTTCTCTTGGCCTCAATTTTCCCGTTCTGTAAAATGTAAAAATGTAAAAAACCCTAGCCACAAATGTTAAGGAGACATTTGTGGCTTGTGTCACCCTCTGCATAAATTCTAGATCCTACTCTCTGGGCTTTGTCCTAGGGACCACCACAAATTTATGACAAGGACAAATTAGAGGCAGCTAGTTAGGACACTGGATAGTATACTCGGTCTAGAGTCAGGAAGAACTGAGTTCAAATCCAGCCTTAGACACTTACTACCTTTGTGATCTTGGGCAAGTCACTTCACCTCTGTTTGCCTCAGTTTACTCACCTATGAAATGGGAATAATAATACCACCTACCTGCCAACATTGTTGCAAGAATCAAATGAGATATTTATAAAGCACGGGACCTGGCACACAGTAGGTGTTTAATAAATGCTTGTTCCCTCCCCTTCCCACAGGAAAAGTGCTTCTGATACTGTCCATGCTCTTCATCCTTCTTCCAATATCCCAATCAACTCCTTTATTTCCATTCCTTTCTGACCACTCAGATTGTCCTTAAAACTCTCCCTTCTCATCATTCCCTCCTCCCTTTTCTCCAGAAATCAGAGAAAGGAGAATCTTTGCTTGGGAACTTTCCCCTGGCCTAGAGGAGCTGAGCTAAGCAGTCCCTAGACATAGAAATACTCGGCTGGTAAAGGATGGGAGGTGGGTGGGGACCTGAAGCTGACATTGATTGAATGGCCTTGGATGAGCCACTTCCTTGGAATCTGAATGGGCCTCTGTCTTCTGTCTCTGTAAAGTGCGAAGTCCTAATTCATCTATAGTAAAATAAAATGATATCTGAAACTGGACTTGAGCCCTTTGGAAGAAAAGAATCATTCAAATTTGGAGTGTCCTTGCTATTATGCACCAACAGCATTCCTCTAATCTAGCTCCCCAGGATAAACAACCCAGGTCCTTGTTGACCAGGAGCAGCGGAGGGGGAGGGAAGAGGGATCCATTTCTTCCATGCTGGGTGTAATGAGCAGGGGGAAAATGGAAGAGTTGGGTACAAAGATCTCCCTCCTGCAGAAGTTTGAGAGAGAAACAGAGACACAGACACAGAGAGAGAGGGAGAGGGAAAGGAAGAGAGGGGGAGAGAGAGCATCTCCAAGATTGCAAGTCAATCCCATAAACATTAAGTGCTTTCTATATGCACGGTACTGTGCTTGGCCCCAAGATACAAAAACAAAGCAAAAAATGCAACAAGTTCCTGCCCTCAAGTAGTTTATATTCTACTGGGCATTCAGTATGTACACAAATAAATAAGTCTAAAGTAATTTGAAGAAGAAAATAAGTATAAAGTAATTTGAAGAAGAGAAGCGAATGAACATTTATTAAGCACCTACTATATGCCAGGCACTGTTCAAAGCACTTTACAATTATTACTTAATTTGATCCTCAGAACAACCCTGGGAGGTAGGCGCTATTATTATCCCATTTTACAAATGAGGAAATGGAGGCATACAGAGCTAAGCTGACTTGCCCAGAGTCACATAGCTAGTAAATATCTGAACAGGGATTTGAACTCAGGTCTTGACTTCAGGAAGGACATTTTATCTACTGCACCACCCATGGTGCAGGAAAGGGTTTTGTGCAGGAAGTAGCAACTATGCGGGGTTAAGAATGACATCTACTCATCATCTAACTTGACTCCAGGCTTGATTCCTTCCTCAGCCCAGAACCTCTTGTAGTGAGTGTTCATCTGCTGGAGGATATGGCATATTGCAATCCCAACTTACTGTTTCTTCCCGAGTTGTAAAAATCTCCTGGACTTCTTCCAGGTCACATATCTCCTCGATGCATTCCCTCTCCAGGTTGCCAGGCTTAATCTCTTCCAGGAATGAATTAGCTCGCTTCTGAATTCTCAGGATTTGGTTGGCTTTCTTGCTGCTAAAGAACACTGAAGAAAGTAGGAGGGGTGGGTGCAGTAAGAGTAGCATGAGTAGGAGAAGAGGCTGTGTAAGCCAATATTTGAATCCTGGCATTGAAGTCAGGGCTTCCACCACTTTGCAGGATTTTAAGCATGAGGGTGGGTGGTGATGATACATGGCTAGGAACACCCAGAACTGGCATCAGCAAAATTGCGAACTCTACAGAAGTTCCTTTGGTCTCCCTCCACACCCATTCCTGGCTTCCCTTTTCGGAATCCTCTTCTCCTTCCTGTGATGGACCCTAATTTACCCTTTTGGCAACCAGCCTCCCTTTTATTTCTTTCCTCTATCCCCAAAGGAGATATCAGAGGGAGGAGATGTCAGGCTAGTCTCCTCACTCTCCCCTAAATTTTCCAGTATGTACATTTAATTTTCCTAATTAGATGGCAAGCTCTATTCATGGCTGGGGCTATAATAGCTTCAACATTCAACATTCACTTAAAATGTATTTAGTATCTTCTCTATATAGAGCTGTGTGTTAGGCGTAGGGGAAATCTAAATATTTAGGAATGACAGTGTCTGCCCTCAGTGTCTAGAACAGCATTTCTTAAACTTTGGGTCACAACCCCATATGCAGTCTCATAACTGAACGTGGGGGTCACAAAAATTTGGCAACAGTAAAAGGTTTCTGAATGCGCAACAACCAAAATTTAATTCAAAATCAAACATGTAATGAATCCGAGGTGTTTCTGGCAGCACTTGCTGGTGTTGGTTGTATCACTCAACTTTACTGCAGCCTTGGTTCTGCACAAAGCATTGATGAATATAAAATCAAAATATCGATTGACTAAAAAATGTTGAAGATGCTGTGTGTCCTGCAGTATCAAATATCCTGCCAAGATTTCTTTGTGTATAAATAAACAAGCGCGTCCATCTCATTAGTATGCAAATTTGCTTTCATCCTTAATAAGTGGTAAAATGATATGTATACCAAAGAACTGTTTTAAAATTAATTTCTTTATGACTTATTATCAATAAATGTTTGATTTGTATACCTATGTTATACCTATATACCTTGGGACATGTAAAAATTCTTAGGCAAAAAAGGATCACAAGGAGAAAAAGTTTAAGAAGCCCTGGTCTAAAAGAGGACCAAGATAGTAACGCAAATATCACTTGACAAGTGCATGAGAGAATTGGAAAACAGACTGCCTAGTGAAGTCTGTGGGGCAAGGTCAGTACTATATCTATTATAACTTTGCGGAGGTGCTGAAGTTTGAGATGAGTTTTAAAGGATAGTTAAGAATTCAACCGCAAAGAGTATTCCATTTGACTGGGCTGTTAAGTGGATAGAGTGAGATAAGATAAGGCTGGAAAAGTCCTATAGTGTGGAAATATATTTTACATAAACATACATGTATAACCTATGTCAAATTGCTTGCCTTCTCAATGGGAGAGAATTTATTTGGAACTCAAAATTTGAAAAAAGAATGTTAAAATTTTTTTTACATATAATTGGGAAGAACATTAAATTATTTTTTAAAAGTCATTTAGTGCTATATTAAGGAGAGTCTTTAGTGCCAAGCAAAAGGATTTGAATTTTATTTGCTAGGCAATAGGGAGCCACTGAGGATGTTGAGCAGGGGAGTGCCATGATCAAATCTCCTCACAAAGGAGGCCGTTCTGGCAGCACCTTGATGGACGGGTTGGGGCAGGGAGAGTGGAGGCAGAAAGAACTATTAAGATAAAAGGCTTCTGTAATAGTCCAGGAAAATGGCAACAAACTCCTGTATTAAAGTGTCCTGTACATCTTTGTACCTCTCATAATGCCTAGCACATAGCAGGGGCTCAACAATCATCCATATAAAAAGACAGAAAGTATTAGAAGAGAGAGTGGATTCCCCATCACTGGAGGTCTTCAACACAAGTTAGATGCTCACCTCTCAGGAATGGAGAGGGGATTCTTGTCCAGGTAGAGGCTGGACCAAGATCCTGCCGAAGAAAGACCCTTCCACCTCTGACTCTGGGAATTGATTTGGAAGCATGAAGCTAGGTACAAATGCAAGGGACTGTAATTATTATTCATCATTATCATTATCATCCTCATTATCATGGAATATACCCTGTCACTGTTTCAGGGGATTTGAGTTACTGCAGATGTTTACATCTGTATCTATTTGTGGGATGTGAATCTGTTACCTCTTACCTGAGTTGGCATGTCCACTGAGTGAATACCAGGAGGCCACAAACACCAAAAAGCTCACAAGTCGCCACATTTTGAAAGAACTCACATCTGGCAAAAAGAAGGAGTTACTAAAGCTCCCTTCTCTCCTCTATCCCCTTCTATTCCCAACCATCCCACCTAGAAAAGCCTTTGAAGCACTGAGGTCACAGCTTGAGGGGACAAAACATCAGAATTAGTTAATTGGGTGGCAGAACTGTTCTTAAGATACGGCATTGAGGTTATGGCCCTCGGCCAATCCTTTGAAGGTCCCTGGTCTACTAGACCATGACTGAGAGAGACAGATCACTGGAGCCACTGAAGCAGATCTTCAACTCTTGCTTTCAACTCTTGCAAAAGACCCAAGGTTCACATATGCAAAATATTGAGACCCGTCCTTACCCCAATGTTAACCAAGTTGAGTTAGGTGGGATTGCTCCCCCCATCCCCTACTGCTATGCATGCCCCTATAGTGGCATTTTCCCTTTTTTGACTTCTTTTCCCATTCAAGTCTGCTTTTGATATTACTTTAACCTGATTTTACCTGACTTAAAACGGAGGGGAGGTGAAAGGGGAAGGTAAAGGAAGACCACATGGTGAGATTTGTTCAGAGAGAGCTGTACCTTTTAGAGGAAGACCCACCCAACTCTCTCCCACCTTGGCCTCCTCCCACTACCAACTATTCACCTACACAGAAATAGCTCTGCCCAGGAAGCCTTGGGTCCTAGTCCTAGGTGTCAAGTTTCTTTGTGCGTGGGGCTTCTTCTAGGCCTTCTCTGCTTCATGGGAAAAGAGTTAAAATCCTAATACAATCCATGACAAAGAAGAATGAGTGACGTGGTTCCTTTGAGTACCCATTACCACAGAAGAGTCAACTAACCACTTAGTCCAGTTCATTCTGGGAACCTCGTTTCATTTTCCAATTGTGCTCCCTTCATTTCAAAAGCTGGATGGCTTCCTTGATCCAGGTGGGTTTCAGACTCAGCCTACGAAGATCCCCAAAATAATGAGCTTCCATCTCAAGCCACGTTTACTTCTATGCTGCTCCCTCATCCTCTGGTTCTCTCCCTTTCCCTCCCTGTCTTTTTTTCTCTCACACTTTCCTTTCTATGTTTTGCATTTCATATACCCTACTTTAAAGCATTAGAAATCATTTTGGGAGAACTTACAGGTGTGGGCAGTGAAGGACTGGAGGTATCGTCTTGTTGTCGCCATGATAGCCTCAGCTGCCTGAGTTAATCCATAACCTCAAATATTTGCTCATCGCTGTTGCACTAAGGTTTTCCTCTCCACAGATAAACAAAAGGACACTGACATTACTGAACTCATGCTAATTGGATTGGTCCTTTTTATGTATAGATTATACCTAGTATCTATCTATCTGTTGGTCTGTCTGTCTGTCTATCTATCTCTCTAGTACCTAGCAGATTAGCATAGTGTCTTAACACATTTAGGCATTTTATAAATATCTGTTGAACTGAACTGAAGAGGCTTTGGTTCAAATTCTAGCTTTACCACTAATTAGTCCTATGATCCTGGACAAATCTCTTAATCTCTCCTGAGCATTAATTAATTAGTTAATCTCTCCTGAGTTGTATCTCTAAAATAGGCATACTTCAAGAGAAGTAAAAGAGAAGAAAAGAAATCAAAAGAATTAGAACAGGCAACAAGAAAACAAAAGTATCACTTTTGCAGATGATATAATGGTATACTTAGAGAATCCCATAGAATCAACTAAAAACTAGTTGAAATTATTAACAACTTTAGCAAACTTCTGCAGAATATAAAATGGGCTACTTGCCTCAGAAGTTTGTTGGGAGAAATGCATTTAGTGAACCTTGAAGTGCTGTAGAAATGTTCTTTAATTCTGGAGGCAGCTAGGTGGCACAATAGAGCTCTGGGCGGAGAATCAGGAATTCAAATCCAGCCTCCCACACTTACTGGCTGTCCTGAGCCAGTCACTTAACCTCCATCTGCCTCATTTTCTTACAGGCATGAGGGACAGGAAGTGTAATTAGATAGGGTCTACTATGTCCTAGTCACTGTGCTAAATGCTTTACAAACATCTCGTTTGATACTTTGTGAATCTTAAAGCACAATATATATAAATGTGAGTTGTTCCAACCTTCTCATCTTTTTCTAAAGGCTTAGCATTTAGCACAGTGCCTGGCACATAATAGATGTCTAAGAAATGTTTATTGGTTGATTATCGATTGATTAGGTTCAGATGGAAACCATGTTGGAACAAGTCGCTATCCTGCTGCTATTCCTTCATAGTTAATCTTTTCTAGCCCTGTTGCACAGGTAAATAAAAACAACTTTTTAATAATTGAATAAAATCATTGTCGTTGTTCAGTTGTTTTCAGTCATGTCCAACTCTTTGGGACTCCATTTCTTGGCAAAAATACTGGAGTGGTTTGCCATTTTCTTCTCCAGCTCATTTTACAGAATAAAATTATTAGGATGGAAATTGTAAACTCACTGACAGCACCTTTGGTACAATTCTAGTAGTAGATGGGGCAACGGGAATGATATGTACTTCATTCCATTCCCACGTGATTTTGATCCCCTCAGTGAGGTATCCATACATCAAAAGCTTTCCACTCCAGTTAATTTGGAGGTTATGAGAATTTGGGGTTGTTCTTAAGATTTTATGGGTCAATGTTATGTCCAGGCAATTGTGGGCAATGGTTCTGTCTATGATAATGAATAGTCTGGTTCCTGTATAATTTATTGGTTAAGTTCTCCTGGACACTCCTTCCCTTCTAAGCTTTCGTGATGTTCTTTCCTGGTTCTCTCCCTACTTGTCCTCCTGCTCCTTCTCCGTCTCCTTTGCTAGATCTTCACCTATATCATTACCATTAACCCGGGGTGTTCTCCGAGGCTCTGTACTGGGCCTTCTTCTCCATCTATACTCTCTCATCATGGTGATCTCATCAGTTCCTGTGAGTTTAGTCCTCATCTCTATGGTTCTCAGATGGCTCCCAGATCTGTTTATTCAGCCCTAATCTCTTTCCTAAGCCCAGTCTTGCATCACCAACTGCCTTTTAAACATCTCAAATTGAATGTCCAGTGGGCATTTAAATTCAATGTGTCCAAAACAGAAATTACTTTCCCCCCAATCTCCTTCCTGTTCCCAATTTTCCTATCATTACTATCCTCCCAATCACTCAGGTTCACAACCACAGAGTCATCTTCAACTATTCACTTGAACTCTTCCCACTCATCCAATCTCTTGTCAAATCTTATTATTTCTACCTTTACAACATCTCTTACAACATATGTACACTCCTCTCCACTCACACAGCCCCCACCCTAGTACAGGCACTCATCAGCTCTCACTTAGCCCAGCAATTGGTCTCCTTGCCTCATCTCTAGTCCTAGCCATCCTCCACTCGATCACCAGAGCTTCCTAAAGCACAGTACTGACCATATCACCATCCTGTCCCCATATTCTACCCCTTCACAATAAACTGCAGCTACACAAGACCAAATATAAATCCCTTGGCATTTAAGACTCTTTACAACCTGGGTTCTTCCTACCTTTCCAATTTTATTATATTTACTTCCCTCAGTACATTCTACCATTCAGCTACACGGTCCACTTGCTATTTCTTGCATGTGACACTCCATTTCCCAACTTCATTCCTTTGGCATGTGCCCCAGGCCTGGAACGTCCTCATCCTCACCTCCAATTCTTCAGGATTCACCTCAGATCTCCCCTTCCGCAAGAGGCCTTTCTGTCCTTCCCTCCCACCAATCTCCCTTCCTCCATTACTTCTGCTAGTAGTGTCTTCCCTCTTTGACTACCTTCCCTATATATCTGTATGTACTTCACAGCCATCTATATACTGTCATCCTCATTACTATGTGAGCTTCTTAAGGGCAAGGACAGCATTTTTACCTTTCTTTGTATCCTTAGCATTAGTACAAGTGTCTAGCACAGCATAAGGCCTAAATAAATGTTTGTTGACTAACTGAACTGACCGACTGACCAGAGAATATTCTAAGAATGGTATTTGCAGTACAGGGTTACGATCTGCTAGTCCATGAAAATTAGAGAGCTTCCGACACACAATTTTAGCCACCAGATCATGCCTTACTAGTTATTAGTATATTATTATTATTAGGATGATGATGGGGAGGAGGATGATGTTCAGGAGAACTAACACCTCCAGTTTGAAGGCTTGCCAAGTCCTTTCCAGGGCTGCTCATCCATCTTTGGCGTCCCCCTGGTTCACTAGCTCTCACCTGTGTGGCTCCCAGAAGCTATAGCGTGCATAGTGGCCACACGCTGGCATACTGTTTCTGCAGATGGGGTAAAGCAGGTTGAAAGTAACCGACAGGCTTCAAAACCATCAGTGAGTTAGAGGAATGTCTACCCCAAGCATGCGAGGACTTTGCCCAGAAAAAGGGTGGATGAGAACAATTTGTTCCAACGGTCACGAAGGTGGCTGAAGTGGGTCCTGGGGAGTGCTTAGAGCTTAGTCAGACAGCAAAGACATTCCAAGGTCATCCACTGCATCCCAAGCCATCGCCAGTCCTCTTGAATTTTGTCCTGCCAATGGACTTTGATGACTCCAGGAGAGTGCGGCTGATGACTGTGCAACTTTGCCTCACTTAAATCCAATTCATGCTCACGTTAAGACATTACCTGTGCTGTTATTGGTCTTCTTCGAAAATGAAGGACATACATCTACTAAACTGAGGGATTCTGGAGTCCTTCAAGTCAAGAACAAATCTGACTTAGGGTACAAAATTGATTTATCCTGGGAAAGAAGGACATTTTCAGTATGTATGCTCTGCCTACACGACCCCTATTACAATTCTGATGTTAATATTCTGGGTAAAGGGATTTTTATCACAATTTGTAGCATTTTAAGCATTGTAATATTTGAAACCATATCAAGTTTAAAAAAAGGACATTTTAAAATTAAAAGAAAGAAACTGAAAGACAAACAACAACTTTTTAATGCCTTCTTCCAACAACTAAACTAAGTCTACATTTTTCTTTTACTCAATTTATACTGAATTTGGCCTGTTCCTCCTACTTCTTAGTCATTCAGGTAGCTGTTCCCCCTCTACAGCCCCAAGTCCCTGTGCAACACTGAACAGGCTATGTTACTACACTTGTTATTGCACCCGGACTGCCCACCCCCTTGTTCCTAAAGGCTGGTGTCTATTGCCTCCTCTATCCAGCAACATAGCACCACATTTACTCAAGGAACGAATGAACAGACAGGTGGAATTTGCATAAGAAGGCTATTAATTCTACCTCCTAAGGAGAAAGAAGGCAAAATAATTCACAGATGCTGGGTTTGTTCCATGGTCTATATTGGGAAAGATTAGGTGGCCCAGCAAGTACCCTGCCACCACCACCCAGTTTGTCAGGATCTGCCAGGTGTGCCAAGTGGCTACACTGGCTCTCCTGGTCCTATCTTCCAACCCTGCCCCCTAGATTAGCTACTGCCCATTGTTCAGACTGACAAGAAGGAAAGAACATAGCTCCCTCCTTTGTCTCTTACCCCTTTAGGTTGCTGTCACTGACAGCAGTCATCTTATAAACAAGGACTAACTTACTGAAGATGGTGACCACCTTAGAAGGCTCTAAACTCCATTTGAGCTAGATAAAATAGAAACCAAGTCTAGCTTGACCAAACTAAGACAGCCCTGGGCTTTGGATATCTATTCAACAACCTAAATCGACATCCAAGCTTAGACCAATGCAGTGGGGGAGAAAACAAAAACCCGAGATCTGAATCAGAGGAGCTGAGTTATCAATGCTCCCAACTCTGCTGTTTCACTATCTGTGCAACTTTGGACAAGCCCTTTTTCCTTGTTAGGCATCAATTTACTCATCTGGAAAATGAGGAGATTAGATAGATTATTTCCAAGGTCCCTTCCTATGATCCTTCTATCCTGGCTCTGAGAATTCATTTTTTCTTCTTTCAATTTCATTTTGTTCCTACCTTTGGTCTAGAACAGGGATTCTTAAACTTTTTTGTGTTATGCACTCCTTTGGCAGACTGGTGAAGCCTATGTATTTTTCAGAATAATATTTTTAAATCATTGAAGGAAATGCTCATTTCTATTAGTCAGTAATGAAAATAAAGATGTAATTTTTTTCCCCATTTGAGTTCATGGGTCCCCTAAAATCTATCCATGGACCCCTCACACAGACCACAGGTGAGAACCCTCACTGAGCTTTTCTGGCTATCCATGAACCAAGCCTACTGTGGTGCCCAACTTTTTTTGAACAATAAAACTGCTCTCCAGCTCATACTTTCCTCCACCCAGCAATGGAAAGCAGTTTTTCTCTATTGTTTGCTGAAATCCAAAATGTGTAAGCTTCTTCTGGAAGAATTAGAAAGGTGCCTTTTATTTAACTATCAAGAAATGGACATAAACAAAATAACTTTGGAGGCAAATACAATATCAGTATTGCATTTACCAGGCCTTGATGGAATGGGATTCATGACTAGATTTTGAAGGTTTTACTTCAATGGAGCATAGTGTCATTGATGGAGAAACTCACTTCATAGGTGTGGAATGCCAGCCATCCATTCCTTCTCATCTGGTGTGATTTCTGTCCATATTCTCCATAGATCCTCTACAGAGGCTATATCCAATATGTTAGAGGCTTTCCCCCAGGTCTTTTTACATTCTTCAGCTGTCATGGTAGCTATAATAGTCAAAACAGTTTGGTACTAGGTAAGAAATAGAGTGGGTGATCATTGGAACAGATTAGGTACACAATATACAGAAGCAAATGAGCACAGTAACTTAGTGTTTGATAAACTCAAAGAGCCCAGCTATTAGAAGCCAATGACTAACTATTTGACAAAAAACTATTGGGAAAATGTGAAATTACACAGGCAGAAACTAGGCATAGACCAACATTTCACACTATATACCAAGATAAGCTCAAATGGGTACATGATTTAAATGTAAAGAGTGATATCATAAGCAAATTAGTGGAGCATGAAAGAAATTATCTGTTAGATCTATGGATATGAGAAGAGTTCATGACCACACAAGAGATAGAGAGGTTCACAGAAAGTAAAACAGAAAATTTCGATTACACAAAATTAAAAAGGTTTTACACAAACAAAGGCAATGCAGGTAAAATTAGAAGAAAATCAGGAAACTGATGGAAAAATCTTTGCAGCAAATTTCGCTGATAAAGGTCTCATTTCTAAAATACATAAGGAATTGAGCCAAATTTATAAGAATAAGAGTCATTCTCCAATTAAAAAGAGGTCAAAAGATGTGAACACGTAGTTTGTAGAGGAAGAAATCAAAGCTCTCAATAGTAATATGAAAGAATGCTCTAAATCACTAATAACTGGAGAAATGCAAATTAAAAGAACTCTGAGGTACTACCTCACACCTATTAGATTGTCTAACATCACAAAAAAGGAAAACGATAACAGTGAAGAGGATATGGGAAAATAGGTATGCTAACGCCCTGTTGGCTGAGCGATGAAATAGTCCATTCATTCTGGAAAGCAATAAGGAACTATGTTCAAAATGTTATTAAACTGTATATATCCTTTGACCCAGTGATCCCACTGTCTATTTTATAATAAGAAGTCTAGTCAATTTAGAGGGTGTATTAGTACACATATCTATGATGGACACTGCAAATTAACAACGAACTATACCTCAAAGAGATCAAAGAAAAAGTAAAACGGCCTCTATGTATAAAAAATATTTATAGCAGCTCTTTTTGTGGTAGCAAAGAACTAGAAGAAAATAAATTTTCTAGTGATTGATGACTGGCTAAATAAATTGTGTTACCTGAAGGCAATAGAATAATGTTGTTCTATAAAAAAGATGAATGTGGACAATTCAGAGAAGCATGGGAAGATAAGTGAATTGATGCAGAGTGGAATAAGTAGAGCCAAAAGAAACAACATTAACAAGAGTGTAAATGGAAAGAACCAAAACACAAACCTAAACACTGTGTAATTATAATGGCTAAGCTTGACCCCAGAGAAAAATTGAGGAAACGAATTCTCTCACTTCTTTGCAAAGCTGGGATACCATAGATGTTAAATGTTGCAGAGATTGTCAAATGAGATAGATGTTAGTTTTACTCAACTGCTTTTTTTTCTTTCTTTTTAAATCTTTGCTAAAAAATAATGTAATGCCTGCTGTGTGGGGGTTGGGAGGAGGCTAAATTCAAAAACAATTGTTTTTAAAAAGAAATGAGATTTCTTTTTAAAGGAGAGTTTTGCGAGCTAGTTATAATCATTAAAAGTAATCCACACTCTTTCAAATGCTACCCAACCCACTCTCTTCCTCTTGTTCAATTCTTAACCCAGTTCGTTGTTAATTTACAGTGTCTGTCATAGATACATGTACTAAAACACTAAATGGACTAGACTTCACATTATAATAGTCTAGACAATAAGCATATTTTACATCCTTAGTTTTTCCAACGTGGTCTCATTTGAATAACTTGTGGTTCACCCTGAAGAAACCCTGTAACATTCTAGGCCTTAATTCAATCAGCACAACGTCACCACAGACAGGAGCATGGAGAGAAGGACCCTAGTGCCTAGAGAGAATCCCTTTTCCAATTTTACCCTGAACATAGCATCTTCCATAAAAGTAGCAAACACTTTTGCTAGGCAAAAATCTCCCCTGTTTTATGTTTTACTTGATAGTAATAATCAGAAGTTGGTGAACAGTGATCTCTATTGTGGAATTTATCAAGAAATCTCATATGGCATTAAAATATGCTCTAGAGACTACTCTTGGGGTTACATCATTCCTGAGTTAATACTTTTTTTGCTAATTAAACAATGAACTCAGAAGGATGTTGTATTTTCCATCTCCGAAAGTTAATTATGTGACTCTAAAGATGTGGTCTCCAAGAGAATGTCATTTTGTGAAAACTTGCTCCCTTTTCATCTTTTTGTCAAAGATATTCATGATATGTGCACAGATCATTCCTAAAGATTTTATGAAGGTGAAAAAGTAGGGTAGTTACTGACATCCTTTCAGTTGTCTTTTTTGAGTAGTAATGATTTCTCTGGTGTGGCCTATGAAAGGTATGAGCAAGCTACAGCATGTTAAAAACCAGAAATTACTTGTAAGTGTCCTTAGAGAAGTGTATGAGCAGAAGAAAAAATGAGCTGGGTCCATAATGAGAATGAGGAATAGCCAGTGGACAGCCTATGTGCCCCATTGGTTTCCCTGAAATGACAGGAAAACTCGACGAAGCCCCTGTGATTCATTTTTGAGAGGAAATGGACTAGTCATATAGGAGAGGCAGGCATGTATGGGCTATGATCTATGTCACTGAAAGGAATTCCCAGACCATTGAGGTCATATTGTCCATGAATTCTAAAATTCTTTTTTGTATCTTTCCCCAGAATTACCTTCTTCTTAACCCACATCCCCATATAGGTAAATTATAAAATAATAATAGCTGGCATTTATACAGTGCTCTAAGGTTTACAGCCCTTTACATGTCTCTTTTGAGTCTCATGATAATTCTTTGAGGTGGGTGCTATTAGCATCCCCATTTTACAGAGGAGAAAACTCGGAGAGGTTAAATGACTTGTCCAGGGTCACCCAGCTAGTGAGCGTCTGAGGCAGGATGTGAATCTAGGTCTTCCTAGCTCCAAGTCCAGCACTCTCCACTGTGCCACTTATCTACTAGCACTCCCCCACCCCATCCCCACCACATTCAGGTATATTATAAATAATTCTTTAATGCTTTCAAAGTTGTGTCACCTCCTGTACAGATTTCCTCCACGTCTACCTTGTTCCAGATGCTCTTTCATATTTTTTTCTTTAATTCTATTTCTACTTCCTCAAATAAGGGGGGAATAAGGTGGGAAAATCAGATTGAAGATTATTTCTTATTCAGATGAAACAGCTAAATTGCAGAAGACAGGGAAAAGGAAGGTTTGTTAAGAAGGTATGAGGATAGATAGATAGATACATAGTTACATAGATAGACAAACAGATAGATAGATAGATACACATATCTTGAAATTCATGAACCCAAGAATGGAAGCATATTGCAGAGCATTTCGTGTGAACATAAGAAGGTAGAAGAAACCATAATACCACCATGTGAGTTAATTAGAGACTTCCCAGCTAGATGGGGTATATTAATAATGCTGTGACCATAATAAAAAAATCCAGGAGAGCTAGGCTTTGGGGCTTGGGGTACAAAAGGAGGAGTATATGACAAATCAGCAGTTGCAGGCAATATTCCCAAGAACTTCAAACTGCATCTATTTCTCTCCACAATTCCTGTGTGTAGCTGGTGAGTCCTTTGAGGCAGGTCATGCTGTGAGTTACCTAAAACCTTGGGCACAGAGCTCATCAAAGGGTTTGGCAGTAATGAACTGTGCCACAAGGTTGGCAATGACTGCATTACTACCAATATTGCTTCTGAGACCTTCCTTATTTGCTTAGGAATGCTGATGCCAGAGGTTCTGGCACCCTTGCAGTCAGAGGTCAGTCAGGGGACCTTGACAGTAATAACATCAGCCTCATAATAATAACAGCTCACATTTATACAGCAATCTGAATTTATTAAAGTACTTTCCTCACAAGGGCCCTGTGCAGCAGGTATCCTAGGTATTATTGTATCTATTTATGGATGAAGAAATTGAGATTTAGAGAACTTAAGTGACTTACCAGTGAAATGTAACTAGAAAGTGTCAGAGCTAGGATTTGAACCCAGGTCTTTCCTGAACCCAAATCCAACATGCTTTATATTACACTATTCTTCCCTATTCTTGCCTTTACACTATCCTCCCCTCCCCTCCCCACCACTGCATCCACCTTCTGTGCCCCTAGATGGTCTGATGGAGATGATTCACAGGAGACAATCATAGAACACCTAACTGCTTCAAGTGAGCTCATCTCCGGACTCGGAGGAAATATATCCCAGGAAGCTTAAAAGATTCACAAATATTATGGGGGCCTTACTATTGATAATCTTTCAAAAATTATGGAGAACAGACTATAAACCTCATTTTTGTAGGATTACTTGGCATTTATAACCATGGTAAAATAATGCACCCTCTATTGCTTTAGCTCCAACTCATGTGGTGCTGAAAGATAGAGAAACTAGGGGAAAAAAATCTCAAAACCATGCTTACTGGAGGCACTACACTGGGCCCTCCCTGTGGCCAGGCAATTCTTCTATACTGTCCCAATTAATTCGTTATCCCACTCACCACAGTGACTTTTCCAAATCTTTTTGTCACTCTTCAAACTTCCCATGTTTCCTCCTCTCTTTATACTCTCAACTGAGAACCTTACTTCATATTTCATTGAAAAAAATTAGGCCATTCAGCATGAGCTCCCTCTCCTCCCCTCCTGACCCTCTCACATCTCTCAGAAGCCTTCTGCCACTATCTCCTCCTTCACCCCGTCTCACACAATGAGGTGGCCCTTTTCTTGTACAAGCGATCCCATTCCACCACTCTGCATGCACAAGCGAGCCCATTCCACCTTGTCTTCTCTGCAGATTGCCCTCTCTATCACCACCCCACTATCTCCCTCTCTCTACTAGCTGCTTTGTGACTGGCTACCAAAATGCCCATGTCTCCCCCATCCTCAAAAAAAAAAATCTTATTTGATCTATCTCCACTAGTTATCATCCCATATCTCTCTTCTCTTTTGTGGATAAACTCCTTGAGAAGGCCATCTACAGTTAATCTCTGCCTGTTTTACTTTCTCGCTCTTCTTAAGGTCTCCACAGCTGACCACATTATTCAACTGCAACTTCTCTCTCCAAAGTCGCCAGTGATCTCTTAATTGTTAAATCTAATGGCCTTTTCTAATCCTCCTCTTTCTTGACCTCTCTGTTCCCTTTGACATGGTTGGTCATTTTCTTCTTGATATTCTTTTTTCTCTAGGTTTTCAGGACACCTCTCCTGGTTGTCCTCCTACCTCTCTGACTGCTCCTCTTCCTCCTTTGCTGGATCCTCATCCAGGTTATGACCTCTAACCACAGGAGTCCCCCAGGGCCTTCTTCTCTTCTTCCTCTTTACTATTTCACTCAGTGATCTCATCAGCTCCCATGGATTCAATTATCATCTCCATGCAAAGATTCTCAGATTTACTTATTCAGCCCTAACCTCTTTGCTAACCTCCAGACTCGCTTCTCCAATTGCCTATTGGACATCTTGAACTGGAAGGCCCATAGACATCTCATTTTCTCCCCAAAACCTTCCCAGCTTCACTCTTACTATTGAGGGCACCACCATCCTCCCAGTCACCCAGGCTCCATCATTCAACTCCTGATTCTATTTCACCACCATATCCAATGGTGCCAAGCCCTTTCAATTTTACCTTCATAATATCTCTTGTATATGTCTCCTTCTCTCCTATGACCCTGTCACCACTCTGGAGCAGACCCTCTCCACTTCTGAACTATTGCAATAGCCTGCTGATTGGTGTCCCTGCCTTAAGTCTCTCCTCCCCACCAATTCATTCTCCCTTCAGCTCTCAAAGTAATCTCACTAAAGTGCAAGTCTGCCCATGTCTCTCTGTCTCTGTCTCTGTTTCTGTCTCTGTCTCTGTCTCTCTGTTTCTCTCTCTCTCTCTCACACACACACACACACACACACACACACACACACACACCCATTCTATAGACTCATGGACTCTCTGTCACCTCCCAGGATCAAGTATAAATATCCTCTGTTTAGCTTTCAAATCCCCCTCATAATCTGGCCCCCTTCCATCTTTCCTGTTTCTTACATCTTACTCTCTGCCCCTATACTCTGTGATCTAGCGACAGCTGGCATTCTTACCGTTCTTTGAATAAGATGCTACATCTCCCAACTCTGCATTTTCCACTGACTCTTCCCTGGAAATGCCTGGAATTGTTTCCCTCTTCATTTACTGGCTTCTCTGACTTCCTTCAAGTCCCAGCTAAAATCCCACCTTCTGTGAGAAGTCTTTCTTGATTCTCCTCAGTATTGAATACTTGATACCCTTCTCTCTGTTGATTATCTCCAATCTATCGTATATAAAGCTTATTTGCACATAGTTTTTTTGAGTTGTCTCTCCCATGAGTCTCAGTTCCTGAGAGCAAGGACTGTCTTTTGCCTTTCTTTGTATCCCCAGCACCTAGCATAGTGCCTGGGATGTAGTAAATGCTCATTGACTGACTACTGACTAACTGATCATATCACGCACATATAGTTTAGGAAATGCGTTTCCCTACAAGAACCCTGTGAGATAAGTAGCATAAATATTGTTATCCTGCTTTACAAATGAGGAAACTGAGGCTCATACAAGTGAAATGATTGCCTATGGTCACAGTTAGCAAGTGGCAGAGCTGAGACTTGAACCCAACCTGGAACCCAAATCCAGTTCTCTTCTTATGAAGTGATACTGTCTCTTAGAGTATAGTTTGGTTTCAGCAGAAAAAAATTATAGTTTCATGATAGCATCACAAAAGAAGTTGAAAAAGGTAGACTGGGATGCTAGTATGGTGATGTTGGATTGGTTCCTGGTTGCTTGAACAATCTTACCCAAAAAATGTTGATTAGTGAATCAATATCAGCATGGGCAGGGGAGAGGGGGGAGGAATCTACTCATGTGTCCCCAGATTTTGTCCCTGATCTTGTGCTAATCTGTATTTTTATCAACAACCCAGCAAAGACATAGAAGGCATGCTTACCAGATCTGTGCTTTTGATACATGTAAAGTCCTGCCTTTTGGCTGCAAAAATTGATTATATGCATATGAGATATGGAAGACCTGAAGATGGTACTTTGGATGAAAAAGAGAAGATATGTGTCTTAGGTGATCACAAGCTCAATATGAGCCAACAAAGTGATGTGCCTAGAATAATGGCTAACGATATCTTAGCCTGCATTAATTAACAGAATATAGTCATTTAACTTCTGACTTATTTATGGCTATACAAGTAAGTGGCAGAGCCAGAAGTTAAATGTGATTTTATCGCAGAGTTACAATCTCTTTTATTATTTATTTTTATTTTGAACTTAAATGGCAAATAAAATGGGCATGTCTATACACGTAATAGACTAGAAAAAGAGGTTTTACCTGCAGCCATGAATCTCTATTATGCACAGCTTGCTTTTCTTTTAAAATATATAATAAATTCAATATGTAACTTTCAAAGATGTGTTTGTACTTCTTTCTAGTCTTCCTTCTACTTTTTTCTTTGCATTTAAAAAAAATGCTTCAGTGCCCCACTCCTGTCTTTGTCTCCTTGTCTCTCTTCCATTTTCTTTATTTTTTGTTGTCACTAATAGTAATTAGCATTTATTTAGCTTTAAAGTTTGCAAAGCACATCTGTTATTTAATTCTCACAACTCTGTGAGATAAATGCTATTATTATCTTCATTTTACTGATAAAGAAACTGAGGCTTAAAGAGGTTAAATGACAGCCAAGATCACAGAGCTAGTGTCTGAGACAGGAATTAGCCTCAATTCTTCCTGATTCCAAGTCCAGTGCTCTTTCTGCTGTGACACTGAGCTGCCTCTAATTATGATTAATATACTATTGCTTAAGAAATGTGTATATGAAATATGTAAGCTCTTCTACCCACTCTTGTCTCCTGAATAAGATATAAATTATCTCTCCAAGACATAAATTCTCCTTGTCTTGAATCCTTATTGGCCACAGCTTTTGTACCAGCATTGACTCAAGTTCACCACTTTCAAAGTTGTAGCCAACAGACAGGACCAAGGAAACAGCATCTTATGAACAATCATTCACACACTTCAGCTGGCCCTTGGGTTTGCCCTTTAAAAGACACAGGTGAGACTTCTGGCACCAAGATGAAGGAATGAGGAAGGAACCCTCTGAAGCCCTTCCAAATTCCCCTCCAAACAACTAGAAAACAGCCTTAGAATTGATCTAAGAGCAGTGAAGCAGCTTACCAACCTGGAAAGGAAGATCTATCTCACTGGGGTGGGAGAGGAGTGAGGTCCACGAGCAGCAGCAACAGCAAGAGCCAGCCACACAGCAGGGGTCTGCAGGAAAGCTCCAAGCCTGGGGCAATCCACCAGGAAGGCCCCACCCTCCTGCAAACCAGCAGCCCCTTAAGCAAGTGAGTAGTCTGAGCGGCACAGCAAGGCCCACCCTAGTGACCCCACCTCTAGAACAAGCCACCAGCAAGGCCATGACCCCAAATGCTGATCAGTTGTGAGGCATTGCCCCAGGGCTGGCCACCAGAAAGATTCTGTTACAATAGCAACCCAGCAGAAAGTCCCCACCCCTGGGGCAGGCCAGCAACTAAACCCCATGACCAGGGGAGGTCAACAGAGAAATTCCACTCCCCAGTACAAGCTAGAAGAGTAACCTACCCTCCAGTGAAAGCAAGCAGGTAAGCACTGAAGCCCAGTGAAAGGCAGCAGTAAGACTCTGAGCCCCAGGACAAAAAGCTTGGGATAGGACCAGAGCCCAACTCTCACATAAAAACACCAAGTCACAAAAAGGCAGAAAAATGAACAAAAAACAAAAAAAAGAACTTGACTATAGAATGTTACTATGGTGACTGTGAGGATCAAGGCAGAAACTTAGAAGAGGACAATAGTGTCAACATGGGTACATATGAAGCCTCAAAGAAAAATGTAATTTGATCTAAGGCTCAAAAAGAATTCCTGAAAGAGCTTAAAAATGATTTTAAAAAAGCAAATTAGAGAAGCAGAAAAAAAAATGGGATAAGAAATGAGAATAATGACAGAGAACCATTAAAAAAGAGCCAACAACATAAGAAAAGATACACAAAAATTTACTGAGAAAAGTAACTCCCTAAAAAATAGAATTGGCCAAATGGAAAAAAGTACAAAAACTCATTGAAGAAAATAATTCCTTAAAAATTAGAATTGAGCAAATTGAAGCTAATGACTCTATAAAACATCAAGATACAATAAAACAAAATCTAAAAAGTAAAAAAAAAAAAAAAAAAAAAGAAAATGTGAAATTTATCATTGGAAAAACAATTGACCTAGAAAATAGATCCAGAGGAAATAATATGAGAATTATTGGATTACTTGAAAGTCATGAAAAAAAAAAAAGCCTGGACAACATCTTTCAAGAAATTATCAAAGAAAACTACCCTGATATATTAGAACCAGAGGGCAAAAATAGAAATTGAAAGAATCCACCAATCACCACCAGAAAGAGATCCCCAAATGAAAACTTCCAGACATTATAGCCAAATTCCAGAGCTCACAGATCAAGGACAAAGTACTGCGAGGAGCCAAAAAGAAACAGTTCAGATATCATAGAACTATAGTCAGGATCACACAGGATTTGGCAGCTTCCACATTAAAGAACCAGAGAGTTTAACATATGATATACTGGAAGGCAAAGAAGTTAGGAGTACAACCAAGAATTACCTACCCAGCAAAACTGAATATAATCTTTTGGGGGAAATAAATGGACATGAAATGAAATAAAAGACTTTCAAGCATTCCTTCCTAATTAAAAGACCAGAGCTAATACTAAATTTGACCTCCTAATAGAAGACTCAAGGGAAACATAATAAGGTAAAAAAAGAAACAAGAAAGAGAAAATACAAGAAATTCAATAAGGTTAACTATTTATATTTCTATATGACAAGATAATATTTGTACCTCTTAAGAACTTTATTACTATAAGAGCAATTAGAAGGAGTACATACAGATAGAGGGTGTGAATATAAAGTAACTTTGATGGGATGATACCCTCCCCCCAAAAAAAACCAAAGGGGTGAGAAGGAAAATTGTGCTGGAAGAAGGAGCAGAGAGATTGAAAGGAGTAAATTTTCTCACATAAAAGAGGCATGAAAGGGATATTATAATGGAGGGGAAGATGTGGGGTGACAGGCAAAGCTTAAACCTTACTCTCATCAAAATTGGCTCAAAGCGGGAATAAAATACAAACTCAGTTGGATACAAAAATCAATATTACCCTTTAAGAAAGTAAAAAGGGGTGGAGAGATAATAGAAGGGGTAGGGAGAACTGATAAAAGAGAGGGTTGATTGGGGAAGACAGTGATCAGAAGCAAAACACTTGTGAGCAGGGAAAGGGGGGATAAGAGAGAGGGGGAGAATAAACAAGGGAAAAATAGCATGGAGGGAAATATAAGTTAGTTATCATAACTATAAATGTGAATGGGATGAACTCACCCATAAAATGTAAGCAGATAGCAGAATGTATTAAAAACCAGAATCCTACAATATGTTGTTTACAAGAAACACATTTGAAGCAGAGAAATACATACAGGGTAAAGGTAAGGGAGCTGGAGCAAAATCTATCATGCTTCAGCTGAAGCAAAGAAAGCAGGGGTAGCAATCATGATCTTAGGCAAAGCAAAAACAAAAATAGAGCTAATTAAAAGAGATAAGGAAGGAAACTATATTGCCGAAAGGTACCATAGACAATGAAGCTATATCAATACTAAACATATAAGCACCAGATGGAATAGCATCTACTTTTTTGAAGGAGAAGTTGAATGACTTACAGGAGGAAATAGATAATAAATATGCTAAATATGAGGGAGACCTCAACTTTCCCCTCTCAAAACTAGATAAATCTAACACAAAAATAAAGAAGAAAGAAGTTTAGGAGTTGAATAAAATTCCAGAAAAGTTTGCTATGATAGATCTCTGGAGAAAATTGAATGGGAATAGAAAGGAATATACCTTTGTCTCAGCAGTACATGGCACCTACACAAAAACTGACCATGTATTAGAACATCGAAACCTCACAAACAAATGCAGAAAAGCAGAAATAATAAAAATGTTTAAAAAGGGAAAAAAAAGACACAGACACATGCAGACTCAAGAGAAATAATAAACATGACAGGATGTTTGTGGACCTTGCCTTGAGAGAGGCCTAGGCATCCATGAAGCCTCTACAGGAAACCACACGTACTCAGGAGCTGTCCGAAGGCAGAAATACCAAGACACAACTTCGGTGTAAGTTTGTGTGTGTGTGTGTGTGTGTGTGTGTGTGTCTGTGCGTGTAAGGTAGAGAGAGAGAGAGAGAGAGAGATCAGAGCAATACATACTAAGGACCAACACAGACACATCCCTTTGTTAGTACTATGAGCCCTTCAGAATTTATAGGTATAGAAGGAAAGATTACTTGATCCTTTCTGGAAGAGGTAGAAAACATTTTCTAGATTAAATAAAAATCTGTTTTATATCCAATGTCTTATCAGCTGGAGTACTTTTAGGGCAGGCAACTGAGGACTTTTTAGGAGATGCTAACCAGATACTATTGCTCCCAGTCTGAGCGACATAAAAGATATTATTCAGAGACCCCCAAGGTGAACCCAGTCTGTTATGTCAAGGGTTAAGATCTACCTGAATACAAGTTATACATATATTCTGCTTAGTTGATATGTTTTCATATAATGAACATGTACCCATCAAATTGCTGGGCAGCCACTGATAGTCCTAACCACTCAGAGAGAGTCCTGAGCCTCAGGCCCAGAATCAAAGGGCTTTGCTTCAAACTACAGAGACTTTGTAAGTTTTGGTTTTCTAACCGGAAAGCTTTAATTCAGAAGACTTCCCCTAGCTAGATCTCAGGAGAGGTTTATGCAGTGAAAATACTGAAAGGGCAAGTCTTCAGAGCTTGGATTCATTTTTACCTTCATTTGATTTTCTTTTCTCCTTTGATGGAAATTCTTTCTTGCTAGGATTCACTTTTGTGTGTGTGTGTGCGAAAAGACAAGCATGTCTTTATTTCAATGTTTTATATAATTCTATAAATGTAAGGAGTGGATAAACCATGCTATATGCAACCATGGAATAACTCTATTAAACATAACCAATTGCAAATGTACAAATGTGCATTGGGACAGGGAGAGATTTCCTGGAAAAAACTCATGCCCTGTGACTAGGGCTGTGTAAAATTAGGTAGGCTTCATGGAAGAGAAGAACTTTGAACTACATTGGGGCAGGGCAGGGAAGGTAGGGGGTTGGTTCTGTAGCACTATGTTCCCCAGCCTTGAATACCTGCTGGAATGCATCACTGTTTGCAATGGTCTGAGTCATCCTGTGTTCTTATCTGTTTGGAACTGGTCAGGAGGACTTGGCTTCCAATTTGTAAGACAACTCTACTTTCTGAGTTAATGATTGTGATGTTGATTTTTATCAGGAACAAGTCTTTTCAGTCACAGAATATTTACAGTTACTTTTGTCTCTTGCTTCTGATATTTTGTTTATAATGATAATAATTGTTATTATTATCATTATTAGATTACTATTGAGAGACCTCCAAGGTGAACCCAGTCTGTTATTGCCAAGGCTCAGGCCCCACCTGAATACAAGTTATACATGTATTCTACATATTGATTGGTTTTCACATAATGAACATGTACCCATTAAGCCACTGATGTGGTGATTCAGTGCGAAGAACATTAGGTTGGAATCCCTACTAGGATGTAATCTTGGGCAGGTCACTTGAATTCTGTGGGTTCCAGTTTCCTAGTTTGCAAAATAAGGGAGCTTAGGTAAATGATTTCTATGGTCCTTTCCAACCCTAAATCCTATGATTCTCTGATTCTGTACTCTTTGACTTCAGAATGACTCTTAGATCCTTAAAGGGAAATGCAACCTAGGGTTTGCCAATCCTCAAGTTTCCTCTGATTCATTCTATCCACTTTCCCTTTTGGATTGTGGTTAACTTACTATAGTTGTCCATCAGGGGTCCCTGATCTGGTTCTACTACCAAGGGGCAGGTGAGTCAGGCTAGATTGTGGGACTAGGTGGTCAAAGGTTACATACATGCTCTCTATGGGGCTGGTGTATTGGACTGGTCTTTTCTCTAGGTTGCCTTTACCAGGTCTGAATTCCCCAGCTGTCTGTGCTGTTCTGTATCTGATCAACTCTGCTGAGAAATACAGCAGTGAAACGCCCTCAGAGAACTTTGGTCCTGGGCTGCCCACGTACCATGAATAACATTATGCATTCATTAGCTAATTATTCATTAAGGTTTTATAGCAACTTGCTGCTTAAAGAACTCAGAAACTCCCCAGACTGCTTGTTTGGTTTCTAATAGCATTTTTACAAAAAAAAAAAAAAAGACATTTTCTAAAGTTTGAAAAGTGAAAATAAGGCGGAGAGGGGAGTCATAGAAGCAGGAGTTGAGAGCTTCTCAGAAAAAAAAAAACAATATACATCCAAAGTACAAGAGGAAACACATGACTCAAAGTGTTAGAAACTAGCAGCCATTATTATGTTTGCAGATAGAATTGTGTTTTACTGTTCTGTTCCCAGAGCTCTAGTTTCATCAGAAAGCGTCCTTTCTCTGGACTTATGGCAATAGTTTTAGCCTAGTCACAAAGTTGACCTTTAGGCACTGAGGGAAGAGGTGAGTGCTTAGATGGGATAATTTGGGGGATACTAGAAAAGCCCCCAGTCCAAAAATCTTTTTTTAAGTAGGTATTACTTTATTTACCATTTGTGATTCATTTGTCTGGATTTTTAAGGCTTTTTCAATATTGCACTGGGGTCTCAGGACAGAGCATCATTACCTGAGAGACTAGAGCATGGCTCAAAGGGTTTAAGCAGGAATACAACAATCTCTAACTTTGTAATATAAAGTCACAATCAGTCAAATCCTTGGTGTTCTTTGTGCCGCAGACCTCAGGCAGCTCACCACAAATCATGGCCTTGCACAGTAAACTTCCTCAGAGACACAAAGAAACATGGGAACATAGATATGGCCCCATAGAAGAAGCCACCAAGAACTCTTTCCTTCCCTTCCTCTGTTTCTCTCTCTTCATCTCTCCTTCTCTTCTTCTGTCCCTGACAGCATACATAGACTAACAGTTTGGACATACAGTGGGCACTGTATACTTATTATACCTGTTGAATTGAAGTAAGGAGCTGCTAATACTGATCTGTAACAATACTCCCTGACAGTCCCAAATCTGGGCAAAAAAAAAAATAAAGTTTGGAAATGGAATGGTGTTTATTTTAGTAGCTCTTTGACTTACGTATGTGTGTCTGCATTGCTTCTTGTCTCAGACTATATACCCTTAGAGGTTAAGGACTATGAAGTTCTGAAGCCTTCCACAGCATTGATTACAGCAAAATACTTAAGAAAGACTTTTCAATGTGAATGACCGTGGGCTACCTCATCATCTGCTCCATCATGAACTTCTTGAGGTCAGTGGATTGTGTCTAATCTCTAATATATACTCTAAGTGCCTAGGATGGAGAACATTAGGCCTATTATTCGTGGATTCCAACACGACCCGAAAAAGCACACTGTGGCTACAAAGATAGAATGAAAAACAGTTCCTGCACTCAAGGCGTTTACATCCTGCCACAGGCTTGAATTAGTGCATTAAACAAGATATCAGCAACCCTTTGGAACTGACATGCCAAGCTCTCTATAGACCTAGTTCTGTCACTTCCGTACTCAAAACATTTTAGTTTCTCTCTGTTGCTGAGTAAAATTCAAATGTTTGGCATTCAAGGCCCTTGGTAATCTGACACTACCCTATCTGTTCAACTTTATTGCAAGTCATTTTTCTCTATAGCTTCTGCACTCCAGAAAAATTAGGTTTTCCCCCACCATGTCCTGTGCTTCCTCACCTCCCTGACTTTGCTTATGTTGTTCTCTATGCCTGGAATGCCCTTCCTCCTCTTCATCTGATGATTCCTACCAGTCTTTTAGTGGTCAGTTCAAATGCTGTCTTCTTCATGAAGCTTTCCCTTATCTCCTCACTCAATAATGACCTTTTTCCTCCACCAACCTCTCACATAGTATTTTTGTTTTACACCTAATATATTCGTTATATATCATTTTTATTAGAATTAGCTCCCCTTTGGAGGTATTTTCATGCCCTTTAATGTATCTGTTTCTAAGTAGGGATAAGGCTAGGTGATAAAACCTAAATAAAACAATTTAGCTGGTTGGGTATCCCTCTGGTAGAAATACCTTGTTGGGAAGAAGATTGAAACTACTGAATTTCAAGAATAAATTTTAGGAATTATCTGTGAATTTCAGTTACCCAAGTTCTGCCTCACTCCTCCACAACAGATTAGAAGACTATCAGCTACTTGTGAGAAGAAATTGTTTCATTTTTTATATTTATTTCCCTTCTGCCTAGCACAGTGCTTTGCACATACTAGGGGCTTAATAAATGCTTGTTGTACCTTTCTCACTTCTTCCCTGTCTCAACTGTTGTAATTCCTGCCTTGTCCCCTTTTGATTTTGGCTCAGTAATAATAGTTTTTGTGGCTGAGTGGGAATACAAGAGGACATTTTAGCCAAACCAGAAGAGCAGGGCCTGATGGAGTTCATGCTGTGGGATTGTGCAACAGAGACACATCCAGCCCTTGGCTTCTATCCCATCCCATGTACAGGAGTTGACTCTGCTTACTCCCTTGATAGAGGTCTGAGAACAGCAACAACATTGACGATCCCAGTCTTCCAGTGAACGGTTGCCAAGAACTTGCCTTTCCCTGGGATGGCTGAGGAGGGAGCCTGTGCGTCCACTGCATTGGTTGATCTTTAGCTTTCAGTCTGCTGGCAACGAAATCTCCTTTCACCCGTCTCTGACTCATTCCTGTGAGTCAGCCCCTCCTGACTTGCCTTTGGTCCTTTTCTGTCCGTCTGGAACCCATTTAGCAACAGACCAAAAAAAAAAATTGTTTCCCAAATATGGAGGTACCTTATAAAACAGCATCTCCAAGCACACATAGTTGATGGAGGCACTTGTGCTATGATGGGCATGATTGTGTCTGTCTGTAAGCTGGGATCGTATAGGATGAAACGGCTAAGTATTTGCACTAGTCAGACTTGACTGTGAATAAAACCCCAGACCCTAACAAGGACATCGAGTCCTGGTATAGTCTTTTCTGCTTTTCAGGTATATAGAAGCAGCAAAGGACAACAGCAAAGCCATTGGGCTGGTCATCAGGAAACCTGGCAAGGCCAATTTTGCCATAAACTTGCTTTGTAAACATTGGCCAAATTCCTTAACCTCTAAAGGCCTCAGTTTCTTCACCTGCAAAATTAGAGGGTTAAACTATATGATTTCTAAAGTCTAAATGAAATTCTTCTCATCATAAAAATCAAATGATGTCTATGAGGTAGACAAACAGGCTGGCCACACATGTGTTTGTATACATCAGTGTATTTATTACTCTGCACTATTTACCTCTCAGGAGGGCTGTAAAAATAAAATAATGGATTGGGATCAGAGGGAGCAGAGGAAAGGCATACTCTAGACCTGCGATTTCACTGCCTTAGAGAATGCCTGGTGAAGGAACCCTCTCTACTAATCCAGATAGGCAACTGTTCTGCAACATATTTTTAGAGAGTTATTTGGGGTGTTTGAAAGTTCAGTGACTTACTCATGGTCATGGGCTACTACATGTCAGAGGCAGGAATTGAACCCAGGCCTTCCCTACTCTGAGGCTGAGCGCTTGCTATCCACTATACCATATTTCTTCTCACTGGGTATGCTATATTTTATACACTGTAAAGCACCATATTGTAATCAGGGATTATTGCATAATCCAAACTCCTTACCTTGACTTTCAAGATCTCCTAGACATTTTTACCTCAACCTACATCTTCAAACTCGTTCCCCATCATTCTCCTACACAAACCCTCTGCTCCCATCAAAGGCAGGTTTACTCATTGTTTGCTTTTTCACAAGCTTATACCATTTTTTGAGCAGCTAGATGATGCAGTGGATAGAGTTCTGGGTCTGGAGTCATGAAGACCTGAGTTCAAATGTGGCCTTGGACACTAGCTGTGTCACCTTGGGCAGGTCACTTAACCCTTTTTGCCTCACTTTCCTCATCTCTAAAATGAACTGGAGAAGGAAATGGTAAATCATTCTAGGATCTCTGCCAAGATAATCCCAAATGGGGTACAAAGAATTGGACACAGCTGAACAACAACGTACCATTTTTCCCTGCCTGGAATGCCCTCTCACTTTTCTCCACCTTTTTGGAATGGTACTTATCCTTTAAGCACTTAGCTCAAGTTTCAGCCTTTCCTGTGAAGCCTTCCCTAGCACTCCACACCTAGTGTTCTTGCCTTCCTCTGAATTCCTGGGGCACTTACCACCTGTACCACTCATTGGAACACCTTTACCTCCTTATATTACTACTTATATTTTCGTGTGCATGTCTTCTCTCCACAATTAGACTGTAAGCTCCTTTCAGGGCCTGTGTGTTTTATTATATTCCCCAAATATTTATTATATAAGTTTCCCTTCTGATATTTTAACACAACACAGAGGTGATACTGGGTTCTTTAAGGCTAGGCTGGGAAAGTGAAATTTCTGACAGGACCTCTCAAAATGGAAAAGCTCCAAATAAAGGGCCCCATGAAGGTTCCTATGTTTGTCCTAGGAAGATTAACCTATTTCATTCAGAGAGGCTTATCTCCGTACCGCCCACAGCCCAGGGTCCATTCTCATGGAACCTAACCCCCAAGAAAAGGGTAAGAGCCTTTCTTGCATTTTCTTGTTCATTGTTCCCCACTCTGGAATTCTAGAGTAAATCTTTTAGATAAAACTGAAGTTTGGCTCTTGTCTACTGTGTCCCCTAAAAGAATGGACAACGCCTCTTCTAGATAATCAATGTACAAAATAGATTTCAGGTAGGGACAGTTATTTAATACTTCCAGCACAAATGAAATGTCTAAAACACAAAAGACCCATAAGCACTTACTAACAAATGCTTAAAACACAAAACAATAACCCATCACCTATTATTCTGTTCCTGGAGGTAATGGTAACTTTCTTGGGCTACTGCACAAAGATCTCTCTTTCTCCTTCAATCTGCACTATGCAAGTAACTCACGACACACAGATCTGCTTGACTAGCCAGGCTTGGCTCTTTAGTCCCATTTAACTGCAGAAATATCCTAGCACTGTTGCCCTTCTCCTCAGAGAAGCTGTTTCAGAAATCACCTCATACTGGGTAACCAGCTCCTCCCCTGATTGCTGAAAGTCCAAAGGGAGGCTGCCTCAGTCCCAAGTTACACCCTCAAATGAGGAAGGAACTTTTCTCTTTGGTCCTTTATAAAGCTTACTGAGAAGACTAGTCATTCTGGCTTAGTAGTCAATAATCTTTGAAAGTCACAGGATCACATGGGGATCCACCAGGCCTTACCTGTAGGGTAAGGGGTCTGAGCATGTGGCTGACTATAAGAGGGCAAAGCCCATGTTCAGCCCCATCATGCACTTAACAACCAGAATATTAGTCACTAGGTGATGAATTTTTATTGGAAACAGCAATTCCTGCAACTCTCTACCAAGGATAAACTCTGCTCTTCTGGAGGTTGTATCACTAAGGGTGCATTCTGGTACAGGGAACAGAGCATTAACTCTGGAATCAATGGGCCTGGGTTCAAATCCTGTTTCTGATGCTTACTACCTCTGTGACCTTGGGCAAGTTGCTTAAATTCAGTGGGCTTCAGATTCCTCATCTATAAGAGGAAGGGATTGAACTAGGTAGCTTCTGTGGTCCCTTCAAACTTCAAAACTGGATCCTAATAAATATTTAGTTGATTATACATTCTGTTCTCATATAATTTTCAAATTAGAATATTGTTTTCTCTCCCTCACAGTCCTCTCTCTCTCTCTCTCTCTCTCTCTCTCTCTCTCTCTCTCTCTCTCTCTCTCTCTCCCCCCCCCCTTCCTTTCTTTCTTCCTTCCTTTCTTTCGATTCTATCTAGTGCCTACTTTTTTTTAAAGTGAACTTTATCAGTGCTGGGAGTTCCCAATAAGGATCTCCTTTCAGAACAGATTAGCCCCTTTTCTGCAATTTACCATCGTTTCATGAAACACTGAGAGGTTAACTGACTTCTCTAGAGTTACATAGCCAGGATGAGGCCAAGCAGGATTAGCTTGCTATCTACCATGCTGCCATGCTGCCTCTCCCAAAACCTACTTTCAAAGAACTAAAACAAGAAGGAGGTATCAGTAAAGTCATTGGATTCTGGGCATCCAATTCTAGAAAGTTTGCTCTCTTAGGTCTTTAAATAGGTATAAATAGCACTTTCTCTGGGCTACTTCCCCATCTTGGCACACAAGGGTTTGCAGGGTGGGTCCCTAGAGGCATGACTGCTATTTCCAGGTTCTAGGGTAACCTACAGCATTTACTAAGATTGCATAGGAAAAACATTAGCTCCCCCAAATTCCCCCATAAACCTGGAGCGCACTCTCCCACAAATACGCATCGCATCCATGGAAAAAGTAAATAGAAACTTAGAGTATAATGTTGGTGAGCACATGTGGCCAAGATAACTCACACCTCTGGTACTACTAGGCCCCTCTTCTCCCAAAATCCTCTCCACAGATTGACTCTCAATTGCCAGGACTAATCCTCCTTTGAATCCATGGTCAGATCTCTTCTTTGTTGCCATTGCTCAAAACTGCTTGCTCTCTAGTCATGGACTCTTTGTGTACATATCTGTCTGAAAAGTGGAGCTTGCTTGCTTGGTAGCTGGCTCCTGCCTCAATTCCTCAAACTGAAGAGTTCCAAATGAGGTACTGCCTACTGGTCTCCAGTGCTAGATGCTATGGCCAATAGTGGGAGGGAGAAAATAGGTGAAAGGTGAACTATTTCAGTGGCTGGGTTCTTCTTTAGCTAGTGGTTCCTGCCTAGAACTCTACAGATGGTGAGTTTAGCCTTTTAAGGGACCATGAGTGACATGGCCAGTTTTTATCTGGCTAATGGCATTGTCTCATCCAATTCAATCAAAAATATTTTTTTCACATTTCATAAAGGGATATAAGTTATGGACATATTTTTACAATCAATTTAATACCTCATCATCTGCCCCTTTATTTTCTGAGATTACATACTTGGCTTCCTGGGCAAAAGGATTGGTCAGAAACCAATATCTGTATCTATATAGATGTATCTATACTACCTATGCATGCGCGCACACACACACACACACATACACACACACACACACACATGTGCATATATGTATATTTATCCCACAATCAATTACCTTTAGAAATCATGGTCCTGTGGGGTAGCCACTAAAGAGGCAGCATGGGCGACTCAATGCAAGCTCTGTGAGTCTAAGATCTAATCCTCACTGTTCTGACCCTTAGCATTCAGTGTGATTTTGGGCAAGTTACTTTACGGTATTGGCAACCTCCTCATCTGTCACAGATGGGGCTAGCAATACCAGTTTGACTTGTTAGACTATTATATATAAGAACAATTGTAAGCTTATGCTTTATTTGCATGTAGTCTCAGAGAAGGAGAGGCTTAGCATACATTTCATAGTCCTATGAGAGTAGTGTATTCCACTCAATTTTCTGAGTATTATTTCATTTTTTCTTCTTTTCCTTGGTAACTAAAACACTAAAAGTAGGATAATCCCATAATCTCCCTATTAATATTTGGCTCAGCCTAATGCTTCCCCAAATGAGTAAGAAATGGACTACTATCAGAACTTCTCGAAACAAAACTCTGGAGTTAGAGGAGTTTGTAGTTATCAAAAGAAGTCTTCCTGGTAACTGTACATTGGACCTCCAGAATCCAAGCCTGAATCCCTGGAAAGGTTAATCCACTCACATTGGAGTTCTAGGACCCAGCCCAATTAACAGGTGAATGAATTAATGCAAACTCGCTCACTTAGCTTGCAATACCTACTGGCAAACCTAAACCCTGAGCAGTGCTTCATCTTCATATCTCATCCAGCTGTTTACTCAGGCCACCTTACCATCTTCATGGTGCTGCTACCATAATCAAATCAATAGTACCATTACTTCTGGAAAGCTTATGATCATTGACCACCTTCTATATTAATTCACCTTCTCTCTGACCTCCCAGATCAAAGCTACCTTCTCTGGTCATATCTGTCTGGAAAGTGGAGTTCACTTGCTCAGCCCCCTCCATGTAATGACTACCCCTATTAGAATGTAAGCAACTTGAGGGCAGGGATGACTTCTTTTTATGTTGGTATGTCTAGTGCTTATCACAGTACCTGACACATAAAAAACATTTAATCAGTGCTTTTTCATTCATGCATGCATTCTCTAGCTTAATCTTTCTTCACGCTCTCCAGCTCTAACTCCCCACTTCCAAAGGATTCCAGGATCCCCTTGCTCTTTTCTCTTTATCCCCTAAAAATATTTTTCAGATATTTACTCATACTAAGTATGAAAACATATTGAAAAAATGTTGAAAGCAATACAAATTAACATAGGAGTTGGTATTTTAATAGAGATCGCAGCCTTAAGCTGAAAGGTGAAACTGTAACCCACGGAGTTTCAGCCTTCTGGGGGAAAAGATTTCACGGGACAAAATTTTAGATCAGAACTCTTGAGCTAAGAGGGACTTTGCAAATAATCTAGTCAATCTCCTCATTTTAGAGATGAAGAAACTATGTCCCATCTGTCTTAAATTACACATAGGCAGTGGCATACCCTGGCCTACTATACAGGTGGGGAGAGAAATGCATGGACTACCAAGCAGTCATGCTCTATCTGTGTATACTTAAGCCATGTATTCTCAAAGAAGTATAGAAATATGGCAGAGCTTCCCACTGAATGGGTTATGATGTTTGCTGTCTAGTATAATGGCTTCCCTAGGGAAAAGCAAAAACTTTTTACCCCTAAGCAGTCATGTTACTTGGATGGAAGCTGCTTGTGGCTTCTGGATGCAAGGGGAGGGGGAGGAGAAGGGTGTTGTGTTTTTTTCCAACAGTCAGACATATTTTAGATAGAATCAAGAATAGTCTGGTACCTAAACAATGCATTGGGCCACTCTCCAAAGCATGGGTGACTGGAACCAATAATATTTTACATGAAGAAAATATTAACTTGCCTTTGAATTATAATTTACTGAGCACCAGTAGTTCATGGAATAATCAGTCTTTGCTTTATAGATCTTGGCCTTTCACCGGTTGTATGACCAAAGAAGGCCTAATATTGCTATAACTCCTGGGAATCCTTTACTTAAAACAAGTGAGCATTTTTTTCTCCTTTGAGCTAAGAGTCCTAAGTAATATTATGGTTGTTGCTGACATCTGGGGTGACCTTAATTTTGGTTAGTGGATGTTCACGGATATTGTTATCCATTAACCACCTGTTCTTCAAAGAATGTTTCAAGGAAATTAAACTTTTGAGTTTATTGCCAAGTCCAGGAATTATTACACACTTCATCACCTCCATCCTGGGACAAACTGTCTTGGGACTTCTGATGTTAACATTTTAAACTGTGGTTTAAGGAATGATATTAATTAATGATATTAAGGAATGAGCTTTGGGTCATGGCAGTGGAAACTGACTGCATCTCTCTCCTCCCTTTCAGAGTGGGCATTTATGAAGGTAAAAAAAAAATCAATGCCATTCAATTAATGAATTAGGAAGCACTTATCAGCACCTTTTGTGTGCTCAGTACTGACTCACAGACATCATCAAATTCAGCCTTTTCATTTTACAGATAAGGAAACAGAGGCCCAGAGGGGTTTAGTGACTTGCCAAAGGTTAAAAAGATAGTAAACTTAAGAGGCAGGACTTGAACTCAGGTCCTCTGGCTCTACAGCCACCGTTATATCCACTCTACTGCCCTGATTCACTGTGCACTATTGAAAATATGGAAGAAATATACTCCAATGGATATGCGATCTCACTAACATAAGTGTTTCCTCCAGCAATTTGGATCATGACCCATCTATGCCTATTCATCCATCTTGCACACATAATGACATAAATTTGCTAAACGGCCTCCACCCGACATGCTGAAGACCTTCCTGAGTTTTTTCCATATTACACAGATACAGCAAGGAGGCTGTTCATATGTTATCCTTCAATCTCATTGTGTTACCAGCCCATTTTTTTTCTTTTTATAAATTTCCTTGATAATGTCTTTTATGCTATTGCCTTCATAATTCTTTGTGTGTAATTTGTTAAAGCTTCTCAAGCCTGCCATGCATTCTTCATTGCCCTCAGCTTCATTTATTTGGAGAATATAGTATTTCATGACTTGAATTCATACAAAGTCATCAGAGGAATATTGTTGTTTAAAAAAAAGGGGCCCTCATTTCAAAATTGGTTGGAGTTTTTAAAGGGAACAGTACAATTTATCAAAGAAAATCCAGCCCATTCTCATCCTCCTATTTAATTTTGGACCCAAATCATAGTCCATTTGTGATATCTATCACAGATACATGTATTACTTATCTACAAACTCTCTATACAAGCTGCCAATCTAGACCACACAATAGATATTCTTCACCCACTTGTTTTCTTCCTATGCAGATAGATAGACCAAACTCCTTTGAGTGATTATGCATCTTTTTTTAGAGGGCTTTGCCAAGTTTTGGGGGCTGATGTAATGAACACAATGTCATCCACAAACAGAGGGGTTTGAAGGACTTCCTCACTTATTAAGAATCCCTCTTTGCCTAGAATTCTGTGTTTTATCTCTACCATGACAAGGCAAACACCTCTGGTGAGTATACATTTTCCTTTTTCAAGCCTCCCTTGCTAGCAGAGGGTCATTGACCAAAATTATCTCTGTTGTTACATCTTTGAAGGCTAAGTTATAGGATTTTGACCTATGCATAGGAGACACTTGTTAGAAGAGAGACCTGAAGGTGGTGTTTTGTTCTACTGAATCGAAAGGGTTTTTTGATAGTAAATAACCACAAAAGGACCTTGTATTTTCCATATTTTTAATTGTAACATCATAATCTGCTGGGGCACATTGTGAATCTCTCTATCCTCTCCTCATACCCTTATCAAAGACCCTTTAATGTGTGTGTAGATTATTCTCATAGACATTTTGTAAAGATGGGAAAATGGGTTTATAGATCAGTGGACAGTTATATTCTCTCAGTCACCTTTTTGTTTTAGCAGTAATGTTTGAGGGTTTTTTAATGCCTTTGGTATCCTTTCCTCTTCCAGATACACTGAGAATCAATCTCTCAAAGCCCTCAGAATTGTATTGCTTCTACGACAGACTTTTTCTATCTGTACACATTCTAGTCTAATTGCATTTCCAATTCTTTTTTTTTCAATGACATTACTACTTTCTCTAGCAATGTATCTAAGATTGCAATGTTAGAGGAATTCTGGGGGAGACAGAGAAAAGATGGTGGAGTAGAGGGAGCATTCCAACTGAACTCTCCCAGTGTTCCCCTCCAAATAACTTTAAAATAATGTACCAAGTCAAATTCTGTATTAGCATAGCCAACAAATGGTTGGGATAAGGATATTTTTCTAGCCGAAGACAACTTAGGAGGTCAGAAGTAAGGTCTGTGATGCTAGTAGCAGCAATTCTCAGTACCTAGAGATAGTAAAAGGATTGGACAACTGGTCAGAAAGAGATTAGAGGAGACCCCTATGTTGGGACTGGGTGCAGGACAAGGCACCATTAGCAACTCCATTGCCCATTACCCATGTCCAGGTTGCGGGTGGAGAGAAATGTACTAGTACTTGTGGTCACAAGGAACCACGGGCCCTTCCTGGATCAGGACTAGAACACAGACAAAGTGAGCAGTGACCACATGTCTGCCTAGAATAGATCATACTACCTTGGTAGCACCAAAAATTTACAGACCCCTTGAAACCAAATGTGAAAAGAGCAGGGCAAAAAAACCTAAAGTTTGGGATAGGGACCCTCCTCACCCCATCCCCTCAGAGATGAGCAGAACACAACTCTAACATAAAGTTCAAAGTCACGAAATAGGCTGGAAAATGAGCAAAAAGCAACAAAAACAATAAATAAAAGAATCTGACCATAAAAATCTACTATTGTGACAAGGAAGACCAAGACACAAACTCAGAAGAAGATATGAAAATAACTACAAGCAAAGCTTCAAAGAAAAATGCAGACTGGACATAAGCCCAACAAGAATTCCTAGAAGAGTAAAAGAAAAAAGTAAAAAAAGAACAATGATTTTAAAAATGAAATAAGAACAGTAGAGGAAAAACTGGGAAAAGAAATGAGATTGTTGAAAGAAAATTATGAAAAGAGAATTAACAGCTTGGTAAAAGAGGCACAAAAATTACTATAGAAAATAAGTCCTTAAAAAGCAGAACTGGCCAAATGGAAAAAGAGATGCAAAAAGTCACTAAAGAAAATAATTCCTTAAAAATTAGAATTAACAAAGCTAATGACTCCTTGAGATACCAAGAAATAATAAAAAAACAAATCCAAAAAATAAAAAACAAAAACAAAAGAAATTATGAACTGTCTCGTAGGAAAAACAACTGACCTGGAAAATAGATTGACGAGAAATAATTTACGAATTATTGGACTACGTTAAAGCCATGATCAAAGACACTTCAAGAAGTTATAAAGGAAAGCTGCCCAGACATTTTAGAACCAGAGGGCAAAACAGAAATCAAAAGAATGTACCAATCAGTTCAGGGAAGAGATCCTCAAATGAAAATATAGCAGAAATTATAGCTGAAATATTATAGCCAAATTCCAGAGCTGCCAGGTCAAGGCGAAAATACTGAAAGCAGCCAGAAAAATACCAAGGAACTATTCAAATATCATAGAACCACAATCAGGATCACACATGATTCAGCAGCTACCATAATAAAGGAGTGTAGGTCTTAGAATATGATATTCTAGAAGTCAAAGGAGCTAAGATTACAACTAAGAATCACCTACCTAGCAAAACTGAATATAATCCTTCAAGGGAAAAAATGGAAATTTAACAAAATAGAGGACTTTCAAACATTCTTGATGAAAAGACCAGAGCTGAATAGAAAATTTGACATTGAAACAGAAGACTCAAGAGAAGACTAAAAAGGTAAACATGAAAGAGAAATAATAAGGGGCTTAAGAAGGTTAAACTGTATATATTCTTATATGAGAAGATGACATATGCAACTCCTAAGAATCTACCATTATTAGAGAAGTTAAAAGGAGTCTATATTGACAGAGTGCACAGGCATGAGTCAGTATTGTTGGAATGATCTCAAAAAATAAAAAAAGAATGTGAAAGAGGGAAGGACTTAGAGGAGGAAGGAAGAGGAAGAGATGGGGAAAATTACCTCACATAAAAGAGACACACACAGAAGATTATTTTCAGTGGAGGGGAATGTGGAGAGGCAACACTTGAACCTCATTCTCATCTGAATTGATTCAAAGAGTGAAAAAAATATACACATTCAATTGGATATAGAACTCCATCTTACCCACAGGGAACTAGGAGTGGAAGAGGCTAAGGGAAAGGGGAGGACAGAGGAGGATAGATTAGGGGAGGCAATGGTCAGAAGCAAAACAGATTTTTGAGGAGAGACAGGGTTAAAAAGGATAGAGAAGGAAAAACAAACAGAAAACAGGATGACAGGAAATGCACAGTTAGTAATCACAATGGTGAATATGAATGGGATGAACTCACTCATAATACAGAAACAGATCCAGAATGGATTAGAAACCAGAACCCAAAAACATGTCATTTACAAAAAAAAAAAAAAAGGCTTGAAACAGGAAAGTCATAAAGGACTGGAGTAAAACCAATTATGCATTAGCTGAAATATAAAAGGGAAGAGTAGCAATCATGACTTCAAATAAAGCAAAAGCAAAAGTAGATCAATTAAAAAAGATAATCAGGAAAACTACATTTAGCTCAAAGGTATCATAGGCCATGAAGTAATATCAATAACAAACTGATGTGTACCAAATGGCATACCATCCAAAACCTTAAAGGAAAAGTTAAATGCGTTGCAAGAGGAAATAGACAGTAAAACTATTCTAGTGGGGTATCTCAATTTACCCCTCTCAGAAACAGCTAAATCTAACTACAAAATAAATAAGAAATCAGCTAAGGAGATGAATAGAATTTTAGAAAAGATAGATATGATAAGGCTCTGGAGAAAACTGAATGGGAATAGAAAGAACAGGAAAAAAATTTTTCTAAGTTGCACATGGCACCTTCACAAGAATTGGCCATTTATTAGGACATAAGACCCTCACAAACAAATTCATAAAAGCATAAATATTAAATACACCAGTTCTGGACCGTAATGAAATCAAAATTACATTTAATAAAGGGTGTTGGAAACTAAATAATCTAATCTTTAAAAATGAGTGGGTCAAAAAACAAGTCATAGAAACAATCAACAATTTCATTAAAGAGAATGATAACAATGAAATACCATACTAAAATTTGTGAGGTGCTGCCAAAGCAGTACTTAGGGGAAAATTTTTTATCCCTAAACACTTACATCAATTAAAGAGAGAAAGAAGAGAACAATTAATCGGGTGTGAAACTAAAAAAAAAATTAGAAAAAGAACAAATTAAAAATTCCTAATTAAATACCAAAATAGAAATCCTGAAAAATCAAAGAAGAGATTAATAAAATTGAAAAAAATTAAAAACCATTAAATGAATAAATGAAACTCGTAGGAAAAGCCAATAAAATAGACCATCGGTTAACTGAAAAGGAAGGAAGGAAGGAAGGAAGGAAGGAAGGGAGAAAGGGGAAGGAGGAAGGGGGGGGAAGGGAGGAAGGAAGGAAGGAAGGAAGGAAGAAAAAAAGAAGGAAAAGGAAGGAAGGGAGGAAGGGAGGGGGGAGGGACAGAGGAAGAGAGGGAGGAAGGGAGAAAGGAAGGAAGGAAAGAAGGAAAAGGAAGGAAGAAAGGAAAAGGAAGGAAGGAAGGAAGGAAGGAAGGAAGGAAGGAAGGAAGGAAGGAAAGGAGGGAGGGAGGGAGGAAAAGGAAGGAAGGAAAGAAGGGAGGAAGGAAAGAAGGAAAAGGAAAGAAGGAAGGAAGGAAGGAAGGAAGGAAGGAAGGAAGGAAGGAAAGAAGGAAAGAAGGAAGGGAGGGAGGAAGGAAGGAAAGGGAGGGAGGGAGGAAAGAAGGGAGGAAGGGAGGAGAAGGAAGGAAGGAAAAGGAAGGGGAAGGAAGGAAGGAAGGAAAGAAGGAGAAAACTAAATTATCAGGATTAAAAATTGAAAAGGGTGAATTTACCACCAATGAAGATGAAAATTAAGCAATTATTAAAAGTACTTTGCTCAATTATATGCCAACAAAACTAAAAATCTAAGTGAAACATAGGAATATCTGTAAAGTTATAAATCGCCCAGATTAACAAAAGAGGAAATAGAATATTTAAATCACCTTATCTTAGAAAAAGAAATTGAACAAACTATAAATGAATTCCCTGGGGGAGGGAGGGGGCAGCGCGCAGCCAAGATGGCTCGGTGAAAGGAAGGAACTATCAAAACTCTCTCACAAATTCTGTCAGATACATCTAAAAAAGTGAATCTGAGCAGATTTGAGAGAGTTAGAAGCCACTAGTAGACTGAGAGGGGTAAGAGCGCCAGGCACGCAGAATGGCACCAGACCAAACCAACCAGAACAGCAGCGCAAGGGTCTGGGAAGTTCACTGGATGCGAGAGCAGGAACAGGCCCAGGGCGGAAGTACTGGCTACAGCCAAATCAAGCCCCAGGTGTCTCAGCCCAGGACTGGAGTCTGTTGGAGCACAGAGCCTGTGGCTGTGGGAGCAGCTAGCCTGGAGGCCTCCAACCCACAGTCTAAAGGTTTGAAACTTGCCTTCTTGAACTTCCAGGAGCCACGATGTCTAGGTAAAATGGCTCTCATCCCCACCTTGAATAAACCCAGAGAATGCTCCCACGGGAAAAACAGAGGAGCCAGAAGTGGGGCTTCAGTAGTGAGAAAGGTTGGGGAGAGGGCCCTTCCTGTGGTGGCAGAAGGAGAGTAGTGCAGGAAGAGTGGTGTCCCAGCAGCCCTCACCTCAGCAGAACAACGAGAGTAACTGAGCCCCAGGGGGTGGAGCTAACTATCAACACCAGGACCCCAGATGTGGCTTTGCACAGCCCGGGGAAGTGGCAGACACCAACACAGACAACAGCTGAGACCACCTGTGCTGTAGAACAGTCCTGGGGAAGAGGAGACTCCCAGCAGCCAGACCACCCCTCTCCCACACCTCAAGAAACCAGAGGCCATAGAACATATAGCCAGTGAGCAGACCCACAGATTCCAACACAAGAAACTTGGGACAGAGCCCCCTGAGCCTCAGAAACAGAGATCTACTTTAGAAGCCAGGAGGGAAAAAAAACACCATAAAAAAACATGCTAAAAAGACAAAGACCATTGATTCGTATTATGGAGACAGGGAAGATCATAAATGAATTCCCTAAGAAAAAAAATCACCAGGACTAGGTGGATTTACAAGTGAATTCTAACAAACATTTAAAAAAATTAATTTAAGTACCATATAAACTACTTGAAAAAATAGGTAAAGAAGAAATCCTACCAAATTCCTTTTATGACACAAATATGATCTTGATACTTAAACCAGAGAGAGCAAAAACAGAGAAGGAAAACTATAGAGTAATTTCCCTAATGAATATTGATGCAAAAAATTTTAAACAAAAAACTAGCAAGGAGATTACAGCAACATAACACAAAGATTATACACTATGACCAGGTGGGATTTATACAAAGAATGCAGGGCTGGTTCACTATCAGGGAAACTACAACTAGCAGCATAATTTGCCATATCAATAACAAAAACAACAAAAATTATATGATTATATAAATAGATGCAGCAAAAGCTTTTGCCAAAATGTAACACCCATCCCTAGTAAAAACACTAGATAGCATAGGAATACATCGAGCTTTTCTAAAAATAATAAATAGTATCTATCTGAAATCAAGAGCAAGGATTATCTATAATGGGGATAAATTAGAAGCCATCCCAATAAGATCAGAGTGAAGCAAGGATATCCAGTATCACCATTATTATCCTATGTTGTGCTAGAAATCCTGGTTATAACAATTAGACAAGAAAAAGAAATTGAAGAAATAAGAATAAGCAACAAGAAAACAAAACTATCTCTCTTTGCAAATGATATGTTGGTTTAGATAACCCTAGAGAATCAACTAAAAACTAACTGAAACAATTAACAACTTTAGCAAAGTTATAATATATAAAATAAACCCATATAAATTATCAGCATTTCTACATATTATCAATAAACCCAGCAGGAAGAAATAGATAAGAGAAATTCCACTTAAAATAACCGGAGACAATAGAGAATACTTGGGAATCTACATGCCAAGGCACACTCAGGAACAATAGGAACACAATTATAAAACACCTCACAAAATAAAGATAGCTATAAACAATTGGAGAAATATTAATTGCTTATGGGTAGGCTAAGCCAATATAATACAAATAACTATTCTACCTAAATTAATTTACTTATTCATTGTCATACCAATTAAACTACCAAAGAATTATTTTATGGAGCTAGAAAAAATAATAATGAAATTCACCTGGAAAAACAAAGGTCAAGAATATCAAGGGAATTAATGACAAAAAATGTGGAGAAATGTGGCTTAACCATAGCAGATATCAAACTGTACTACAAAGTTGTAATCATCAAAACAATCTAATATTGGGTAAGAAATAGAGTGGTATAGCAATGGAATAGTTTGGTATACAACACACAGTAGGAAATGACCATAATAATCTAATGTTTGATAAACCCAAAGACCCAAGCTTTTGGTGAAGGAACTCACTATTTGACAAAAACTGCTGGAAAAACTAGAAAGAAGTCTGGCAGAAATCAGGCATAGACCAACATCTCTTACCCTACACCAAGATAAGATCAAAATGGGCACATGATTTAACTATAAAGGGTGGTATCATAAGCAAATTAGAGGAGCATGGAAAAAAAATTCTTTTAGATTTGTGGATAAGGGAAGATTTTATGACCAGATAAGAGATAGATAGGATCACAGGAAATAAAATGGATAATTTTGAATACAAAAAGTTAAAAAGACTGTGCAAACAAAACCAATGCAACCAAAATGATAAAGAAGGCAGAAAACTGGCTAGGGGGAAGGGTGGCAATTTATAGCAAGTTTCTCTGATAAAGACATCATTTCTCAAATATAAAGGATGCTGTGCCAAATTTGTAAAAATAAAAGCTATCCCCCAATTGATAAATGGTGAAAGGATATGAAGAGGCTGTTTTCAGAAGAAGAAATAGAAGTTATCAATAGTCACATAAAAAAACCTCTAAATCACTAGTAATTATAAAAATAGAAACTAAAATTCTGGGGTACCACCTCACTTCTATCATATTGGCTAACCCGACAGAAAATGAAACTGACAAATGCTAGAAGGGAAGTGGAAAAATGGGTACACTAATGCACTGTTAGTGAGGTTGTGCACTGGGTCCAATCATTCCGGATAATAATTTGGAACTAAGCCTAAAAGGCTATAAATTGTTCATACCCTTTGATCCAACAACAGCACTATTAGGTCATATCCCAAAGTGATCAAAGAAAAAGGGAAAGAACTCAAAGGAGAGAAGAATCAAAGGTCAAACCAAAGTTAGGAAGATGGGAGACAAAGTGATAAAAGCCAATTAAACAAGACCCATTTTTCCCAGAGGGGGTAAGACTTACAGATGGAGAAAGCTAAAGTCACTGAAGAATATCCATGAATTCTTCCTCTGATTCCAAAAGGATTCTCCCAACCCGTGTTCAGCCTTATCTGACAGCTTGAGATTAAGGCATATATAAGTGGCCCTAGTTCTCATTGTCTGGTTCAGCATAAAACCATACCGCCCCCCGCCCCAAATCTGTAGGCCATTTGGTAGTAGAGTTATTGTCTGTCTAGGGCAGGTTTTCTGGCAATAGCCTCATGTACTTGTGTTAGACAAGAACAGAGACCCAGCAATGAGGTTGTGAGGGGTGGGATTTTTTTTCACATTGTCAACATAGACCAGGGATTTGCATATTTTCTTGTATCTTCATAAGTATGTCCATATGGTCTGTATATTAGCTAATAAATCCTGTAGTCAGATCAATTTAGCTTGATGCTTTCTTTGTTTCTTAAAATTCTGAGCTTGATTAGAACACTAAGTAGATAGACCACAAAAAGAGCAAATTCATAGGAGGAGCAGGTTTAGAGACAAAGATAATAAACCAATTTTGAATGTCTTGAGTCAGAGATGCTAGTGGAACAGCAAGACGGAAATGCCTTACGGGCAATGGGAAGTGCCAGTCTGGAATTCAAAAGAAATATCAGCCATCCATCCAACAATCATTCAACAAGCATTTATTAAATACCTTCTTCTGTTATGCACTAGAGAGGAACAAGAAAAAGAAAAAGAAAAAGGAAGGAAGGAAGGAAGGAAGGAAGGAAGGAAGGAAGGAAGAAAAGAAGGAAAGAAAGAAAGAAAGAAAGAAAGAAAGAAAGAAAGAAAGAAAGAAAGAAAGAAAGAAAGAAAGAAAGAAAGGAAGGAAGGAAAGAAGGAAGAAAGAAAGTCCTTGCCCTCTAGCAGCTTCCATTCTATTAGAAACGGTATGGACTTAATAGGTACATACAGAATAAATACAAGGTAATTCTGGGAGACTAGACACTAAGATCTGGGAGAATCAGGAAAGGCTTCCTGTAGAAAGTAATGCTTGAGTTGAATCTTGACAGAAACAAAGGGAATCTAAGTGATATAGGTGAGGAAGAAGTGCATTCCAGGCATGTGAGATGGCTAGTACAAAGGCACAAGAATGAGAGAGAGAGAGAAACAGCAAAAAAGCCAATTTAACTGGACCATAGATTGTAGAAAAGGGAGTAATATAGGTGAAGAAGGCAAGTGGAGTCAGGTGGTGAAGGGCTTTAAATATTCGGGGTAGGAATAAAGATTTAGAATCACCTAAATTGAGGTGAGATTTGAAGCCATGAAAGTGAATGAGATTTTCAAGAAAGAGAGAGTAGAGATAAAAAGACAGGAGGGAAGAGAAGAGCCCTTTGGGACCATCCTTCTTAGGGGTCCAGGAAACTGGTAAAACAGACAAGAGAAGTGGTTAGACAGACAATAGAATGCACTATCTCTGAATCCAAGAGAGGAGAGTATTTGAGACTTATCAGTAGATTCTGATCATGCAGTAAATGTAGTAAAATGCAAAAGAACTGAATTTTTCAGGTGTTAGAAAACCAGAGTTCTCCAATACTTTTGACTAGATAGATACAGAGAGAATTCTGATAACTTAATTTTATTGGAGATGTCTAGCTGTTGATCTGTTTCTTACAGCTCCCAGAATGATGTTCCTCTCATTTCTAATTTTTTCTAAGTGCATGAAATGTTTAATAGAGCTGGATTCCTCTGTTATACTTCATCATTGCATGGGCTGAGAAACCTTTGGTCTATGGAAGAATCACTTGTTCACAAAGAAAAAAATATGAATTCAAGATCACATATAAGCATAAAGGAATTTAATTAATTTTTTAAAATAAGAATCAAAGAACAAATAATTTTATTAAATAATAAAAAAAGAATTCTTCAGTTTCATATTATGGCTAGAGAGAGAGGAGAATGACAGGGCATAATAGATAGAGGGCTAGTTTATGGTTTTTGCAATAATGGGAAAGTCATTTATCCTCTCAGTATCCTAGCAGAATTACTCCTCTGAATTGGTAGAGGGAATGTACATACTAGGAGATCCCTACGTCAATGAAACAATAGATTCAGAACTACACACACACACACACACACACACACACACACACACACACACACACACACACACACACACACACACACCCCAAAAGGAGAGAAACATTCAGCAAACTACACACACACACACACACACACACACACACACACACACACACCCCAAAAGGAGAGAAACATTCAGCAGAAAAAGAAAGGGTTTTCTACTGGGTCCATACCACAAAGATTTTTTTAAAAGAGGAAAAGGCCCCAAGAACACAAAAATATTTATAGCAGATCATTTCATGTTGGCAAAGAGTTGGAAACTGAAGGGGTAACCATCAGTTTTAGAGAATGACTGAATAAGTTATGGTATTGATGGAATACTATTATGCTATAAGAAATTATGAGAATGGAGTAGAGCCAAGAGGGACTAGCCTGAACTTTCCCAAATTCCGTTCCAAACAATGTTAAAATAACACCTCAGAATAAATTCTGGAGTAGAAGAAACAACAAAAGGACAGGGTGAAACAATTTTCTAGCCCAAGGCACTAGAAGCAAGACTCTGTTGCATTGCCTATTCTCAGTTCCAGGGCAAGGAGGAGCACTAGCAGGAGCAGGAGCCCTGGTCACAGTTCCAGGGTGGAAAAGAGTGCTTGTGGTCACTCACAGACCAGAGCACGGGCCAGTGGAGTGTTGATTACACCTCTCCTTGGATCATACTACTTTGGAAGAACTGAATCATTATTAGGATAGTTAGAAGGAGCATACATAGACAGGACACAGGTGTGAGTTGACTATGTTGAGATGGTATCTAAAAAAATAAATTAAGAGGTGAGAAAGAGGGATGCACTGGGAGAAGGGGGAAGTGAGAGGTGGAATGGGTAAAATTGTCTTACATAAAAGAGGCACAAAAGAGCTTTTACAGTGGAGGGGAAGGCGGGGAGGGGATGGACAGACAGAGCTTGAATCTTACTCTCATCAAAATTGGCCCAAAGAGAGAATGGCATACATACTCAGTTGGGTATAGAAATCTATCCTATAGAAAAGTAGGAGAGGAAAGGGATTTTTAAAAGGCGGGGGGGATGACAGATTGATAGAAGGGAGTGTGGATTGGGAGAAGCAGTGGTCAGAAGCAAAACACTTTTGAGGAGGGGCAGGGTGAAAGAAGAGAGAGAGACAGATAAACAGCAAGGAAAAAAATAGGATGAAGGGAAATACACAGCTAATAATCTTAACCATGAAAAAAATTGCAGATGAAGCAAAGATGGCAGAGTAAAGGCAGGGACTCACCCGAGCTCACCCCCAAACCCCTCCAAATAACTTTTAAAAATGACTCTAAAAAATTCTAGAGCAGCAGAACCCACAAAAAGATGGAAAGAAACAAATTTCCGGACCAAGTCTGTTGCACCAGGTTGGGAGAGGAAAGCAGTCCAGTGCAGGCCGCATCAGCACAGACCAAGCCCCAGCAAACCTGGAGCAGGCCTCAGGACAACTGAATCACTGGCAAGAGTGGTGGTTTCCAGACCTCTCAGCCCACAGACACCAAAGACAGCTTGGAAGGTCAGCAGGAAGGGGCTGTTACACCTAAGTGAGAGTGGAGTGCAGCCCAGAACGGGTCATGCCAGCAAACCAGGATCCCCAGGAAACCAGGAGCAGGCCTTGGGAGTAACTGAATCAGCAGCAGCAGCAGTTGTGGCTTCTGAAGCCCTCAGCTGGCAGCTCCAGGGTAAAGAGGAGCACTAACACAGCAGAGCTTGTGGTCACAGTGGAGGGGGAGCCCTCCCCACAGTTCCAGGGCAGAAAAGAGTGCTTGTGGCCACTCACAGACCACAGCACAGGCCAGGAGAGTAGTAAACACCTCTCCTTAGATCATACCACCTTGGAAGAACTGGAAACTTACAGGTCCCTAGAAGTATCTCTAAAAACAGCTGCACAAAACCCTTGAAGCTTGGGATAGTGAGCCCTCCACCCTGGAAGCAGAACCCTACTTTAACAAAAAGTTAAAAGTAATAGGCTAGGAAAATGAGTAAATAACAGAAAAAAAACTCTGACTATAGAAAGTTACTATGGTGACAAAGAAGATCAAAAAACATGCTTAGAAGAAGACAACAAAGTCAAAGCTCCTACATCCAAAGCCTCCAAGAAAAATATGAATTGATCTCAGGCCATGGAAGAGCTCAAAAAGGATTTGGAAAAGCAAGTTAGAGAGATAGAGGAAAAATTGGGAAGAGAAATGAGAGTGATGCAAGAAAATCATGAAAAACTGCTTGGTAAAGGAGACACCAAAAATACTGAAGAAAACAATAACTTAAAAAACAGACTATGCCAAATGGTAAAAGAGACTCAAAAAGCCAATGAGGAGAAAAAAGCCTTAAAAAGCAAAACTGGCCAGATGGAAAAGGAGGTCCAGAAGCTCAATGAAGAAAATAATTCCTTGAATACCATGAAAAAATTTTACAGCACGTTTATCTGATAAAGGTTTCATTTCTCAAATGTACAAAGAACTGAGTCAAATTTATAATAAAGATTATTCCCCAATTGATAAATGGTCAAAGGATATGAATAGACAGTTTTCAGATGAAGAAATCAAAATTATCCAAGGAAATCTATATGAAAAAAATGTTCTAAAATTTATTGATTAGAGAAATGCAAATTAAAATCATTTTGAGCTACCAACTTACACCTATCAAATTGGTTAATATGACAGAAAAGGAAAATGACAAATTTTGGAGGGGATGTGGGAAAATTGGGACACTAAAGCACTATTGGTAGAGTTGTAAACTGATCCAACCATTCTGGAGAGCAATTTGAAACTATGCCCAAAGGACCATAAAACTGTATATCCTTTAGCCCAGCAATAGCACTACTAGGTCTGTATCCCAAAGAGATTTTTTGAAAAGCTCTTTTTCTGGTGGCCAAGAATGGGAAATTGAGGGGGTGCTTATCAATTGGAAAATGGCTGAACAAGTTGTGGTATATGATTGTGATGGAACACTATCATGTTATAAGAAATGCTATAAGCAGGGTGCCTTCAGAAAAACCTCGGAAGACTTATATGAATTGATGTAAATTGAAGTGAGCAGAACCAAACAGTATACACAGTAACAGCAATATTGTACAATGATCAACTGTGAATGACCTAGCTATTCTTAGCAATACAAAGATCCAAGACAATTCTGAAAGACTTATGATGAAAAATGCTACTTACCTCCAGAGAAAGAACTGATGGAGTCTGGATGCAGATTGAAGAACACTTTATTTTATTAACTTTATTTTTCTTTGGTTTGTTTGGGTTTTTTAAATCTGTTTTCTTTCATACCATGACTAATCTAGAAATGTTTTGCATGACTGCACATGTATAACCTATATCAAATAGTTTGCATTCTCAAGGCAGGGGCAGGGGAGTGAGAAAGGGAGAGACTCTGGAACTCGAAATTTTAAAAAACAAATGTTAAAAATTATTTATATGTGTTATTGGAAAACAAAATATTTAAAAGTGAAAAAATTTTAAAAAGAAATGACAAGGGAATAGTTTTAGAAAAACCTGGGAAGACTTGTAGGAACTGATGCAAAATGAAGTGAGTAGAACCAGGAGAACAATGTATACAATAACAACAATATTGAAATTCTTGCTTTCTCAATGGGTGGGCCAGTGGGAGGAGGGAAGGAGAGAATTTGGAACTGAAAATAAAATTGAATTTTTAAAAATGGAAGGACAAAAAGAGAAGAAAATGGAAAAATAAAAATTATGGGGAAAAGGGAGAAAGGAACACATTCAGAGAAAAGAGAAGAGATATTCAGGGCAAAGAACACCTAGATGGCTAAGTGAGGCAAGAGGTGTGAGAGAGAATTCAGGGCAATTAATGGGAGAAGAATGAGAGATGTTCATGAAAGAAAGGCAGATTGGGAAGGAACCTCATGGAGAAAAAGGGAAAGACAGGTATAAAGGTCAGAATCTCTCATTCCTTCATCCTGTGCATGTGTGCTCCACATTCCCTTTTATCCAGGTTTTTGCTCCACAGCCTTAGCCCTAATTCTGCCTTATGGCATTCTTGTGGTCTTTTCTTTGTTCTATTGCTACATTCTTTGAAACTTGTCCTTTTTGCTCCGTAAGTTTCTTTTATTGAGGCAGTAAGGTATGCAGAGCTATTTTTCAAAGTACCTTTTCTTTTTTATTCTCAGCTTACATTTATCTTGGGTTTCCAATAAGGTATTTTAAAATAGATCCTAGGCTTCCTGTGAATCCCATGTGATGTGGATGTAACCCTGGGTTCCCTAAGGCTATTCCAGGGCAGTGCAAGCTCTCATAGGATAAAAGGTCTTCAAGGATAAGCTGGGCAATATATATACATACATACATACACATATACATGTATAATATTGTCATAGCCAACCTAAGTGTTTAATCTCATCACTATAATATTGGCTACCAGCTGATATTTTTTTTTCCAGACACAATTTATAAAGTGGATTCATGAAATTCCTGGAAGTAATTTTCTTTTTAAATTTGTCTTCTAAATAATGGCTACATTTGATTCTTATTTCCTTCTTTCAAACTGAATGTTCATATGAAATTATAGATTTAGCACTGGAAGGCACCTCAGAGACCACCCCAGTTATTCTCTTTTTACAAATGAGGAAATTGAGACCCAGGAAGGCTGAAATGACATCCAGGAGTGAGGAACCTGTGACCTTCTAGGTCCTTGGGTGAACCTTTTGACTTGAGTCCAAGTTTTACAGAACAAATCCTTTTATTAAAGGGATTTGTTCTGTGAAGTTTGGATTCACCCACCCCTGGACTTGTCCAAGGTCATATGGGTAGTTAAGTATCAGAGGTGAATTGGAAAGGTTTTTCCCATGAATATGCCTGTACTGTGATCACAAGAGATTTGCTCATGAGTAAAGGCTAGAGATCTTTTTTACATGGAGCAGCATTTTATCTTGAGCACTTCCAGGATATTTCCACTAATGATGTTTAAAGCCATGTTGTATTTTTACAACTAGAAGAAATGGGTTTTAAAATTGAGGGCTGGGGGCATCTAGGTGGCATAGTGAGTAGAGCACTGGCCCTGGAGCCAGGAGGACCCGAGTTCAAATCCGGCCTCAGACACTTGACACACTTACTAGCTGTGTGACCTTGGGCAAGTCACTTAACCCCAATTGCCCTACCTTCCTCCCACAAGAAAAAGAAAAAACGAGGGTTGAAGTACTCAGCATATGTTAGAAAACTTGCCCTTGTCTTTAGCCAAGGTCTTTAGACCGAGGGTTTCTCATCCCTTATGGTCTAAAAATTCCTTAAGTTTAAGGCTTTAGACTCATTAAAAATGATTTTTGAAAAGATTGTGTTCAGGTAGGAACTGCTGGGAACACTGGATTTGGAGTCAGAGGACCTGCTACTTGTAGGGCAGCTAGGCAGCACAGTGACCAGAAGTCAGAAGTCATTTTCCTGAGTTCAAATCTAACCTCAAACACTTACTAGCTACATGACCCTGAGGAAGCCATTTAACGCTGTTTGCCTCTGCTCCTTATCTGTAAAATGAGTTGCAAAAGGAAATGGCAAACCACTCCAGCATCTTTACCAAGAAAACCCCAAATGGGGTCCCAAAGAGTCAGACACAACTGAACAACAAAATCTGCCACTTACTAGATCTGTGAACTAAGCTAAGTGATTTAATTTGGAGTTAAGGGCTGGGGGAGTGCTCTGTACCCACATCTGTAAAATGAGGGCATTAGACTGGATGGACTCTAATGTCCCTTCCAGCTCTCTGTGCTTTTGCCACTTGCTTTCTTACCTTAAATTGGAAATTATGTGGCTTAAAATAAGGGATGCCTGTAGTGTGCAAGAACAGAGTGGAAAAATCATATTCTAATTCTCTGTAACAGTAGGAAACAATTCTCCTCAAACCTCAGTTGACTCATATCTATAAAAGGGTTTAATTATAATGGCTCACAACATGAATAGACAGGCTGAGGTACAAAGTGGAGTTGCATCCTTTCCAGGGACCAGTCCAGCGTTTTTACTAATGAAAAAGTCATTGCTAGACTTAGAGCCCAAGGAAATGACCTTTATAGAAGCTAGCATGCTAGACTCCTGAAGACTTTAAGGGACTGCTAAAGATGTCTAGTTCCTACTACTACCTTTAGGGAAGACACCTTAAAAAAGCTGTCATATCTAGCCCGGCTGTATTTTAAACTGTTCTAACACTGTCTTTAAAAAAAAAAAACAAACATCAACAAAAGAGGCACCCTTCAAAGATTTTCATGTGAAATCACAACAGAATCAAAATTCAGAGGAAAAAATAGTTATCCTGTAACTTTTAACAATGTATGCCCTGTTAACCTAGTTCCAGGGCAAGAGTATTTAAGGATGAGTCATCCAAACCCACCCTGGCTATTAAATTCCCTCATCCCTCCCCTAGCACATGAAGCTGGGAACTGGTTGCCAAGTAATAGGACATAACATATATAAATAAAATACAATTCATTGCTGCAAAATCTGAGTGCATTTCTTGGTCTCTTCACCACTCCTTTTGCTTCTTTTGTCATTTTTTTCACTTATCTGAATTTCTGTGCTACACATTTCTCCTGGTGAAGCTGCAACAAAAATGAATGAAAGGACGTTAGGACCTTAGTAACTAGGAAAATGTGGGGATCAAGAAATACAAGACTCTTAGATAGTTTAACTGGTAGAAAATGAATGAAAGGCTGCAGAGGAGGCAGGCCTAGGGCTGGAGGAAGTGGTAAGACAAAGGAGTAGGTGGTAGCAGCCTAACTAAATCTTTACTATTCTAATTAGATAAGTAATGTATAACAACTTGTAAATAAAGCTGAAATTGCAGATAATTTTTAAAGCTAACTTGGGATTTCTCTTCCCTCTTTAGGAACTGAATCTGGAAGATTGCTTGGTCAATACTGTAACAACAGAATTGAATTCTTCGCAAGGAACTCTAACATAACATCAAAGAACATGGGCTGGCACTTGATTCTCTTATTGTTACATTACCCTGTCTTACTCTCCATTGTGTTAGTCATGTCTCCTCAGTTTGTTTGTAAGCTTCTTGTGGGCACTGTGCCCGTACCACAAGTTTGGGGGTTAGGGGGAGTATAGCGTGTCCTGGTAGACGGAAGTCTAGACTTGCAACAGAAATATCTGGGTTATTATCCTGCCTCTGATACTTCCTCGCTGTGTAACTATGAACAAGTTTTTCAACCTGTCTGATCCTCAGTTTCCTCCTCTGTAAAGTGGAGATGATAAAACCTATAGCATATTCTTTACAGTACTGTTGTGAGGCTTAAACAATACAAAGCACTTTGCAGCAAATTATTTGTTGAACCTAGGCTAGGTCTCTGTTGCCTTTTTTTTTCCCAAACTTCTCTGCTGTTGCCAAAGGCTAGTGTACATGGACACTAGGGCACAGCCAGTTCAGGGGCATTGGAAATGGACCCCTCCTGGACCTCCAAAAGCCTAACAGATTCTCTTCTGGGAAGGTGGCCAGATATCCCAAATCTCATTACCTTCAGAAAACCCCATTCAGACAGCCAATAAAGCACAGGAACTCTTAGAGACCTCAGCTGGAGCAGGCACAGTAAATGAATGGTTACACTCATTGTCCCTGCAATTACAGGTAGGTAACTAGATGGTCCAGTGGCTAGAGTACTGGACTTGAGTCAGGAAGACCTCGGTTCAAATCCTACCTCTGACATTCAGACTCTAGGCAAGTCATTTAACCCCTGTGAACTTCAGTTCACAGCTATAAAATGGGTATAACAATAACACGTACCATAACATGACAGGGTTGGTGAGAGGTTAGAATGAGATTAACGCATGCAAACCTTAAAGCACCACATAAATGCTAGTTAATGTTACAGAGACTATGATATCCAGCAAGAGCCACAAATTTCCCCACAGAATCCTCACTACCTACTGTTTCAAATTCCAGTGAGGAAACTGGACTTGCAAAGTAATTAATAGCATAACCTGGCCAAAGAAACCAGACAGTAAGGTTGGTAAGCGGCTTCAACTCCTTCCATTTTACCTGTAAAGGTGAGTTATAGAACCATATTAATTAGATTAAAAGGGGCAAAGCTATACATGCAAATAAGCATGACTAACTTGTAGGGTTTGGGGGCGGGGGAGGCAGGACAGGCAAACAGGAACTGTGTTCACAAAATTACTGAGTTAACCCAAAGTGTTCCTAAATGAGTTTTAGAATCCTCCAAAGTGGCATTGAAAGCATTGGTCTAACTACGCTCGGCATTGATATCTGGAATGGAGAACAACGGCTCTGAGAAGGCAAATGGCTGGAGCGAGGTGTTGAGAAACACAGGTATAACCTGGCCATTTCCTAGTTGGTAGCAACAGCTGGTATTTGTAAAGCAGGGAGTGGCCAGAGGAGTAAGGCAATTAAGGAGTGGCATCTGGACCTGGGCAACTGGAAGGGGTGTGAATGGCAGCGATGAAGAGAGAAATGAGTGGGTTCTGAGTTCCAAAGCTCATCTCACCACTGATTAGTGTGAGGTCTTAAGACAGCTACTTAACCTTTTAGTAATTTTGTTTCCTGGTATGTAAAACAGGAATAATTAGGCTGGCCTACTTTTCCATGCTTTTATGAGGAAGGACTAGCAAATAGTTGGTAATTATAAGAAGATAAAGGAGGATCTCTAGAGTCCCTTCCAAATCTATATACTGTAAGCCTATAATCTAGAAGGAAAAGGAAGAAGAGAATGGGAAAGGTCTTCAGGGGTCACCTAGTCTATTTAATTGAGGAGGAAACCAAGTTGAAGAAAGATGAAGGTCTGAAGTCAAGTTATTGGCAGAAAGCCAAGGATTAGGATCTAGGACTCTTAATTGTCCAGTGAGGAAGAGAACAAAGAGAAAGGATAATACTTTAGGAGAAAGAAATGAAGTAGGGCATTGGTGTTTGGCTGTTTGGACACAGATGTCAGAGAAAAGACGCAAATAGGAAACAACTGTTAGAAGTGAAAGTTTAAAGGATACAATCCAGGATAACTGGTCTAGACACCAAATTATGAGATAACGGTTCAGTGACAATTATTTGGCAACTTAAATATGTATGTGCAGATAGACAGATATCTTCAAAATATTTAAAAGTATTACTATTATCACAATAACAGATGGACAGCCTGAATACCCTACTGGTAACCGTGGAATAAAAAAGCCCTAGAGGAAGGTTTCCAGCATGTTGGAAGGATCGAATGCAGAACATGAGCAGGAATTAAACCAGATGAAAATGTATAGATGGGCAGGGATTTGCACTGATGGACCTACATCAGTGAGATCCCATATCCACTGAAGTACTGAAATGTAAAGCTACATTTAAAACCAACACCAGTTAACCAACAATTCAAACAAACATGCAGGTAAATTTCCAGTCAATATCCCTAAATTTGAACCACTTCTATCTAAATCATATAGAGATACAAAATCACAAAATGATGCAAAAATACACAAAAATAATTTTAGCAAAATGAAATCAATTTTAAAAATCTTTTCAAGAAGATGATAAGGTATACAACAAAATTGAAAAATAATTCAATGTACTTTCAAATATAGGTGAAACAACCACACCCTTGGCCCCAACTAGAGTAAACAGAACCATGACCTCTCTAAAACAATAGTTACCCTTACTATTATAAGTAGAGATGGGCAAAACCAAAGAGTTGATTTTATTTTATACCCTGCAAGTCAGGAAATGTAAGCTGTATTGAAACAGTGGCCACAAAATTCATCTTTAAAAATCTACAAAAGATGCTGAACCAAATCCTGAGAGGGAAATCCAGAAAAAGTCACAGTGAGTCATTTGTCCAGCCCAACTGAGCATAAGGAGACACACAGGGAAGTCTGGGGATATTGGAGACAGGCCATGTGCAAACACTCCAGAGCCCAGGGAAAGCCCTTGCCAGCAAGGCAAAAAGAGGTTCCTGACTCTGGGGAACTCCAAGGCCCATAGCAAAAACAATTGATCTGCAAGATCAGATTGAAGAGAAAAAAAAATTAAGAATCACTGGACTACCTGAACATTATGATAAAAAAAAAAGACCCCAGGCATCCTCTTTGATGAAATCTTAAAACTGCCCAGATCTCTTAGAACCAGAGGGTAAAGTAGAAATAGAAAGAATTCACTGATCACCTCCTGAAAAGAACTCTGAAATGAAAACTCCTAGGCACATCATAGCCAAAATCCAGAGTTTTCAGATCAAAGGGAAAATACTGAAAGCAATGAGAAAATAAAAGAATTCAAGTACTGAGGAGCCACAGTCAGGATCATACATCATTTGGCAACCACCACTAGGAAGGACTGAAGAATTTGAAATACTATATTCCAGAAGGCAAAAAAGGATTGGGCTTACAGAGGAGAATAAATTACCCAGCAAAACTGAATATGACGCTCCTAGAGGAAAAGAAAATCAATCTTTAATGAAATAGAGGACTTCCAAGCGTTCCTGATGAAAAGACCAAAGCTGGATAGAAATGTTGTAGGTCAAACACAGAAGTGAAGAGAAACATAAAAAGATAAAAATGAATGAACAATGATATAGGAATAAATGAGGATAGACTGCTAACATTAAATTATGAGGAAATGATATATGTCTCTTCTGAACCCAAGCATCAACAGGAGTCATAGAGAGAATAAAATTAGACAAGACCTGGGAGTGGCTCTATTGTTTGAGATCTTAAGAATGGAAAGAAAGGGGAAGGTGAATACATTGGTATTGATGGGAAAGGAAGGTTAGGGAAAATTATCTCATATGACCAGGGTATACAAGTAGGCATCTATACAAACAAAGAGGAACCCAGGGAATGGGAGGGAGCAGCTGACACTTGAACCTCACTCTGATCTGAACTGCTGAAAGGAGAAAAGAATATACACACACACACACACACACACACACACAGGAAGTTGGGTAGAGAAGTATATTTCACTCAACAGGGAAATGAGAGGAAAAGGGGAGAAGGACGGAAAGAGAATTAGATAGAGGGCAGATTAAAGGAGAGACTAATCCTAAGCAAAACCATCTCTAATTACGTACAAAAATATTTCTATTTTTATAAAAATTACATAATAAAAATAGAGCTCCTTGTGAGGTGTCAAAGAATGGAGACCTGAGGGGGTGCTCATAAATTGGGGAACTAATGAACAAATTATAAATGTAATGGAATATTTTATGCTGAACTCTCATTAGTGTAATGACCAACCTCTCTGAGGAACTGAATGGGCTAAATGGAGATGAAAAGACTCTCCTCAACTTCCACCCCAGGTCAGATTACTGCTTCCACAAGAGTTCTAGGGGTTCTTAAGGGTTCACACTTTTTTTTAATACTTATGGTACTTAAGGGTCTGTGGCTCACAAACCACTACAGACCCACTAATCCTGCATTTGTTGTTGTCCTTGGAGTGTTTCAGTCCTGTCTGACTCTTTAACTCCATTTAGGGTTTTCTTGGCAAAAATACTGGAGTGGTTTGCCATTCCTTCTCCAGCTAATTTTACAGAAGAGGACCTGAGGGTCACATAGCTAGTACATGTCTGAGGTCACAGTTGAACTCAGATCCTCCTGCTATAATACTGAGCCACCTAGCTGCCCACAACCTCGCTCTAGGAATGTGTTCTTAGGAGACAGAGGCAGGTTGGCCTTGGAGTAGGGAAAATCTGGGTTCCAGTTCCATCTGTGACAAATGCTGGCTGCATGACTCCAATGAGTCCCTTAAGCTTTCAGTGAGTGCTCAGGCACCTTTTCTAAGAGTACCAAGTTTCAGAGAAGGCATTGATCCCGCATTGATGGAGGGAATTTCCTCATTATATATTTCCTAATCAGTGGAACCTCAGATTGAGCCTCACTCCCCTACTGCCACACATTTGTGACACATAACGCAACGGAGATACAAAGATGAAAATCAAACAGCCCCTGCTCTCGCAGAGCTTACATTCTCAGGATTCAGAGACTAAGTCATTAATGGGCGGAAAGTGCCTATACAAGGGCAGGTCATTAATAATGCATCGTGCACTTCCAGCCATTTCCTAAATACCTTTAGAAAGGGTTAGCTCGAAGACAAGAGGCTAAATTTAAATTTCTTTTCGCCTCTCATTTGTGCACCACCCAAGCTTCCCATGTAGGAAGCAGAAAGGCCCTTGGATCGTCAGGGTCCTGGGGCCTGCCTGCAGGGTCACTTCGCTTCTCCTGGCCTCAGTTTCCTCATCTGTAAAATGACGGAATTGGTTGTGATTTTTTTAAAGCCCCTCACAGAACTGACATCCTGCGCTCCTGGTTCCCTCATTTCACCCAGACGTTGCGAGGGGCCCCATCCTGAAAAACAAAACAAAACGAAATTAAAAAAACAAAACCACTTCTGGTCTGACGTTCTTCTCGGCGGTCAGTTATTCAGGCCTCTCCTGGAGGAGAGGTGAGGGTAATTGTTAACTGAAAGGTTTCAGCCTCGCCAAGTCAGAAGGCCAAGCTGGGCGGAGCTGGGACTCGGGAGCCGGGAATCGTGACACCCACCGGGGACTTAGCTCGGAACCAGCGCCTCGGGCCGGGCTGCGTAAAGACGACGGGAGGCCAGGCACGCCGGAGTTCCCCTAAACTGCGCCTTCACTGCGCAGGCGCAAATGGCCTTCTTCCCGTAACAGTCCTAGGCTCGCGCAGCCTCCGCGGCGCTCCGGAGCGAACAAGCGCGCTCCCGGCGCTTCCTTCTCCTCCTCCCCTTTTCCCTCTCTCCCCACTCCATTCCTTCTAGCCCGCATTCACCCGGCAGGAAGTGGGGGCGCGCGTGCACGCGCGCGAGCCCAAGACAGCGCGGCGCGGCGCGCACGCGGGGCAGGGACGATGGAGCTGGAGCCGGTGACGCCTCCCGCGCGCGGTGCTCTACGTCACGGGTGCGTGTGTAGTGGCGGCAGGGCTGCCGTCGGCGACGGCTGCTTAGGCAAGCGGCTTGGCTGCCTGGACAGGCGGGGGTGGGGTGGCTCGGCTTGGCAGCCGATGGAGTAGACGACGACGGAGAAGACGACTCCGACTCCTCCTCTCCCCTCGCCTCCTCCCTTAATCCCCACCGGTGAGGAGCTTTGGCCGCCGCCAGCCCCAGCCGCTCGCTCGCTGCCGGGGCCTCGGGGAGCGCCAGGCCCCGCAGCTTCCCCTTTTTTCCCCTCCGCAGCGGCCAGGCAGGCCCGCCGGCCGTAGCCGGCCCCCGCGGGAGGGGGACGCGGGCTGCGCTTTCCTCGCCGCCGCCGGGGGCTCCATGTGAGAGACGGGCCTGGGCCTCGCCGGCCGCCAGCTGCGTGACTGACTCGCTTCTCCGACCCCGGACCGGCCGCCTCGCCTCGTCCCCTCCTCTCTCGGGAGTTCCTCCGCTGTCACCCGCGCTCGGGTCCGCGCTCCCTTCCCTCCCCCCCAGCCCCCGGGGGGGAGCGGTGACAGGCCGTGAAGGGGGAGGGGGGGTGGGGGTGGGCCGAAGGTGGGGGCGCCCCCCAGCCCAGCCCCCTCGGAGGATCGCGGAGGCTCCCCCCTTGGGTCCGTGGAGCACCGGGAAAGGCCGTCCCGGAATCGACCTAACCAGGCACGGACGTCCCGGTGTGGCCGGTGACGGCCCCCCGCCTCCTGCAGTCCTTGGAGCCAGGTACGTGTGTGTGCGCGCGTGTGTGTGTGTGTGCACGGGTAGTGGTGATTCCAGTGCAAGGGTAAAGGGCTGGGCTTGAAGGGGGGGGGGGGCGCATACATGTGGCAGCTGGGCCGCTGCCTGGAGGAAGATGGAGGTACGGGGTGTTGGGGTCACTGGAGAGCAGGGATGGAGCTCCAGAAAGGCCTCGGCATTGTGAAGACCTGTCGGGTGTCGGGGTGGTGCGTGTAGACGAGGGCCGTGTCAACCATCTCGGGGCTGTCACTGGCTGGGATGAGGAAAGCGCCTGCTGGTGGCACTTACAGGTCTGCGGATCACTAACTAGGTTCTGATTTTGCACTGATTCGGTCCTTTTAGGAAGACAGCCTTTAAGAACGCAGAGTGGACCTCTTGAGCTTATTAGTTTTGTATCGAGGCCCACTTTTTGGAAAAGTGGATTGATGGGGTGGGGGGAATTGTGGAAATGAAGAATCTGCAACAGTTTTAGAAGACTGGTTAGGAACAGTGTCTGGGAGAGTTAGAAGCATTTCGCAGCCCGCATAGTGCCTGTCTAAAAAAGTATCACGTTTCTTTAGTAACCTTCAATTTAAAGTTTATTTCCATTGTATTCTTAAGGAAGTATTTACAGGCATTTCGCAGCTGTATTCATATTTTGCTAGGGATGCGTGTGTTGAAGGTGTGAGCTAAATAAACAGTTCCCTCTTTGGGCTGGGTACTAAGTACAAACAATTACTGTATTCTCCTGGACTCCAGCTTTTTCCATGAGTTTCTCAGCTTAGCCAAGAATTTTTTTTTTTTACTTTTGATTTTAATAATTTTTAAAGGTGTTTTTTTCCAGTTGCCTTTTTGTTGTTAGGGTTGGGGTGGGGAGAAATGCCTGTTTACTCTTTTATAGTATGAAGAGATGTAAAATGCTACTGTATTCATTCTGCAGTTGGTTTTTAATGAATGCTAGAGACTTAGAAAGTTAGGTGTTTTACTTGAGATTTCCTACTTAATAAATTTGTCGTTAGATATGTGGCAGTGGCCACACTCTTAACTAATTTTCAAGTCTTATGTCTTCTTGTTTCCTGCAATGTTTCTGAATTATTTGAACACTTAGTTTAGGAAATCATATAAAGTTAATCTCCTGTCAGTTTTGTGTAATTGAATTTTCATTCCTTTGCAGTGAGGGATGAATGTATATACTGTGTATGCTAACTTAAAGGATCCATTTCATTACTTTTTCCAGAAAGTTATTAAAGTAAGAGACCAGAGATACTTAACAAAATAAATGACTTTTTAAAAACTCTTAGAACAAATTTGGTGTACACATATTTCTTTCCACTTGCTTAAGAAAAATACAAAGTTATAGAATTTGTGAAATTAGTTTTTCATATCTGTAATAGTCTTTAACATTAGTAAGTGCCTACAACTATGGTAAGAGCTTTAGTATGATATCTGACAAATTGAAGAAAAAGATTATAGAATTAAAGAGATTTTGAAATGATTCACAGATTTATTTTTTGTAAAAGTGTGAATTCATTTGGCTGAATCATATAGACTTTGGTGGAATGATTACATAGTTATGATCCACATAGAGGTTTGTCCTGAAATAAGCATCTACTAATAGATCTAACTTATTTGTTATCTAACTTAGGGAAACCTTATAAACATTTAAGAAATCATCTTAAAGAGGTGTTTGTATTTACTCATCATATTATCTTGTCATATTTGCCTTATTTTTCAAGGGGAGATAGCTATCATACGTTAGAGACAGGCATGCCTTGCTTTATGTAAGCCTATATATAAATCTAAATTTACACAAAGTTCAGTGAATCCACAAGTGACATTATTTACTTTACAAAAAAGATTAATGATAAAGCAAATTCTCTTAATGCATTTAAAATGTCTGATTAAGGGGAGAAATATGCAGTTTTTTAAAGAATGCATCTCTAACATAAAGCAACATAGTTGTGTGTGAGTGGCATTTTAAAAAGAAGCCAAATAGCCCTTTCTTTTATTGTCTAAGAAGATGTTAAATATTTACTACAAAATGTATCATTTGATCTTGGGTGTCCTCTGAACTCATTTGGGACGTATATTGCCTCTGTTACTCATAGCAATTAATCAGGTATTGCTTTTTAACATCTATTGTTACTTTACTCTTAAGTTATTTAATGTTTGTATATGTAACTTACCTCCCCAACTCAAAAGAGCAGGGAAAAGGTCTTACACTTTTTTGTGTCCCACATAGTGTCTAGTAAATACTCAGATCTTAATAGTTTTCAGTAAAACAAATCTTATTTTCTTTTAAGTTATAACTACAAAATTAGTTTACCAGTATCATGATTAGCAATATGGTTGTATGTGTTCCTTGAAGCAAGTGTAAGGATAATGTTGAAACCACCCCATTTGGCTCTGGTGCCTTGATTAGATGAGAATACTTTTTGGTTGAATTATATAATCAGAACTGAGTGACCAGTACACCAACTTTAATTGTTCAAAGGTACTGTGTGAGAGAGTGGAGTATGCCCTAAACAGTTTGTATGAAAGGGAGGGGCTATCTCAGAATAAGGGGAAAAAAGATACTGAGATCTGGGTTTGGGAGGTTAGAGCAAGAATGGAGCAAAGGGAGGACTGAGCTGTGTCAGAGAAGTGAGATACCTAGAAGAGTTTTTGGCTCTATGGTTATCCCAGAGAGGAGGAACCAGTCTGAGGGAAGTCCAAAGAAAAGACAAGCTTTTTTCACCAACCTTCTGTCTAGATCCTTGTCCACAGATACTATAATATAATTTGTTGTTTTGTCACACAAATGTTTCCGGAAAACTGAATTTTGCCTCTACTATAAAGACAAAGAATGACCAGAGACAGACATAAATGTGAGATTAGACAGAGAGGTTTGCTAGGTATTATATTAGTAATTTTCATAATTGGATGCTTGGAGGAATTGTTACTGAACTGTTAGAACTTTTCATCTAAAGTAAATTCCCTAAGTCAGGATGGTCTGAGTTTGAATCCAACCTCAGACACTTAGTAGCTGTGTGACCCTGCTAAGTCACAACTCTAATTGTCTTCAAAAATAAAATAAACTCCCTAGAGCTGAAAAAGAAGGGAACCAGGTGGACTTTAGGAATCGTTGTATTGCCCTTAGGCTTAAAACGAGCTAATGATTATAACAGGGTATTTATAGCGGTTGCCTTCAGTGATCTTAGAAAACTGCTGAAATATTTCCTATTTTATTAATCAATACTGCATTATCTTCCTGGGTAAGAAGTATTAGAACCTCATTAACTACACTATTAGAAACAATAAAAACACTGATAAATAAGTAAATTGTCTCTACTGAGATGCAAATTAAAAAACTAGACATCTGAAAAAAAAAATTTTCTAAGACTTTTCCAGTTAGTGTACTCAGCTAAATAAATATCTGGGGTAATGACATAAGCAATATTGCCAAGAATGCTTCCTTTGCCCCAAAAAGAACAACAAAACTGCCCTTTTCTTTCTTTCTCTTGAAATCCTATTTAACTTTTAATATTGTACAACCTTCTCCAAGAAGCCCTGCTTGACACAACTCCATCTCACCCCCAGTTCAGTTCATTTTAACAATTTGTTAAGCACCTTCTTTGAAAAGCAAAATAGTCCCTTCCCTCAAGAAACTTATATTTATTTGGGAGAAACAGGTCCATAGATAAGTAAATACCAAATATATAAAGTAATTTTGGTGGACACTAATACATGGGAGGGTCAGGAAAGGCCTTGTGTAGGAGGGGACACTTGAGCTTTCCTTTGAAAGAAGTGAGGTGTTTTAAAAGGGGTGTTGAAGAGATAAAGCATTCTAAGCATGGGAAGACAGTTCATGCAAAGACAGAGATGGGAGGTGAAAGATTGTCTTGGGAAATAGTAAGTAGGCTAGTTTTCCAGAATACAGTCACATAGGGGTGGGGAACCTGCAGCCTTGAGGCCACATGTGGCCCTCTAGGTCCTCAAGTGCAGCCCTTTGCAAATCCTTTTGTGAAGTTTGGATTCTGTCAAAGGGCTGCGCTTGAGGACCTAGAGGGCCACATGTGGCCTCAGAGCTGTAGGTTTCCCCACCCCTGGAGAGCTTATAAACAGGAGTAATGTGAAATCATTCTGGAAAGAAAGGTTGGAGGCAGATAATGAAGGGTTTTAAATGCCAAATAAAAACTTTGTATTTTAGCCTAGAGACACTGAAATATCTTCAACACAGGAATGACATGGTCATACTTATACTTTAAGAATACCAGTTTGGCAGCTATGAAGAGGATGGATTGGAGAGGGTAAAGGATGGAGGCAATTGACTAGAGTTGATAAGGATCTGAATCACGGTGATGGCCATCTGAGTAGAAAAAACTGGATGGACATGAGAGATGTGGAAATAGAATCATGCAACAGGGCAACCGATTGGATATGGGGGAGGAAAGGTTGAGGATAACTCTGAGATTGGGAAATTGGGCAACTGGAAGGATGATGGTGTCCTCAACAGAAATAGAGAAGTTCTGAAAAGGTTTGGTTTTAGAGGAAAGATAATGAGTTCTGTTTTGGACTTGAGTTTGAGAGCTAGGTGGATATGTTAAGCACTCATTTGATTGATGATAGAGGACTGGAGCTCAGGAGAGACTAGGGATGGATTTGTAGATCTTATAGTTATTTCATAGAGACAAATTGAATCCATCAGAGATGATAGGATCATCAAGAGAGAGTATAGAAAAGGAGGAGGACCCTATGCAAGAGTCTTAAGTGATACCCATGGTAAGGGAGCAAGAGGAACATAGTTGATAATGTTCTAGCAAATGGACTCAGAGATGGGTTAGTCAGACAAAGTAGTAGGAAAACGAGGTAAAATGAAAGGTTAGAAATTAGTGTACAAGAAGAAAGATGGTCAGTAGTGTCAAAAGCTACAATAAGGTCATGATGAATTAGGACTGAGAAAAGGACATTTTATTTAGCAGTTAAGATATCATTAGTAACCTTGGAGAAAGCAGTTTGAAGAGAGCGGTGAAATCAGAAGCCAGTTTTCAGGTAGTTGAAAAGAATGGGATATGAAGCAGCTGGTGGCACAATAGAGGGCTGGGCCTGAAGTCAGGAAGAGCTCAGTTTAAATAGTGCCTTAATCTAGCTGTGTAACCTTGGGCAAGTCATTTAACCTCTGTTTGCCTCAGTTTCTTCATCTGCAAAATGGGGATAATAATGGCAATTACCTTCTAGGATTGTTGTGAGGATCAAATGAAATAATGTTTTTTAAAGCATTAAATGATAGCTATTATTTATTATTAATTGGCAATAAATGTAGATAGCTTTTTTCCCTAGGAGCTTTGACTGCAAGAAAAAAAAAGATGTAAGCTTTAAAGGTATGGCATGATCAGGTGACGGGGATTTTTTTTTTTTAATGCTAGGGGATATCTGGGCATGTATGTAAGCAGCAGGAAGGGAGCTCTCACATAGTTCATATTTTTTTTATTAATCTGTTTAAGTGTCTTATCTCTCTATATTTCCATGTATAGAATGGGAATCCTGTAGAAGGGGGATGACTATGCCAATAGTACCAAACTTTCTCAGGTTCTTGTAAGGCCCATGTGAGATAATACACATAGAATGCTTTGCAAATGGCTCTATACAAATATTAGTTTTTACTAGATTACCCCCCACGGGGCCTAGAACCATACTGAAGGCTTTAAAGTACTGTTTGTTGTTGAATATTAAAATCCCATGGAGTCAGTGAGTTTTTCTAATTAAATAGAAATGACTAGTATTTTACGTATGTGTACTTTTAGATGGGTTTATTTTTCTTTTAATGTCTTATACAGTAGATGTGTGAGAACTAAATGTATATAGTCTCTTGATAAATACTCCTGCATATGGATGTTAGGAATCTTCAGTCATTCTATAATGACCTCTAAGGGACCTTCTAGCTCTAAATCTATAATCCTTTGTGTAGCTTTTATTATGTATTGGAGCCCAAAATTTTTGTGGAAATAACTTTCAGATTCTTTCAAATAAATCAGTGGGAAAGTATGATTCAGTATGCCAGTTATTTTAAACAGCTGTTACACATAATGCATAAAGAGAAATTAACTTGTAATGGTCTACTTGATTAATGATTTTGTAATACAAATGCTGTGGGGTGCGTTATTTTCTTGTATTATGTTTGTGACTGAAAAACTCATCATTAGATTGAAATACTTTTGACTATTTTTATTAAATTTGACTTATGTTTCTACATTGAGTGTGTTTTAGGATTACTTTAGAATCTTTTAAAAAAAATAATTACTCACAACATCTACCCCCTACCCTTTTATTTATGTGATGTTGAAGAAAGCTGGAAGAAATCACAAAACCATTGAGCACACTATAAATTTGTGTCATTTGATCTCATCTGGGCCCTCACTGCAGCAAGGCAAACATTTTATTCCTCCTTAATCACTTCAGTAGCCCACTCTTTACAGCGACTGTTCCAAATCCTCTGGTCTGGCCTCTCCTACCCTCTCATCTGAGGACCTTGTCTCATACCTCACTAGAAAATAAAGGCTGGGGGCAGCTAGGTGGTGCAGTGAGTAGAGCACAGACCCTGGAGTCAGGAGGATCTGAGTTCAAATCCAGCCTCAGATACTTGACACACTAGTTGTGTGACCTTGGGTAAATCACTTAACCCCAATTGCCCTGCCTTCCCCCTTCCAAAAAAAAAGAAAAGAAAAGAAAAGCTGCTGGCTAAGAGCTCTTCCTTCTCCTGTCCTCCTCATCTTATATGATTCAGACATTTTCACCCATTATCTCTTCCTTCACTCCTGTCTTGGATATCTTATTGCCAAAATCAGTCCCATCACATCCCCACTTCTCTAGCAAAATGCAAAGTTACCAATGATCTCTTTAATTGCCAAATCAGTGTCCTTTTCTAGGTCCTCATCATTTTTGACAGCCTTTGACCCTGTCGATCACTTTTTTCTCCTGCATACTCTCTCTTCTCTAGGTTTTCGTGATACTGTTTTCTTTTGGTTCTCCTCCTGCCTGTCCAACTGCTCCTTCTCAGTCTCCTTTGTTCTTCATCCGTGTCAGTCTCCTCATTATGGATGTCCTCCAGGGCTCTGTCCTGGGCCCTCTTCTATATTCTCCTTATATTATGTTACTTGTAGAAAAATGAAAAATGAAGAATAAATAAATAAATTCTGCAACTTGAAAAGGCTTCAAGGTAAGTGGAGGGAGTGTTGCATGATTTTCTGTTTGCACTCAATGCAACCTCTGAAGCTGAGATGCAATGAAGTATGGATCAATTCTCTGCTGCTTGTGCTAATTTTGGCCTAACAATTAACACCAAGAAAACACAGGTGCTCCATCAGCCACCACCACACCATCCATACGTGGAACCACCATTAACAGCAAATGGAGAAGTTCTGAGTGCTGTGGATAAGTTCACTTACCTTGGCAGTGTACTTTGCAGGAATGTACACATTGATAATGAGGTTGACGCATGCATTGCCAGAGCTAGCTCAGTATTTGGGAGACTCCGAAGGAAAGTATAGGAGGGAAGAGGTATTAGACTGCTTACCAAACTGAATGTCTACAGAGCTGTGGTGCTGACCTCCTTGTTGTATGCCTGGACAGCCAAGCCAGGAAACTGAATTTCTTCCATTTGAATTGTCTTAGGAAGATTCTGAAGATCACCTAGCAGGATAAGATACCAGACTCAGCTTCAGAGAGCACAACTTTGATGGACTGGCCATGTTGTTTGAATGCAAAATGCCTGCTTGCCAGAAAGACTATTCTGTGGAGAACTCACACAGGGCAAGCATTCACATGCTGGTCAGAAGAGGCAATACAAGGACACTTTCAAGGTCTCTCTCAAGAATTTTGGAATTGATTGTGTGGCGTGGGAGACATTGGCCCAGGACCGCTCAGCATGGCATGCCCACATTAGAGAAGGTGCTGTGCCCTATGAGCAAAGCAGAATTGAAACAGCTCAAAGAAAACACAGGATGTGCAAGTTTGGAGTATCCTCCCCAAATGTTCACATGGACTATTTGTGCCTGACCTGTGGTGTAGAGCATTCTGAACTCCTGTTGGCCTGATCAGCCACAGTTGGACACATTGAATTTTGACTCAAGCATAGTGATGTCATTTTGGTCCTCTTCGAGAATGAAGGACAACAGCCATACCATATTGGAAGTAAGGAAAAAGGATGCACTACAATATTATATCATTTATAATCTATAACAAAATCTAACACTTCATTACAATGGTGTTCTTCATGGAATCTTGAAGTTGAAAGGAACATACTAAGGCACAATGTGTGGGGCTATGAATTGATTTAATTTTTCTGGAAAACAATTTGAAGTTATCTTAAAAAGTCATTCAACTGTACAGACACTTTTCACCCAGAAATACCATTGCTAGGCATATACTCCAATGAAGCCAAAAGAAAGAATAAAAGGATTTTACTCATAAATACAGAATTTTTATATGTTAGAATACTTTTTGTAGTAACAAAGAACTGAAAGTAGGGGCCCATCAATGGGGAAGTGGCTGAAATAGTGGTGGTATATGAATGTAATGGATACTTATTATATAACAAGAAATGACAATTCTGAGAAAATAAGAAAGATTTATACGAATTGATGCAAGTAAGCCAGGAGAACGATTTATACAATAGTTTAAAGGAAGAAAACATTGAGGCTTTGAAATGTTAATGAATGAAGCAATCAACCACAACTTTAGACACTTAGTATGTATGGAGGTTTTCAGGTAGTGGTCTATAGATGCAAAATGAGAAGATTTTCAGATATATCTAAAGGGTTGATTTGTTTTGCTTAACTGTTAACTGTTAAAAAAAAAAAGAAGGGTTCTCTGGGGCAGGGGAGAATAACTGGAAAGTGACAATGATGTGTACCCCTCTCACCTTTTTTTTTAAGTGTTGGAAAGGTTCATAGACTCTAAACTCCTACCACCATGTAGGAATTCTCTCTGTACAACATCTCTAACAAATGGTTTTTCAGCCTTTGCTTAAATGCTTCCTGTGACAGGCAACTCAGTACTTCATAGGGTTAGCCCTTTCTATTATGGAGCAGCCTTATTTGTTATAAAATTGTATATATTAAAACAAAACCAGTATTAAACTTCTGCACATTGGACCTAGTTCTCCTGTGTAAGTTCAGTCCATTTTCCACGTTATAGTTCTTCAAACGTTAGAACAAAACTAACCTATCCTCTGAGTCTCTCTTTTCCCATGCTCCTTCAATAGTTTTTCATATAACATGATTTCAAATTTGCTTAAATCTTATTTTCTCACCTCCGAATAAACTGTAACTTATCAACGTCCCTCGTAAATGTGGCATCTAGAATTTAACACAATTCTCTATATATAGTCTGACAAGTACTAAATAGAGTGGGATTATTACTACCTTATTCTATTAATGTCTTGTATTTCTTTTGTTTCCCATATGCCAATCCAAACCTTCAGTGCCAGTGTATATATCAAGTATTTGCTAACTTAAAAAAAACATTATAACCATGATGAAAACCATTACAGTTAACCCATCTCAACTTCCATCGCCCAACTAGTGGTATTCTTACTTCCATACAATATTTCTTTTTTTGTTTGTTTGTTTGTTTGTTTTTTGCAAGGCATTTGGGGTTAAGTGACTTGCCCAAGGTGTGCCACGTGTCTGAGGCTGGATTTGAACTCAGATCTTCCTGACTCCAGGGCCGGTGCTCTACTCACTGCGCCACCTAGCTGCCCCCATACAATATTTCTAATATGTTAATAGCAGAGAAAAACTCTCAGTATCTCATTAGATCAGTAATAAAGGCAGCTATGTGGCATCTGGATAGAGAGTCACATTTGGAGTCAGGAAGAACTGAGTTCAAATTTTGCCTCAGACACTCACTAGCTGCGTGACTCTGACTGGGCAAGTTACTTACCCTCTTTTAGTCCCAGTTTCCCTATCTATGAACTAGAAATAATAATAGTATCTACCTCATAGGAATGCTGTGAGGATCAAACTAGATAAGATAAATAAAGAACTTTGCAAACTTTAAAGCAGTAGATAAATGGTAGATTATCAATCAATCAGTTTACCAGTCTATAGGTATTTAGTAACTGCTTACTACTCGTGTGAAGTCTTAGTCCCTGTCCTCAAGGAGCTTGCATTTTAGTGGGAAGATAACATGTAACCAGGTACATGCAAGATCTATACAAAGTATATGGAAGTTGATCTTAGATCTGGAGAGGCCTACTGCATAAAGTGAGATTAGTTGAGTCATGAAGGAAGCTAGGGAGACTAGAGAAATAAGGAGACAGAGCATTCTGTTTATTAAAGGGGGGAGGAGGAGACAGTAAGCACAAAAGCATTGAGTCAGAGATGGGGTGTCATGTTCAAGGGACTACAAGTAAGACAATGTAGGTGGATAATAAAATCTTTGGAGGAGAGTAAAAAAAAAAGGCCCAGTTCAAGAAGATTTGGAAAGGTAGGAAGGGGCCAGATTATGAAGAACTTAAAATACCAAACAGAGTAATTTATATTTGATCTTGAAGTTACTAGGGGAGCTACTGAGCTCGCTCAGCCAGTGGCTGACGTGGCCTGAATTACTTAGGCAGCTGAATGGAGGTTGGTTTAGAATGGGGAGATACTTGGGGAGATAGATCAGTCAGATAAATATTGCAATAGTCTAGGTGAGAAATGATGAGGGTCTGAACTGGGTTGGTGGCTGTGTGAGCAAAAGGAAGGGAATGCATACAAGCAGTGTCATGAAAGTAAAAACAAGAATATCTGACCGAATATTGGATATGTGGTATGAATGCAATGAGTTGTTAAGGATGACACTCATGTTGCAAACCTTGGTAACTGGTAGGATATTGGCACCCATGACAGGAACAGAAAAACTTGTAAAAGAAGAGTTTGATGGAAACATGAACATTTAGAATATGTTGAGTTTGAGATACCTATTGGATATTTAGTTCAAGATGTCCAAGAGGCAGTTGCTGCCTCTCTACATAGAGCCCTGCAGGCTCATGCTGGGGAAGCTGCTCACTTGTTGGCCTGTGCAGGAACTGGTTTTTATGGGAACTTCCTTTCCTATTGCTAATGGGCTTCTGGCTTTTTGTGCAATTTTATTGTAGCTGCTTATGGGATTTCTTTATCGTTTTTTGACTTGATGTGATTTTTAGATTTTTGCTGGAGTAGTTGTGGAGAAGCTGAGTCATCTTCTAAAACTATGTAACTGATGATTTGAAGAAAAGGGAGACTCACAACTAGGGGAATCAGGAAAGGCATGGAATGCTGAATTCAGAGAGTAACAGGTAGACCAGTTTGACTGAAAAAGAAAATATTTTAATAGAGGTTATATACTATAAACTTGGAAAAGTAGACAGGAGCCAGATTGTGAAAAGATTTAAATGCCAAACTGAGGAGTTTGTCTTTTATCTTAGGGATAATAGGAATGCACTGAAAGTTCTTTACCAGCCTAGTGATGTGGCAAGACTTGTGCTTTAGAAAGTTGCTTTTGGTAATTGTTTGGTGGACATGAGGGGAGATACTGGAAGCAGATTGTTTATTTAGGAAGCTTTTGGCATAATCCTGGTGATGTATGATAAAGAATACTGGCCACTATCATTCACATATTCTTTGATCTAGAGATATTGGCCTCCTTGCTGTTCCACTAATAACACACTCTGTCTCTTGGCATAGGTGTTTTCTCTGCCTGTCTTCCATACCTGGAATGACCTTTATTCTTATCTCCACTTACTAGCTTCCTTGGCTTCCTTCAGGTTCCAACTAAAATCCCACTTTCTACAGGAAGCTTTTCCCAATCCCTCTTAATTCTAGTGCCTTCCCTGTATTAATTATTTCCTATTTATCCTATATATAGCTTGTTTGTATATAGTTGTTTTGTGTGTTGTCTCCCTCCATTAGATTGTGACTCCCTCAGGGACTGTTTTTTCCTTTCTTTGTATATCTAGCATTTGGCCAGTAGTACGTGTTTAATAAATATTTATTGACATGCAGCTGGATAGACTAAGATATATGAGAAATGTCACGGAGGTAAAATGGATTATTGGGGGTGTGAGGGAGAGAGAAGAGTTAAGAATATCTGAGGTTTGGAAGCCTGGGTGGATTGAAAGGATGGCTGTACATTTAACAGAAATAGGAAGTTTGGAATCCATCAGTCAATAGGCATTTATGTGCTAGGCATTGGGGATACAAAATAAGTTTATATTTCCGCACATTCTCTTTTCCCTGGATTTTCATAAATAGAAGAGTGATGTGATCATTCCTTCATTTTTAGGAAAATTACTTTAACATCAGTGTGAGAGGATTGGAATAGTCTCAAGGCACTCAAACTAATTAGGAGGCCATTGTACTAGCCTAAGCTAGAGGTGATTAGGACCTAAACTAGGGTCATGGCCACGTGAGCATAGAGAAAGTCAGATGTTAGCAATGTTGTAAGAAAGAAATGACAGCATTTGGCAACTGAATGGATGTGTGGGGTAAGGGAGAGGGAGTTCAAGAAAGCACTGAGAATGTGAACCTGGGTGACTAGGATGGTGATGGCTGGAGAGAAAGTAGGCAGTTCAGTAGAAGGGAAGACATGTTGAGTTTGATTTGCCTTGGAGACATCTAAGTGGAGATAATCAAGCAGTTTAAGTTGTGGGATTGGAACTTAGAAGAGGAAGTAGGGCTCTATGTATATGTCTGAGAACGATCTTCATAGAAACTTAAATGGAAACCATGAGAGATGGTGAAATTGTTACAAGAAAAAGTGTAGAGAGAGAAAAGAAGCAGCTATATGAAAAAAAGCCTTTGATGACACCGATGGTAAGAGGGCAACACAAGTAGACAATCCAACAAAGAAAACTGAAGTGTTATGAAAACCCAGAGATCGGAGAATATCCAGGAATAGAAAAATACTCCTTTTGCTCTAAAAATAATGATTTTGAGTGAAATATAAATGGCTTTGGAAATAAAGTTCTAGAACTGTCATAAAAGTTAAATGTAATTTTGTGGGAGTATTTAGATTGTATTTTGTTGACATCATGAATTATTACTATGACAGTAACAAGTTTTATAGTGAAAAGTACAATTAAGGAACTGTCTGAGGAGAAAATACATTTTTAAGGTTGCTTAAGTTTTAAAATCAGAATGAGTTCTTCACAGTTGTCAAATTTTGATTATTTGTAGGGTCCTATTACTTTAGTCCTCTAATGCAATTAGAAATTCAGAGAAGAATGGTATAAACTGGCTCATTATGATATTCATATGCCTGTCTTTCTCCCAGTTTCTAAATCTGTCGTATCCTTCAATTTGAGTAACTCACTATTTTGTCTTATAGAGATTCCTATAGAGAGATATTTTATTTTGGGGATTACTGGAACACAGCTGCTTTTGTGGATATTAACATGTTATTGTTTAGTTTGTATTGATGAAATGTAATAGTCTTGTGGATAAAGCCGTATATGTTAAATCCAATTTGACTTTTAAATTAGCTAGTAATTTATTGAATGCCTGCTGTATTGAGAACACTGTTACAAAATGCTGTTGGAAGAAACCAAAAAAAGAAGCTCAATAGTTTATAATTTGGTTCCATGACAGAATGCAAAAGAAGTGACTGTTTTGCCAGGATAAAATGACGTCTCAATAAGGGGAATGTAATTAAATGAAAACATAAAAGTACTGAAGGGATGCTTAATAAAGTAGTGTTTAGAGTGGGAGTAAGGTTAATTGTAAGTATGAACATATCTTGGAGGAGTTTTTGTGATAGAGAGAAAACAGGACTAGGAATCAGGAAACTCTGTATATTAGCTGTGTGACCCTGAACAAGGGACCTAACCTGTTTGGGGCTTAGTTTCCTCATCAACAGAATGCTTAAGTGAACTATATGATTTATAAAGTGACTGTTGTTTATGATCTAACTTGATGGGGATAATGGACAAACATTGGGGAGAAGAAGAGAGATCATTATTTCAAGTAGCAGGAACTGGTATAAGCAGCATTTGCAGGGAGTAGGAACTAGAAAGTGTAAGGAAAGCAGATTTGACTGTTAGGAATAATGAATGAGAAAGTTGGAAAAGTTTGGGTAGATGGTACTGAATCCTGAAATTAGGATTTATTATAATATGGCAAGATATTGGAAGCCATTGTAATTTTTGAGCAAGTGATGCTATGGAAATTATATTTGAAGAAGGTCATTTTGGCATCTGGGAGAGCAAGATAACCAACTAGAAGGCAGTATATCTTGGTAGTATACCATGTGTGTAGTGCTCTAAGGCAGGGCTGTCCAAAATGTGGCCTGCAGTGTGATTTATGGATTTATGCGCCCGCCTACAAGCACAGAAATTTACACAAATGCTTTAGTAAATGAAGCCGAGCTACTCCAGAGCTCTCATTAAAATGGCAAATCAAAATATATTGTCTATTGTTTCAATAAAAACCTAAGTTTGGACAGCCCTGCTCTAAGGTACTAATTTGGAGGATAGAAGGGAATGAACTTAACATGTTGGAAAACAAAGATGTCAGTTTATTAGAGCAATTAGAGTAGGATTGTAAACTCCTTCAAGGGAGCGTTCCATTTTTGTCTTTGTATCATAAACATCCGGCACTGTCCTGCACTGAGTAGGTGCTAACATAAATGCTTGTTAAATGAAATGGGGGGGGGGGCGGTAGATAGAATGATGACAAGAAAGTAAATAGAACTTCTTAGCTTGTTTCTTTTTTTCCCCCTTCAAATAAGGAGACTAGCTTTCAAAATAAGAAGGCTAGAAAGAAATTAGTTAACACAAAATCAACCAACCAACAAACTGATTTAAGTGATTCCTAGGTTCCAGGTACCATGCTAAGTCATGGGGATACAAAGACAAAAATGAAAGTCTCTTCCCTTGAGGAGCTTGCATTCCCACAGGGGACACAGCATGCACATATATAAGTGTCCAGGAGAGAGGGCACCAGCACTTAGTATCAGCAATGACTTCATGTAGAAGTTGGTGTTTGAGCTGAATGGTGAAGGAAACCTAGAATTCCAAGAAGACAGTATGAGGGCATTGAGACATATGTGTCTTCTGTGAGACATAGCAAGAAGGCCAGTATGGCTGGACCGTAGTGTGCATGAGGGAAATAATATATAAGAAGTCTGGGAAGGTAGGAAGGGGTCAGGTTATTCTTTATACCCTTTAAATGGACTTTGTATTTGATCCTAGAGGTAATACAGAGCCATTTTAGTTTATTGAGAAGGTGGAATGGCATGGTCAGACCTGCATTGAGGCAGGTTACTTTAGTAGCTGTGTGGAATATGTATTGGGGTGGGGAAAGATTGAAGCAGGGGCATTGGACTTACTGGGTGTCTCTAGGTTTAAGTACTGTTGGATTGTATAGAAAGTAAACAAGCTTCAGAATACTGATGTAAATGGCAGGATGGAACTAAATGTCAGTGGGACATGAAGGTGCAAAAAGTGTATGATGGGAAAGAGCGTATCAATGGCATTTAATGATTTTGTGCCTTTTAAACTTTGGGTTTCAGTTTTGGTTTGTGTAATTTAAAGCTAATTGTCATTCTAGGATATTTATCCTTAATATATTTCTTCTTTTAATGGAGACAGAAATTAATGCTAGTGCCTTTCCCTCAGAGATTTTTTTCCTATTTATCGTGCATGCGTGCGCACGCGTGTGTGTGTGTGTATTAAATATATTGCTTGTACATAGTTGTTTGCTTGTTGTCTCCCCCTTTAGCTTGTGAGCTCCTTGAGGTCAGGGACTGTTCTTGTCTTCCTTTGTATCCCCAATGCTTAACAGTGTCTGGCACATAGTACACACTTAATAAATGCTTATTCAGTTTACTTGACACCAATTAAAAGGCTGTTTAATAGTCCAAATTCGAGATGAACAGGACTTGAAGTAGGGTGATGGATGAATATGTTGGCATTTCGAGCTGGATATCTCATAAGCATTTCAAACTTAACATGTCCAAAATTGAACTTAATTGTTTTGACATTACATGGATACCAATAGAGAAGTTTGGGTGTCCTTACCTTGCCCTAGCTATAAGTTAATGATCATTCGATTAATCATATGATTTGCCCATCTCCTTTTCTGACTATGTATCTCTAATGATATCCATTATACCGTCTCTTTTGCACAATTCTATGTTGGTAATGAGTTGCAAGTTGCTCATACCCACAGGTCTCCATTGTCATTTGGGTAACATGTAGTTTTAATTCTTGGAAGACTATAATAGTCCATGATTAACTGCCATATAGTAGTAGCATTAGACTACTTAAAATATGGGACTTTATTTTAGAAGCTGTGTGTTTGTGTGTATACATATATGTCTATATGTATGTGTACACATTTTATATGTATATATACATATAATAAAAATATACAAATATATTTATATATAACTTTATTATTATATGTTTATACATACAAATATATTTTTCTCTAGAAAGATGGACCAGTTTTATAGGTTGTCCCTCCGACTTCATATCATACTCTGGATAATAGGCAATATTTATCGACTTAGTTTTTCCAGTATGTTTGGTTAATTTGAACTTTTTGCAGTGATTATAAATCTCATTTAAGAATCTCTGAAATGTTCTGAGGCTTGATACAGTTAGCATAATTTATGCATTAAACAAGTGCATGTGGAATACTTCTCCTTCAGTAGGATACCCCTCTTCAACGTGCACCCTGTTTTGGACATCCCCAGCAATGTCTACAAATACCTTAGGCAGCAGACATTTCCTTTATTGCTCTTGCTTGACAGTGATAAGCAGAGGATCATCAAAGTTATCTCTGGTATTACATCTTTAACTTAGGAATGGAAGATACTTTTTAGGAGAGTCTTTAAGGATGTATTTTGCTGTGTTGAATCAAATACTTTCTTATAGTCAATATACAATAAGCAAAAAGACGGATTTTTCAGTCTTTTCATTTGTCAATTTGTGACAAACAGATGTGGTTGGTTATAGAATATCATTTGCAAAAGCTTGCTGTTTTTCATCTTTTGTACCTTTGATATGTGTTTAGATTATTTCCATGCAAATTTTATATAGATGCTAAAAGTATGAATCAGTTATTACTGGCGTATGAATCAGTAATTATTAGTATTTTCTTAGTTTCCTTTGCGGGGGGTAATAATAGAGCCTGTTACTCTTTTCCCAAATGTTTGGTATCCCCCACTTTTTGAGATATTGTAAGAATTGATCCCTTACTAATTTCAAAATTGTTTCACTTCCAGCATCCACCTTCTTCATCTGTTTTCTTTATTGTTACTTCTGTTAATTCAGTGAAGCACAGGGAGATTGTTATATTAGAGTCCAAATATGGTAGCTCTGTTGTCACTGGTGTAGAGCATAATTTGTTGTAGAAATCTTTACTACAATATACAACTTTTACAGGTGGTTAGTTTTAATGAGTGGTGGGGTTTTTTCTTTAAATTCTTTGTTACAAAGTATGATTCTTTGGTTTGGGGAGGGCAAAGGTTTTATTTGGAAATGAAGGTGATTAAAAAACAAAGTATTATAAATTAAAAATTTTTAAGAAAAAATAGAAAGATATCTTAACATCTTTGCATTTTCACCAATTTGTTGTTCTAGTTTCATCATAAAATTTCACTTCCTTATTCTTCGAAACTGATATTGGTGGATAAGTTGCAAATATCTTCAAGGTGGTCTTTTTACTTGTGCTTATGATGAGTAATATGGTATGAGATTTACAAGTGTCCTTGAAATATTTCTTGTTGCCTTTGGGAACATTATAAAACCAACTCTTTTATTCACCTCTAAAGAGAGAACCTGAGAGCCATCTTTTTATCTAGCTGCAACTTTGCTTTGTCTTGTTTTCATTTATAGCAAGAACATCAAAATCATTACAATTTACTTTATCTACTTTTTACTCATTAGAAAGAATCTCACATTGAGCATCAACAGTTATGTTAATGTTTACAGAGGGTCCAAAAATTGTATGATTTAGATCCCATATAGATCTTATGCCTAGGATCTAAGGAAAAATGTGGCGTTCTGTCATTGCTTATCCTTTTTTATTCCAGGCAGTCGTATTTTAAGGAAAAAAAAATAGTGGGACCCAACAAACATATTAAGGTTGTACTTCATAAGGATTTCGCAAATAACTTTTCAGAGTGATTTATTTTGTTTGCATTTAGTTGGGTGATACTATTTTTTGGTCTGTACATTTGAGTAACTTTGCAGACCAGCCCGTGGTAAAGGAAGGAAATGAGCATTTATTAAGCACCAACTGTATAGCAGATGCTGTGCTAAGCACTTAATGAATATTATCTCTCTTTATCCTGAGAGGAACTCTAGGAGGTAAGTGCTATTATTATCCCCATTTTACAGTTGAGAAAACTGAGGTAGACAGAATTGAAGTGACTTGACCAGGGTCACACAGCTAATAAATGTCTGATGCTGGATTTGAACTCAGGTCTCTCTGACTCCAGGCATAACACTCTACCCACTGTATCATTTAGCTGCCTCTAAAGGGCTTAAGCTTTCTTGTTGGTTTGGGGTAATTTAATTTCTTACTTTTTAATGTTTGATAAAATGGAAATTAGAGGAACTGAGGTCCAGAGAGGTTAAGTGGCTTGTTAGAAGTAACACAGAATCACATAATTTGAAGTATGAAAGGGACTTCAGTGGCCACCTCGTGTTTCTAAATTGTTTACAGATATTAATCTTTGGGAAATTGGAATAATAAATTGGAATTCTTGAAATCATAGATCATTTTGTATTTTTCAAAACATTTTATTTGTGCATTTTAAAATAATATTGTGTCTAATTTAAAAGTTAATCTTTTTCTGATATGCTAAAAATTCAAAGGTTTTCTACTAAAAATCTAGTAAGTGCATAGTTTGTTATGAAATAATATGTTGTGAAAATTATTTAAAACATATTTGGCAATAAGCTAATTTCCTTTTTGTCAAAATATTTCAGATTTTTTTTATTTTACTCATTGTGGACATCTTAAAAATTTTATTTTAATAAATTAAAAGTATTAAGTTTAGGAGTTTTTACGAACTGTAGCTGATCGTGAATATTCAAATACTGGAAAATGTCTTCAAATGTCATTAAGTAGTAGTCAAATAACATAATATTCAGGTCTTCTAATAAGGTTGATAGCACTACATTAATAGTACTACATTTTGAAATGACCAACTTAATTTTGCTTACAATACTTTGAATACCACTCACAGGATTTGTATAAAGTATACTATGTACATAAACTTACTAATATTTATTTTATGTGCAGAGAGGGCCATGAACACACATAATGTGGCAACAGTTACAAGCAAGACTGACTGATTAGATTGTGACCACTTCTCTCCTATGTGTTCCTGTCTTGGTTCCTGGAAATACTGACCTCAGCTTTCAACTCTTCAGGCCGCTGTTCACTGCTTTTGATTTTGCTTGATGGCAGGGTATTCCTTCAAACCAGTAACATGTCTGTATTGATTGCAAAGTTTTAGTTCTTACAGGAGAATCATAATACTTTTTCTTGATTTCTCAACTGATTTTTCTTGTGATTCAGGATTCTGAAAACATAATTTTCTTGGAAAAAGTCAAGAAGGAATTCCCCACAGAAACACTAATCTGGATCATTCCATACACAGAAGGATCCTTTCCTATGACAGTCCCAATAAGTGATTTTCTTGTTGTATTGCAATGAACCTAATGTCTTCCAAGGAGCAGAAATCCTACCATCTTTTAAAGCAGCTAGTTCCATTTTAGGACAGCTTTAATTGTTATGAAGTTTTTCATGACATTAAACCTAAATTTGTCTCTTTGCAATTTCTCTTGACTGCTCCTGGTTCTGTTTTCTGGAGCCAAATAGAAAAACTCTTAATCCCTCTTCCAAAGACTAACCTTCTTATGACTGAAGACTTAGCTGAAGACAGTTATCATATGTCCCTCAAGTATTCTCTTACCCAGGCAAAATATCCCTAGTTTCTTCAGCTCATCATCATATGACATAGACTCAGTACTGTTCACCATTCTGGTCACTGTCTTTTGGACATTCTAGCCTATCAATAACCTTAAATTGTGTCACCTAGAACTGAATAAGGGGCTTTCAAGGGTTGGCAAACCACCTGTTTTTGTATGGCCCTCAAGCTGAGAACGGTTTTTATATTTGTAAATAAAGTTTTATTGTACTTTAAAATATAATAGTCATTCTTAGCTCACAGGCCATACAAAAACAGGCTGAGGTGAAGGACTTGACCCCTGGCTAGAGTTTGCTGACCTCTGCTCTAGATAAAGTCTGATCAGGACAGCATACAGTGAAACTATCACCTCCCTGTTGCTGGAAGGTCAGTTGATTCGAATCTAGATTCTTAAACTTCTAAGCCTTTGCTTTTCCCACGCTACAGCCTGCCTCCATCCATTATCTAAGAAGTTTTCTTAATTAATTTCTTAATTGTTTTCTTAAGACCCCTGCTGGTTTGAATGAATGTATAAAGAAAGTCTAGATGACTTCAGAAGCATTCTCTTTTCTCTCGGTGCCTTAAACATTTCTTAGACTACATAAACTTCAGGTCTTTCTAGCTTGGGAATTTTAGAAACCTTTTAATCTTCAAAAAAGGTCTCACTTGGTTGTCATTTAACTAAAGTATTATTATATGTATTGGTACATCTTGGCTTATCCACTCTTTGGGATTTTCTATACCGCTTTTACCTTCTATTGACATAGATCATAAATAGTCAACTAAACATCTTATACTTTCCATTACTTGAAAGAAACTGTGCACTTAAAAATATTTCCTATTTTATTTTACAAAGTTAAAAGTGGTTAGAAAAAAGATACTGTGCGTTATTTGGATTGTGTTTGATAATTCCTGTAGTAATACTACTGAATATATTCACAACATATGTATTATAGCCAACACGAAATTGTATTTTTTTTCAATCAGCAAAAATTTGGCTTCTCATCATCTCAGCCCCACCCACTGCCCCTATCTGTTGAGAATGAAAAACAACCCTTGTTAGAAACATGTATAGTCAATCGAAACAAATTTCCACACTGGCCATTTCCCCCCCCAAAAAGGTCTTATTCTTCACTCTGATTGGTCTGCCTGCCTCAATTCCATTCCAGTCCATCCTCCATTCAGCCACTATTAAATGATTTTCCTAAAGTGCAGGTCCAGTCATGTCACACACACACATTCTTACTCTCTCTGTCACTCACAGTCTTTCACTGACACCCCACTCCCCACCACACACCCAATCCCCCTTCAATAAACTCCAGTAATTCCAGTGACTTCCTATTGCCTCCAGGATCAAATAGAGATATAAAATGTGCTGTTTGGCATTCAAAGCTCTCCATAACCTAGCCCTTTCCTACTTTTCCAGTTTTCTTACACCTTAACCCCCTCTTCTATCCAGTGACATTGGCCTCCTGGCTGTTTTATTAATAAGACACTCCATCTTTCAACTCTGAGCATTTTCTCTGTCTGTCCTCATTCCTGGAGCAGTCCACTCTGACTACTGACCTCCCTGGCTTTCTTTTTTGTTATTGTTGTTGAGTCATTTTTCAGTCATGTCTGACTGTTAGTGACACCATTTGGGGTTTTCTTGGCAAAGATACTGGAGTGGTTTGACATTTCCTTCTCCAGCTTTCTTTTAAGTCCCAACTAATCCCACCATCTACAGGAAACCTTCCCCAACCTCTCTTAATTTTAGTGCTTTCCCTCTGTTAATTATCTCCTCTTTATCCCATATATAGCGTGTTTTGTGGGTATATGTATGTATGTATGTATATATATATGTTTGCATGTTTTCTGTCCCATTAGATTGTAAGCTCATTCTTTTGCCTCTTTTTGTATCCCCAGTGCTCAGCACAGTGCCTGACTCATACATAGTAGGTGCTTAATGTTAATTGATTGATTTTACATATTTTGACTATAACATTTTTAATAAGATAAGTAAACTTGGAAGATGTTCAACACAATATAATAAAAATATATAAACTTAATTTTTATCTTGGTTTTTATTTGAGCAAAAATTGGCATTATTTTGCTCAATACCATTAATTTATCTCATTTAAAATGTTTATAGTCACAAATTTGTAAAATAAATTTAAAAGTCTTAATTTGATTCTGCATTGAGTTTATTTCTATATTTTGATTTAAAACAACAAAGTGAAAATGTTAACACAAATTCATGGTAGGAAATGAAAGGAGAATTTTACAAGCTCTTGCTGAGAGATGGAAATTCATTGTTTTGCTTTTAGTAAACAATGTGTAAGGCTGTAATTTTTTAATATTTGTAGTCCAAAATCTCTTCACAAATAAATTAAATTTTCTTTTCCATCTATTGTCATTTTGTTAGGGATATAAAACATATCAAATGGGTTGTAAATCCAGTTTTATTTTATTGGAAGCTCCAAGACTATTTCATTGAAAGTCAATTCTAAAAATATCAGATGATCACCATTGTCCTTCTTGGCAACCTGATCCAAAGATAGTTCATTCTCTGATAAGAAATAATGTAATGTCACAACACACTCAGTACTATTTTCAATTGTGTGGTTCTAAAATGTAGGTTTCTTAATCATACTTTTTACTTTGTCTTGAATGTTGAATATGTTTGTATATGCACCCTGTAATGGTGTGTTGAGTTTAATTTTTGAAAAAATATCTGTTCAATATGTTAATCTTTGTAGACATTTGATATCACCTATACACTCAGTATAAAGGGATGGTCAGTGAAGGAGACAACTAACGCTTCCTTCAATGCACATAAATGTATAATAACTCTCCTATGAGAAAGCTACCTCACATTTATGTGCATTAGATGTGTAACATCCTTACTCCCATTTCTATGCATAAAAATTTGCCAGAGGAGAATAGTAACGTAAGTGGAGGATAAGTTTAAATCAGAAAACAGCTTTAATAATTCATTGAGAGGCAATATAAGGTTTATTTCTGCAGAACATTTGTGATGTCCGTGATGGTTTCAAGGTGGCTTGTAGTGCACATGTCCTGTCAATATGGTTTTTAAGTAGCATGACATTTGTACTGTAAAGACACAAATGGTTGTAGTATCTTGATCACATGGTTACACAGCTGATGAAGTGCTATTACAGGGTAACACAGGAGAATGAGGGAGCTACTCTGGTGCAGTGTATAGAACATAAATGAGGGTATGTGAATGCATTTGTCTGTTGGGAACCAGTTTGTGCTCAAATGTCGAACTCATGTGGTGGTTTGGAAACAATTTGTTGATAGATTAGAAGCTGCAAGAACACATTGTGCCTTAGAAGCATTCAGTTTAATGTAATCACTTCACAAACGCCAAAAGCATTGTGCCCAGGATCATGATGGTTGTGAATTGCAGTAAAAAAAAACAACCTATAAAGCTTCAAACATTCATATGTGTGTTATCAGAGAGAAAAAATATATTTGTAACATAATTGGGCAATCATTTGCTGCTTATGTCACCATTAAAGAATTGTTACCATGGAACCACTAGGGGTTCAGAAACCATTGGCCTAAAGCAGGGGTGGGGAACCTGCAGCCTTGAGGCCACATGTGGCCCTTTAGGTCCTCAAGTGTGGCCCTTTTACTGAATCCAAACTTAATAGAACAAATCTACCCAGCTAGCCTTCCCTTATAACAAAGATTAATTCAGATCCCCATAATAAAAACGTTTGTTCTGTGAAGTGTGGATTCATTCAAAGGGCCATGCTTGAGGACCTAAAGGGCCACATGTGGCCTCAAGGCTGCAGGTTCCCCACCCCTGGCCTAAAGTTTTTTTCTTGGTCATTTGTTAAGGATTGTTCTTCCTTTCAGTGATACTTAGCTTCTCAACTGGCACTGGTGGTTGATTCTTTCATAGCCTCAGAGACTGGTAGATAGTAAATCAGTAAACATTAATTAAGATTCCTGCTAAGTGTTGGGGGTACAAAGAAAGGCAAAAGTGCTAGTACCGTGTTGAAAATTCTTTAACTTTTAATCTGTCTGAGCACTTTTAGGTACACTTTGGTTTCCATGAGCCCAGGGTAACCTTTAATTACATATCTATTGGAGAATGGCTAAAGATGGGAGAATTTTGGTTCAAAATATATATTTTTAAAAGGTCTAAATAAAACTCGACATAAATTATTTTAAGCATGTCAGCATCCTTTAACTTTTTAACATATTCTCTTTAGTAAAGTGATGAAGGTTGCAATTCAATTCAAGTAATATTGTAAAATAATTATTCTGTGTACCTGAGAAGTACTAAAGACAATACAAAATTTATACGACATGGTCTCTCCCTCCGTGGAACTTAGGATGGTAGAGGTATGATTAAGAACAAATAACATTAATAAGTGGTGCAAAGTACTGTATGAAGTCCAAGAAGAACTTCAAGTAAGGCTTCATAGGGGAGATGACATTTCATTTGAGATTAAAAGACAAGTTAGAATTCAGCTGGGCAAGAGGGGAAATGAGGAAGAATAAGATGTAGAAAACAGTGAGTAAAGGCATGGAGAGAGGGAAGCATAGAGCTAAATGTGGAATAGATGATTGAATCTAAGAGGTGTACTAATACCTTAACACTTAATAAAACTTTTTATGTTACCTTTCTCTTTTATATTATATTCATTTCCAAATAGATCTGTCCCTCAGCCTCTATCCAGCTAGCCTTCCCTTATAACAAAGATCAAAAAATAAAATAGTTAACTGTCTTAACTCTTGACAGTGGTATATCTGCTGGGAAACAAGGCATTCTGAGATAGCTAAACACAAGGGAGGAACTGATAACCTAGTTAGCTACATCAGTGATCTCACCTTTGCAAAGTAAGATATAACCTTAGATTGTGGCTATCATAAATGAGATCATTAGTTAATATCCTCGGAACCTCATTCCTTCTACTTTCTGTCCTTGACACCTATCTTGCAGAATGATTAAGGCATCATAGACTCTCAGTGAGATGGGACATCAGAAGTCATCTAAGAAATAGGATCAGGAGAACTGGGTTAATTGAGCAACAAGATGGCAGACTAAACATTTTCTCCAACCCTTACCACTTCTCAGACCTCTCCAAAACAGAAACTGTGTGCCAAAGATAAAGCAATTTCAGATAGTTCCATGATCTAGGATCCCCGGACTTTATTGAGAAGAGGTGTGACATGTTAAGACCTCCTCTTAAGGAAAATCACTTTGCCAGAAGTGTGAAGAATGGATTGGAGTGGGGAGAGGCTTAAGACAGGAAGAACAATTAGGAAGCTATTGACATTATTCCATGTGCAAAGTGAGGAGGATGTGAACTCAGATGATGACTGTATGAGTAGTGAGAAAGGGACAGATAGAAGAGATATTATACAAATAGAAATGGCAAGATTAGACTACTGATTGGAATGTGAAGAATTCAGGATGACACCGAGGTTATAAATATTAGTGCTTTCCTTGGCAATGGGGAAATTCAAAAGAGGGGTGGATTCAAAAGAAAAGAGAGAATTTTGTTTTGGACACGTTGCATTTAAGATGCCTTCCTGACATCAGTTTGAAATGGTCAGTAGGCTTCTGCTGATGTGGAACTGGATTTTAAGTGAGAAACTTAGTTCTAAATATAGGTTCTGAGGGGCGGAGCCAAGATGGCGGCTGGAAAGCAGGGACTTGTGTGAGCTCCACGCCAGGTCCCTCCAAAAACCTATAAAAAATGGCTCTGAACAAATTCTAGAACTGCAGAACCCACAAAATAGCAGAGGGAAGCAGGGCTCCAGCCCAGGACAGCCTGGGTGGACGCTGGGTGAGGTCTATCACATGGAGCTGGTAGTGGAGGGGAGCGGAGCCCAGCGTGGACGGCGGCAGTACCAACCAGACCAGGAGCCAGGCAGAACAGGCCCTAGGGCCCTGAATCAGTGAGCTGTGGCAGTTACCAGACTTCTCAACCCACAGACACCAAAGACAACAGAGAAGGTTAGTGGGAAAAGCTGCGGGGGGACAGAGTGAAAGGAGTTGGCAGTTCGGCCACCTCCCTGGGGGCAGCGGAGGAGGTGCAGCTACAGAAATACAGCTGCAGTTGCTTCTGGCCCCAGGCCCACCTGGTGGGAGGAATTAAGTGGAAGATCAGAGCAGGAGTGAAGAGCCTGCTTAAGATCTGAGTCAGGTCCAGGTTGGTGGTTCTTGGGGGAGGAGGAGTGCTGGTGTGGCAGAGCTGGCTGTAGTAGCTCTGAAAACAACAGCACATCCCCTCAAGCTTGGAACAAAGTACTCTTTAGTCTATGAGCAGTCATACCCTGACAAAAAACTCAAGCGTCAAGTAAGTTGGCTGGGAACATGGCCAGGCAGCAAAAATGGACTCAGATTCAGTCTCAGACTTTGGAATCTTTCTTTGGTGACAAAGAAGACCAAAACATACAGCAAGAAGAAGTCAACAAAATCAAAGAGCCTACATCAAAAGCCTCCAAGTAAAACATGAACAGTTCTCAGGTCATGGAAGAGCTCAAAAAGGATTTCCAAAAGCAAGTTAAAGAAGTAGAAGAAAAATTGGGAAGAGAAATGAGAATGATGTGAGAAAACCATGAAAAACAACTCAATGACTTGATAAAGGAGACCCCCCAAAATACTGAAAATTGTAAAATGCTGAAGAAAACAACACCTTAAAAAATAGACTAATGCAAATGGCAAAAGAGCTCCAAAAAGCCAATGAGGAGAAGAATGCCTTGAAAGGCAGAATTAGCCAAATGGAAAAGGAGGTCCAAAAGACCACTGAAGAAAATACTACCTTAAAAATGAGATTGGAGCAAGTGGAAGCTAGTGACTTTATGAGAAATCAAGATATAAAACAGAACCAAAGGAATGAAAAAGTGGAAGACAATGTGAAATATCTCATTGGGCAAACCACTGACCTGGAAAATAGATCCAGGAGAGATAATTTAACAATTATTGGACTACCTGAAAGCCATGATCAAAAAAAGAGTCTAGATATCATCTTTCAAGAAATGATCAAGGAGAACTGCCCTGATATTCTAGAGCCAGAGAGTAAAATAGAAATTGAAAGAATCCACAGATCACCTCCTCAAAAAGATTCCCCCCAAAAAACTCCTAGGAATATTGTTGCCAAATTCCAGAGCTCCCAGATCAAGGAGAAAATAACTGCAAAGCTACAGAAAAAAATAATTTGAGTATTGTGGAAACACAATCAAAATAACCCAAGATCTAGCAGCTTCTACATTAAGAGATCGAAGGGCTTGGAATATGATATTCTGGAGGTCAGTGGAGCTAGGATTAAAACCAAGAATCACCTACCCAGCAATACTGAGTATCATGCTCCAAGGCAAAATATGGATTTTCAATAAAATAGAGGACTTTCAAGCTTTCTCACTGAAAAGACCAGAGCTGAATAGAAAATTTGACTTTCAAACACAAGAATCAAGAGAAGCATGAAAAAGTAAACAAGAAAGAGAAATCACAAGGGACTTACTAAAGTTGAACTGTTTTGTTACATTCCTACATGGAAAGATGATGTGTATGATTCATGAGACCTCAGTATTAGGGTAGCTGAAGGGAATATGTGTGTGTGTGTGTTTGTGTGTGTATATGTGTGTGTGTGTGTGTGTGTGTATGTTATCTAAAAAAATAAAATCAAATTAAGGGATGAGAGAGGAATATATTGAGAGAGGGAGAAAGGCAGAGATAGAATGGGGTAAATTATCTTGCATAAAAGTGGCAAGAAAAAGCAGTTCTGTAGGAAGAGAAGAGGGGACAGGTGAGGGGGAATGAGTGAATCTTGCCCTCATTGGAATTGATCTGAGGAAGGAATAACATACACACTCAATTGGGTATCTTACCACACAGGAAAGGAGGAGGAAGAAGATAAAAAAGGGGGAACAATAGAAGGGAGGGCAGATAGGGGGAGGAGGTAATCAAAAACAAACACTTTTGAAAAGGGGCAGGGTCAAGGGAGAAAATTCCTTAAGGGGGGATAGGTTAGGAAGGAGCAAAATATAGTTAGTCTTTCACAACATGAGTATTGTGGAAGGGTTTTACATAATGATATGCATGTGTGCTATGTTGAATTGCTTGCCTTCTTAGGAAGGGTGGTTGGGGAGGAAAGAGGGGAGAGAATTTGGAACTCAAAGTTTTAAAAACGATGTTCAAAAAAAAAATGTTTTTGCATGCAACTAGGAAATAAGATACACAGGCAGTGAGGCATAGAAATTTATCTTGCCCTACAAGAAAGGAAGGGAAAAGGGGATGGGAGGGGGGTAGGGTGACAGAAGGGAGGGCTGACTGGGGAATGGGGCAACCAGAATATACGCTATCTTGGAGTGGGCAGGAGGGTAGAAATGGAAAGAAAATTTGTAATTCAAACTCTTGTGAAAATCAATGCTGAAAACTAAATATATTAAATAAATTTTAAAAATAAACATAGGTTCTGGGAGTCACTTACATAGAGGAGATAATTGACCACATGAGAGCTGATGATGTCACCAAGTGAGAGAGTATAGAGAAGAGATAGTAGCCAAGGACAGAATACACAGAATTTTAAGACTTGATTTGGATGATGAAGCAGCAGACTGAGAAGTAGTGGTCAGATAGGTAAGAGGAGAAATAGTGTCATGAGAACCCAGAGAAAGGAGAATGTCCAGGAAGAGAGTAGTCAACAGTATTAGATGCTGCAGAGAAGTCAGGAAATGAGGATTGAGTTAAGGCCATCAGATTTAGCAACTTAGAAATCATTGGTGACTTTAGAATGAGCAGATTTCAGCTGAGCAGTGAGATCAGAAATTAGATTTCAGGGTCTTAAGAAGTGAGGGTAGAAGTGGAAGCAGTGATTGTAGTAAGCTTTTTCTAGAAGTTTGAGAAGGTCAGCTATTTTGGACAATAAAGGGGGTGGTGGGATATAATAAAAAAATTTAAGGTTGGGAGACTTTTGCACATGTTTGTAAGTGGCAGGGAATGAATAAGTGATAGATTTAGATTCGAGATGGGGAAGGGGAGGTGATTATGGACGCAATCTGTAGGTGAAGACAGGAAGAAATGGGATTATGGGACTTCCAGTTCATGTGAACAAGAAGATAGCAGACTAGACATTTTCTCCAATTGCCACAACCTCTCAGACGTCTCCAAAACAGAAATGTTGTGCCAAAGATAAAATGATTTCATGTGTTTCCATGATGTAGGACATTAAGAATCCAAAATTGATCAAGCAAAACAAAATCCAGGAGCTGATGTTTACTGACCCCGAGCTGTCTTAGTACCCTTCTGCCTTCTCCACTACTAGGATCATAATGTAATGGCAAGTAAAGTGAGAATTATTGTTGTCTTTTGTTTTGGAATGCTTCTTGGCACTAAGGCAGTCAAGGGCCTTTGAGTCTTGCCTTTGTTTTAATCAAAAATCTTTGATTGAATAAGGAGTCTTTGATGACCTGCTTGAGTCAGGGGAAGGCTTAGATCACATGGGTTTGAGTCACGTGATTGTGGCACCCTCTGACTCTGAGGAAGTGTATATATACTTTGAGGTTAGCATTTTGTTTGGGAGGCTCACTCACTGGAAGAGTGTTGTGTGATTTGACCAGATGAGACTCTGGGTAGCCATTGGAGCCCCCTGACTTTGAAAAACCCTGATGTTGGTGCTTCTCTCTCTGGTAACTATGTATGTAATGTCTTGGATAACAGCTAGAAGCCTGTCTACTGATTTGTGTTATTTTGCTCTTTTTATATAATTTCTGCTTGTAATTTCTGTTTGTTTTCTTTAAAATTGAGGGTGCTGACTTTTTCCCTTGAACTAAGTGAATGATATACGTGTGTGTGTGTGTACATACATATATATATTAAAGTGATATTGTAAACCCCTCAAAGTTGTTTTCCTTAGAAAAGCAGATCAAAGAATCTGTGCTAGCAGCCCTCCTGTGTGCTGGTGTTATTGGCCTTGCACAGCCATAGTAGTAGCAAGTAGCATTGTTGTTATACAGGGTTGCACTAGTAGACTTAAAGACATAACACAAGTTTACATTAAAACCTAATCTTGTACCTCATTATCACCTCCCTCTTTCCAGTGCCATAGAGACCCTGGCTCCAGATTGTGGAATTTTGCTCAGGCCTTGATAGCCATCTTGACCACAGCTCTTCAGGAGCAGAAACCTCCTGTGGATTCTGCAAAAATCTGAATGCCACTGCCATCAGGGATCTAAACTGCCAGTGTGAGGCCAAAGAACTAAAGAACAGAGGGAGTAAGACAAATCACCAGAACTAGACACTCTTGTGTATGGGGAACTGCAGGATTCCAACAAGCCAAAGGAAAGGAGCACAGCATTTAGCTGGGACCATTTCTGACCATTCAAGTCTGCTGACACAGACACCTAGGCTGGTGTTCTTTGAATTTTGTCCAGTGAGGGAGGAGGCTGAGATAATTTGGTATCCAGCCCCCAAGGAAACCACAATCAGAGAGAAGGAATCCTGGAAGTGAGTGATAAGGAAAACAAAGGGGAAGAGAGATGGGGGAGACACCAAAAGTATCAAGGGTTTTAAGAAGAAGTCTCAAACAGCTTGAACATAAACAGATAAATCAACAGGAAAAACATCAACAGAAGGAAATATGACCTCCCTATCTAATAAATGAGGCCAGGTATCTATGAATAAATTCTGCAAAATGAAGGATAACATGGAACCACTGTTTCTGAGTGGTTTAAAAAAGAAGTGAGAATTATGAGAGAAGAGTTTATGAGCAATAACGAGTAGAATAGGAAAAACTGGAATCTACACTGGCAAGGCTCACAAAAGAAACAAGAGAGAACAATAGATTAGGAATACAAATACATAGAAATGAAGGACAGAAGAGAAACAAAACCCAAAAACATTAAAAGAAAATATGCTCACTATGCAAGCAAAACATACAGATCTTGAAGACAGAAACTGTAGAAACAACCTAAGGTTCATAGGTCTTCCAAAAGAACACAACAGGACAAAAAACTTTTAACATCATAAGGTAGCAAGTGACAAAAGGGGATCGTCCAGAACTTCCGAACATAGAAAATGAAATCCCAACTGAAAGAATTCACAGACTGCCTCCAATTAAAAAAACAAAAAACAAATACAAAAACTAAAGGCTGCGAATTCCAAGACGCATAGTGGTAAAATTTGATAATTAGAATTTTAAAACAAGAAGTTCTACAAGCCACCTGGAAAAAGGAAAACAAAATACAAAGGAAGGGGCATTTGAATAACACAAGACTATTCCATACCCACTAGAAAAAGGAAGAGGGAATGGAATAATGTGTTCCAGAGAACATTGGCAGTTAGGATGCAGCCCAGGTTGACCTAGCCTGCAAATCTGAGGTTAACCATTCAGGACAAAAGAGTTGGAAACATTTTTAGAAAGAAAACCAGACTAAGAAACAGAGTTGTGGATCAGTGGAATAGGATAGGAACACAAGATGGAGAAGTCAATGACTATAGCAATCTACTCTTTGATAAACCCAAAGAGGCCAGCTTCTGAGCTAATAATTCACTATTTCACAAAAACTGTTGGGAAAATTGGAAAATGGTAGGGCAGAAACTGGGCATAGACCAATATCTTACACCATATACCAAAATAAAGTCAAAATGGGTTCATGATTTAGGAATAAAGGCTGATACTATAAGTAATTTGGGAAAGCAAGGAATAGTTTACTTATCAGATTTATGGAAAAGAAAAGAATTCATGACCCAACAAGAGATAGAGAGCATTACAAAATGCAAAATGGATAATTTTGATTGTGTTAAATTGAAATGTTTTTGTACGCAAAAAGCCAATGCAACAAAAATTAGGAGGGAAGCAGAAAATTGGGAGAAAATCTTTACAATTAGTGTCTCTGATAAAGGCCTCATTTCTAAAATATACAGGGAACTGAGCCAAATATATAGGAATACAAGTCATTCCCCAATTGAGAAATGGTCAAAGGATATGAACAGGCAGTTTTCAGAGGATGAAATTAAAGAGATCTATATGCATATGAAAAAATGCTCAAAATCACTACTGATTAGAGAAATGCAAATCAAAACAACTCTTAGATACCACATCTCTCCTGTCAGATTGGCTAAAATAACAAAATAGGAAAATGCTAAATGCTGAAGAGGATGTGGGAAAATTGGAACATTGTTACATTGCTGGTGGAGTTGTGAACTGATCCAGCCATTATGGAGAGTAATTTGGAACTATGCCCAAAGGGCTATAAAAATGTGCATACCCTTTGACCCAGCAATACCACTTCTAGGGTTGTATCCCAAAGAGATCACACAAGCGGGAAAAGGACCCATATGTACAAAAATATTTATAGCAGCTCTTTTTGTGGTAGCTAAGAATTGGAAATTGAAGGGATGCCCATCAATTGGGGAATGGCTGAACAAGCTGTGGTATATGAAGGTAATGGAATACTATTGTGGTATAAGAAATGGGGATGATACGGACTTCATAACAATCTGGAAAAACCTACATGACATAATGCTGAGGGAGCGGAGCAGAGCGAGGAGAACATTATACACAACCACAGATATATGGTTTCTGTGAGGACCAACCCCGACAGACTTGGCTCGTCTCAGCAACACAAGGTACAAAGACAACTCCAAAGGACTCACGATGGAGAATGCTGTCTACATCCAGAGAAAGAACTATAAAGTATGAATGCAGATTGAGGCACACTTAATGCTAACCTTGTTTTTCCTCCTTTTTTTTCCCTCTCTTTTGTTTTTGTTTTTGGGTTGGTTTTTTTTTTTTGTTTGTTTCTGTTTCTTCTTTCTCATGATTCATTTCAGTGGTCATAATTCTTCTCCATAACTTGATTAGTGTACAAATTAATTCGATGTGAAGTTATACATGAAAGTTATATGGGATTCCATGCCATTGTGGGGAGGGGGGGGGAAGGAGGGAAGAAAATATGGAACTCAAAATTATGTAGAACCAAGTGTTGTAAACTAAAAATAGTGTGTGTGTGTGTGTGTGTGTGTGTGTGTGTGTGTGTGTGTGTGTATAAGAGAATAGGCAAAAAAAAAAAATGCTGAAAAAAAAAGAAGAAAACCAGAACTGAAGAGATTATTTGCTTCATGAATTGATAGAGTAAATAAATGACAATAGCAACAGAGTGAAAATAAAAAGACCAAAAGTAGACTTCTTTCTAAAGGTTCACAAGGAGACACGTATAAAAGCAGAAATCTTGCAATGGTAACAATGAAGAAGCAGACAGGGAGCATTATGGACAGAACCTAGTGACATCCTACCTACAAGTGAATGCTTCTTTTGTGGGACTATGTTACAACATAGGAGGGTGTGTGAAAGGTGAGGAGAGAAGGGTAGCAGGGGGATAGAGAGGCGTAAGTAATGTGCTGGGTCTAATCAAAGTCTGGCAGTGGGGGGAAAGTGGCCTTTGTGGTCTCAGAAATTGAAGAGCCTACAGAGGAGTGGATGAGAGGAGGGGAAAAAAAAGATGTAAAAGGAAAGAAAGGAGACCTGACTTTAGAGGTGGCCGTTGATGAGTGTACCTGGAGAGTGTACTAGATGAGGCCTGGAGCATTTGGTACCTGAAAAATCTACTTTCTGGGAGGGGCAAATTGGAATTGGTACTTGGAGGAGTGGGAGAACATGAACACAAGGAGGTGATTTCTAGGCAAATGTGGAAGGGAAAAAAAGGTCAGTAAGAGAGAATATAGTGGGGGGAGTGTCCTTTCTGACATTTACAATAATTGACATTCTTCTGAGAGTGAGGCACAATGGAAAAGGGAACCCCATTGGGTAAACCCTACAAGACAGTGTCAGAAAGCACCTAGAGGACAGAGCTTAGAATGGATAACTTTGAAGCTTCAGTTATATAAAGAATATAGAGAAAAGAGAGATCAGATGATTATAGGGGTCATGAATCAGGGAATGAGGGTGCAAACAGAGAAAAGATGGATAATGAAGAAAATAAGATAACTCTTTTTAAGAAAATTAAAATTGATAATGAGCAGGAATAGCTAGAGGTGAGGAGAGGAAGAGGGAATTTAGTTGACTGAGAAGAAAAAAGAAAGAAATATATTCCCAGATAATAGGAGAATGGAACAAATAAAAACCTAAAGGGAAAAAGTTAACAAGTGAGAAAAATGGATCCATAGGAGGGGAAGAGAGCCAGTGGGAACCAGGACTACCTTAAGAAAAAGTAAAGTAAAATAATTGAAAGAACATAATAATGTGTTTGCAACAAAAGGGGTGGGGTGGAGTCATAACTTGGAAAAAAAATAGAGAAATGGAGGAAAATAAAAGTCTAACTTATAACTTCAATTGTAAATGGATTAAACAATTGAATAAAATGAAATAGTGACAGATTGGATAGGAAAACAAAACCTTATAATCCACTGCTTACCAAGAAACACACTTAAAAAACAAAAATAAAACTGAGGGCATGGGAAAAAAATTTACTGTGCATCAAGTAAATCTAAAAAAGTCAGAGGTTGTACTCATGCTGTCAGCCAAAGCAAAAACAAATATTCAAAAAATAAAAAGGGACAAACTATATTATTCTGAAAGGAGCCATAGACAGCAAACCAATATCAGTAACAAACTTACCCCAAGTTCCTTAGCATCCAAAGTCATAAAGAAAACATATGAGGTTCCAAAAGACATACAGTGAAAGGAGCTTTCAATATCCTGCTATTGGTTTGGATAACTAGCAGAGAAGTAAAAGGGAAAATGTGGAACTGAACAAATTGTTGGAGAGATTAGTTAAAAGGCTCGTGACATCTTCTAAATTGTAGTGAAAGAATATACATGTTTTTCTGCACCACATGGAACTTTTACCAAAAATGACCAAGAACTTTAGTTCAAAGAGATTTATAAACAAATGTAAAAGGCAGAAATAGTAAATAGATTCTTTACAGACTATAATGCAACAAGAATAGAAACTGATTCAGTGACCACAAACAAAAGATACAGTCCAAATAGAGACTTAATGATGAAATCCAAAATAATAAATGGGTCAAAGAACAAATCATAGAAATGATAATTATGTAAGAGAAAATGTTAATGATGAAACAACACACCAAAATTTGGGGGATGTAATTAAATCAGTCCTTGGGGAAAATCTTAGTCTAACAAAATAGAAAAAGAGAAGATTAATAGTATTAATATCTAATTATTAATTTAATTAATTAAATATTAATTATTGATTATAATTAATTAATGTATTTTTTAAAATTAGAAAATCAACAAATAAACCTAAAATAAGCACAACAGAGATGCTAAAAATTAGAGGGGAAATAGGTAAATTGGAAACCAAAAAACCATAGAAATGATATACAGTTTAAAACTAGCAATTTGAAGAGAGTAATAAAATTGATAAACCCTTAGCTAATCTAATTAAAAAGAAGAGAGTCAAAAATTAAATCAATAAAATAGCAAATGAGAGCAGGGTGAAGTCACACTAAAACCAGACAAAATGAAAAGAGTAATCAGAACATACTATGAATATATATGCTAACAAACTGAAAGCACAAAAGAAATAGAGAAATACTTTCAAAAATATAAATTACCCAAACTATCAGAAGATAACAGTTCTTCAACAACTCAGTATTAGAAAAGGAAATAGATCTAGCTGTAAAGGAACTGCCAAAGGAAAAAAATTCCTGGGCCAAGAGAATTCTGTCAAACTTTTAAAGAACAGTTAGTACCCATACTTCACAAATTATTCTCAGCAATTGAAAGGAATAAAAACCACCCAGAATCTGAACAACTTTAGCCCTAATACCTAAACCAGAAAAATATAAAATATGAAAAGAAAACTGCAGGCCAATATTATTCATGAACATTGACCCAAAAAATTAAAAAAAAAAATCCTGTCAGACTGTAACAGTTTGTGCAAGAAATCATTTATTATGATCAAATGGGATTTATGAGATGCAAGTGTTAGGACAGCAATCACCATAATCGTATTTAAAACCAATCTACCCAAAACCACATGATCGTCTCAGTAGCTATAGAATAAGCCTTTGACAAAGTGCAACTCTTTTATGCTAAAAACCTTACAAAGTATAGGCAGAGAATGACTTTTTGTATATACAAAAAATATAAAACCAAAAGCAAGCATTATATGCTATGATGGAGATACATTTGGGTAGAGCATCAATTATGGAAGAATTAAAGGACCGTCTTACTGTGATTAGGAACCAGTTGAGTTTATATCACATAAATTTGTAAGGAATCCAGTTTGCTGAGTTGTTTGGCTTTTTCTGGCTCTGTTCAGCAACAGGTGATTAAGATAGGACTAGTCTGACAGATGGTAGGAGTAATTCAGGATTGGCATTTGACTAGACAAGGATCGTGATAAGGTAAGGAGGAAAGGGATTCAGTTGTAAAGGATATTGTAGAGTTTAATAAAAGGGTCAAGATTGGGAATGGTAGAAAAGTAAAGACAATGGAGGAATGATTTAGTAGAAAAGTATTGAATGGAGAAGAGATTGTAAATTATGGTGAAGAACAGATTTAGAAAAGATAAGGTATAAGGAAAGATAAAATGGCATTTAATACAAAGATGTTTTTCCACTTGACAGTTTCTCTTTTTGTTCTACTGAATGAGCAGCAAGGGAAATCAACAAGTATTTATTAAGCTTCCACAATGTGCCAGGAACTGTGCTAAAAGCACTTTACAGATATTATCATTTTATCCTCACTTAGCAACCCTGTGAGGGAAGTTCTATTATGATCCACATTTAATAGTTGAGGAAAGTAAGGCAGCCAGAGGTGAAGTGACTTGCCCAGGGTCACTCAGCTAGTGTCTGAGGTTAGATTTGAACTCGGGTCTCCCTAGATAATTTAGGTGACAGTAAATAAAATGCTGGGGTTGGAATTAGGAAGTGATGAGTTGAAATCCTGATTCAGACGCTAACTCCATGGCTCTGGGCAAATCACTTAAACATTATCAGCTTCAGTGTCTTCATCTGTAAAATGGGGATGATATATGATAGTACCTATCTTACAGGATTGTGAGAATCAATGAGATAATATACACGAAGTAAGTTGCAAATCTTAAAATGCCATGTAAATGTCGCCTGTTGTTATTTTTTAAATATATAATAATTATTAAAATATTTTTCCTTCTTTTTTAAGGGATTTAAAGAATGCTGATGGGAGACCCGTTTTTCTAAAGAGCAATTTATCAAGCTGGTTGCCACTATGGGTGAGTTTATACCAAAACCAGAGCATGGTTAACTTTAAATTAAAGGAATAAATTTTCCTGGGTCGAAGAGGGGGTGTTACTAGGTGATTTTGAAAATTTGTTGTACAGACTTTTATCAGGTGTTGGAATAATATATTCAGTTGTATTGTAATTGCTTGACACATATTTGCTGAGCACTCTTAATGTCAGCCACTGTTGGATGCTTTTTATATTAGTGCTAAAGGGAGATTTTTTAAAAAGTGAAAGAAATATCCCTTGTAATCTAATATGGAAAAGGCAAAAAAAAAACCCACAAACGCACATAAACAGAACAGCTATAAAGACAATATTCATAAGTAGTCTGAGGAAATATTTGAATCAAGGAGTAACTTGAACTAGATGACATGATTAGTTAGACATTGGAAACATGAAAAAGGAACTGTACAGCTTAAAATATAGAAGCAGTAGTCTCCTAGCCAGAGATAGAATATACCTAACAAGTGTCAAATGAGTAAGAATGTATTTTCCTGGAATTTTGTAAATCTAATCAGAAAGACTTTAAATTAAAGGTGAAGGGGAAAAAAGCTGCCTGTGTATATCCATCAAGCCAGATACCATAGGGAATAACTATAAAGTAGGAAGAATAGCATTTGAGAAACCTAGAAGCTGACAGGCAAAATTCGAGAAAGAAGTGAATTGTAAAACACATGGCTTCAAGTGACTATATAAAAAAACACAGTGTTTAGGCACCAAGAAATGACCTTTAGACCCTTCAGAACCATACTAATTTTACCTCATACGTATTAGTCGGCCTTGATAGGATGAGACCTATGCTTAGAATGTGCTTCTGAATCAGTATACTGTATTTAAATGAAACAAAATAGGTAAAGGGGGAGAGGGAGGTAAGGTAGAGTTTTATTATCTTTGGATCATTATCTCATTTGATTTTCAGAACTGAGGTTAGTGCTATTATTACCCCATTTTGCAGATGAGGAAGCAGATAAAGAAATGATGTGACTTGCCTAGCATCACACAGTAAATGTCTGAGATAGGATTTGAACCCAGAGCTTCCTGTCTCAAAATCCAAGGCTCTATCCATTATGCCATACTGCCTTTTATTTCGTATTAAGAAGAATTATTCATGTACTTGGGACATCTAGGAACCAGAGTTGGGAAATAATAAAGAGCTTTTGTGTGAAAATCAGTAAGAATTTTTTAATGGGAACATATTGCAGATGCCACCTGAGCAGAAAGAGGAAATAGATAACAAGCAGAAGCTTAATAGAAGATGTCACTGCCAAAAACAGAACAGCTAATAATTGGTCATTTCAGTTGTCTCTGACTCCTTGTGGCCCCCTTTGGAGTTTTCTTGACAAATATACTGAAGTGATTTGCTGTTTCCTTCTCCAGCTCATTTCTCATCCTCCAGATGAGGAAACTGAGTCCAACAGGGTTAAATGACTTGCCCAGGGTTGCACAGCTACCAAGTGTCTAAGGCTGGATTTGAACTCAGGTCTTCCTGACTCCAGGCCCAGCATTCTATCCACTACATCACCTAGCTTTCCCCAGCTTATCTGGAGCTGATTTTCACTAATAGGGGGTAACTGGTTGCTCCAGTGGAAATGATAGGTACCTCAGGGGTAAGTGTCCACTGCCTCTTAGAGTTTGTAATAGAGGAGAGGAAGGCCAGGCATAATCTGATATATATCTTAGATTTTTGAAGAACAGATTTCTAGTGCTCCAAAAGAAGACTAGATAGGTAAGATGACACACTAGAATTCTATAGGGAAAATCAGACCAAGAAGGTCAGGAAGCTCTTGAGAATTAAATTCTGAAGAGACAAATAGAAGCAATTCTTATGATGAGGATGTAGAGGGGTTATCTGAAGAGATCATTGTGGATGCACAGGAAACTCACCACCTAACTTAGATTTTAAGAAGATGTACTGGAGAGGAAAGCAAGGGCAAGTATCAAAGGCTGAATAAAAAAGCATGCATGAGCAACTTATCATGAGAATAATACACTCTGATCAGATAGTATTCATACCAGGAATGCAGGGCTGGTTCTATGTTAGGAAAACTTATCAGCACAATTGATCATATCAACAAGAAAACTAACAAACCATATGATTATCTAAATAGATGCAGAAAAAGCTTTTGACAAAATGTAACAGCCATTCCTATTGAAAACACTAGAAAGCATAGGAATAAATGGAACCTTCCTTAAAATAAGTAGCATCTACCTAAAATCATCAGCAAGCATTCTGTGTGATAGGGATAGGCTAGATGCATTTCCAGTAAGATTGTTGGTAAAACAAGGATGTCCATTATCACCACCATTATTCAGTTTGGTACTAGAAATGCTAGCTTTAGCAATAAGAGAAGAAAAAGAAATTTAAGGAATTTAGAATAGGCAAAGAAGAAACTAAGTAATCACTCTTTGCAGACAATGTGATGATATACTTAGGGAATCCTAGAGAATCAAGTAAAAAACTACTTGAAATACTAAACAACTTTAGCAAAGTTGCAGGATATAAAATACACCCACATAAATCTATCATTGGCATTTCTATGTATTATTAACAAAGCCCAACAGCAAGCGATAGAAGGAGAAATTCTATTTAAAGTTACTGTAGACATTATAAAATATTTGGGAGTCTATACCTGCCAAAACAAACCCAGGAACTATATGAACGCAATTATAAAACACTTTTCACACAAATAAAGTCAGATCTAAATAACTGGAAAAAACACCAGTTGCTCATGGTTAGGCTGAGCTAATATAATAAAAATGACAATTCTACCTAAATTAATTTGCTTATTCAGTGCCATACCAATCATACTACCAAAAATTATTTTATAGAGCTAGAAAAAATAATAACAATTCATCTAGAAGAACAAAAGTTCCAGAATATCAAGGGAATTAATGAAAAGAAATGCTAGGGAAGGTGGTCTAGCCATACCAGATGTTAAATTGTATTATAAAGTGTCAATCATCAAAAATACTTGGTACTGGCTAAGAATTAGAAGAGTACATCAGTGGAATAGGTTAGGTACACAAGATACAGTAGTCAGTGATTACTAATCTAGTGTTTGATAAATTCAAAGACCCCACCTTCTGGGATAAGAACTCACTATTTGACAAAAACTGTTGGGAAAACTGGAAAATAGTATGGCAGAAACTGGGTGTAGACCAACATCTGAGATCGTATACCAAAATAAAGTCTAAATAGGTGCATGATTTAGATATAAAGGCTGATACTATAAACAAATTAGGGGAATAAGGAATAGTTTATCTGTCAGATCTATGGAGAATGGAGGAATTTATGACCAAATGAGATAGAGAACATTATGAAATGCAAAATGGATAATTCTGATTATGTTAAATTGAAACATTTTTGCACAGAGTCAATGCAACCAAGATTAGGAGGGAAACAGAAAACTGGGGGAAAAAATTTTACAACTAGTGTCTCTGATAAAGACCTCATTTCTAAAATATGTAAAGAACTGAGTCAAATTTACAAGAATACAAGTCATTACCCAATTGATAAATGGTCAAAGGATATGAACAGACAGTTTTCAGAGGAAGAAATTAAAACTGTCTACAGTCATATGAAAAAATGCTCTAAATCACTATTGATTAGAGAAATACAAATCGAAACAACTCTGAGGTAGCACATCACACCTATCAAATTGGCTAACATGACAAAACAGGAAAATGATAAATGTTGGAGAAGATGTGGAAAAATTGGAACACTAATTCATTGTTGGTGGAGTTGTGAACTGATCTAACCATTCTGGAGAGCAATTTGTAACTTTGCCCAAAGGGCTATAAAAATGTGCATGCCCTTTGATCCAGCAATACCACTTCTAGGGCTGTATCCTAAAGAGATCATAAAAATGGGAAAAGAACCCACATGTACAAAAACATTTATAGCGCCTCTTTTTGTGATGGCCAAGAACTGGAAATTGAAGGGATGCCCATCAATTGGGGAATGGCTGAACAAGTTGTGGTATATTAATGTAATGGAATACTATTGTGCTATAGGAAATGATGAACAAGCAAACTTCAGAAAAACCTGGAAAGACTTATATGAACTGTTGCTGAGTGAAGTGAGCATAACCAGGAGAACGTTGTACATAGTAACAGCCACAGTGTGTGATGAATGGCTTTGATAGACTTAGCTCTTCTAAGCAATGCAAGGACCTAAAACAGTTCTAAAACACTCATGATGGAAAATGCCATCCACATCCAGAAAAAGAAATATGGAATCTGAATGCAGATTAAAGTAAACTATTTTCCTTTTTTATTTTGTTTTGTTTTTTCTTTCTTATGGTTCCTTCCATTCGTTCTAATCCTTCTATACAACATGACTAATGTGAAAATAAGTTTAATAGGAACTTATATGTAGAGCCTATATCAGATTGCATGCCGTCTTGGGGAGGAGGAGAAATTTAAAACTTATGGAAATGACCGTTGAAAACTAAAAATAAATTAATTAACTTATTTTTTAAAAAAAGAAAATTCACTTCCTTTACATTTTACTCCAAAAAAAAAAAGCATGCATGATTCTGTGGGAATAGTATCAGAAGTGTTCAGAATGAGCTATAGTTGAAAATGAAAGCTAGAAACAAACAAAAAAATGTTGAGGAAAAAAAAAGATTCATAAGAAAAAAGACCACAGCCTAGAGTGGATGAGACAATTATAACTAGCAATAGAAGGCAAAACTACTTAATTTGTATTTTGCTTCTTTTGTCTCTCTCTTTTTTTTTTGGCAAGACAAAATCATTATTTATTTAATATTTTTACTTTTCAGCATTAATTTTCACAAGTTTGCATTACAAATTTTCTCCCCATTTCTACCCTCTCCCCCACTCCAAGACGGCATATAATCTGATTGCCCCATTCCCCAGTCAGCATTCCCTTCTGTCACCCCACTCCCTCCCCCTCATCCCCTTTTCCCTTACTTTCTTGTGGGGCAAGATAGAGGTTTATGCCCCATTGCCTGTATATCTTATTTCCTAGTTGCGTGCAAAAACTTTTTTTTGAACATCTGCTTTTAAAACTTTGAGTTCCAAATTCTCTCCCCTCTTCCCTCCTCACCCACCCTGCCTAAGAAGGCAAGCAATTCAACATAGGCCACACACATATCTTTATGCAAAACCCTTCCATAATACTCATGTTGTGAAAGATTGACTATATTTTGCTCCTTCCTATCCTATCCCCCTTTATCCAAATTTTCTCCCTTGACCCTGTCCCTTTTCAAAAGTGTTTGCTTTTGATTACCTCCTCCCCCTATCTGCCCTCCCTTCTATTGTCACCCCTTTTCTGTCTCCTTCCTCCTTCTTTCCTGTGGGGTGAGATACCCAATTGAGTGTGTATGTTATTCCCTCCTCAGGTCAATTCCGATGAGAGCAAGATTCACTCATTCCCCCTCATCTGTCCCCTCTTCCCTCCCAACAGAACTGGTTTTTCTTGCCACTTTTGTGCAAGATAATTTACCCATTCTATCTCTCCCTTCCTCCCTCTCTCAATATATTCCTTTCTCATCCCTTCATTTGATTTTATTTTTTTCGATATCATCCCTTCATGTTCAACTCACCCTGTGCCCTCTGTCTAAATATATATATATATATACACACACACACACACACACACATATGTATATATGTATATGTGTGTGTGTGTGTGTGTGTGTATACATATACATATGTATATATATGTATATTCCCTTCAGCCACCCTAATACTAAGGTCTCATGAATTATATACATCATCTTTCCATGTAGGAACGTAAACAAAACAGTTCACCTTTAGTAAGTCCCTTGTGATTTCTCTTTCTTGTTTACCTTTTCATGGTTCTCTTGCTTCTTGTGTTTGAAAGTCAAATTTTCTATTCAGCTCTGGTCTTTTCACTGAGAAAGCTTGAAAGTCCTCTATTTTATTGAAAATCCATATTTTGCCTTGGAGCATGATACTCAGTTTTGCTGGGTAGGTGTCTTTTGTCTCTTCTAAGGAGCATGGGTCTTGAGCTAGAAAGAACAGAAGAAAAAAAGTGGCCAAAACAGGGAATTGATAGTCAAGATGAAAAGGGAAACAGTAGGAGAATCTCCTTTCCCTTGATATTCATATCAATTAAAATGAACTAAATCCACAAGTACTGAAATAATTGGTGCATGTGATTGAATTATTGACAATGATATTTTAAAGATTATGGAGAAGGAAGAGGTACTGTAAGCCTAGATAAAGGTAAATAATGTTTCAGTTTTGAAAAATAAAAAAGAGAATGGAATCTGCATACTGAAGGACAGTTACTTTAACTCTTATGCTTAGCAAAATTCTGGAAAGTATTAAAAAGATGATTAGTGAACATCTAGAAAAAGAAGTGATTATCACAAAGTCCATTGTGACTTCATCACGAAAAAGTCATCTCAGATTACACTTAATCTTCCCTTTTTTGGTCAAGATTATTAAACAGGTAGATCAAAGGAATAACACAGATGTGGTTTGCCTGGATTTTAGCAAAATATTTTACAGCTTTTTTATGGACAAGATAGAAAGATGTGAACTAGATCTGTGTACAGTTAGGTAGATTCTGAACTGGTTGAATAGCCAAATCTAAGTGTAACTCCTAATGGTTTGATGTCATCTTGGGTGGAGGTCTCCAGCAATGTGCCCCTAGGGATCTGTGCTTGGTCCTGTACTGTATAATATTATTATCATTGCCTAGTTTAAAGTCATGGAGAGTGTGCTTATCAAATTTGCAGACGTCATAGAGCTGGGACAGATAGCAAACACTGGGTAGTAGGATGCATAAAGATTTTGATGGGCTAGAATATTGGCCGAATCTAACAATGATATGTTTATCCTTACAAATATTTAAGCCCTTCCTCTATCCTGGATTTTTTAAAAATTCACTTCACAAATAATGAAGGGTAGGAAGTAACTAGACAGCAACAGTTCCCCTGAAAGAGATCTGGGGATTTTAATAGATTGTAAGCTCAATATGAGTCAGCAGTTCCAAAAGCTAATGCTTTCTTAGGCTACATTAAGAGATATTCAGGGTACAAGACCAAGGAGGTTTTGGACTCGACTACTTTGCCTTGGTCAAGCTACATCTGGAATATTGTATTTGGTTCTGGGCACCAGAGCTCAATGTAGTCCAACCCTTATTTTAGAATTGAACAAACTGAGGCCCTGAGAAGGTGAAATGACTTGCCAGAGGTTGCACAGGTTTTCCATCTGTATATTCAAAATACTTCTCAAGTACAGTCAGTCAATCAGCAAGCATTTTTATTTTTACAGTTTTTTTTATTAATCTATTTTTACAATATCCAGGCACTGTTCTATGCCCTGGGGATATGAAGTTAAAGATGAAACAACTCTTGCTCCCAGGGACTTTACATTTGGGGGAAGACAGTATATAAATATTTAAATACATACATAATAAAAATAAATACAAGAGGACTCTAACAGTTGGAGAGGAGAAGAAAAGGCTTCAAATAGAAGGCAGCATCTGATATTAGTCTTGAAAAAAGTAAGAAATTCCAAGAGGTAGGGATGAGAAGGAGGTGAGGCATGTTGAACCGCCAGTGAAAGGGCATAGAGATAGGGGATGGAGTGCCTTGTGTAAGGAACAGTAAAAAGGACAGAACTGTTAGATCATAGAGTGAGGGCAGCAGGGAGTAGTAATATGCAAAGATTTTAAAGGGCTTTAAATACCAAACAGAGGAATTTATATTTTTTCCTAGAGGCAATAGAGAGACATTGAATTTTATTACGACCTCTTCTTAGTGAAAATAACCTTGGCGGCCTTGTGAAGAATGCATTGGAGTGGCGAGGGGTTTGAAACAAGAACAACAATTAGGAAGCTATTGACATTATTCCATGTGAGAAGTGATGAGGATCTGAATTCATCTGAGTAGGGAGAATGGGATAGATAGAAGAGATATCATAGAAGAAGAAATAGCAAGATTAGAAACTGATAAGAGAGTAAGGAGTTGAGGATGATACTAAAGTTGTAAATCTTAGCACCTTTCTTGGTAATAGGGAAGTTCAAAAGAGGAAAAGATAGAGTTCTGTCTTGGACATGTATTTCAGGTGCTTGCTTGACATCATTTTGAAATGGTCAGTTGGCTTCTGCTGATGTGGGACTAGATCTCAGGTAGGAGACTTTATACTAGATATGTAGGTCTGGTGGGAGTCATTTATATAGAGAAGATAATTGACTACATAGGAGCTGAGGAGGTTACCAAGTAAGAGAGTGTAGAGAAAAAAGATGGTAGCCAAGAACAGAATACACAATTATAGGACATGATGTGGATGATGAAGCAGCAAAGGAGACTGAGAAATAGTGGTCAGATAGTTAAGAGGAGAAACAATATAGTCTAGTGTCATGAGAACCTAGAGAACAGAATATCCCAGAAGAGAGGGTGGTCAGCCATATCAAATACCATAGAGAGGTCATCAAGTCAGTGAGCATTTAAGTGTCTACTAAATGCTAATGCTGGTGATGCAAACACATTCTCTGCCCTCAAGGTATTCACAGTATAATGAGGGAGACAACAGACAAACAATTTTATACAAATATGATATATGTAAGAATAATTAGAAACTATGTCAGAGGGAAAGTACTAACATAAAGAGGGACCTAGGAAGGCTTCTTGAAGAAGGCCTTCACCAGGATGGTGGCAGTGTCAGAAATGAGGAGATGTATACAAGAGATGTTACCTCTGTAGGACTTGGCAACAGATTGGATGGGGGGAGAAGAGGAGAGAGAGTGAAGAGTCAAGTGTGATAACTAGGTTGTGAGCCTGGGGGCCTGGGAGGATGCAAGTATTCTCAACAATAATAGGAAATTTAGGAAAAGAGGAATGCTTAGGGGAGAAAAATGAATTTTTTTTTTTTTGCACCTGTTGAGTAGGTCTATGGGACATTCAGTTTGAGATGTCCAGTAGGCATTTACAGATGTGAATCTAGAGGTTAGGAGAGAAGTTAGAGCTGATAAGTAAGTAGATTTGAGAATCATCAGCACAGAGACAATAATTGAATCTATGTGAGCTAAGTGAAATCACCAAGTGAAATAGTATAGATAGCAAAAAGAAGGCAGAGCCTTAGGAGACACCCATAGTTAGCAGGCTGGATGTGGATGAAGATCCAGCCAAGAACTGATGGAGAAGGAACAGTCTGATAGGTAAGAGGAGAACCAGGAGAGAGTAGTGTTACCAAAACCTAAAGAGGACAGTATCAAGGAGAAAAGGGTGACTGACAGTTCCAGAAGCCACAGAGAGGTCAAGGTGAATGAGAATTGAGAAAAGGCCACTGGATTTGGCAAATAACACCATTGGTAACTTTGGAGAGAGCCATTTCAGTTGAGTGATGAAATTGAAAAGATAAACTTAAGATAGCTTACTTGAGGAGAAGGCACTCGGCTCTCACTCTAAATTCCTGGAAGCAACAGCCTTCCCTACCGTCCCCAGTGTCTTTGGACAGATCATGAACAAGCTGAAGTATGTCCAAAATAAGGAGACCAGTTTGGTGAAGGGGAAAGAGAAAGAAGGAAGAGAGTAAGCATTTATTTGGCAACTCCTATGTGCCAGGCACTGTGCAAAGTGCTTTTTCACACATGCCAAATTTGATCCTCAGAGGGACTTCAAACCATAATATTAATCTAGAAAAGATTTGGTATTGAAGTAAGAATTACTTGCTTAATATGTGCCAGGCACTGGGAATACAACCAAAACTTCTGTTTCCAGAGTTAAACCAGTATCCAATGATATTTTCTCCGTGAGCCTCATGCTTTTTTTTTAACCTCTACAGCATTTGACACTATTGATCACCTGCTTCTCTTGGATATTCTCTTCTCTCTAGGTTTTCAGGACACCACCCTCTTCTGGTTCTCCTCCTGCCTATTTGACTACTCCTCAGTCTCCTTTGCTGGATTTTCATCCAGGTCACATCCTCTAACCATTGGTGTCCCACATGGCTCTGTCCTATATCCTCTTCTCCCTTATACGGTTTTACTAGATGATCTCATCAGCTTCCATGCATTTAATTATTATCCCTATGCTGATAATTCTCAAATCTGTTTATCTAGCCCTAACCTCTCTGCTGACCTCCATTCTCCCATCTTGAACTGCCCATTAGACATCTCAAACTGAATATCTCATCTTAAACTCGATGTATCCAAAACAAAACTCCTTTGTTTTCCTCCCCAAACCCTCCCTTCTTCCAGACTTCCTTACTACTGTTGAAGGTACTACTATCCTCCCAGTCCCCCAGGGTTGCAACCTAGTATCATCCTGTACTTCATATTCTCTCCACTCTCTCTAACCAGCCCCCCGCCCCACCCCATATGCAATCTGTTGCCAAGGTCTAGTGATTTCACATTTGCAACATCTCTTGAACATACCCCCATTTCTACTCTCATACTGTTACTACCCTGGTGCAGGCCCTTATCACTTCAGTGGACTATTATAATAGCCTGCTGATTGTTCTGCCTGCCACAAGTCTCTTCCCACTACAATCCAGCTGTGCATTCAACTGACAAAGCGATTTTCCTAAAACACAGGTTCAGCTACATCACCCCCACCCAATAAACTCCAAGACCACCCTATCCTTCCAGGATTAAATATAAAATTCTCTTTTTAGTATTCAAAGCCTTTCATAAGCTACTCCCTTCTCCATCTTTCTAGTCTTCTTATAACTTACACCACCTCCCAACTGCACTCCCAATATCTCTTATTTCCAAAGGCCTCATTGCTGTTCCTCAAATAAGACACTTCATCTCCTGACTCTGGGCATTTTCACTGACTGTCCCCTGTGCCTGCAGTTCTCTCCCTCCTCATCTCTGCCTCCTGGCTTCTCTAGCTTCCTTCAAGTCCCAGCTAAAATCCCTTCTGTAGGAAGACTTTCCCAGTTCTTTTGTTGACTATTTCCTATTTATCCTGTATATAGCTTATTGCACGTGGTTGTTTGCATGTTGTCTCCCTATTAGATTGTCAGTTCCTTGAGGTCAGGGATGGTCTTTTGCCATTCTTTGTGCACTTAATGCAGTGCTTGGCACATAGTAGACATTTAGTAAATTCTTATTGATTCACTGATTTTCATCTCTAAAATCCAATGATGCTCTAAGGTATTAATAGAAGTTGCTCTTATATGTGATAAATGTGTTGAGTTACAAAACAAAGCTATCTACATCGTGACAGGCAGACAGAGAGAGACAGAGGGAGAGAATGAATGAGAATTAAGTTGATAGTTTGGAACTCAATTCCAGAAAGCATTCAAGTTCTGGCTGTAATTCTTCCTAACTATGATCTTGGTTAAGTCATTGAAACTTTCTGAATTTCCTCAAATGTAAAATAAGGATAATAATTATTGTGAGGAAAGCATTTTTAAAGTAATATATGAATGTGAGGAGTAATGGATTTTGTCATATGAAGGTGAGTAGGGGAAGGAAGACTTCATGGGGGCAGTGCCATTTGAGTTATGCTTTAAAGGATATCAGTCCTTTGGTAGGTAGTCAGTATGAGAGCATAGTACATATTTGAGAAATCAAGTATATCCGTTTGGTTATGGTGTAGGTTGCCTGGAGGGAAGGAACTTGAAATGGGGCTAGAACAATAGGAGGTCACTAGTTTGTAGGGAACCTTGAATACCAGAAAATAATTTGAACTTAAGATTTTTGAACTAGTGACTTTACCAGATCAGTGCATAAGAGACTTTTTATGGAAGTATCCAGGATGAATTAGAGAGGAGGAGACTTTCTAATGGATGGTGCTGTCCAAAAATGGCCTGTGACTGGAAGTCTTCAAGCATAACCTGAAAGATAACTTGGTGATACAGAGGGACTCTAAGTTTCAGGTAGGAGTTGAACAAGATTACCTGAGGTCCTTTCTAACTTAGATTCTTTGCTTCGTAGCCCTTATCTCATGTCCAATACAATCCAGCAGGTACTTATTAAGTATCAGAAGTGTCTGAGGCACTGAGGTGCTAAGGATAAAAAATTTTAAACATTCTCTGTTTACAAGGAGCTTACATTATACTGGAGCAATATAATATATAAACGGATAAGTAGATATATGGTAATTTGAGGAGGAAGAGAGCACCAACAAAGAGAAGGATCAGAAAAGTTTTCCCAGAGGAGATGACACATGAACAAAACCTTGAAGGAGGGTAAGAATTCTATGAGGCAGATGTGAAGAGGGAATAGGGAGGGGGAATGAAGAGGCAATATGTACTGACAGCCTGGACAAATGAATAGAAGCTGGAGATTATATGCCAAGATTGGCAGGGAAGTTTGTATAGAGTGTGAGAAGCCTGAAAAGGTAGGAGCCTGATTATTTAGGGCTTGAAATAAGGAGTTTATATTATATCCTAGAGCAGGCCTGCACAATCTGCAGCCCGTGGTCAAGTCAGAGGGTTTTGGGCAGCCTGCGAAAAATGTAGAGGATGTTTTTCTCTACATTTTTTGTAGGCTGCTAGAAATCCTTCGGCGGGCTGCAGATTGTGCAGCCCTATCCTAGAGGATATAGCTTTATCTCTTTTAGAAGGAGAGTGACATAAGTTGGACTTGTACTTTAGAAATATTTTTTGATAGATGTCTTGAAGATAGTTTGCAGAAGGGAGAAACTGGAAGCTTGGAATCTTATTTAGGCTGTTGTGGTAATCCAAGGGAGAAGTGATAAAGACCTGAAAAGGTCATCATGTGCAGAGTGCAAAGAATTGGATATGAGCTTTTTGTCTCAGGGAGGTGAGAAACAGAAAATGACTCTGAAGTTGTGAACCTGGGTGATTTAGAAGTGTGGCTGGCTTAGAAGGGGGATTGTTAGAGTGGGAAAGATAATGAATTCTTACCTTCTCTTTTTCCATGCACTGAAGATATCTAACGCTTCTCTGCTGCTCCACTTTCTTAGGCCTATCCATTAAAATTTCCCCTCGCACCTTGGACCTTCATCAAAACTTTTTACTGCAGGAATTCTGAACCAAACCTTCAAGCTAGGGGTGTTTCTAATAAACTCAGACAATTAGTAATTGGTAAAATATTTAAGGGCTGCTAGGGAGTGCAGTGGATAGAGCACCATACCAGGAGTCAGGAAGAACTAACTTCAAATCTGGCCTTAGACACTATCTGTGTGACCCTGGGCAAATCACTTAACCTTGTTTGCCTCCATTTCTTCATCTGGAAAATGAGTGGGAGAAGGAAATGGCAAACCATTCCAGTATCTTTGTGAAGAAAACCCCTGTGTTCTTTGGCTCTATCTCACACACACACACACCCCCATACACCCATACATAAGTAAACAATATAAGTCAAAACCTGTAAAAGTAGTTCTTTTTATTGATTCTAAAACTATTCAAAGCTAATAATTTATTTCACAGTAAATAGAGTTATTAAAAAACTGGCTAGAAATAAACTCTAAAAAGTAACATCAATCAAAAATACCTCATATCAAAGATGTTTGTTTCTTTCAAAAAATATGTATACAAACATAGAAATACCTAAACATCAGTTTTCTTTTCCTGTGGATAGTATGCTGTTAAGTAACTTTTGTGTTATTGGAACAGTGCCAGTGTGTTAATGCATCAAGGAAAGATTATAAATAATAACAAGGCATATAGTTTTGACTTAGAGCCTTCTTATATGATGGTATGTTGTAGTTAACTGCAACAATGACAAGTTTGCTAAGTTAACAATGTAACAAAACTTTATTTCACAGTAGATGTTTTTGTTGAAATAAAATGTTATCTTGGAATCTGGCAGCTCCACTTATGAGTAAAACCACTAGAGCCATTAATATTTAACTTTGATAACACAATAGTGTTTTGTTACAGAACTGAATATAAAGAATGTGATTCTATTAAATTATTAGAGAAGACAGCTTTTTTTAATATTTGAAATGGACTTTTGAGGTCAGTGACTTTGACCTTTAACAGTTTTCTTTATAGAGGATATGATGTCTTTAATTAGAAAATTTCCTGCTGATCAAAAAAATTTTTAAACATGATACAGAAAGTCCCGACGCACATACATTTTCCAGGTCTGAAGTCTCCTGATAATCTCGATGGGATCTTTTATCATCTTGTTGGTTGTCTTTTGAGCAGCAGCTAACATTTATTTTAGTGCTTTCCTGTTTATAATGCCCTTTCCTAAAGACTTCAAGGTTCATTGAAGTGCAGGTATTATTATTATTATCATTATTATTATTAATATTATTCCCATTTTACAGATTAGGCAACTGAAAGTAAGACTTGACCATGGCATACACCTAGTAAATTCCAAGTCCATAACTACTTCAAGAAGCAGACCATTCTATTTTTCTATAGTTATTGTTAGAAAATTATATTGAATCCAAATCACCTCCCTTTAATTTTTATCTGTTGTTTCTTGGTTCAGAATAAATGTAATCCCTGGTCCACATGACAGTACTTTTAAATATTTAGAAACAGCTCCTAAATCAATTTCTCTAAGCTAAACATTCCTAACTTCTTCAACTGTTTCATATATGGAACTCTTCAATTCCTGTCACCATCTTTCTGTGCTCCTATTGGTCAGTTTTAATCATGGAATATGGTACCCAGAACTCTAGTCAATATTACTAATATTTTTAAATAATACAGAGTAGCGTTAGAACCCTTGCCTCTCTTCTTTCCTATTACTGTCAAGAGTACCATTATTCTTCCACTCACCCAGCTTTGAAGCTTTGGTGTTATCCTCTTAATTTTCATCCCGTATATCTAGTCATTTACCAAATCTTGTTGATTCTGTTTCCACAATATCAATTCACACTTGATATACTCTGTATCCTGTTAGTGCGTCTGCTTGCCTCAAGTCCATCCTCCACTCATCTGCAAAAGTGATTTTCCTAAAGGACTGATCTAACCATGTCACCCCCTGCCCTTACTCCTTAAACTTCAGTGGCTCCTATTACCTTGAGGACCAAATACGAAATCCTGTTTTGTGTTCAAAACCCCTCATAAACTAGCACCCCCTTCTGCCACCCACCTTACATCTTACTTCCTGTCACTTGGTTTTCAATCCAGTAACACTGGCCTCCTTGCTGTTCTTTAAACCAGATACTCCATCTCTTGCTTCCAGGTACTTTCTCTTGCTGTCCCTCATGCCTGGAATATTCTTCCTCCTTATCTCCACTTATTGGCTTCCCTGGCTTCCTTCAAATCCCAGCTTCCCAACCCCTCTTAATTTTAGTGCTTTCCCTTTTTAAATTATTAGCTGTTTTTCCTGTACGTAGCTTAATTGGACATATTTGTTATATGCAAATTTATAAAACATGGAAGGAGAATACAAAAGAGTGGCACAGATCTGGAAGAATAGTACTAGTAGAGTTAAAAACCCACCTCTCCAATGCTTCCCTAAGCTACCTTGTATTCATTTTGTACATATTCTATTTCTGTTCATAAATGTGCAAATTGTCTCCGTGTTAGAACATAAACTACTTGAGAGCAGAGACATTCACTTTTGTCTTTGTAGTCATAGCATTTAAAATATTGCTTCACACATAGTAAGTGCTTAATTAACTCTTAAATGATTGAGGATGATAGTGTTGCCAAATTTCTGTTAATTCATCCTTATATCCTGCTAGCTTTTTTTTTGACAGCCACGGTGGGCTTGATTCACTGAATTTGTAGTCACTTGTAAATTCTTTCACTCAAGTGAAATGTGATTTGCCTTAACCAAGGAACTTCAGTTTGTTTAGAACAACACTGTGCTTTATTACCTCTTTATTTATCTTGGGTTTCAGTTTCCTTTTAGTCAGGCTTGTACCCTTTGCAGTCTGAAGAGAATTTCCTTGACAGAGAAGATAGAAATAAATAAAAAAGTCGACTAGTACTGCTTCCTCTAGCTTCTGTTAACATTACTCTATCTTCACCAGTCATCAAGCCTATTGTTAATTCTTTTTTTCTTCCTCTGACATAAGTTTTTAAAAGCCTTTTTAAAAAATCTTCCTTAATATGTTTCATTCAAGCCTTAGCTTATTCTGGATTTTAGCTCTGCTAATATTATTCTTCCAGATCTGTGCCACTCTTTTGTATTCTCCTTCCATATTTTATATATTTGCATATAATCTTCAAAAATGAGTTCACTTTATTTCTTTTTAAAATTTTTGTAACAAGGGAAGGATACCTGAGTAGGTGAATAGGGAAGATTGTATTCAGAAACGAAATCTTACAATGCTATGTTTTTTAAAAAAGACATTTTAAAAAATATATCATCAGTAATGATATCAGTTTTTAAAAACATAAAACTTGAGTTTACCAGAGTCCTTTTATAGCTACCATTAATCTCTTCTTTTTCATTTAAATCAATTCCAGTTGTATTAGTTTATTTTGAGGAGACTCTCATTCTTGTTCAGCTACATCTCCTTTTAGTTATGTGATAACAGCTTTGAATTCTGCTTTTTAAAAATCTAGGGCAAACTTGCAGCCATTCCTGGTGTCACCTCTTTAGATGGTGCAGTCAGTTTTCCTCAAGATTCCATTACTTGTACATCACCAACCAGACCCCCTTGTTTGTTCAAGTTGGGACTAGAGTAGCAGTTCTCATTTAATCTCTCAAAAATTGAGAGGAAGCACACGGCCATTGGAACATTGAAAAGTTTTCAAGCACTCTGTTATTAGAAGTAGACTTCTGACAGCTACCTGTAAATTAATAGGATCATAGGATTAAAACTGGAAGAAATCTCAAATATCATCCATGGCTAGCACATCTTCATTTTACAGATGAAGAGACTGAAGCCCACAGAGGACAAGTGATTTGCCCAAGTTCTCAGAAATATAAGTGGAGCTAGGATTATAATCCAGTTTCTCTTGACTGCAAACCCAAGATTCAGTGTTCTCCTTTGATGCCAGTAGGTGGCATGCTATGCCATATGGCCCTAGGAGCCACCCATAGTATTTTTGACAAAAAGTTCCAACTCTGGCAGATGGGCCGATCCCAGCCTCTTCCTCTCTCTATAGTTTATATTTAAGAATTATGAGCCACTTGGCGAATGGGAGAGGACACATGGAAGGAACACTGATGTCTGCCATCTACTTTCCTATTTTTCTGTAAACAGCCTGGCATGATAGATTAAGTGATAAACTTTAGAGTACAGAAGACCTGAATTTGAATCTCACTAATTTAGGCACTTAAAAGTTGTATGACAACATTTTGTGTGAAGTTATGTGGGTAAGTCATTTAACCTCAAACTCAATTTCAACACCTATAAAAGGAGCATAACAATATCTATAGCATTTATTTCACAGGGTTATTGTGAAGGTCAAATGAGATAACCTAGCTTTGTGAATTTTTTAAAACCCTTAAAAATGTGTGCTACTACTGTTGTTCTACATGCATCCTTTTGGTCTGCAGATGCCACCTATAAAATCTTGGCTAAATACTTCAGTGACAGGCTCACATTAAATAATATTGCATCTGGTAGAAGTCCAAATATACATGATTACAGATATTACTGCTTCTTTACATGTGGCCAGGCTTCCCTGTTGAAGGGCTCAAGAGTGTTTTATGTAAGCCATGGATCCAAATATTGCCCAAAAAACCTTTGCACTGCAAGGGGAGAACAATAGAGAAGTTAGAAGGGTAAAGAATTCAAGATAGGGGGTGCTCCCACCCCCGGGGGTTTTTCATGAGAATTTTGCATGGGGACCCAGAATCATTCATTGGAGGAAATTTTATAGCACCAGACTCACATATTCCATTAATTTAACAAACGTGTAAGCAGTGCTCTCTTGGGAAGACCCAGAATTATAGAACCATTTCACCTAAGCCATAGTGAAATGCCAATGTATATCATTGTATATAGAGTGGCATATATTAAAAATTTTCTGTAATTACTACTTTTGACCAGGAGGCAGGCAGCCTATTCACAACCTGTTGCTACTTTTACTCAGATGTAAATCATGTTGTGCTTTTCATTTCTGGCTCCTTAATTTCTATGTATGTGTATGTCTTCTTGATAGGAACTGACAGGTAATGTCTGACACAAAGTAGGCATTTAATTAAATACTTGTCGATTGATTTCTTGATAGACAGTGTTGCTTTGTTGATCTTATTACATCTGTCTCTTTTGAATGTAATATACTGTATTGCTATATTATTTCAGTCATGAGTCTCATCCTGGTTTTGATATCTATGAGATTATATATACTCAACCTTATATTTAATATCAAGTTCATTTTATTTTAATACTCTGTGTTGGTAGATTCACCTGAGGCTATAAGTGTTATTTCTAATCTATTCCTAATTTTCTCTTTTGAATTATTAGGTACATTATCTGCTGCTATTCTTTTTTGTCATAATCTCATATCCTGAGGCCCTCCATATAACTTTATTGTTGTACCTATAAAATAGTTTCATGCATGAACTCCAAGAATGATGCTGTAGCAAAACTTGTATGATTATATTTTGACTTTGTTCTTAATAATTATAGCTATTAGCCTATAGTTCATTAACAGCCTGCTCATTTAAATGGTCTGCATGTATTTTTCCAATTTTTATTCTATATTTTTGTTTAGTCTTAATATATATTGAAATGGTATTTTCTCTGTGTGGTATTTTTAAAAACAGATGATCAGCAAGCCTTGGATTCAATAATGCAAGATCTGGCTGTCCTCCACAAAGCCAGTCGACCAGCATTATCCCTGCAGGAAACCAGAAAACCAAAATCTTCATCACCCAAAAAACAGGTATTTGTTTTCATAATACTGTAAAACAAATAAGGTTGCTGTATAAATCATTTAATTTCCCTTTAAATAGTGGTTTGGTTGGGTTGGGTTGGATTGTTGTTGTTTTTTTAGAAGGGGAGTTAGTGTGTGTAGTTTTTGTTTTTATTTGCTTGTTTGTTCTTTGGAGATTGGCTCTCCTATCTTGCCCTACTTGAAAGTATAGCAGCCATTCACAGGCCTGATAGCAGTACTGATCAGCAACAAAATTTTAACCTATTCCATTTTTCTCACCTGGGCTGGCTTGCAACCTCCTTAGGCAGCTTGGTAGCCTTCCACTATTGATACCAGACTTAGATCAGCTTTAGCCCTACTGCCTCCGAACTCCTGAATCAAGAAGTCAATAACCTCAGCTTTCCTAGCATCAGACTCCAGGTGTGCACCACCACACCTAGTCCTTTCAGTAGTTTTAAAGGACATATGTAGAATAATGTCCAAATATTTAATTCTGGTTCATTTAAATTAGGCCCAAGTATTCACTGTTTTAAATTAGAATTTGTCTGTTGAAAATGTTTAGGAATTTTCCCCATGATATTTCCTAAATAGACAGCAGGGCAGAAAATTATTCTTTTGTTTTTAATTTAATATCTTGAGTTTTATTTGATATGAAAATTTCTATTAAACCTAAATGTACTCTGAGGATAGTATTTTATTTTGTTTTATAATGGGTTTTTTGAATCATTCAAAAAATTATTTTATTCTGAAAATTTATGCCTTACAGATTTGAGTGATTTAACTGTACAGTATCTAATACAAAAAGAAAGAAAATACTGTAAAATATTTTAGCGTTCTAAAACTAATGATGTATTATTTTACGGATGTTCATTTTTATCTAAGGAAAAATTAGAATTCTAATCAGAAATCATAGCTAATTTCTATTTATCTCTTAATGGTTTGCGTTTATATCTATGATTTGTCTTTTCATTATAGAATGATGTTCGAGTCAAATTTGAACATCGGGGTGAAAAAAGGTAAAGTAGAAAAAGATAAGCCATTTTAATGTGTTTCTTTTTCTTATTTAATGGTTTAAACCCATCTTTTAGGTGCCTCACTGGAGACATTAATGATTTGTGGTTGTTGTTTAGTTGTTATCAGCTGTGTCTGATTTTAATGCAGTCTCATGGCATAAAGTTGAAAATGCAATACCCTTTGATAACTTGTTGACAAAGTGTAGAACAGATATTTAAAACCCAGTCTCTTGAAATTTAAGCTTCAAATGATGTGTCTGTGTAAAGATGGATGTTCATATTAATTTTCCTCTAATTTGATCAGTATGTTACTTCTATTTTAGAATAGTCAAAAAATATTAGGTAGACTCCACTAAGTTAGATGAAAAGCTTAAATCAATTGTGTTTTGCATTTTGAATTCCTCTTTTGTTGTTCTAAATTAAAAAACAACAACACTTAGTATCCTCTCTTTATATGAACATTTCTAGTGTTGTATTTGAAGACCGTTAGTCATTCAGTAACTTGAGGTAGTTAAATATTTAAGTAGATATTAGGAAGCATACATCCAAACAGCTTATAAACTGAGAATTGTTTTCCATCAAATCAGAACCAGATTCAAAATATTTTTTGGTCATAAAGTTTCTTTAAAAGGAATTATTAAAACAATTTTTGTGAAATTTTTTTTTTAAAGAAAAGAAGGCAGATAACTTTTCCTGGTGTTTTTCTTTGGGTCATAAATTTGACATTTCAAAGGTTAGGAAAGTATCAAAGTTAATAGGATATTAGATAGAATTTTGAAGCTGAAAGTTTTTTATTCTTAAAGTAAGAAAATGCAATGTTAATTTTCTAAAATAGATATTCAGAATACTAATATGGAGTTTATCATTCAAATTTGTTACATATGTTGAATAATTCAAGCGATGTGAGTGAAAAATACCATGTTAGTTCAAACTAAATTATTTAAATAGTGTCCATTTTTGAAAGACAGTTGGCACAGTGAGAGGTCCATTAAAAACATTCTAGGGCCTTTTTTTTTTCCTCAAAGGGAATTCAACTCATAAAAATTGGTTTGAACTGCACTTTTTGTATGCTCAAAAAATTTTTAGTGAAAATCACCATTACCCCTGCTCAGTTGAAAATTCTGTCACTATTTTTCAATAGTCATATATTTTTATACTGCTTTTTTAATGCCCACCTATCAATTTGTATGCTCATCAGACAAGAAAATATTGAAAGCAAAATACATTTTAATTGAGAAATTGTGTGTAAACTATACCTAATTTGAACCATCAGTTTGTTTAAGCCAGTTGAATGTTTGTATATAGATTCTCTGAATTTTAAATCTGTTTAGTCCTTTTTGGGTGGGGTGGGAGATGGCACTCATACTTATAATTTCATAGGGGGTGATGAGCTACCTGATATGAGAACCACCTCCACCGGTGTATATCAATTGATAATTCAACCGCAACTTAGCCTAAGTTACGTGGGGCACTACAAAGTAAAGTGACTTCCTTCCCTGTGGACCCACATCCACACAGCTAATATGTATCAGAGGTAGGACTTGATCTCGGGTCTTCCTGATTTCAAAGCCAGCTCAATGCAACACTTGCTTTCTTTTAACCAGTATGCAACTATTATTGCAAGAGTAGATCTCTAGATATTGGTCTTACAAGTCCAACAAAAACCTTATCCATTTGTATCTTTATAGGATCCTTCAATTTCCCAGACCACTTAGATTAGAAGAGCTGAGTTCTAAAGCCAAAATTGCTTTTGGACAGTCTATGGATCTACATTATACCAATAATGAGGTAACATAAAGAACTTATGTTTTTGTGGTAGACAGTTAATGAATGTTGAATAAATAGTTGAATAATTTTATATTCTTTTTCATCTGGATGAGAGAGTGTTTCGGGTAGAACTGCTTTGTCTCTTAGTATTCAAAGAAGATAGTGTATGCTAGAGGCATAAGTAACCAAAATTAAATTTTGCACATTTTCTCTGCTTATATTTTAGTTTCTTTATATGTTTATGATTTGTCAAAAGATTGGCAACGCCTGCAATGAAAATTCTGTAATAAGAAACCTTACAGAAAGATAATGAATTTTACACATTTGTTAGAAATTTGCTGTTTCTTCTCATGTCGCATAAGCCTCCAGCCTTTCCATCTGAAGTTCTCATTCAGCTTCAGTAATAATAATAATAATAATATATTAGTCAGTGGAATTTATATAGATAGACATATCTATCTCTGTATATCACAACTAAAACTTTCAGATCTTATTCTTAGCATTGGTTGAGATGTTATTTGATTGTTGTGTCCAGTTTCTCAGCTTGGGCTTTAGATAATCAGAGGAGGAAGTCAGTCAATAAACATTTTTAAGTACCTACTATTTGCCAGGCATTGTGATAAGCATTGGGGGATACAAAGGAAGGTAAAAGACAGTCCCTGTTCTCTAGGACCTCCTAGGCAAATGGCAGAGAAAATACTCAAACAATTTTGTACAAATGACATAAATACAGGATAAATAGGAAATAATCAATAGAGGGAAGCCATTAAAATTAAGGGGGATTATAAAAGACTTCCTACATAAGGTGGGATTTTGACTAGGACTTGAAGGAAGCCAAGAAACAAAGATGAGAAGGGAGAGCCTTCCAGGAATAGGAGATAACTAGTGAAAATTCCTGGAGTAGGGAAATGGAGTTTCTTTTCTTCTGTAGAGTAAAGCTAGGAGACTAACGTCATTGGATTGCAGAATGTATGGGGGATATAAAGTGTAAGAAGACTAGAAAGGTAAAGAATGGAGTGGAACAGGCTATAAAGGGCTTAGAATGCCAAATAGAAAATTTTATATTTGGTCTTGGAAGTGATGAGTTGTCACTGGATTTTCTTGAGTAAGGAAATGACGTAAGTCAGAGCTCCACTCTGGAGTGGTTAGTGATTTGTGGTAGGGAGACCAACCAGCAGGTTACTGTAGTAGTCTAGGCATGAGGTAATGAAGGTGGTAGCAGTTTCAGAGAATAGAAGGGGACATATGAGAGATGTTACTAAGGTAAAAATCTACTAGACTTGACAATAGATTGGATATGGGGAATGAGAGAGAGTGAGGAATTGAAGATCACCCCTACGTTGTGAGCCTAGGTGACAGGGAGGATGTTGGTGCCCTCAACAGTAATTGAGAAGTTGGGAAGAGGGAAGAGTTTAGGGAAGGGAGTGCAGTAACGAGTTGTTTTGGACATGTTGAGTTTAAGATATCTGTGGATCATCCCATTCAAGATGTCCACTGGGCAGTTGGAGACACAAATGTGAAATTTAGGACTGATAAGTTGCTTTGAGCATAAAGAGGATTATTGAATCCATGGAAGCTAATGAAATTTCAAAGTGAAATAGTGTTAGAAGGAGAAGTGAAGGAGAGCCCAGGACAGATTACTTCTTATCCTATGTGATTCTTTTCATTGTCTTTCTCCAAATCTTCCATAGGGGATCTTTTCCATAGTACTAGAAGATTACTCTCACCCTTTTAATATTTCGTGGCTACCAGTATTGTACTAAGGTTGTACACTTGATGTCTCTCACTCTTGGTATATGACCAGCCAGGCCTTTTTTTCAACGCTTACGTATCTTTTACACCACTTCTGGTTATATACGTTACCTTTGGTAATATTCTGCAGCGTGATTACATCAAACCATGCTTCTTTTCATGTGTACTGTCTTCATTGCTTTGATTCTTCTGAAATTGTCATTTTCATGTTTAACAGTCATATACCATTATTAGAATAATATTGTTCTAAAAGATGGATTTTTGTGATGAGGAATAATCAGGGAGTCTTGAAAGAGCTGTGCATCTTCCCAGTGTCCAAGATATAAGTAGGGATAGAAATCTCTCTACCTGTAGATCTCTTTCTCTTTTTATTTGTGTGTGTGTACAGTAACTCATATCTATTAACAATAAATATTTATAGGGTCTTGTTTTCTTTATGGCTCTCAAATCAGTTAGGTGACTGTCAGAATGTGATCTGTTGTAGAAGATTGTCTCCTAAAGCATACTAGTTCTCTTTTCATATTTTCATCAAAGATATACTTGATACATGCACAGGTTCGTATTACAGAGATTTTATAGGGATAAGAAAGTAAGTATATGTATTAGTAGTTGTTAATGTTGTCTTAGTTGCCTCGTTTGAGGTAATAATACTGTCTGTGATTTTTTTTCTACTCTGGAGACTTTTCTCCTTTGAGATACATTAAAAATTAAATCTTTCTTTAAATTATTGCCTCTAGCATAAATTTCCTCTGTATTTCATTAGGTTCAGCCACTGTGATTATATATTCAAACATGACTTAAGAATCTAAAATTTTTATGTTTCACCATAAGTAAAATCTTCTAGGAAACATTTCTGTATTAAGCTACATGTAGCAGAAAGCAATAATATTAACAATATTGTTAGCCAGGGATATTACGATATGTTATACATATGTAATCTGTACACACTATAGGTCTGTGTTAGAAATGTAATATACAGACTTCTATATCTCTGGTGTAAAAAATATGAGTCAAGATTATTTCTTTATATCATATTTAGATGAATCTTGCTCCTATAGGGTAAATGGGTAATTGTGTAGGAAACTTCCCACAGCATCCTTATATTGATATGACACTTTAAAGGTTATGAAGCACTTTCCTCACACCACCTGTGGGAAGTGCAAATATTATTGTGCCCATTTTATAAGTAATAAAGTATAATATGAGTGAGGAGTAAAGTAACCTAAACAAGGCCCCACAGCTTAGAAGTGCGAGACAGCATTCAAACCCAGTCATCTGATTCCAGGTTCATCACTTACTTTTACTATTACATCCTGCCCCTCCTAGAAGTGACACATATACCAATTAAAATTCTGTTTTGAATAAATTTGAATATGAATTTTTAAATGTTTCTTTTTGAATCTTGGTATTATCTGTCAGTGTAATAACTCTATCACAGAAGAAAATGAGATTCATATGTCATGACTTTTAGTTTCTTCCTTGATTTTTAAATGCTTACAGTCTATCCATTTAATAATCCCTTATATATTTTTGCTAGAGATTAATATCAGGTTCATCAGTCTGTGGTTTCTAGAATCTGACTCAAGACTCTCTCACTCCCATAAAAACCAGAACATTTTCTGCCTATTGTTTATGATTTATCAAATACCATTGACAGTATTTTTAAAATTACATTGTAAAATTCTTTTAATACCCTGGGATTTAGCTTACTTGAGCCTGAATACACAGACTCATTTAAGGTGGCTAGTGCTCTTTGAACATCTTTTTTGTTCCAATTTTTGTAGTTTTTCCTTGATGAAGAAAATGGAAACCATAGCATATGAATTGTTTCTGCCTTTTCTGTTGTCTTTCAACATCTGTTTTTCCAAACCTAGGGCCTATTCTTTCTTTATTTTTACCTCAGAGCTAGCCTTTTATTTTTTATAAGACTTGGCTCTTTCTGGGCTTTAGCTTTCCTGATACTATTCTTTCAGGTTTTCTTCCATAAGATAGATTAAAGCAGTATACATACTGGTAAGTAATTTATTTCCAGTAGTTGGTGGTTTCTTAGCTTACTTAACGTGCTGATTAGAGTAGTATGATGCCAAGATCATATATTTGTTCCGTTAGTAGCATCATAGGACCAGAGCTGTGAAGAGTCTCTAGATTTTATGTAATCCAACCCCAGCTTTCATTTTACAGTTGAGTAAGCTGAGGCCTGAAGCAGTTGGAGTGATTTGCCCAAAGCCACACAAGTAGATAGTAGCAAAGCTAGAATGCAAACCAAGGTCATCTGATTAAATCCAGTGTAACCTGGACCACTTAATGCCAGATTTCTCCCAGTCCCTAGAGTCCTCCTCACTAAATATCTTTACACACATACATACATACATACATATACGTACACATACACACACGTATAGTTTCTCATAATAGGCTATAAAGTCCTTTAGAGGATTGATCCATGGTTTTTCATTGTGTTCCTAGTACAAAATACAGTGCCTGACTGACCATAATAGGCACTTAACAAGTACTCATTTAATGATTGTCACAAAAATAATTCATTAATCAGGAGAGAGGTTGGGTGAAAGTATTTATAGTTCTTGAAAAATCATCCTCCCTACTAGGAGAGTAATGTAATCACATTCCCCTAATGTTATAGATTAATAGCATTCTAGTGTATGAAGGACTGAATTTTTGTGGATATGATTCTTTTGTTAATAAAACTAGCTTCCCTATTTGAAGCTGCCCATTTTAGCTAAAATAAACTTTAAATAACAGACTTTAAGAGAAACTTTGAACTTTAAAATAAAGTAAATGGAAGGAAACTTCCATTTATCCTGAACTGAAACAGCCAGTAATCTCAAGTTGCCATTTTAATATTATTATGAAATAGTATAAACTTATAGATATTTATAATAATAACCATAAGGAATAGTAATATCCAGAAATGTCTTCTGAACCAATAAATTTTTAATCACTAAATATTGATTAAGTACAGTAGTTTTACTGTTAAATTTATTTCATTATATTCTTTTAAATTAGAACTTCCTGCAAATATACTGGAAAAATATCAGCATTAAAAAAATCTTTAAATTCCTTTTTTTAGTAGATAGCCTTATTGAAGCTTTTTCATGGACAGTAGAACAGAAAACTGCGTGTCTGTGTGTGTGTCTGTATGTCTGTGGGTCTGTGGGTCTGTGTGTCTGTGTGACTGTGTGTGTCTGTGTGTGCCTGGACTGTTCCCATTTTTACAAGGTAAAGAAAGGAAAGGCTCTGCCCTTCAAGATTAGATTCCATTTGCTGTGTGCTTACACTTAGCTTCCTATCCAAAAAGAATTTGTATTTTTGATCAGTCATTTCTATACTAACATAACAGAGAAAGCCTGTTTTCATGAATGAGATTTTACAGTTTTCAACAAGCCGGAAAGACAAATATTCTATGATTTATTTAGAATAATTTCTACAAACTGGGGATTGTTCTCTATTCTTAGTTTAAGGTCTACGAGACCTTAGAATACAGGAGGTAGTTTTGTTGGGTTTATTTTTTAAAACCAACCCTGCCACATCAGAAGTATGGGCATTTATCCAAACCACTACTCCAGGAACCTCTCCAGAATTGTGTCAGCGAACTGGGGTAACTTAAATTAGTATTTAGTTACCATACTTTAGGCTAGTGTTGTTTGGTTTTTTTTTTCTAAGAGCAACAGTATCTTAGAGAAGTAAATAAACCTATTGTAAATCACTTTTTGGAAGATGTTGATAATTCATATTTCGTCCTTGTTGGAGGCTGTATGATATAGTAGAAAGAGAACTAACTTTGGATTCAAATGACCTGGTTTCAAATCTATGAAGAATTGAACAATTCCATGGGCCTCAGTTTCCTCATTGGTAAAATAAAAGGATTAGACAAGATGGCCTCTGAGTTCCCTTTCAGTCTAATCTGTGGTTTTATGATTCTTGAATGAAAACACTAAAAAAAAAAAAAAGCTACATATATTTACCATTTCTTTGAAGTATTTTTCCTCTGCTTAAAATGTCAGCAAAGCATTAGGATTGAAAACCAAAAGAAACAACAGAACTAATAAATGCACAAAATACTACTCCAATTTGGAAGGAAAATCATGAAAATATTTCATTTAGAAAAGTCATATTCATTCTGTCTGTAATTAAACAGTTATAGTCTTTCTTAGATAAAAATTGAAGTGTAGAGAAAATTTTCTTTTTTTTTTTTTTCTGAGGGGGGAAGGCAGGGCAATTGGGGTTAAGTGACTTGCCCAAGGTCACACAGCTAGTAAGTGTGTCAGGTGTCTGAGACTGGATTTGGACTCAGGTCCTTCTGACTCCAGGGCCAGTGCTGTACTCACTGCGCCACCTAGCTGCCCCAGAGAAAAATTGTAAGTGTAATCAATTAGAAAAATGTAATATATTCATATAAAGAAATATCTCCAGATAATTAATTTTAACTGCTTTCTGCCAGAATTGAAAGCAAGTAGTAAGCCAGATTGTCCTAGCAACTATTTCACCATACTTATATGATTAATTATATGATTAAGTTTGGTAGAAATATCAGAAGTATCTAGATTTTTCACTTTATTTTTATCTTCCTAAATATCTATACTGTATGGCAAAAAATTCACTTTAAAAGGATTGTCTCATTCATTGTACTTGTATCCCTATTGCCTAGCACCTAGTAGATGTTTAATGAATTCTTATTGATTGATTAAAGGCATAAGAGAATTTGAACTGTGGCTCAGTATGGCATCCTAACAATCAGATGGATTAACCTGCTGGTGTAGAAGCATCATCTACTCCTAATTGAAACATCTCTTTAAAACTTGTCTAGCTGGTGATTCCATTAACTACACAGGATGACTTAGACAAAGCTGTAGAACTATTAGATCGAAGCATTCACATGAAGAGTCTCAAGATACTACTTGTAACACATGGTCATATACAGGTATGTATTTGCATACTTTATTCATTCTAGGATTTAACAGTCAATTTCAATAAAGTTCTACCCATGACATATAGTTAAGACAAGTATTATAATTAGCGGTCACATCTGTAATATAATTGAACGTAAATTTGTTGGTAGTGTGATTCTTATGATTACATATGTCCCAATTCTTAAAAAAGGAGGGAAAAATTAAAGATGAGTAATATGTATTTTAGGCATGAGTCCTTTTTTTTTTCTAATGGCATTTAAGAAACAGATAACACGAAGTGAGATTTGAAAGATTTGGTGAGGCACGTGTAGATGCTGAAGGATGTTCCAGATTGAGGCTACATGAGTACATTGAAGAAGAACTGTGATGTAGTGGAAAGATTTCTGGATTTGCAGTCAGAAGAGTGGAGTTTAAGTTCCTACTATCCCACTTGTTAGCTCTGTGAACTTGCACAAATAACATTGCTGAGGCCCAGTTCCCTTACCTCTGAAATGGGAATAATACTAATGCTTTATAAATTACAAAATGCTATGTTAATGTAAGCTATATAAATGTTAATATTTGTAGTTAAATAATTGAAGGATCAATCCATCAGTGGTGGTACTTCTGCATGCACTTATTAGAGCTATAGTGATTATGGATTTTTGTAGCCAAAAATTTTATTACCTGGTGAACAACCTCCTAATGGTGAGGATTAATTGTAGTAAGACCAGAAATCAGAAATAATCAAAAGAAGGAAGGCACTAGAATTAAGAGGAATCTGGAGAGGCTTTCTGTAGAAGACAGGATTTTAGATGGAATTTGAGAGAAGCCAGGAAACAGAGATATAGAGAGGGGTGCATTCCAAGCATAAGAGACAACCAGTGAAAATGCCTAGATTCTGGAGATAATGGGGTTAGATAGAAGAGAAACAAAAAGACTTCATTTAGAATTTCTATAAACAGAGTTGACGCTACAAAACCCCCTTTTTTGATCCTCAAAGGACAATTTTCATATAGCTTACTTTCTTAAGATGAATTTAGTAATCATATATGGTATTTTATTGGGTAATTTCAGTGGCAACATATGGAATAAAGCTATTATACTCTTAAGTCTGCATGGATAAGAAAGCAAATAATTTACCATGAAACCATGCCACTGTTAGAGCAAAAAATAAAAAAGTTCTCAGAATAACAAAAAGTGGATTATAATGGAAGGAAATAAATAGGTCCCTTTTGAAGGAATAATATGGGAAAATTTCATTTATTTTTCTTTTTTCAACTATTAGGCTGCCAATTTGGAGCCTTTGCCATCACTGGAAGATCTGGATAATACAGTATTTAGAGTAACAGAGATTAAAAAACGGCTTCCTGTAATAGGTAAGAACTCCCATTTCCTGAATATAGAAATAGAGGTAGTTTCTGGGGATTTTTTTTCTGGGCTTCAGGTAGGTATCATCCAAAATCATCTTTGCTAAATAGGAATCTGCTTGTTGTTTCTATCACCATTCTTAGTAACTCTTCTTCCTGTGTGCAGTAGTTCTTCAGGAGTGTATTTCAGACAACAATAACAGAAAACCGGAATCCTGTGTAATTATAATGACCAACCAGCCTTGACCCAAAGAAGAGATGAGAAAATGTATCTCTCTCCCTTCTTTGCAACTATAGGTGTGGGATGTCACACAAATTGTCAAGACTCTATTGATGTGTTGGTTAGTTTTTCAGAGTTAATGAATGATAAATTTCTTTGTCTTAAAATATATTGGTGCCAACCTAAACTTAGCCCCAAACAATACAATTACATTGGTATATGTAAGCTAAATGTGCTTAACTTGTTCTTTAAATTGTTTAATATAGTCAAAATATAGGTTTAACTTATTTTATTTTCTAGGATAATGAATTCTCTCCATTGGATTTCAATACCAGTATGAGAAAGAGTTAAAACTATAATTGGTCTTAGAGGAAAGCCCTAGGTTTTAAATGCCTTTGTTATGGCCCTGGTCATTCTATTTAATTTTTTTTTTAAGAAAAAGCTTTCTCAGAGAGTATGCCAGTATGAATCAAGAAGTAAATTGAGATACAACTAACAAAAACTGGGAAAAGAATGTTCTCCCAAAGTACCTAGGTGGCACAGTAGATGGAGTGCTAGTCCTGGAGTCAGGTCAAGTAGACCTGAATTCAGATCCAGCTTTAGACACCTAATAGCTGTGTAAGCCTGGGCAAGTCACTTAACTCTGTTTGCCTCAGTTTTCTCATGTGTAAAATGTGGGTGATAATAATAACACCTACATTCCAGGGTTGTCATGAGGATTGAATGAAATAATAATTTTAAAACACTTAGCACAGTGCCTGGCACATAGTATACCCGTCCACCCCCCACACACTCACACACTCTGTTTTGTTGGTTAGTCATGTCTGAGTCTTGGTGACCCAATTTGGGGTTTTCCTGACAAGGATACTGGAGTAGTTTGCCATTTCCTTCTCCAGCTCATTTTACAGATGAAGAAACAGAGACAAACAGGGTTAAGTGACATGCCTAGAGTCACACAGCTAGTAAATGTCTGAGGATGAGTTTGAACTCAGGTTCTCCTGACTCCAGGGCTTTCACTACACCTAACTGGCATATATGTGCAATATATGTATATACACACATATGTTTGTGCGTATATCTATATATGTGTACATATATACACAACATATATATGTTAACATTAGCTAGCTGTTCTTCCTGACTTTTCACACTGAGAATATACTGGCATTTCTCTGACATGACAGTGATCCTCTCTTTCTCTCTCTAATCCTCAGCCTTTCCCTATTTACTGGTTTCTTTCTCTACTGCCTTCAGATATTATCATTCAAGTCTCTCCCATCTTTTAAGAAAACACATTCAATAAATAGACCTTACCATTCCCTCAGGCCTGGAAACTATACTCTTGGAAAAAGCTGTCTGCCTTCATTGCTTCCATTTACTCTCCTCACATTCCCTCTTCAAACCTTTACAGTATGACTTGTGACTTTATCACTTAACTAAAATTGCTTTCTCCAAAGTTAATCAATAATCTCTTCATTGCCAAAGCTGATGACATTTTCTTAAACCTCAACTTCTTGACTTCTCTGCAGCATTGGACACTGTTGACTGCTCTCTTTCCTCTCTGGCTTTTTTTTTTTTTGGAGGAGGAAGGCAGGGCAATTGGAGTTAAGTGACTTGCCCAAGGTCACACAGCTAGTAAGTGTGTCAAGTGTCTGAGACTGGATTTGCACTCAGATCCTCCTGAATCTAGAGCCGGTGCTCACTGCGCCACCTAGCTGCCTCGCTAGCTTTTCTTAAAACCACTCTCTCCTGCTTCTTCTTCCTGTCTGATCACTCTTTCAAGGTTCATCATTCTTATGTTCCTACCTCTCTTCCCCTCAACCTGGTCTCAGCCTGTATTGGTTCATTATACATTCTTCCCCTTCCTGTGCTCTGTTGTTCAACCAAATTGACCTTCTTCCTGTTCCCTTTCACAGAGTACTCTATCTCCTAACACCATTACTTTGCAGAGGCTGTCTTCCATCCGTAGGATATATTACCTCTTCACCATTATCTGTAAGATAAAATACATACTTCTTAAACTGTCACTTAAGTACTTGTACAATATAACTCTAACAGCTAATGATGATCTATTCCACCACCTCCTGAACGAGAGGTGATGCATTTCAGGTGCAGATTAACATACAGTTTTGAATGTGGATGATACATGACCATGGGAGGAAATAAATTCTTTCTGTCTAAAAAGTGGGGGTCATGAAGAGTCAGACATGACTGAACAACAACAAAAATTTAGAAGTAAAGTAAAAACTATCTAGTTCTAACCTACATTTCTAGCATCATTTTATACTGCTTCCCTTCACAAACTCAGTGTCAGGTAAACTAGACTACACACATTCCCAGACTTAATACTTTGTCTCCTTCTAATCCCCTGCACTTACATGTAGTTCCCCATTGCTGAAATGTATTTTCTTCTCATTGCTGCCCCTTGGAATTCTTGCCTATGTTCAAGGTTAATCTCCCATGTTATCTCTTCTATGACATGTTCCCTGGCACTCCCTGTCAATAGTGTTCTCTCCCATCTCAATATTCCTTGTATCATATGCATATGTACATCTCCCAGATCTCTTTGAGTTCAGGTACTGTTTTGGTTTTGTCATTCTGTCCTCAGTGCCTTGGATAATGCTTTACATGTTCAATTCATTTAAGCCTGACTGTTTTTAGAGAAATCCCCAGAAGTAGTTATATCTTTTAGGGTTTACCATATTTCAGCTCTTAGCTTTGCAAATTCAGAAAAGATGTGGTAAGGATTTAGTAAATTGATTCATAGAAAGTGAAACTCAGAATAGATTGATTTATAAACCAAGATGCCAATTTATTCATTTATGATGGGAAATATGTCTAGGATAAAGGCTTATTCTGGTCATCTATCATTCCTCATAGCTGGGCCTCTCAAGAAATTATATTGGTTTTGGTTTTGGTTTTTTTGCTAAATAATTATAGCAAAGAGAGCTATGTTCTTCAGGAACATTTTTTTAGAATAAATTTTGATATCACTTGTTTCTTATACTGCCAACATTTTCTAATGTTATCCTTCTTTTTGCACCCCCCCCCCCCCAATGCCCTGACACTTTGTAAATCAGGGTTTCTTAAACTTTTTTTGTGTCATAGATCCTTGTGACAGCTTGCTGAAGCTTATAGACTCCTCAGGCCAATGTCTTTAAATGGATAACAGAAAATAAAGGATTGCAAAGGAAAACAATTATTGAAATGCAGTTATAAACTTTTTGTTTCAGAAAACAAGTTCACAGACCCCCAAGTAAAGGACCGCTACTCTATAAGAACCCAAGTGTTGATAATTTTGTCATTGACTGATATTAATAATTAATAATTGATATTTTGTCATTGATTGACAACTTGAAATATTTAAGAATCTATTAGTATAAGTTAATTAAATATTCAAGCTGTGGTTAAGAAATCTTTGTTCAAATAGAAAATAGAATATAAATACATTTATTTACTGATATTTATATGTTCAGTCTTTTAGTGACTTTTTTTTTTTTCAATTTAAAGGTCCTACTAGAGATAGAAGTTCACCTCCCCCTGGTTACATTCCAGATGAACTACATCAGGTTGCCAGAAATGGGTCATTTACTAGTATCAACAGTGAAGGAGAGTTTATTCCAGAAAGCATGGACCAAGTAAGTAAATTAATTGTATAATTTGGGGGGAGGGGCTGTCAAGATCACTAAGCCTTTATTAACAAAGGTTTGCCAGATACCTGATGTATATCTTTTTTTTATCCCTACTATATAAGCTGTAATAACTTTTTCTGTGGTAGGTTGAATAGCAAAAAATACAGGACAACTCCTGTTGTTCACTAAGTTGGGAATAGTATTTTGTTTATACTCACATTATGTTCAGGTGTTTATTTTTGTATACAAAAATCTAGCTTATCAGTGGTTTTCACCTAAAAAAAATTGTATCTGCTAATTCAGAGATTATCAGTGGTTTTATATGTGTTTCAGAGAGAAAAGGGAAAGGTTAACAAAGTGATTATGGTTTTCTGCTGTAACTCTGTGACATAGGAATTTGAGGACTGTAAAAATTTTATTAATATTTTAAACATAGTGCCATTTTGAGGTATTAAAGTAGAATACTTCTCTTTATGGAAGCATAAAGGTAGTAACTTACCTAGAGAAACTAATTTTAAACTTAACATCAGGAAACTTCTCCTTCAACATTATCATGATATTCCATTTCTAGATGTTGGATCCACTCTCACTGAGCAGTCCTGAAAATTCTGGCTCAGGAAGCTGTCCATCACTTGATAGCCCTCTGGATGGGTAAGGCTCTGAGTGCTTATCTTTGATAGATATTCAAAGAGATATGGGTGGCAGTGAAGGTAAATAAGAATATTATATTCTTAAGCTAAACTTTAGCAGGTCACTTATGTTCTTCGGGTCTTCACCTTTAAAAATTGTTGGACCTCCACATCATTAAATATTCCTTTCACTAAAGTTCTTTGAATACCTAGGTACCCCTTATTTGCCCAAATAATGTTTTTAAAACAACTTAAACTGAGAACTGAAGCTGATTTATGTTTCAGTTTAAGTTTTTTATATGTTATTTTTAAAATATATAGGATTTTTACTTTGCTTCCAAAAACTCTTTGAAGTAGCATATAAAATTAACACTTTAAAATGGCACAATAAAAAGAACAAAAACTAGTTAAAAGGAACAGAGAAGCAGTGTTACCAATCAGCAAGAGTGCATAGAATACCTTAATATTTAGCACTGAATTTAGCTTTGAGTTTCCTGGAAGCTAAGACAGAGAGGAAAACCCAAAAGTTAATCTAGAGAAACAAACTTTTGCAGACACTGAATTCAATACAAAACACAACACAAAAACGTCTGGAAAAATTTAAAAGCAGTCTGGCAGAAATTAGGTTTAAGACCAATACTTCATACCATCTACCAATGTAAGCTCCAACTGGTTTTACAAACTAGATATAAAAGGTCACACCAAGCATAAGAAAGGTTATTCTGTCAGTAGTGTGAAGGATGATTGATGGTGGGAGTGAATAAGGCCATGAGAATTATATTATAGTAGTCTAGGCAGGTGATAGGTGGATTTCTAGGGAAAATAAAGTGACAGAACCAAGGACAGAATCTTGGGGAACACCCACATTAAGATATCAGGAGGAGGATGAGAAAGCAGAGAGGAGTGGAGAAGGGAAGAGAAAACCAGTAGATTGGTGTTTCTGAAGCAAAGCGGGTAAAGAATCTACTAGTAAAGGGTAGTGGTGAATGGTGTCACACCCTTAGTGAGATGAAGAGTGAAAAGAGGCCAGTAGATTAGTAATTAGGAGCTCGAATTAGTTTTAGCAGAGCAGGGGGAGCAAAAGTTATATTTAAGGAGTGAGTATAAGCAGGATATGAGGAAGCAGAACCATCAAATGTAGAAAATGATTTTAGGTTACTTAGCAGTGAAGGAGAGGAGAGGATGGGAATGTTAGCTTGATGCTGTCATCTTTAGGCAGATAACTCCTAAACCTTTATATACAACTTAACCTCTTATTAATACTCCAGTTCCATGTCACCAGCTGCCTGCTAGACATCTGTACTTAGATATCACATAGGTATCTCAAACTAAGTTTTCATTTCTTTCTTTTTTTTTTCTTTTTTGAAGTGGGAAGGCAGGGCAGTTGGGGCCAGGTGACTTGCCCAAGGTTACACAGCTAGTAAGTGTGTCGAGTGTCTGAGATCGGATTTGAACTGAGGTCCTCCTGACTCCAGGGCCAGTGCTCTACTCACTGCGCCACCTAGCTGCCCCCTACAAACTAAGTTTTCTAAAAACTAACCCTTCCCCTCCTCCATATTACCTTAATTTTTTTTTTGATGGCACCACCATCTTCCCAGGCACCCAAGCTTTTAGCCTCGGTGTTGTCCAAGACTCTTCCTTCTCCTCTTTCACCTCTACCTTCTGATCAGTTACTAAGTTTTGTCAGTTTTACCTTTAGAGTATTTCTCAAATCTGTCTCTTTGCCACCACCCTAGGCTTTAATCACCTCTTAGACTATTATGATAATATCCTAATTGGTCCCCCTTGTTCCATTATCTTCCCTTTCCAATTAGTATTCTACACACTTCCAAAACATCTTCCCAACGTGCAAGTCTGCCCATCTCCACTCCTTAAAAAACCTTCAGTAGCTTAAATGTTTGCTTCCAGGATAAAAATACAAACTCCTCAACCTGGCATCTAAACCCCCCATAATCTGACTCCAACCTGCCTTTTTATCCTTACTTCCTATTATGCTTTCATGTGCTTTACATACCAACCAAATCTGCTGTCAGATAGTGCCAGAATTCATCATTCTGTCTTCCACCTCTGCATTTACACAAACTATCCCACTTACTTGAAATGTACTCCCTTTTGATTGTTGCCTTTCTGAATCTTAGTCATCTTTTAAAACTCAGTTCAACTACCAGCTACTCCATTAAGCCTATCCTAATCCTCCTTCCCTTCACCAGTTGTTAGTACTGTTTTTCTCCTCAAATTACCTTGCATTTATTAGTTATCATGTGTCTGAGAGTGTGAGTATATGTTATATTACCTTAGCAGAATATAAGTGCATTGAGAGTAGTAACAGTCATTTTTGTCTTTGTCTCTTCAGTATAATAATTGAAGCCCAAAGAGTGATTGAAATTGTTTAAGTTATCACATACGGAGAAAGAAGAGAAGGGCAACAGACAGAACTTTGTATAATTGTCATTTGCCTTGAATAATAGTAATTTTAAAGACTTGAGAAGAAGGAGGCATCTAAGTCTACAGAGGAAAAATTAGAGAATTAGGAGTAAAGCCAGAATAGCATGATGTCTAGGAAGCCTAGGGAAGACAGGATATCCAGGGAGAGATGGGGTGCTAAGTGTCAGATGTTGCAAAGAGGTCAGACAGGCTGAAACAACTGTTGTATTTTAAGAAATTCAGTACAGTGGACAGATGCTGAGAAACAAAGAATTGAGGTGAGATACAAACATCTTTAAATCATGCTCTGTACCCTAATGATAGTATCTACAATCAAGTGTAGATGATGTGACAGATACAAATATATAATACTTAAGTGGAACTATAATCTCATCCATGTGTACTTCATGGGTACAGATTGAAACCATGCATACTTTCTTAGCCTGTTATTCTTGTCCATACCCTTACATTAGTCCTCTATAGAGGACATTAAACTCATGAGACCTTTCTTTAAATATTTTAACATATTGTTTATACTGGAGTAATAGTTGGGCATCTCTGTTATACCTTTTTTTCATGTTGCCTTTCTTTTTTCTGGGTGTAGACTCTTTTCCTTTCATTTGTGCTTCCTGTTTCCTAGCTCAAAGAATTTTTCAAATTTAAAATCAAAATAAAATATAATCACAAAAAAAAATCCCAAGATAAAAGCTGTTAGCAATTGCCCTGGAACAGCTGAGGAGAAGAAATAGGATTTCCTCAATATCTGAGGATAGAAGATTGTAAGTGTCTAGTTTGCAGATTAAGGACTTCAGGAGGAGAGCCCTTTAGCTGGTGCCAAGGATTTGGCAGCAGACCAGAGACTTGCCCTTTATAAGGGGTCTCCTTATCTTTGAGACAGCTTTAGGCAATAATAGCAGATGCCAAAATATAGTACTCTCAAAGTTATAAATATTTTTATTTGTTTAAGTGTCTCTTACCTGCTAAATCCACTGGTCATTCTTAGTCCTCATACAAATTGACTTCTCCGCAGCTTTTGATGCTATCAACTGTCATCTCTTTCCTACATTTCTATGAAGCTGTTCTATCCTGATTTTCTTTTTACCTGTCTGATTAGTCTTTAAACTCCTTTGATGGCCTATTCCCTTAAATATGAGTGTCCCACAGGACTCTGCCCTGGTCTTCTCAGCACTCTCTTGGTAGTTTCATCAGCTTCCATGAATTCAGCTAACTTTACACAAATGATTCCTAAAATTATATATCCAGGCATAAATTCCCTTGACTTCCAATCCCACATCGCCAGCTACCTGGTAGGCATACATCTCTACCTGGTTGTCCTGCTGACATCTCAGACTCATCTGAACTTAGCCCTCCAAATCCTTCCAGTCATCTATATTAGCCACCTTAGTTTCATTTTTGACTCTTTCCTTTCCCTTGCTCTTTTTCTTTTCCCTAACCCAGTCTCCATAGCCAGTTAGTTGCCACATCTTGTAGATTTTACTCCTTACACCATCTCTTGCATCAGTCAGCCAATAGGTATTTAATACATCCATTCTCTTCTCTTTATATATATATTGCTATTACTCTAGTATGATTCTTAATCACCTGTCTCCTATACTATTTATATTAGCTTTTTAGTTGATCTTCTTTCCAGCTTTTTTACTTTCTAATCTGGCCTCCCACAGCTTCCAGAATAATCTTTCTGGGGTATGTTTGACCATCTTCTTTCCCAAGCTCAAAAACCTTAAAGGGTTAACCTTTGCCTAGAGTACAAAACACAAACCGTTTAGCCTAGCATTTAAGGCTGAATTTGACCCGAACCTACATTGGTAGCCTTATTTTATTCTATTCTCCTGCAGGAACTTTATATTCCAGCCAAATTGGACCACTAGCCATTTTCAGATATACTACTCTCTCTCTTAATTCCATGCATTCACACAGGCCATTCCCCTCCCCTGGATGTGCTTCCTCATCTCTGATTCTCTGAATTCTTTTCTTCCTTCATGGTTCTGCTTAAGTCTCACCAACTAATTCTCTCCCTCCTCAGTTTTCTTCCTACTATACTTACTTGTGGATATAGTGAATCCTCCCAAGAGAATGTCAGCAACTTACCTTGAGGGCAAGGACTATTTATTCTTTTTTTTCTTTTGTAGTCTCAGCACCTAGCATAATGCCTCGTGTGTAGGTATTTCCTAAATGTTTTGAGTTGAATTGTCTTGAATGTGTATTTGGTACCATATTAGAAATCATTTGTTGCCCTGCTTAAAGGGTACTTGATATGTGGAAGTTTTAAAGTTTTGTTAAATACGTTTGACCTCCATAGAATATATCTTTATAAAAATGGCTGATTTTGTTTAGACAGAGGAGAAACCAGTTGCTGCTGAGATCTTTGCTGCAAGTGCTCCCTCTTGGTTTCACAGAAGTAATTCTTATGGTATACATTCCACAGTAGCTCACAAGAATGGAGAAAAATAATCTTTGGGGAAATCTACAACCCCTCGAACCTTCTGAAAATTTGTGAAAGTAATGTGTTGAGATCTGTCGTAGCTGTAGTGTCAGCTCATGATACACACTTAATTTTCAGGTACCCAAGTACATGGAATCTGTGTTTGTCATATATAACTGGTTTGATAAATGGAAAGCGTATTTTACTATGTAATGCTAAATAGCTAGATTAACTGATTTTTTTCACCTTTAGTTGTTTTGATAGACAAAGCCTTTGCCACTAAGCTACCTTGTTATTAGGATACTCCTTTACACCACACCCCAATGTGTTATCTCATACACAGAAAATTTATGAGTGGAAATTCAGGGGCAGTTCCAATAATTTTAATATATTGGATCCAATATTACTCATTCAAATTTGTGTTTGCCATCACTAATTTTTCTGTTAAATTTTTTTGTATATTACATTCTACATTTATAGTGACAGCTATCCCAAAACTCGAATGCCAAGAGCACAGAGTTATCCAGATAATCATCAGGAATTTACAGGTTAGTTTATATGATCCCAGATATTAAAATTTATTTTACTTTATATTTAAGCTGGCTTTTTATGTAAATGGAAAAATATTAAGGAAAATTTTTAATTTTGTGAGATGCTTCTTTTCAGTGGAGAACAGTTTATGAAGTACAATCTGTTTTAAGTCATGCCTACCTGTGAAATTTATTTATCCAAACTTAAGGGGAGAAAGGACTTTTGAAAGATATGCAGAGGAATTAGGATGCTTTGCTACCCTTATATATAGGGGAAGACTTCCTGAAATATGTTTTGGACTAACTTTTTAATATCTAAATTGTGTTATGTATATGTATGTGCACGACTATCTAGAACAGGGCTGTCCAACCTTAGGTTATCTTAGGGCCACATTAAAATAAAAAAATTATTTGAGGGCTGCAACCAGAATAAAAAATACGAAAGTGAGGGAACATGCTCCATCAATACGACAGGCAAAGGCACAGGCAAAGGCACAGGCAAAGGCGCAAAGCAGGAAAGCAAACAAAACAACAAAGCGACAACACAACAGTATAAAGGTAGGTGCGTTCTGACTGTCTGCATCGTTCAGACGGAATGCATCACACAGATCGATTGAAAATTCCATGCGATATGTTCTGGCCATAATACTGCTTAAAAAGCAGCAAAGAAAATTAACATCAGTGAGGTTATTTATTAGTGATGGAATTAAAAAATCTCATACGCATTCCATGCAAATTATTATTTTCTTTTTTCTCTCGTGAAAATTAAAACCCACAGGTGGGCCGCATGCGGCCCGCAGACCATATTTTGGACAGCTCTGATCTAGAAAATGTCTAAACTAAATTGATTCAATGTAGAGAGTTGTTATTTTGTAAGGTAAAAATTACCTACTCTGTTTAGGTGTGGGCTTTTCAGTTGTTGCTTTTTAAAGATTACTGTGCATTATACCAGTGTTTTCCTTTTTCTCTCAGACTATGATAATCCTATCTTTGAGAAATTTGGAAAAGGCGGTACTTATCCAAGAAGATACCATGTATCATATCATCACCCAGACTATAATGATGGCAAGTTTCTTGCATTTTGAATTCAGAATCTATAGTAAAATCCCATTTTTAATGCTGCTAGAAATGCTGTTTTTCTAAAATGAAAGCTAAATTCTTAAGGAAGATCTCAGAAAACTTTTCTCTCATTTTAAAATTGAGATTGTTATCCAGATTCATTGCTAATAGGTGTTCAAATAAGATAGTGTTTTTCTAAATAACTTGCTAGTTTCTTGTTTTTCATAAAAATTTATTTTTACCAATTAACATTGTTCCCTAGGCATTTGGTTTTGTAACTTTCCCCAAAAGTATATGAAATTGGCTGATAGCTTAACATGAAATCTACATGACAATATCTTCATAACAAAAGCCATTCTTAACGCTCTACGGCCTTTGGTTTCTGTTCTGTCCACTTCTCTCATCCATTTCTGCTTCTACCTATTCCCTAGTTTCCTTATTTTTGCTTCATAATGTTCTGTGTTGTAGATATATAACCCTGAATTAATTCTTTGTAGAAAAATACTATAATAAACCTAATAGGATGTAATTATATGGCTGCTAATAATATTACCTGGTTTGGACACAGAAAAAACTTGTATTATTCCCTGGACTACAGATTTTAAACGATTTAAAATCTAGCACTATTAATAAATTATAATGTAATTTTAAAAATTATTTTATAGGTCGCAAGACTTTTCCAAGGGCCAGAAGGACTCAAGGGAACAGTTTCCGTTCTCCAGTCAGTTTCAGTCCTACTGATCGTTCATTAAGTACCAGTAGTGGAAGCAGCATCTTTACTCCAGAGTATGAGGATAGTCGAATGAGAAGGGGAAGTGATACAGAGAATCCCACTCTGACTGTAATGGACATAAGCCCACCCAGCCGTTGTAAGTAGTAGTAATTGGTACACTAAAATTTTTAGTACAAACTTCAAGATTTTAAAGCTCTGAATGTCTTACCAGTAACTGTCATGAAACTACTTCCTTCAAAGCTGTGTGTTCCTAACCTGAGACCAAGGGATAGTCTCACAGGATAGTGGAAGATTGGAGCATCAGCATGGTGCCACTTCCAGTTACTTTGAGAGATTCTACTCTGCTGCTCTTATATTTTAATGAGGAAAGTGTCACTGCCAATTGTGTAAAAAATTGATAAAAAAATTTACTAAGAAGATTTCTTTCATTGATTGTTTATAATTATCTTGCCTTTTATTTCTTCCTAGTCCAACCATATAATTGTAATTCTGTTTTTTTAAGTTGGTTTTTATTGGTATCTTTTGTTTTTATACATCACCATAATTTCTCCCACTGTTCTTCCTCTCCCCTCCCAGAGAACCATCCCATATAATAAATAATATTTTAAAAGAAAAAGAGGGGAGAAATTAGCATAAGTGATCAATACATCAAAAAAAGTCTGAAAATATATACAGTGTACAATACTTATGGACCTCCCACCTTTGCAAAGGGGTTGGGGTAGGGAGAAAGTGTCTTTTCCTATGTTTTCTTTTGAGCCATACTTGTTCTTTATGATTTTGCAACATTCACTTTTGACTTTTTTATGATTGTTCTTTACATTTACATTTTTGCCATTATTGTGTATATTGTTTTCTTAGCTCTTCTCTGCATTAGTTCATGTAGATTTCTCCATGCTTCTCTATATTCATCACATGCCTCATTTCTTACAGTTGAGTAATATTCCATTACATTCATGTATGACAATTTGTTTCACTATTCCCCAATAAATGGACATCTGCTTTGTTTCTAATTCTTTGCTATAAGTATTTTGGTCTATATGAAGAGTTTCCTCTTATCAATAGCCTTCTTGATGTAGTATTGGAATCTCTGGGTCAAAAAGGTAGACAGATGTTTTAGTCCTTTAGTTTGCATAATTCCAGATTGCTTTCCAAAATGGTTGTACTTGTTCAGAGCTCCACCAAGACTGTGTGTCTGCCTTTCTACAACCGCTCCAACAGTGACTATTCCCATCTTTTGTTATCTTTTCCAGTTTGCAGAATGTAAAGTAAAGCCTCCAGGCTGTTTTTGTTTCCGTTTTTACATTTCTCTTATTAGTGATTTGCTGCATTCTTTTACGTGGATGTTAATGGTTTACAGTTATTCTTTTGAAAACTATTCATATCCTTTCACGACTTACCTATTGGGAGTGGCTTTTTGGCTTTTAAATATCTTAGATATCACAACCTTATCAGAAATTTGATATGAAGTTGTTTTTTTTTTTCCCCATTCAGCCACTTCCCTTCTAGGTACATTAATATTGTTTGTCCAGAAGCTCAGTTATTATTCTTTTAATATAATTTAAGCTCAGCTGCTCGCTATAACTCTAGCAGGGTAAATTTCCTTCTTCCAGGTTAAATGCTCTTATCCACTTATCCACCTAGCTCCCTTATTAAGGTTTATTAGTGTATCTGCATGTAGGTTTTCTAAGCTTCAGGTGCCCTTATTATAGGTTTGAATTTCTTTTCCAAGAATCCAAATAGAAATTTGTAGCTGGGTTTTATAGTGAAGGCTTAGCCAATTTAGGTCTCTGTTTCTAGTCTCCTGGGTTGTGAGGGTATTCCTGCTAAATTTATCTTATAATGAAAAAGAGTATGATCTTTGGCTCTATCATGAATGTATTATGGAAGTCACTTAGCCTCCATTTCAAAGTGGTGATGCTATCAATAGTTCAGATCCTACAGTTTATTTTATTTCATTTATGTTTAAAACTTAATACTTCAAAACCCTAAAATGTGAGTTCTTTCATCTTATAAAGCTTATAAAGGAGGTAGGATTTAAGATTCTTTAAAGTGCATTTTAGACTACAATCTTAGGATCATAGATTCAGAACTAGAAGGGACCTCAGAAGCCATCAAGTCTCACTGCGTCATTGAAGGAATTGGAGGTTAGGGAAGAAACTAGGGCTGAGAGAGATTCAGTGACTTTCCCAAGGCCACACAGCAAGTAAGTGTCTGAGGCGCACTTTTAAACTGAGGTCCTCCTTTTTCCAAGTCTAGCACAGGAATGGACTGACAGTAGAAAAGATGAAGTGCTTTGCCTCTTAACTTCCATTTCGGTATTTTGTTATTAATAGAGGTGTGGTACTTAAATAGTATTTAGCACTTTAAAAATTCAGTTGATTTTTGGTTCCCTTTGGATTCTGTGGCCAAAAGGTTAATGAGAACATTTGTTGCAGAACATATTTTCTTTAATGATCCTGTGGCATTTCTTACACTGAATTCTAAGGTTTTCAGTTACTTTTTCTATTATTTTTCCTACTTTGGACTTGCTAACCTAAGAGCAACACTTTGCCAAAGAAGAAATAAAAGAGTACATGTCTTTTATTTTAGAATTCTTCATAAATTCTCTGAAAGGTGGTAACCAGGATAGGGTCTTTAAAGCTTTTCTTGAATAGCTGAACATATTAATTTAACTTTAATGTCCTTACTCATTTGATTTCTAATTGTTTATGTTGTTAACTATACTAAGTAAAAGATCTATTTTTCAGCACCAAGAGCACCAACTAACTGGAGACTGGGCAAATTGCTTGGTCAAGGAGCCTTTGGTAGAGTATATTTATGTTACGATGTTGATACAGGAAGAGAGCTCGCTGTTAAACAAGTTCAGTTTGACCCTGATAGTCCAGAGACTAGCAAGGTAAGAACTGTCATATTTTTAAAAAAAAAATTTATGTTTTTTTTTTCAAATAACCAAGTTCTTCAAGTTTATTTTTAGTTTTCACCATTCAACAAATTTTCTCCCCATCTCTACCCTCCCTCCCACCCCAAAGTAGCATGTATTCTGATTTCCCCTTTCCCCAGTCTGTCCTCTCTTCTATCACCCACCTCCCTCCACCCATCTCCTTTCCCCTTACTTTCTTGTAGGGCAAGATAGATTTCTATACCCCATTGCTTGTATGTCTTATTTCCCAGTTCCATATAAAAAGTTTTTTTTTTTAACATTTGTTTTTGAGCTTTGAGTTCCAAATTCTCTCCCTTCTTCCCTCCCCTTCCACCCTCCTTGAGAAGGCAAGCAATTCAGTATAGGTTATACATGTATCATTATGCAAAACATTTCCATAATAGTCATGTTGTAAAAGACTAACAATTTTCCTCCATCTTATCCTGTCCCCCCTTTATTCAGTTTTCTCCTTTAACCCTGTCCCTTTTCAAAAGTGTTTGCTTTTGACTACCTCCTCCCCTAAAGTGCCCTCCCTTCTATCACCCCCTCTTTTTCACCTTCCCCCCTATTTTCCTGTAAGATATCCAATTGATTGTGTATGTTATTCCCTCCTTAAGCCAGATCTGATGAGAGCAAGATTCACTCATTCCCTTTAAGCCACCCCCTCTTCCCTTTCATTACAACAGCTTTTTCTTGCCACTTTTATGTGAGATAATTTACCCCATTCTATCTCTCCCTCTCTCCTCTCTCACCCCTTAATTTTATTTTTTAGATAAAATCCTTTCATATTCAACTTACCCTGTGCCCTCTATATTTATGTATATTCCCTTCAACTACCCTAATACTGAGAAAGGTCCCATCATTTACAAATATCATCTTTCCATGTAGGAATATAGATAAAACAGTCCAACTTTAGTAAGACCCTTACGATTTCTCTTTCCTGTTTACCTTTTCGTGCTTCTCTTGATTCTTGTGTTTAAAAGTCAGACTTTCTGTTCAGCTCTGGTCTTTTCATCAAGAATGCTTAGAAGTCCATATTTTGCCCTGACATATTATACTCAGTTTCGCTGGATAAGTGATTCTTGGTTTTAATCCTAGCTCCTTTGACTTCCGGAATATCATATTCCACGCCCTTCAGTCCCTTAATGTAGAAGCTACTAGATCTTGTGTTATCCTGATTGTGTTTCTACAATACTCAAATTAAGAACCATCATATAAACTGAAATTACAGCATACATTTTTAGTAAATTAAATGTAATATGTAGTGGCATTTTCTGCTTTCTCTTAACAAATTATTTCAATTCTCCATTGAAAGGTTTTGGTATAAATAAATAGTATTTGATGATCATTCTAAAACTTTTATAATGTGAATTTTTCTTTTCAGTGAAACAAATGAAAAATCCGATAAAGTTTCTGCTTTCAAAGGCACATTGTTTATGGGTGTTTTATAGTGTGTTATTCCCCAGTGGATATTTTAAAGCAAACTCTGCATCATTTTGATCATCTAGATTTATGATGTTATGTCTTTTGGTTATAATTTTTATAAACTTTACTATAAATTCTGTTTCAGGAAGTAAATGCACTTGAGTGCGAAATTCAGTTGTTGAAAAACCTGCTGCATGAGCGAATTGTTCAGTATTATGGCTGCTTACGGGATCCCCAGGAAAGAACGCTTTCCATATTTATGGAATATATGCCAGGGGTAAGTTAGTAAACCTTTTAAGAAAGTATTTGTTATTCCAGGTATGTCCTCAAAGAAAGAGCATACAAAAGTTTTAGACCCAAAGTAATCTTTTTGTTACTAAATGAGTAGTCTAGTAACAAAAAAAGGCTAGGAGAATATGCAAGCTTAAAGGAAAAATTAAATAAGTTACAGGAGGAAATAGTAAAGCTATGCTCATGGGGTACTTCAACTTTCCCCTCACAGAACTAGATAAATCTTAAGAAAAAGTAAAGAAGAAAGAAGTTAAAGAGACAGATAGAGTTTTAGGAAAGTTAGATAAGCTAGACCTCTGGAGAAAATTGAATGGGAGTAGATAGGAATATACTTTTTTCTCAGTCGTACATGGCACCTACACAAAAATTCGCCATGTATTAGGGCATAAAAAAACCTCACAACCAAATGCAGAAAAGCAGAAATATTAAATGCATCCTTTTCAGATCATAATGCAATAAAAATTAAATTTGATAAAAGGAATATTAAAACCTAATTTAAAATTAATTTAAAAGTACTTAGTCTGCACATATAGGTTTGGAAAAAGTAAAGAAAAAAGATCTTGGATCTCTCTCATAAGTAAAATAAAGGTCTCTATCACTGATTTGCCAATGGGACTGTGGTTCTAGAGAACTGCCTTCATTTTCTCTACCATACATTGGTTGACAGACTTCCCTTACTTACTTACTAGTATCATATGTGCTGCATTACTCAGACTTACCTACCTATGAGTAAAGAAAACTATAAAGTTTAAAAAAAAAAACATAAATCCCACAGACCCTAAACTATATAAAGCTGCATTGTGCCTACAAGCTCTGAATTCAGGTCCCAGTGATTTCATGGAGAAATTAATTAAAGCCCTGCCTATTTTTTATATAAGAAAAGTGCCTTAGTACATATTGCTGCCACAGTGAGCATCTCAATAAAGAGCACTACATGCTACAGATCGTCAAAAAATTTTAATTGGAAACTAATCTAATTCTAAAAGAATGAATGGGTAAAAGAACAAATCATGGAGGCAGCAAATAATTTCATTAAAGAGAAGGATGACAGTGAGACAACAACATAACCAAACTTTTGGGGATGCGGCCAAAGCAGTATTTAGGGGCAAATGTGTATCTCTAAATACTTGCATCAATAAAATAGAGAAAAATCAGATCAATTAATTGAGCATGGAACTAAAAAAAAAAACTAGAAAAATAAATTCTAAATCCCCAATTAAACATGCAAATTGGAAATCCTGAAAATCAAAGGAGAGGTGAATAAAATTGAAAGAAAAGCACTGAACTAGTACATAAAACTAAGCTGGTTTTATGAAAAAAATAATAAAATAGATAAACCATTGGTTAAGAAAAAGGAAAACCAAATTACCAATATCAAAAGAAAAAGATGAATTCACCACCAGTCAAGATGAAATTAAACCTATTAGCAGCTATTTTGCCCATTTATATGCTGATAATTCTGACAGTCTGAGTGATGGGTGAATACAAAAATATAAATTGTTGAGATTAACAGAAAGAGAAATAGAGTATTTAAATAACTACATTAGAAAAAGAAATCGAACTAGCCAGCAGTGAGTTCTATATGAAAAAATCCCCAGGACCAGATGAATTAAAAAATGAGTTCTACTAAACATTTAAGGAACTAATTTATGATGTCAGTTTTAACTAAAGATTTGTCTTTTACTAACTATGATTTATTCCCACCTAAAATGTTAGCCAAGTAAGAAAATACTAATAATTGTGTCATTAGGGGAAAAAAAAAACAGAAATGTTTATTCATGATGATTCATGATGGACAGCATGGTTTTAGCTATTGCTGTTTGCCTAAAGTTTAATTATCATCATCATTCTGATTGCAGTAGTCCACTGGGAGGACTGAAAATAAATATATAGAAACACTGATGATTTATATGGGTTTATTTTATATCCTAGTACTTTGTTAAGTACTATACTTCTTAATGATGTGTCTTGTTCTTTTTCTCTTTTTTTTTTTCTCTCTCTCTCAACATAGGGTTCAATTAAGGACCAGTTAAAAGCATATGGAGCTCTTACTGAGAATGTGACCAGGAAATACACCCGGCAGATTCTGGAGGGAGTTCACTACTTGCACAGTAATATGATTGTACATAGAGATATTAAAGGTTAGTATTAAAGAATTTTCATTTTAAAATATATTCATACCCTGTATTTAAATATATTTGTAAAAAGTTTGGGTTTTTTTAAAGTTTAAAAACAGCTTTACTAGTAAATTTCAGAAGCAGAATTAAAATCCTCGAAATAAAAAAGTCAGTGATAATCAAAAAAGCTATTAATCCAAAATATTGACCTGCCCATAAAAAGGTAATATTAATGTTTCTATTCTTCAGAAAATTACAGTAGCTTTCTAATTTCCATGCCCTTTCATGGTTTTTGGTGTGCTTTCCTCGAAACAGTACGGGTAAATAAATAAAACAAGTGTACTTAAATTTCAGACAAGACAGTAGAGACTTAAATCGACAAAATAATTCTCCCAAAGTCACAAGTATGAAGTGTCAGAGACATAATTGTAACTTGTTAGGTCTTTTGACTCTAAGCCCCAGTGCCTTTTAATATGATTGGAACATAATTAGAAAACCAACAGTTAAATAAATCAAAAACCATTTATTAAGCACTTACTGTGTGTCAGACATTTTCCAGTAGAGGGAAGGTATTAGAATGAAGAGACACTGGAAAAGGTTTCCTGTAGAAGTTGAAATTTTAGCCGATATTTGAAGCAAGCCGAGGAAGCCAGGAAGCAGAGATAAGGAAGTAGAGTATTCCATGCATGAGGAAGAGCCAATGAAAATGCCTGGAGTCAGAAGATGAAATATCTTATTTGAGGAAAAGTAAGGAAGTCAGTGTCACTGGAAGAAAGAGTACTTGGTGAGGGGAGGAGGGAGTATAAAATGTAGGAAGATTCAAAAGGTAGGAGTAGGGATGTAAGGACTTTAAACACCAAACAGGATTTTATATTTGACACTAGAGGCAATAGGTAGCCATTGGAGTTTATTGAGTAGGGCAATGGTATGGCCATACCTGAATTTAAGGAAAATCACTTCAGCAGCTGAGTGGAGGATGGACTATAGTAGGGAAAGACTTGTAGTGAGCAGACCAACCAGCAAGCTATCTCAGTGATCCATGTGTGAGGAGATAAGGCTGCACCAGGATGGTGGCAGTGTTAGAGGAGAGATGTTAAAAGGTAAAATTGAAGGGCCTTGGAAACAAATTGAATATTTAAGAATGAGAACTTGAGGATGACACATACATTGTGAGCCTGAGGGACTGAGAGAATAGTTATGCCCTAGACAGTCATAGGGGACGTTTGAAAGAGGATTAGGTTTGGGTGGGGGAAGATTTTGAGTTCAGTTTTGAACATGTTTAAGATGTTTACAAGACATCCAGTTCAGAATGTCTAATAGGCAGTTGGAGATTCAAGACTGGAGGTCAGCAGAGAGGCTAAGGCTGGATAACTAGATTTGTGAGTCCTCAACAAAGAGATAATTGAATCCATGCAATCTGATGAAAACACCAATTGAAATAATAGTATAAAGAGAAAGGAGCAGGATTTCATCAAGCCCCAAGTGCTAGTAACCTCCTCTCTTTGTTTTCAGCTTTTTGGATGTTGTGTTCCTCTTGGATGGTGGATTTTTCTTGAGAGCAGGGTATTCCTAGTACTTAACAGTACCTGGCACATAATAGGCCCTTAATAAATTTTTATTGACTCTGACTGTGACACCAGTGTCCCAAAAATCTAGTAAGAAGAAAGAATCAAAGAGAAGAGAGTGATTGAGAGTGTCAGAGGCTGCAGAGAAGTCAAGAAGATTGAGGATTTTCTTCTGTCTCATTGTTCTTCCCATTGGTTCTGATTCTTCTTTACAATATGACTCATGTGAAAATATGTTTATTGTGACTGTATATGTAGAGTATATATCACATTGCACGCCATCTTGGGAAGGGGAGACGATAGGGATGGGGAGAAAATTTAGAACTTAAAATCTTATGGAAGTGAATGTTGAAAACTAAAAATAAATTATTTTTAAAAAATTTTAAAAGAAGGTTGAATATTGAGAAAAGTCCATTGAATTTGGCAATTAAGAGATCATTGGCACTTTAGAGAAAGCCATTTCCACTCAATGATGAGGTCTGAAGCTAGATTGTAGAGAGTTAAGAAGAGATTGAGAGGATATTAAACTATACTACAAGACTATAATTGTCATAACAGTTTGGCACTGGGTAAGAAATAAATTGATCAGGGGAATAGGTTAAGTACAAAAATACAGATGTAAATGAATATAGTAATCTAGTGCTTATAAACCTGTAGATCCCGGATATTGGGGCAGAAATTCACTGTTCAATAAAAATTGTTAGGAAAACTGGAAAGCAATGTGGCAGAACCTAGAGTACAACATTTCACACCATATACCAAGATAAGCTCCAAATGGGCACATGATTTAGATGTAAAAAGTAACATCATAAGCAGATTAGAAAAGCATAAAATTAAAACTGTCCATTTTATCTCCATTGAACCTCTTGATTTCTTGTTTGATCATGAACTTCGTATTCATACATCTGACATGTAATTTCTTCTATGTTTTTCTAATCTGCTTATGATGTTACCTTTTACATCTAAATCATATGCCCATTTGGAGCTTATCTTGGTATATGGTGTGAAATGCTGTACTAGGTTCTGCCACATTGCTTTCCAGTTTTCCTAACAGTTTTTATTGAACAGTGAGCTAAGGCATGATAGGGTATAGTTCAGCAGTATAATAAGAGGGCAAGAGACTCGAGTTAAGAAGATACTGTAGAATTGAACTTGTTCACCAAAAGGTCAGGATGGAGAAAGGAAAGACTGGCTAGTACAGGAGTGATAGATAGCCTAAAAGAAAACTGACAGATTGAGTGATTAAGGGATTAAAGACATTTCTCCACTCATAGCCAGCCCCCCAGTCAGTCTCTTTGTGGCTCACATTCTTCACCTTGGAGCTAGAGTGTATTAGGAGGGCAGAGTTTATAATCTCAAAGAGGATCATAAACATGTCTGAAAGGTTCGGAACCGCCGGATATAAGAAACTCTCAAAGTAGAAGGCAGAAGAATCAAAACATATATTTAGGCTCCACAGTAACCAACCCATGAACCAGCAACCCCATTTTGATATATTGATCAAAAGCTTCCAGGCCCAATAAGTACGCCTTGAAAGAGTAACCAGGAGGCTACAGAGAAGCATGATTGCGTAAAGCAAAATCATGCTTCCCCCTCTATGGTAAAAAGATTACCCACTGGCCTGAAGTCTTTGTTCAGCTTCCTCCCGTAGGTCAGCTCTGCTACTGGCAGCTCCTGCTTCGGCTGTGGCTATAGCTATAGCAGCCTCTGGCTCCAACAGGAGCTGCTTTTAACCATCCGGCTTTTGCGGGGGTGTAAGGTACGCCGGGGAAAGCACAGGTTCTTTCAATCTGCTTAAGCAAGGTGAAGGGGTTGACCGGGAAAGCACAGGTTCTTTCCATCAGCTTAAGCAAGGGAAGCAAGGTGAAGGGGCCGACAAGCTTACTCCAGTCCAACATACAAACGGTATTCAGTTCAGGGGAAAAAGCCAAACTAGTCAAGGGCACTTGTTGACTAAGTGCTAAGGAGCCCATTTTTGGTTGCCAACACATAGAGCATTTTTAGTAAAGCAACCAGTTTTTGTTTTTATCTTAATAGTCCTCTAAAATGGTTAGAGACAGTAAACCTATTCAAAAAATCAGTTGTTATTCAGTCAGACTATTGGACATATTTCTAAACTAATTTTTCTAAGCTTTTTGCATGTCTTTGAGCTCGTGTCTCCAATGTGTGGAAAGCCACCGCTTTCCAGGTAAAATGCAAAGATATAATCTCTTCTCCATCTAAATCTATCTCATTCAGAGACTATGTATCACCATCTTTTATAAGAAACATTGATGGAACATATGTGTGCAGGGAGCTATGCTAAACCCTGGAAACATAAAGAAGTATCAGATATTTTCGCCGATCTTCAAGGGCTTAAACCCTCAATTGGAAGCTGGGACATAGGCACACATCAAGATAAAAAACAATACCAGGTAGCTTAGGCTAAGTGATAAATAAGTGGCGCAGATGGTAATTGCTATCAGTTAAAGGAAGAAAGAGCAGGGTGAGTTAAGCTGGTGTCCAGTGAAGGTCAGACTCCCAGAAGAGGTAGGACTATAGGACTTGAAGTGGACTTTGAGTAGAACTTAGTGAAAAGAAGGGGACAAAGCCTTCCAAGCATTGAAAACAGTGTGAACAAATTCCAATGAAATTATTCTGGCTGGTGTAAAAGGGGTTGTGTAAGAAGCATTGGGCAAGATTAGAGGGGTGGGTAGGTGGGCAAATTGTTAAGTGCCTCAGTTCATATTTGTTCATGGTAACTAGCATTTACATAGTGTTTTAAGGTTTACAAAGTTCCTTCTTATTAAAGATTTTGTGAGGTACGTAGTATAAGGATTATTCTTGGTTCAAGAAACCCTCATCCTTTCTTGCTTAGGCTGTTAGTTTTGGGGGTTTTTTTTGGAGAGGTTTGTGTTTGTTTTTTTGTCTGGACCTGTGTTCTCAACTAGAATAGGTTACTCTTGGCCAGTAAATGCTCTCTACCAATGCAGACTGGTAACTCTTCTGTAACTAGTTTCCTGTGGCACTGGGAAATTAAGTGACTTGCCTTGGGTCAGAAGTGGGACATGAACCTAGTTCTTCCTTAATCCAAGGTCACTGTACAGTACAGCCTCTCGGCCTTCTACTACCAAATTGATTTTCCTAAAGCACAGATGTAACCATGTAACTCCCCTTTGTGCAGAAACTTTAGTGGTTCCCTCTTTTTACCTAAAGGATAAAATAGAAACTACTTAGGCATTTAGAGCCCTTCATAATCTGACTCTGGGCCTGTCTTTCCAGACTTTTTGCATTACTCTCCCTTATCAAATGTATGTTCCAGCCAAACTAACTTCTTGTTGTCTCCCCTACATTACATATCACCTTTTGCTGTCTGTTCTCTATATCAGAAATGTACTTTCTCCTCACCTACGGCTTTGAGGCTACATGTGGCCTTCTGGGTCCTTGGGTATGGCCTTTTGACTGAGTCCAAGTTTTACTGAACAAATCCCTTTATTAAGGGGATTTGTTCTTCAAAGTTTGGATTCAGTCAAAGGACTGCACTTGAGGACCTAGAGTGCCATGTGTTGCCTCAAGGCCACAGGTTCCCTACCCCTGACCAAGTCACTTCTCCTCACTAGACTTCCCTTCCTTCTTTTATTAAATGTGTTCTGTTGTGTCTGTTTTGTTCCATTGTGTTGTAAAATATTAAAATTACAACTTGGGACTTCCATGATTTGGGAAAAGATTTCAGATCATGATTTTCTTGCCCTCCTATCAGATAATTATTTTGCCAATTCAACAATGTAGAATTTCTGTTATTTCTCCTTCTCTGACTTTACCTCTCTATGTATATAGACCTGCTACCTTGGAAAACTAATCTTCCTGAGAGCAGAGTACATGCATGCCAGGGGAAAAAAAAAACTTTATTGGAAGTTTGTTAGGCTATGGAGAATCTAAGGCTAATTTAAAAGGCCAGAATATAAAGGTCAGAATCCCTACAAAAATTAAACTGCTGCTTCTTGTAAAAAGAGCACTTTTTTCCTCTTACTAGTTTATGTGACCTTGGGCATACTTTACTCTGGGCCTAATCTGTAAAATGAATTAATTGGATTAGATAACACCTAAGATTAGATAATCCCTTTCAGCACTGATATTCTTATGATTCTATGAGTTTATTGGTGGTATTTTTTTAAACAAGAGAATTGAAATATGATTTTGTCCCATTAAAAGAATTTGCAAAGACTGTAATAAGATAAAAAATAACAGTAAAAAGCACTTGAATTTTTATTGTAATATAACATATTATAATGAACAGTCTTGGGCCAGGCTTGGTAATACATGCCTGTAATACCTGATGCAGTAGGCTAAATTTATCAAAGAGATTTGATTCTGTTTCTGTTCAGGAGGGAGGAAGAATTGGGTTTGTGAACCACCAGGAGTCAGGGACCACCAGGCATCCTAAGGAGGGACATACTAGCTTAGGTCAGAAACAGAGCAGGACAAAGTTTCGATGCTGCTCAGTAGTTGATCATCCATGAGTGGTGTACTTCCATCCTGGGCAAGGCAGAGAGACCCAGTCTCAATAATACGTCATCGTCAGCATAAAGTGTTGGACCCAGAAGAATAATAACAAAACACAACTTCCTCTTCTCCAAAGACAGGTAGAGAAGCACCAGTGTGGAATTAAGTATATGCCAAAAGATACAGTTTCTTTATCAGTTGACTTTGATTAAATGTTATTGTGGAGATTGTGGGGCATTAAAAGGAAATAAGAAATAGAAATAGATAACATTTATAGTTAACAGAGAAGGGTTCCATAATTAAGGGGAAATAATTAAAGTGAAAAATAAGAGGCAACAATAAAACTTTAGAAAATAAAATGACTCATTGATATTGTTCCTTGTAAGTTTACTAGAGACCTGCCTATAAAAATTAATCAATTGAAAGGATTTTTTTTTTATTTTACAGGAGCAAATATTCTTCGAGATTCAGCAGGAAATGTGAAGCTGGGGGATTTTGGTGCGAGTAAGCGACTTCAGACAATCTGTCTTTCTGGTACAGGAATGAAGTCTGTCACAGGCACACCATACTGGATGAGTCCTGAAGTCATCAGTGGTGAAGGTTATGGCCGAAAAGCAGATATCTGGTAGGTTTTTATGAAATACATTTTAATGAGTTGTTAGGTCTTTTTCCACCTTTCTGCCAACAAACCAAACAAACAAATCTGGTTTAAATTCTTTTGTCCTAGGGCAGCTAGGTGGCGAAGTGGGTAGAACACCAGCCCTAGAGTCAGCAGGACCTGAGTTCAAATGTGACCTTAGACACTTACTAGCTATGTGACCCTGGGCAAGTCACTTAATCCCAATTACCATCTCCCACCCTTACCCCTCCCCCCCAAATTTCTTAGTAGGATACTCTTGGATACTGTAACTCCTAGAAAGTTATTTTTTAACTATTCTTCATGGTTCTATAAATCTGCCAAATGAACCTATGTCTAAAAAGTATATTAAAGAATTGGAGTTTTCTGCTTTAGAAGTATGAATAATCTACTCATGCATATTCTTTCCCTCCACCTTCCCCTCTTTTCACATATTAGGGAGGTATTTTTATTCAAGGTGTCTTGGCATAAGATTCCTAGAACATAAAGGGAGAAAAATGACTAAATTTGACCATACTTGAAAAATCTCTTGCCTATAATCTGTGTATAGAAACTGCCCTTGACTTTGGGAAATGAAGCTGTGTTTAAAGATATTAAAGAAAAGTTGCAGTCTGGTGGAAATTGGCTTTATTTTTAATAAATTTTTCAGTTAAGCATTTATTTTTCCCCCTTCTACCTCCTCTGTCCTCATAGAAGAAAGAAAAAAAGAAAAGCAAAACCCTGTAACAAATGTGCATAATCAAACAAAACAAATTCCCATATTGGTCATGGCCAAATGCTTCCTGCTTTTAGTGATAGGATTTATCCGTTGACTTAATGAGTGTGACATTTCTAACACTCCTAAATCTCTTAAAATCCCATTTCTAATTGTCCTTCCATTCTTGATCATAGATCTAGAGCAGGAAGGGACCTGAGAGAGCATCTAGTCCGGCCCCCTCATTTAGATGAAGAAAATAAGGCCCAGGTCTGTTAAGCAATTTGCATTGATTGCATGGAAGACTATTTGTGGTCACTACTAGATAATATAGCATCATAACATGATGCATTAAGTGAAAAGACATGATGTTTAAAATTATTTTAAGAAATAAACTGGTTTGAAGCTTAGCTTTTAAGGAATCTTTACCTTTTTTCTGATAAAAAATTCCATGACCAACAACAACTGCTATGATACAACATAAAATTATCTTCCTCTGCTTCACATCTAGAACACATTTTGTAAAGGGCTTAGAGTCAGAGGGAAGGGCATTTTGTTCTTCGTCAGCTATCATTAAGCACCTTCTATGCACCAGGCACTGTGCTAAGTACTGGGGATACAGAGAAAGGCAAAGAACAGGCCCTATTCTCAAGAAGCTTACAGTCTAATGGGAGAGACAAACAGACAACTATGGTTCAAACAAGATTATATATAGATATATGATAAATTGGGAATAATGTCAAAGGGAAGTCATTAAAATTAAAGAGACTAGAAGAGGCTTCTTGTAGAATGTGCAATTTCTGCTGACATGTGGAAGAAACCAGGAGGCAGAGAAGAAGAGGGATAGTGTTCCAGGCATAGGAGGCAGCCAGTCAGAGTGCTCAGAGTTGGAAAATGAATCTTCTTGTGTGAGGGACAAGGCCATTGTCACTGGGTTGCACAGTATCTAATGGGAAGTAAAAGTGTAAGACTGGAAAGATAGGGAAGAACCGTATTTTAAACAGACTTTGAAATTCATACAGGGGATTTTATATTTGATCCTGAAGGGAATAGGGAATCACTGGGGCTTATTGAATTAGGAGTGAGGGTGAAATATGGTCAGGCCTGTGTTTTTAGGAAGATAATTTGACAGCTGAGTGAAGATAGACTAGAATGGGGAGAGATTTGAGGCAGGGAGACTATTTAAACATGACTATTTCAGTAGTAAGGCATGAGGTGATGAGAGCCTGTACCAGGATGATAGCAGTAATAGAGGAAAGAAGTGAGTATATACAAGGGATATTGTTAAGGTGGAAATGACAGGACTTAACCACTAATTGGGGGTGAGGGGAGAGGTAATAGAGTAAAGAGTTGAGTGTGACCCCTAGATTGTGAGCCTGCTTAATTGAAAGGATGGTGGTACCTAAACAATAATAGGGAAATTAAGAAGAAGACAGAGTTTGGGGGAGAAGCTAATGAGTTCACTTTTGGACATACTGAGTTTAAGATATCTATATAGGACATCCATTTCAAGATGTCTAAGAGATAGTTGGAGATACGAAAGTGGAGGTCAGGAGAGAGGTTGAAGCTGGACAAGTAGATATGAGAGTCAGTTGCATAGAGATGGTAGCTGAGACTATGGGTAACTGCAAACCATGATGAGAGCACCAAATGCAATAGTATAGAGGGAGAAGACGAGTCTAGGACAGAGCTTTGGGGGACTTGCATGGTTAGTGGATGTGGCGTAGATGAAGATCCAGCAAAGGAGATAGAGAAGATAAGATCTGATAGGTAGGAGCAGAATTAGGAGAGAGCAGTCACAAAAAACTAGAGAGAAAAAAATATCAAGAAGAGGGTGATTGACAAGATCAAAGACTGGTCAACAAGGGTGAAGATGTTAGATTTGGCAATTAAGAGCTCAGTAGTAACTTTGGAGAGTCTGTGAGTAGACAGAACAATAGTTAGTACAGATTAGGTAGTCTGGTATTTTAAAAATAAGATTTCTAAATGAGAACATAATTTTCTCCACCTATTGAAATCTTGTCCATCCTTTAGGGCCCTTTTTACATCTTAAGTCTTCCATGTAGCCTTCCCAGATCCTCCCTCTGCCAAAGGTGGTCCCTTCTTCTCATAGCACTTTGTATCTTTTATGCATATTCATACCCTTTTATTATGCCAATTTACTTATGTATAAGCTCCTTAAGGGAAGAGATCATGTCTTACTTAGCTTTATATCTTTCTTAGCACCTAGCATAGTGGGCATTCAATATATGTTTATTGAATTAAATATCAATAGCATCTAGAGCAAGTAGTACAGTTAATTATTATGTAAAGGCATGTTGTAATTCTCATGTACATTCCTACAATATTGCTTTAGGGAAAATGTTCTAAATGCAAATCAAGTTCTAATTGGTTTTAACATGCAGATTTATTATTGTTGTTTTTAACTTTAAACTTGTTGTAGTTCTGTTGGGCTATGTAATCCATCTAAATTATCAATTTTTGCTCTTTTTTTAGGAGTGTGGGCTGTACTGTGGTAGAAATGCTAACTGAGAAACCACCTTGGGCTGAGTTTGAAGCAATGGCTGCCATATTTAAAATTGCTACTCAGCCAACCAATCCAAAGCTGCCACCTCATGCTTCAGACCATAGTCGAGATTTCCTCAAGCGGATTTTTGTAGAGGCCAAATTGAGACCATCAGCTGATGAACTCTTACGGCACATGTTTGCACATTACCACTAGCACTCAGTGCTAGTCAGTGCCTCTACCCAGCTCAGATCTACTGCATTTACCTTCTCTCTAACTGCACTTTTTTCTTTTTATAAAGAGAGAAAGAAAAAAGAGGAAAGAAAAAAGAGGGAAAGTATTTTTCTTGATTCTTGGTTTCATTAATTTGTCTAAAAATAATACTTTTTTATATTTAGAATACTTTTCCCCTATCAGGACTTGAAACTTTTTTTTTTATAATGTACTGATGTGATTCTCAGAGATAAAAGCACTTTAGTACATATTCATCATTATTTAAAAAAAAAAAACAACAGAAAGTGACTGTAAAATTCTTAAAGATTAGATAGCCTTTTCTCATTCTCCTGACACATTTTTGATGAGGGGGAGATGGAAAATGATAAATAAAATTACTTCTAATTTTCATTATTTAGTAATAGTAGTTAAAATAGATCCGCACGCCTGGGGTTGGATCCCAGAATAGATTAGATTACTGATAGACTTAAATAATATAAACTTCATCATGAGTGTGTATGCCCTGCCATATCCTAGCTTCTGCCTGCCACTCCTTTTGCTGAAGAGACATCTTGAAGTAAAATATAAATTTCAAAGAGGTGTGTTTACTTATACTTAACTCTCAGAGAGCCAGAATTACAGGTAAATACACTATAATAGATCCATATTTTTGGAGAAGACAAAGCTTAAGGTATAGCCCTCTAGTGAAAAATGAAATCAAACTACTATATTTTTGAACATATGGAAAGTGTGCAAAAAATTCTGTTAAAAGCAAAATGTAAGAGGAAAATGTTTTTCTTAAATGATGTAAACAGACCAAATTGTAGGGGACATCCAATAAGTAGACAAAAAGAATAGTAAAAGAAAAAAACTTCAGTATTTTCTTTTGTTCTCTGAGGGGAAAAGGTCCCCAGTTAATTGAAAATAGAGATGAACTAAGAACAATCAAAAAGATGCATTCCTTCTTCCTTTCTTTAGCTCTCACTCCCTTGTGTATAGCATTAAATACCAGTCTAGGGGGACCTATGCTTTGAAGGTGTTGGTTGTCTTGGCAGAAAATGAAAATCATGCCTTTGTGGTCGTGTAAAGAGCTATAAGACACTTGAGGGGGAAAAAGCATATACTCTCAAGAGGTATTCAATTATGTATCTGAAAACAACCATTGTAAAAGATCATCTGCAAAAAGATAATGCCTGAACTTCAAGAAATATTCTTAAATTCAGTGCAGAGATTGTCTGATAGCAATTACCACTGCTTCAGAGCAAGGGATAAACGTCCCAGAAAATAGAAATCCCTTTTTCCCAGCTGCACACTGCATCAGAATCACTAATAATTCAGCTACAGAACTGAAGTGGAATTGGTAGAAACTTGTATACTGTCTTCCAACCTCAGATGTGAAGAAAATAAAATGTAATGTTTTCCATTTATCACAAAGGACCAAGAAATTCCAGGTCGTATATGTCTTTGTAACGATGGAAGATGTGAAGTTTCTCCCTAAGAACATGAAATGGAATATGAACCTTTTTTAGACCCCATGGTATACTACATTGCAAATGAAAAATAAGGAAGATTTCAGTAACTTGGCTGTTCGTGTTTCTTTACTGTCTATGAAAAGGAAAAAGTATTTCCCACCTCAAGGTTTTGAATTTGATTATTCACATGGGGTCCATGTAGTAGTAGTAGTAGTATTCCTGCTAATGAGGTATGTGTTTTTAAGGATTCTTTGAAAGTAATTTGTTTCTGAAACCAGTTTAACAGATACAGGTACAATGAATGCAAGACTCCCGTGTAGCATACTCAGCAGGATTGTTTGCATTTGTTACTCTCAGAAAAAAAAAAAAGCACAGGTAAATTGCCAAAGTTTCTTTTGCGTTCAGAGAATAGGCAGAAGCAGCCAGCAGGAGCTAAAGAAAATGCAAAATATTCAATGTCGACAATTATTCTGAGAATTCATAGTTCGAGGGGAGGGGAGGGAGTAGAGAATGTTGGCTTAGTACACTGTGTGCCAGAAACATAAACTCCAAGTGTGTGGATCTATTATAATCTATTTATCTTTGGTGAGTAGTTCAATATTTTCTACTCAAGCGCTATCATAGCATATGGACCAGTGAACTTTTCTTTTGTCTCCTTTTATTGTGATTTCCCTTTGTTTCATTTTTGGTCTGTCAGGGTAACCAGCAGTGCAAAGTATGGGACAAATGACTTTTACTAGAAATCCTGGGAGACTGTGTAACAATAACAACTAAAAAGCAAAATGGTGTTCCCTGTGTTCTCTGTCTCCTTGTACTGGGCTAAAAGCTATAAAAATTAAGCATCTGGAAGAAGACAAAAGCCCTCCTTTCCTACTGCTGCAAAGGACCTTTGCTTTATAAGCAAAATTTTTTTTATTAGAGCTGAATATACGTGGGGGAGGGAAGGGAATATGCTTTATGTAAAGATTGTTTTAAAAATAGACGTAGTTTACATAGGTATCCTGTAAAACACGTATCTGAATTTATTGATTTTAAATAGGTTTGAAGGTACCAAAAACCAAGCTGCAAATGAGCAAAAATGGAGCCATTGGTTTAAAAAAAAATGCCCAGTGATAGCTGGAACATTAAAAGAGAGAGAGAGAGAGAACCAAAAAAGAATTTCAAAGGAAGAGCCTATAACAGGTGTAACTACAGCACTCCAAAATTTAATATTATTTCTTGTTAGATTATGATGTGGGGCGGCAAATTAAATTGCACTCTCTGAAGCTTGGATTTTTTTTTTCAGAAACTAGTCTTTGATTTTATCCTATTTTTAAATGCACAACTTTTTTCTATACTATAATATTTCTTTGCTGCAGCTGGAAAACAAAAATTACTTAGACTGCTGCTTTTGTGCCTTTAAAAAATGCATTCTGTCTTGGCAATGGCAGACATGTTTGGTGCTGGAGAAGGTTCACTTGCAGTCTTTCATATGCTTTCCAGGATATCTAGCTCTTCCTATTTATATCACATATATGTTTGTGTGTGTATATATATATATATATATATGTGTGTGTGTGTGTGTGTATATGTATGTGTGTGTATGTGTGTATGCATGTGTATACACATATACATAAGATATAAATAAAATTAGGCTGTGAGAATATTGATGTTATGGCTTTGCCCTGGGCTACTGCAGGTATAATGTGCTGAATAAGAATGTCGCAAAATAAGGGGAAATTATGTGGGTTATATTAGTTACTATTAATTACTATATAATACCCTGATATTTTTAACATATTTAAAAGGCAGCATATTTAGGTCTCATAATTTCATTATGGCCTCTTACAAAATTTCGGTAAAGTTTTAACTTACTGAATTTTTGTTTTAAAGAGAGACTACTACATAAGGCATTTTTTAAAACCTTTTCATTTATAACTTAAATTATAAAATACTAATGCAAATGGAGAATTGGAAAAACAACAAAAACAGACATTTCACAATAAATTGAATTGGGCAACTGAAATATTCTCATTAACATCTTCACGACAAATCCTATATAAAAGGAAGATAATTTTCATTTTTTTTTCTCTGTACTGGCTCTCTACCACCAAATTTTCAAGTAGTCAATGGAATTTCCTTAAACAGTCTAAGCAGTGTATAGCCAGATCCTCTCTCAGAAATTTGAAAATACTCTCCAAATCTCATTCGTTGTGTCTTATCTACAGTCTTCATTAGTTGAGTTATTTTTCAGTCATGTCCAATTCTTGGTGACCCCATTTGGGGTTTTCTTGGCAAAGATACTGATTGGAGCGGTTTGCCATTTCCTTCTCCAGTTCATTTTACAGATGAGGAAAGTTAGGCAAACAGGGTTAAGTGACTTGCCCAAGGTCACCCAGCTATTAAGTGTCTGAGGCCACATTTGAACTCAGGAAGATGAGTCTTCCAGACTCCAGGCCTGGCACTCTATCCACTGTGCCACCTAGTCTGAGTTAATCAGTTCTTAAACTTTGCAACTTTCACACTACTAAATCTTGTTGATGTGATCAAAATGCATTTCATAGGATCATAGTTACAGGGTTGGAAGGAATTTGTATAATAAATGCCAATGCAAATAAAATAGCTAAATCATAATTATAGGTAAATAAAATCAAGATTCATTAGACAAATGGTAGACATTGTTCCTTAGAGTTCTGCTTTATTAAATTAATTGTCATTAAGGACGTTTAACTGTCAGTTTTGTGTGGGAAGGATCAGTTTTATTCTTTTTGCCATATCTTTCTAAAAGCACAGAATTAACCTGTGCTGTGATCAGTTTGTTACTATCAGAAGGATTGTTTTTTTCCCCAAAACACATTTTAAATTGTGGGCAGTTATCCAACCTTAAAAATTAGTCTGGGTACAGTCGTTGGAAACTGAGAGTATTAATGTCAGGAACTAGAGCGATAGAATTCTAGAGCTCTGTCAGATCCGAAAGGTCAACCAGTCCAAATTTACTTTTAGTACAAGTTCCTAAATCTAGGGCAGGGACCATATCTCTGTGATCTGTGTATTCCCCCCTCAGCACGTAGCACAGGGCTTTCTACCTAATAGATACGATAAATGTTTGTTGAATAGAAGAAACTTCTATGGTATATTTGACAAGGAAGTTGTTCACCCAGCCCATGCTTAAATACATACAGTAATGAAGAACATTTATTTTTGGAAAAATAAGGTTGGTTAGTTTTTCTCCAAAGATTCTTTCGAAAACTCATTTCATCTAACATTTAAAAATTAAACATTTGGAAGGAACTAAAAAACTCAGTATTAATTTTGGGAGGCTCTATTTTCATAATAAAATGTAAAAGTTTGGACAGCTTAGTTCTAGAACTAATATATTTATTTTAGTTTGAAGTTTTGATTTCAGGCGAACATTAAGGAAATTTAATTGTTAGCTTTTTGTTAGTACTTTTGTATGTTCTAATTTTCTTTATGTCAATGATCATTCAAATAATAAATCAGATGTGTAAATAAATAGTTTTACAAAATTAAAGGCCACAGCAGTTTATTTGGCCACAGAATATGAATTGGCCTTTGTCCATGCTTCCTAATGCCTCCCTTCCCACATTTCATTCTCCCTTTTTACTATATTGCTAAGCAAGGAATGCTAGTTTTTGTAACAGACACAATCTGCAATCCTCAGTATCATTAGAAAGACATGCCAAAAAGATCAAGAAATAAGAGATGAAATATAAATTGTTTCAGGACTAAACAGTATGACTTAGAAAATCAAGAAGAGAGATACAAATTGAGAATAGTGGATCCCTATCAATCAATCACCAAGTATTTATTAAGCACCTGTTTTGTGCCAGGCATTTATTGTACTAGGTGCTGGAAATACAAGTACAAAGAATGAAAAGTTTCCTACTCACAAGGCATTTATATTCCATATTCTTTGACTGATAATTGTTCATGTGCCACTAATTACACAGCTTACATGTCTGTAACGCAGGGGAAATTAGGATTAGGAGATAGAGATCTGAATGTCAGCCTCCATGATAAAGCATTTTAGACTGAATTACTCAATACCACCCATTATCACTATTAGAAAAATACATTAAAAAATATACTAATGGTGTATGAGTAAAATGGTCTTCACATAGGAAAGTCTTATAAATAATTGTAAAAGCACTAGTTTAAAAAAAAAACTACGTAAGGTATTGAAAACTGCCAAATTCTGAATTGCTACAAGAGGATGATTTTCAGCCAGGGCTATTTAGACACATGCTGTTGTGTGATCCTGGGCAAGTCACCAAATATCTGTGGCACAAGGCAGCTAAGTCACTGAGCAGGTGCTGATCAACATTGGTAGAAGGAATGTCACTGGGAGAACCTTCCACCAGTGAAATCACATGTCTGATAGAAGAACTATAAGATGTCATGGTACAACAGGATTCTCGCACGAAATTGGGAATTAAGAGAAGTGTATTATTGGTTCCAACTCTGACACTAACTCACTGTTCCTTTGCAAGTCAGTTCATCTCTCTGGACTTTTTTTCTTCATCTGAAAAATAATGGGATTGGATCAGATGATTGATAAGCTGCTCTGTAGCTTTAATAGTCTTTGCTCTTCATTGAAAGATTAAGTTATACATCATTAGTGGACTCTTTGGAATAAAACATCAACAAGCAACCAAAACAAGTTTATTAGCTTATTCATTGGAGTTCATAAGGAACTTTCCTTATGTCATCAGCAGATTAGGGAAATGATAGAATGAAATCCTGTTCCGAGCTAGTTGAATTGTCATGGTTTAACTTAAGAGATTTAAAGGAACTGTTTTATCTGCAACAGGGTTCAAGAACTTATTCATTAATCTTTTAAAAATTCCTTACAAATTTGTTCACATTTTCCATATTTGCACATTTAAATTTAAATCCATATAGTATTTTTGTTAGGAAAAACAAAGGTATTAAAACTAGTAATGTCCCTGATGGCTAGTAACTTGGTTTATATTCATGATATGCATTGTCAAAGTCACTTTAAACCAAAGCTTTTATAACCTCTGTAGACAGAGCCATACAAGTTGTTTCATAAATGATTAGCACACCTATAAGGCCAACCAATAAGTTTTTTTTTTTTATGTGGAACAAAACAGGTAGGTACTAGTGAGACTTCTCTCAGTCCATCCTTTTAGAGGACGATGTTTCATGTTCAGTCTTTGCACTTTAGATGTGCAGATTCTCTCCAGCATTTAAGGAAGTTTACTTACTTGGATGAACATTAGCTCACTTAAGGTAAAATTGCATTGACATAATTCAAATATATTATGCTTCAACTTCAAAGAATGCTCTCTAGTGTCTTAAAATTTGTGAACTTGTGTTTCATTTGAGGGGCATTTCAGGCAAGCTGTGAAGAATAAAAGGTTTCATGGACTGACCTTGTGCCATAAATAAATATATTTCTTAATTAAGAAGTAATCCCTTTTTTACATAACATAAAAATTGATTCTGCTCTTGAGTCCATGTGCAGAATATATCCCCATACTAGAATTCTAGAGAGACAACTACAGCCAACAAGTGTGACAAAAAGTACTTTTATTAATAATTATAAGATATTCTTTTTTAACGCAAATAACAATTGATGGTACCGCCATTCTTAATATGAGGGTAGGAGGAAAATATGTAACAAAATATTAAACTTTATTAGAAAATTAGGCTCTATAAGATGATTTTGACTAGCTCTTGATATGTTCCATTTTTCCAAAGATTCCTACCCCTGCCCAAAGAAGAAAGCAAAAGGAAAAAAGTCAGCTTTTGAGGAGTAAGATATTAGGGTAAGACAGAGTGGTCCAAAGCCTTGCATATCTTGTTCAAATACAAATACAGCATCTAAAAAGATAGGAATTGTTCATTTTCATATAGTTATCTTTAATGTTTTTAAAAGTATGTGAGAGGTTTACATTTCCATTCACCTTGGTTTTAAAATTTTATGTCCTGTATTCTTATATTATAAAACAGTTAATACCAAAAAACACTTCTAATGTCTGACATCTCTTATTTGTTACACGGTTCTTGTTCAGATATCACTGTAAATAAAAAACTCAGATAAGTTTGAAAGTAGACTTCTAATTGTCACAAAAATATGAATACACTCTTGTAAATTTACCCTTTGATCTAATGTACATTTTTTTAATGTAACCATTAACTTCTATGTATTTAATCTATGTTTTTCTCTGTAAATGTTTCTAATCTCAGTTGAATGCTGGGCACAGTTTGTAATGTATGTACAAAGATTTTTTTTTCTATCAATGTTGACTTTTTTGCACATTTTGGAAATGTTTAATTTGTACACTGATTTACTACTCTGACCAATAATTGTATAAGAGCGTATGAGAACCATGTATGAGTGCATTGTACTACTGTCTGTATGTATGTTTAAAATTCTTTTGAGGTGTAGCTATTGGTAACTGCACTGCTTTTGCTGATTTCAGTGGGATTTCTTGCTTTTAAAAAAAGTGTAATTTGTGTATGGTCCTATCTTGGTTGAAGAACTCAGGAGTTCAGCATTACTTTCTAATTCCATGATGTATTCTAAAAAACGATTTCCAAAAGTATATGTGTAACTCTGTATGCATCAGAGATGTGTGTATACGTGTGTATGAATATGTGTATATATATATATATCCCAGTAATTTCTTATTTCAGTTTCATTTATACATTTTTATGAAATTGTTTTTTAAGGGTACTATGTTTAGTTAGAATAAATATATAAAAGCTTTCTGAGAGATAATTTACTAGATAAATATATTTTCAGCTGGCTGATGTTCAGAAAATATTTTTTTAATTTTGTTTTTAACCATTCAAAATGTATTTGTATTTCCAAAATTGGACACAAATTGTACTTAAAATTCTGTTAAAACACTCTTGGAAGGAAAAACAATGAATTCTCTTCTAAGGATTTTGTGAAGTTTAAATTAACAAAATACTTCAATAAAGAAAATACACTGTGTCCACTAAAAGCTAAAAGCAGCCTTTGAAGTCCCAGAACTATGAAAAAATTTAGAAAATGAACTCCATCTTGAAAAGATGTTTAGATGTTTGTATCTGCTAGCCTGTCCATTGTTGCTTTTGAATGTTACCTTTTTTTCTGCCAAAAATGGACATCCCCATTTCAAGTTTTTCTTTACATTGGGCAAGGTCAGAATGGGTCTATGACGTGATATATTGATATATCGTGGTCCTTTGTATTTGAATTACTACAAATTGGTTTAGAAATGTCCTATCATGCTTTGATGTGGCTTTATTCTATACTGTGTGTTTTAAGAAACTGGCAGAATAATCGGAAATTGAATTTCCAATCTGATAACATTTATGTGATTAAGGAAAATCTGTATGTTTTTAATATGCGGTACCAAGTAAAATTTTTCATGCCTAGGTATAAAGTGCACTGTTGAATGTCACTAAATCTGTAGTTTTAAAAGGAGCCGGTATACTCTTATTAGGTGAAGTACCTACCAAAGGTCTGGTACAGTGTGGTGTGTTCCACATTTCATGCACATTTTGATTTTAACATATTCAAAATGGTGCTTGTAAAAATGTATAAAAATACTTTTGATTTTTAATTTCTATGTATTTGTTTTATTTTCTTGCTGGTAAATGGCTTTTATTATTTTTTATTTTTTGTATCTATTGTAAAAGAAACCATGTTTATTTTGTTAGTGACCAATGACTTTGTTTATATGAAAATTTGTATATTGATGGTACACCATCTTTGTTTAGGTTTATCATGCATGAGGACCTGAAAGAATTAGCACAATGAAAATTGCTTTTTCTTCCAAGGTAATTCATTTCTTGAAAGGTTATGGTACAAAGGCTTACTAAAAGTAACCTTCTGGACTATGGAATGAATATAAATGGCACTTTGAGTGTTTAATAAAAACATATTTATTTCCAATTTGTGTTTGACTCAATTGATAAAACTTTTAGAGCATTTTAGATACATCCTCAGACACAATTCAAGTCTTCAACACATTAAAGGGGACTTAAACATACATATTAACATTCTATTTACACTGTAATCATTATGAATCATTGTTTTCTTGGTTTTGCTTACTTTATCTAGCATCAGTTCATGTAAATCTTCCCATGCTTCACTGTGTTCTTTATACTTATCATGTCTTGCAGTAATAATCACATTTGTGGATAACCTGTTTAGCCATGCCTCAATCAACATATACTTTGTTTCCAGTTCTACATTACTACTGAGAATGCAGCTAAAAATATTTTAGTACCCATTGTATCCTTCAATCTTTGACCTTTATGGAATGTCTCTCCTTGTGGTGAGATCTTTGGACCAAAGGATATTGGTATTTAGTCATTGTCTTAGCATAATTCCAAATTGCTTTGCAGAATAGTTGGACCAATATACAACTGCTCCAATGATGTGCTTGTCATCCCACAACTTCTCCAAAAGTGATTATTCCCATTGCTTTTCATCTTTGCTAGTTTGCTGTGTGTAAGTTGAAACCTTGGAAACATTTTGCTTAGTATTTCTCTTTTGACTAGTAATTTGAACCAACCTTTCAAATTGTTAATTTTTCATTAAGAATCACCTATAGACTCTTCCATCCAGCCCAGGGATCCACAAGAGACTCCCAGAATTCTATAGAGACTTACAGATGGACAAGCCTGAGTAGGTGAAATTATCTCAGAAGAATTACCTAAGAAGGAAGAAAACTTGATTAAAAATCATTGGCACAAAGAAGTTAACAGAAAAGATAATAAAATGGAAGGAAAGCTATCAGGTCTTTGTAACAGCACAACTTAGTACAGTGTCAAGCCCATAACAAGCACTTGATAAATGCTTGTTGATTGGTTGATTGAAATCACAGATCAAAGTATTAGAAGGGCATTTATACAGTCACAAGTATTATTTAACTTCCATACTGTATTGAAATTTCCCAGAGGGAACAAATTATATTCTTTGTGTGTGCTAAGTTGAATGAATGAATCAAATTTAGAGGAAGTGTTTTGTAAGCCTAAATTATTGCTGCATCTGTCACTTCAGTTCTCTAATTTCCTTTTTCTCTCCTTAAATCTTCCTTTGTGCCTTTTAAAAAATCATGGAATCATAGATTTAGAACTGGAAAACACCTTAGAGGTCATTTAGTCCAAATAGTAAGGTTAATTAACTTACCCAAGTTCACAAGTAGTGGAAATTCAAATCCAGGTTCTCTGGTCACTGACCTTTCTTTCCACTAAAGCCCCTGGAATTCTTAACCTTTTTTTTTTTTGTACGAGGGTTCCCTGTGGCAATCTGGTGAAGCCCTACTCAAATGCATAAAACAATCCATAGGATTGCAAAGGAAACCAATTATAGTGAAAATGAAGCAATTTTCCCCCATTCAAGTCTGTGGTCCCCAAGTTAATAACTTCTGGACTAAATCAATGCTACCAATTACTCCCTGCTTTAACTCAGTTTTTTTCTGGAATGCCCATTCCCACTCTTCTGAAAACGAAGTCCAAAGTAACTTCAAACCCAGGCTGTAGAATTCCTGGAATTCCAGGAACCTAGCATCCTCTTTCACAAGGATACTTTCTGTTCTGGCCTACTCTGTGGTACATAGCATATCTGAGCCTATATTCTTCCTTTTCTGTGAATAATTTTCAAAATTAGATATGGTACCTCAAAAAATAATCAAATGGATGGAATAAGGAATACAGTAATACTTGAAATTATGTAGTCTGTGATCCAGTGTCACTGGCCTCCTTTCTGTGCCTTGAACACAACAGCCAATCTCCCAGTTCTAGGTACTGTCACTGGATTTCCTCCATACATGAAACTCTTTCCTTCTTCATCTCTGCTTCCTGGACCTCCTGCCTTCTTTCAAGTATCAGCTAAAGTAAAACCTTCTGTAGGAAACCTTTCCAGTTCTCAATCTTAATGCCTTCTCTGAGTCTATCCCAATTCATCTTTTATATGCTTTGTTTGTATATAGTTTGTATATTGTCTTTCCCATTAGAATGATCTCCTTGAGAGCAAAGAATGCCTTTTGCCTTTATATTCTGAAAAGCAATCACAGTGCCTAGTACCTAGTAGACATTTAATAAATGTTTTTGGCCTGACTGATGAAACATATCAAAACATTTTTGAATAAATATTACAAACCTGGATACCATATTTTAAGAAATTATAAATGAAAACATCCCAGAACACTTAGAATCAGAGGCCAAAGTAAAAATAGAATCATGTTAAGGATCATGCAAGACATGTCAGCTGCCACAAAACAGAGAGGAGAGCTTGTAAGGTCATATTCCAAAAGACAAAAGATAAAGACTTACAACAAAGAATAACCTATTCAGAAAAAAAATTAAGCGTAATCCTTCAGGAGGAAAAATATCTTTTTAATGAAATAGAAGATTCCCGATAATTCCTGATAAAAAGGCCAGAACTAAATAGACACTTTGAAATGGGAATGTAGGCACCAAGAGAAATATGGAAAGGTACATCTGTTTCTTTCATTGGAAAAGAATATGTAGGGATAAATTATGTGTTAATAGGGGAATAAGAAACAAATGTATTAACAGAATTCTAACACCTTTAAGGAACAGAGAGAAAGGTAAACATGGATAGTGTACTTTTTTATGATCTCTGAAGGAAAAAATGGGTAGAACATGAGATTATGCTAGAGAGGAAAGGAGAAGAGGGAGGAAATCACTATCAAACAACAGAGATATGTAAGAGGAAATGGGGAAAGAAATCAGCATTTATTAAATGCCTATTATATGCCAGAAAGGCAGCTAAATGTGAATAGCATTTTCCATCATGAGTCTTTTGGAGTTGTGTAACAACAATGCTACTTCCTGTTACTGTGGCTGTGTAAGGCCAATAACACCAGCACACAGGAGGGCTACTAGCACAGGTTCTTTGATCTGCTTTTCTAAAGAAAGCAACTTTAAGGGGTTAACAATCTTACTTTAATTGAACATACATATATCATTCACTTAGTTCAGGGGGAAAAGTCAGCACCCTGAACTTCAGAGAAAACACAAACAGAAATTACAAGCAGAAATTATATAAACAGAGCAAAATAACACAAATCAACAGACAGGCTTCTAGCCATCTGACCAAGACATTACATACATAGTTACCAGAGAGAGAAGCACCAACATCTGGGTTTTTCAAAGCAAGGGGGCTCCTTAACGGCTACCCAGAGCCTCATCTGATCAAATCATACAACACTCTTCCAGTGGGTGAGCCCTAAGCAAAATGCTAACCTCAGAGTATATATACACTTCTTCAGGGTCAGAGGGTGTCACATCCATGTGACTCCAACACATGTAACCTAAGTCTTCCTGTGACTAAAACAGGTCACCAACTCCTGATTCAATTAAAGACTCTTGATTGAAACAAAGGCAAGACTCAAAAGCACTTGACTGCCTTAGTGTTGAAAAGCGCTCCAAAACAAAAGATGACAAAAAATTCCAACTTTACTTGCCATTACAAGTTGTCTTAGATTATTGCATTGCTGAGAAGAGGTAAGTCTATCAAAGTTGGTCATGGCACAATGTTGCTGTTACTGTATATAATGTTCTCCTGGTTCTGCTCACTTCACTCAGCATCAGTTGATGTGAGTCTAGGTTTTTCTGAAATCTGCAAGCTCATCATTTCTTATGGAACGATAATAGTCCATTACATAAACATACCACAAGTTGTTCATCCATTCCCCGAATGATGGGTATTCCTTCAATTTCCAATTCTTTGCCACCATAAAAAGAGCTGCTATAAATATTTTTGTGTACATGGATCCTTTTCCCTTTTTTATGATCTCTTTGGGATACAGACCTAGTAGTGGCATTGCTGGATCAAAGAGTATGCACAGTTTTATAGCCCTTTGGGCATAATTCTAAATTATTCTCCAGAATGGTTGGATCAGTTCACAACTCCACCAATGATGCATTAGTGTTCCAGTTTTCCAGAGGACCTGGCCCTGAGTATGGAAGACTCATCTTCCTGAGTTCAAATCTGTCCTCAGACACTTATAACTGTGTGACCCTGGGCAAGCCACTTAAGCCAATGTTTGCCTCAGTTTCCTCAAGTGTCAAATGAGCTGGAGAAGGAAATGGCAAACCACTCTGGTATCTTTGCCAAGAAAACCCCAAATGGGAACATGAAGAGTCCAACATGATCATAAACGAATGAATAACAACTACAAACATGCCAGGCAATGTGCTCAGTGCTTTACAAATATTACCTCATTTGATCTTTATAATAACAAGCAAACTAGGTGCTACTATTATTCCCAAATTTACAGTTGAGGAAACTGAGGTGGACAGAGGTTAAATGACTTGCCCACAGTCACACAACTAGTAAGTCTCAGGGTCAGATTTTAACTCTGGTCTTCCTGACTCCAGGTCTAGTGTTCGATCCATTGCACCACTAGCTACCTCTAAGATGAAGAATATATATAATCATGGAAGAAGGAGTGAGGAGAATGAGCATCCCATGAACCTCACTTTCATCTGAATCAAATAAAGGAAGATTGAATACAGTTTTACACACACACACACACACACACACACACACACACACACACACACACACACATACACATGGAGATTTAGCACAGAAATACATTAAACTCAAAAGGACAACAGAAGACTAGGACAAGGGAAGGAGAGTGAGGTGTCTAACAGGGAGGACAGTATAAATAAGGGAATTGTTATAAACGAAACAAATTCAAACGTTGGAGAAAGAAACATGAAGGAGGGATTTAAAAGAAATAAACAAAGAGTAAAAACTATGAGATCAGAAGCAGGGCAAGGGCAAGAGAGGAGCCACAACAGAGAGGAAACAGGCTGTTTCATTCATAAATCACAAATGCCTCTTTTACTACTTTATTTGTACAGAAGGAATAGGAGCAAAGAGAGACAAATACACAAAAGCACAAGATAGAAGGAAGTATACATTTAACAATTATAACCATAGATGATGGAGTAGGAAGCAGTAGAACAGCCAAGCTACACACACATACACACACACACTCCTTCAAAGCGACCTAGAAAATGCACCAGACCAAATCATGACAGGGAAATTCAAGAAAAAGTCACAGGGAGTCATTTTTCTAGCTTTTGGGGAGGAAGTGGAGAGAGAAGGAAAAGGAAGATTAGTGAAAATTACCTCACATAATCAAAGTGTGCACCTAGACATAAATACTGTACAAACAAGTATGAGGAGTTCAGGAGGAGCAACTCACACTCTAACCTCACTCTCACCTGAACTGGTTAAAGGAGGAAAGAATTCACACACAGAGTTCGATACAGAAATACATTTTGCTCAACATGGAAATAAAAGGGAAAGATAGGAGGAGAGAAGGGGAATTAGAGGAATAATTAAGGAAGGGATTAGTTCTAAGCACAAATTCTAACTAAAGACGTACAAAATTATTTATAGCTCTTCTTGATAAATTATGGGAATCAGAGGGGGTATATCAAATTGCTTGTCTTCTCAATGAGGGGGGAGAGGAAGAAGGGAGAGAGAAAATTTGGAACTCAAAATCTTAAAGATGAATGTTAAAAATTGCTTTTACATGTAATTGGGGGAAAATAAAATATTAATTTTTTTTAAAAAGTTTAAGCCTAGAGAGAAGAAAGAATTGAAGAGATAGTGATCGATAGAGTCAAAGATTGCAGAGATGTTAAAGAGAATGAGTATTAAGAAAAGATGATTGGTGATCATTAATAGCTTTGGAGAGAGCGGTTTCATTGGAACGATATAGTCAAAGCTGAATTGTAAGGGGTTAAGAAGAGAGTGAGAGGATAAAAAGTGGAATCATCTAGTATAGATAGCGTTTTGAGGAATTTTGCTAAAAAGGGCAGAAGACATACAGTATAGTATGATAGTGGGGACAGAAGGACCAAGTGAGAGTTTTTTTCAGGATGGGAAAGACACTGCATGTTTGTAGGCAGTAGGAAATCATCCAGTAGCCAGGGAGAGATTGAAAATAAGTGAAAGAGTAGGAATGACAGAGGAGATATCTGTTAGAGAAGACAGGCTGGAATGAGATTGCTTGAATAAGTAGAAGGCAAAGCAAAGTTAATTGATTAGAGGGAGAAATGGATAGTAAAACTACAATAGGAGACCTTAATGTATCCCTTTCAAACCTAGACAAATCTAACCAAAAGACAAACAAGAAAGGAGGTAATAGAATTCTGGAAAAAATTTAATGATACCACTCTGGAGATTACTGAATGGGAACAGAAAGGAATTTATATATTCCTTAGCCATATACATCATCTTTACAAAAATTGACCATGTATTGGGACAAAGACCTCACCATATATGTCCATATATGTAGGAAAGCAGAAATACTAAACATATAATTTATTTATCACAATTCAATAAAATTATAATCAATAATGGATCCTTGAAGAAAAATTTAAACATAATTGGAGGACTAAATAATATAAATCTAGAAAACTGGTGGGGTAAAGGAAGAAATTATAGAAATAATAAAAAATGTCACCACAGAAAATTACAATAAACTAGTATATGTCCAGAGTAGGATTTGAACTCAGGTCTTTTTACCTCCCAGCCTAATGCTCTATCTACCGCATTATATAGCTGCCTCTGTTAGAAAGATTATATACTATGACCAGGTTGAGTTTATACCAGGAATGCACGGTTGGTTCAATACAAAGAAGACTTGTAAATACAATAGAGGCAGCTAGGGGGCACAGTGGACAGAGTGCCAGGCTTGGAGTCAGTTAGATTCATCTCCCTGAGTTAAAATCTGTCCTCAGACATTTACTAGCTATGTGATCCTGGACAAATCCCTTAACTCTGTTTTCCTTATCTGTGAAATGAGCCGAAGAAGGAAATGGCAAAGCTCTCCATATCTTTTCCCAGAAAATCCTAAATGGCATCATGAAGTCAGACATGACTGAAAATGACTGAATAACAACAACAAAAGAAATATAATAAATCATGTTAATAATATAATAAAAATCATATGGTTATATGATTCTTTACTAAAAAGGCTTTTGACTAAATACAGCACTCCTTTCTATTAAAACTTCTGGAAGCCATAGCAATAAATGAATGTTTCCTTACTATAGCAAATAATATCTATCTAAATCTAGCTAAATAAATTAATAATAGATGGATAAATCTAGAAGCAAACATCACATGTAATGGAGAAAATTTAGAAAAGCTAGTTGTTTCCAATAAGATCAGGAATAAAGCAAGAGTGTCCTTTATTACTCCTTCTATTTAACCTAGTGTTAGAAATACTAGCTGCAGCATGTCAGAAAAGAGAAATCAAAGAAATAAGCATAGGCAAAGAGGAAATAAAATTATCCTTACCGCTACCAAGAAAACCAAACAGGAACAGCTAGGAAAAGAACAAATTCTATTCAAAATAGCTGTAGAAGCTGTGAAATATTGGGGGTGAGGAGTGCATGTTTTTGGTAAGATCTTGGTAACTAAAGGAATCCAATTATAAAACACTTGTTACAAAGAGAGACCCACATAATTAGGGAAACATCAATTGCTCACAGGTGGGTAGAATCAATATGATAAAAATGACAATACTACCAAAATTAATTTACTTACTCAGTGCCATACCAATCAAGTTACCAAAGAGCTAGAAAAAAATAACAAATTTCATACGGAGGAACTAAAAGTCAAGAACCACAAGGTTGATAATGACAAAAAGAGGGAATGAAGGGGGTCTCTCAGCACTAGATCTCGAAGTATACTACAAAATGGTAATTGTTAAAAATGATTTGATACTGGTTTTAAAAAGAGAGGTTGATCCGTAAGACAGATTAGATACATAACAGAAAGAAGAAAACAAAGCTTAGCATAGTGTTTGATAAACCCAAAGACTCCAGTTTGCTGTTCAAAGCCCTTCATAACCTGATCCCTTCCTACTCACTTCCGACTGTCTTCCTTGCACACAAGTCTATTTCTGTGCATTTTCACTGTCTGTCCCCTCATGCCTAGAATTCTCTCCTCCTCCCCACCTCTTGCCCTCCCTGGCTTCCTTCAGGTCTTAGCTAAAATCCTACCTTCTCTGGGTCATCCCCTGTCGTCTTGACTTTTGTCTTGCCACTAGACACCCCCCCCCCCCCAGGAGAGAGAGAGGGGCTGATGACTTTCCACAGCTGTGCCTCATTTAAATCCAATTCACTGGCATCGCCCGCCTGACGTCACTGGTCCTGTTCCAGAATGAAGGACCAACAACGCTTCTACTTCTACAATAAGCGTTTCCCGATCCTCCGCAATGCTAGTGCCCTCCCTCTGTTGATGATCTCCAATTTATCTTACGTATCTCTAGCTTGTAAGTTGTCTTTTGTATGTTGTTCCAGGGGCTATTTTTTTGAAACCACTTCTTTCATCATTTCTTAGAACACAATAGTATTCTATCACATCCATATACTCTCACTGGTTCAGCCATTTCTTAAATGATGAGCAGCATCCCCTCAATTTCCATGTATAATTATGTAGACTAATGTATGAGAGTCGGTCCTAAGAAAACTTTAAGAACCTCTTGACTAAACCAAGTGTTTTTAGTCCCAAGGCCACCTTTGGGGATGGTCGATACTAGGGTCACTAGCTCTGAGTGAGAACAATCAACAAGCGTTAATGGATTAAGCACCTAATCAGCGCCACACAGTAGGGAGGCAAAAGAAGAGAGAATGAAAAAGAGCGAGCCAGGCAGACAGGAGGAACACCCAAAAAAACCGAGCTTCCGGGTGACGTCACACATCTGGCCTCGCCCACGACAGGCCTCAGGGCCCCACTCGCACCACCTCCTCCTCTTGGGAGGCGGGACTTCCTGTTGCTTTGCCGGAAGCTTTCTAAGTCGCAAGCGTTTTATTCCAGACGGGCACCCGGGGTTGGAGGGCCCTTCTCCGGGTCCCGGAAAGATCAGCCCCGGTCGAGGGGCCTCCAGGCGTCGTTGTCCTTGCCGCCGCCGCTGCTGCTGATACCGTTCCCAGCATGGGCAAGAAAGACAAATCCGACCGCGGTGAGACTGAGGCTGGGGCGGGGGCGCCGTGACCGCCATCCTGAGGCCCCCTAGTTCCCCGCAGGCTTCCTGAGAGTCCCCGTCCCGAGGGGAAGGCACCCCCCCGAGCCACCTTTCCGGGCCCCGTCCTTGCCCTCTACTCAGCCCGGCGCCCTGCCCTTCCCTCTTCTCTACACCCACTCTCTTGATAACCTCACCATCCCCGGTGGATTTACCCCCATCTCCGTGTGGATGACTCCCAGATGTCTTCCGAGTGTCCCAAAGCTTTCATAGCCTGAGACTTTGGGGACGCCCTGTACGTCCAGCCCCAGCCTCGACCCCGAGCCCCAGGCCCGCATAACCAGGTGCCAGTTCTGAACTGGATGTCCGTTAAGCATCTTAAACACATTGCGTCCAAAATAAAGCTCATCTTTTGTTCCATATTCGTCTATCTTTTTAATCAAAGGGTCCTCCATCCTTTCAGTCGCTGTAGTTCCCAGCCCTGCTTTTATCCTTTGCCCCTCACCGATTCTCCTCACACATCCAATTAGTTGCCGCCTCTTGTTTCTGCCTTCACAAAGTCTTTTGCATTTGTTCCCTTTCCCCTCACAGCCACCACCCTTGTTCAAGTTCTCATCACCTTTGGCCGGGACCATTAGAATTGCCATTTAATTGGTCTCCTTGTATCCAGTTTTCTTCCTTCTCCAGTCCATCCTACACACAGCTGCCAAAGTGATTTTCCTATAGCAAGGGTCTTAAGTCACTCCCCTTCTCAGTAAACTCCAGTGACTCCTTATTACCTCTGAGAATATTATGTTTGGCCCTTAAACCCTTTCCAATCTTACTAAGCTATTCTCCTCACCAGACACTCAATGGTCCAACTAACCTGACTTACTAATGTTCCTTTATACAGTGCAATCCATCTAATTTCTCTCTTACTTTGCACTAGCCATTCCTGGTGCTTGTATTCTGCCTTTACCTGCCTCTTAGAATGTCTAGTATTCTTCAAGACAACTCCGGTACCACCATAAGCCTTTCCTGATCCCCCCAGATACTAGCACATCCTCCCATGAGCTCCAATGAGCATGTATCTGTTTTGTATATTCCTGTACGTATTTGTATCTTCTCATAGCACTCTGAGGATAGGGACTGTCTTTGTATCCTCAGAGGATAGCAGAGTTCTGGAACATAATGGACAATAAGTGAATGTTGATGAGACAGAGGGGAACGGAGATCAGCTTTTAACTTTGAACAGAGAATATGGTTTTCCTGAAATCAGTCAACCCAGTTCACAAAGATTTGCCGATTGCTTACTTTGTGCTAGGCGCTTTTAGATCAGGGACCTCTAACTGTACATGTGTTTAACAAACATTTACTAAACGTCCCACTATGTCTGAGGCACTGTGCTAGTTATTAGGGATACAAAAATTGATGCATTCAAGGAATTTACCATCTAAGAGGACAGGAACAATAAACATGAATAGCTGTGATATACAAGAAAGTGAGTATGCAAAGAAGAGGTTGCAGCAAAGAGCTATGAGACATTTAAGAAAACTCACATGGGTTTTCTGTATTGCTTTGTTTATTCTGGAATTACAGGCACATGTGTTGGCATGGGGTCACTGGGCAGTCATTTGTAGATTCAGTGTTGATGAAGCTGTATCTATGGGTCTCTGCACCCTAGATAGCATCTTTCTGTTTTGCAAAGTTCTGGAACATGCTTTATTCATTGCTGAATGCTATTTGCAGATGGTAACTTGAAGAAGTATGTTTGATGATGGTGTCATTTGAGTTTTGGCTTGGGTTTTCTCCTGGAAAACACAGCTATATATCTCAAATATGCCTCCTTAAGTCTCTTCCCATACTGCTACTACCCTGGTACAGGCTTTCATCAGCTCGTGCTTGGACTGTTTCAGTAGCCTGCTAGTGAGTCTGCCTATCTCACATCTCTCTTCCATTCAGCCATTAAAGTGATTTTCCTAAAGTACAGGTCTGACCATGTCTTCTCCTGGTTCCTAACAGGATCAGATACAAAATCCTGTTTGTCATTCAAAGCCCTTCATAACCTAGTCCCCCTTTACCCTTCCAGTCTTCTTACATCTTACTCTTCATCTCACACTCTTCGGTTCAGTGATAATGGCCTCCTTGCTCTTCTTCAAACAAGACACTCTACCTCTTGGCTCTAGGAATTTTCTCTGGCTGTCACCCATTCCTGGAATTTTCCCCCTCCTCCTCTCTATTTACTGGCTTCCTGGCTTCTTTCAAGTCCCAGCTAAAACCCCATCTTCTACAGAAAGCATTTCCAAACCTGTCTTAATTCTAGTGCCTTCCGTATGTTTACTCATTCTCTTCCCCCCACCCCCCACCTTAGATTGTGAGCTCCTTGAGGGCAGTGACTGGCTTTTGCCTTTTTCTATCCCAAGTGCTAATAGTTTCTAGCACATAATAGGCACTTACTAAATGTTTATTTTTTATTAAACTATGTAGTCTGTGTTTCATTGCTGTAACTGTATTTGCAGATAAAAAGAAGTCCAAGAAAAGACACTATGAAGAAGAAGAAGATGATGACGATGATGCTCCTGGGAATGAATCTCAGGAAGCAGTTCCATCAGCAGCTGGGAAGCAAGTGGATGAATCAGGGACCAAATTGGATGAATATGGGGCTAAGGACTACAGACTTCAGATGCCACTAAAAGATGACCATGCCTCCCGCCCACTGTGGGTGGTAAGAGTTTCAAGTCAAATCAATAAGTATTGATACTCTGTTATGTGCTTAGCATTCTGACAAATACAAAGGAAATATATGATAGACTGCCCACAAGATCTTTATAATCTGGTTACAGAGAAATATTTACATACAAAACCATTAGAGCGGTCTAAAATAGAATATAAGGGAAACTAGTTTGTACCTGAAGTATTGGTAGAGTTGAATAAGTAGTAAGGGCATGCTACAGCTGAAAATGATAGCCGGATCAGGTTCAAAAGGGGTGCCTTGGTATGAGTTCCTTATGATGTACGAGAGAGCATCTCTAATTCCGTATAGTGTAAGAAAGAGGCATTCTCTCCCCATCCTGTATTTCAGGAGCACTTATAGGAGTAATCTTTACATAGGATGGAAGATGTCTCAAAATTTAATCTAAAGTACACAGTGTATATGTGTACAAGTTATGTGTTGAGATATGATTTGAGTGCTGTAGGGTAGAAATCTCTCTTACTCCTCTCCCTGTCTCATGACTGTCGTATTTGTCATTTGCCTTAGGCTCCTGATGGCCATGTTTTCCTAGAAGCCTTCTCTCCTGTTTACAAATACGCTCAGGACTTCCTGGTGGCTATTGCTGAGCCTGTATGTAGACCAAGCCACGTGCACGAATACAAACTGACTGCTTATTCCCTATATGCTGCTGTTAGTGTTGGATTACAGACAAGTGACATCACTGAATACCTCAAAAAGCTCAGCAAGACTGGTGTTCCAGATGGAATCATGCAATTTATTAAGGTAAGTGACTCTACTTTAACCAGTGCCAGAGGCTTCTGCAGATGCCATTAGTAACATTTCACAGCTGCCAAGTGCTTTATAATGAATATAAAAATTGATTGGGTTCAAATCCTTCCTCTGTCATTTACTAATTTATGACCTTGAGAAAGTCATTTTAATATCTCTGGGCCTCAGTTTTCTCATCTGTAAAATAAGGAAGTTGGACTGGATAGTCTAGAAGGTCCCTTCCAAGTCTAAATATACAATCCTCTGATCCTAGTTATTAATTTAAAATTGTCCACACAATTTTGTACTTTGGATTCTAATGCTATATTATTTAAGAATCAACCAACTTTTGAGAAGTACTCTGCTCTTAAAATTAAAGTAGTGATACCTTTCTTTTTATATCTCATTCATTTCTGGTTATATCCAAACCTGCCCCAGCCCTACCCTGAAATTTAACCTTTCCTTTTAAAGAAAAACAGAAATAACTGACACTGACTGTGTCTGGCAAAGTATATAACTGTACTGCCTTTGTACTCCCTTGTGTCTCTGTTGAAAAGAAAGTGATAATTGTTTCATTATTTGTTCTCCTGAATGATTACATGATCCTTGTTCTTTTGGCATGTGGAGGAGAAATAATCATGGGACTGCTTTCACATGGAGTGGTTGAGGGGATAGGTTTATTTATTTTTGTGTAGAAGGCACTCACATGTGGACAGTGGCCCAAAATTGATGGGGAAGACTGGTGATGGTGACAGGCTTGAGTGCCACCTTTGGGGTGTGTGTTCTCTTGGTTATAGACCCGCTGATACATTCCTTTATTGGTTATTTCTTCTAGCTTTCTTTTTTGAAACAAAATTTTTAGCCTTTCTCCTTTTCTTTTTCCCAAAAATAGAGTGCTGCTTCATGAATAATTTCATAATTACTATTTCTCAAACTTCTGTAGGCCTGTAGCATATTTAGATTTGAGACTGTTAAAAATTATTTACATTGTGTAATGTAAGTCTTTCTAGGGTGCTTTATCATTACTATTCATTATAATTGAGGTAAAGGTCAGATTTCATAGGATCCTGTGGCCTTTTTCTAGACTATTGTTCAATTGGTTTCCTCACCCCCAATCTCTCAGTCTTCTAGTCCATTCTATATTTCACTACTGCCAGATTAATATTCTAATATACAAATTTGATTGATTCCTCAAAGAAATGTATGAGTTTAAAAGAATAAGGGTTGGTCATGTGGTAAGAACAAGGGATAACTGATTGATAACCTGTGTACTCCAATGGTTTTCTTATTCAGTCAAGAAAAATTGAGGGGCATACAAATGGTGAAGAATTCTACCCACTTCCTGGTAGAGGTAGAGAATGATAGATGGATTAATATGCACAATGAGACTTTTTGGCCAGCCTGAAAGTTTGTTTTGCTTGACTGTGCATATTTGTTTCAAGGGTTTTGTTTTTCCTTCCCTTCTCTTCCCCCCGCCCCCCCCCCCCATACCACCACCATGGGGAGGTAAAAAAGGAGAAAAAATAATGTTTTATAATTGGGGAAAAATTTATTTTCTAAAAAAGAGAAATTGAGGATAGCCTACAGTGCATTGGGCAACCCCATGTATCAAATTCTTAGGAGGACATAGAAAGGAGTTAAATAGGACATGTATGAGTGAATTGCAATCTGCATCTTTGGAGGGAACAACCACATTAATAAGATTGCACAGATCAGTGGGATTATTGGAATATTTATAGAAGTACTTATTGCAAAAAAAATGGAAAAAAGATAAGTACCTATTTTGGGGGGAATAGCAGAAGAAATTGTGGTTTATGAATATATTGAAATACTCTTAATATAAAAAGCAAAAAATAGGAGGAATTTATTATCATACAGGAAAAATGCATATGAGTTAATGTAGAGTAAAATAAGAACCAGAAGTACAACGTACACAACTACTTTATCATAAGTATAAATAACATTGAAAGTTAGCTCTAATTGCAGTAACCAAGTTTGATCCCAAAGAACAGATGATGAAACACAATTCCCTGCCAGTAGTGAAGTACAGAGCTACACATGGGAAATGTTGCTTATCCATAGTCAGATGTCATTTTTTTGGTTGAAGGATATGAAAAAAAGAATTACAAGCTATTAACAACCATAAGAAAGAATGCTCCAAATCACTACAGTGATATAAGACAGTGCTCATCAAAATAGCCTCAAGGTGAAATCTCACACCTTGTGAATTGGCAAAGATGACAAAAGATGAGAATAGTCAAAATTGTAGGCACACTAGTACGTGGTTGGCAGTTGGAGGAGCTCTGAATCATTACAACCCTTTTGGAAAACAATTTGGAATTATGCAAATAGAGTGACTAAAATAATTTCCCAATGAATGACTTCATAAAATTGAACAAAACAAACAGACAGTTCAGAAAAAATAACTGACAAAATTACAACTTTTTAAAAAATAAGTTTTTATTGTTCTTTTTTTAATATCACTGAAGTTTTCCCATTCTAGTCCAAAGCCACAACAAATGATATTTTTTAAAGAAAAAAATCAGCATAACTGATCAATATTTTGAAAAAGTCTGAAAATATGTGCAATGTACATTTGTGGACCCCCACCTTTGCAAAGGTAAAGGTGTTTCCTCACATCGCTTTTTTTGATTGATGTTCTTTGATTTTGTTCTGTGATTATTCCATTTATGTTATTATAGTCATTATGTATATCATTTTCTTGGTTCTATTTACTTCAATTTTCATTAGCTATTTTTATGTTTCTCCGTGTTCATCCTATTTGTCATTTCTTAAGCCACAGAAACATTCCATTATGTTCACATACCACAGTTTACTTGGTCATTCTCCAAATGATGGGCATCCACTTTGTTTCCAATTCTTTGCTGTCACAAAAAGTGCTGCTATAAATACTTTGGTGTATATGAAGATTTTTTTTTAACATCATTGGCATCCTTGGGGCATAAGCCTAATGGTGGAATCTTGGGTCAAAAGGTATGGACATTTTAGTCACTTTATTTACGTATTCCAAATTGTTTTCCAGTGCTCCATTGTTCTGGACAATGGATTTGCAGAATTGACGTATCCCATGCCTTGATATGTTAATATTTTCCTAATTCTGAACCACTTGTTCCTAATTTGTTTTTGTTTGGTTTTGTTGCTAATTATAGTTGTGTACTGTCAGCTATGGAAAAGTCAAGCTAGTGCTGAAACACAACAGGTAAGAAATCAGGGGCCCAGGAGGGGAGAGAGGGAATTGAAATTTGTTGATAAAGCAGTACCCAAAACTTTTGTTTTCACTTTCCCCTTCACCTAGTCAAAGGGAGTAATAGGGAATGTTACTGATGTTCTTGGCAAGAAGAGCCCCAGCTCTTCACTTTCCTGAAGGGGTCATTTATTTTGCCATCATTTCTAGAGGTGGTTAGCTAAGTGGAGTAGTTTTTGTGGTAACAGGAAACTAGAACTAAAGTGTGTGCCCATCTCCCAAGAGTTCAGTGACCAAAATATTCTTTGTAGCACAGAATGTTAAAAATGGGAAGGTCACAGATCAGTTAAATCAGTATCTCCCTGTTCTTTTACTCCTTCCTTTCCTGTAGGTATTTTGTTGAAAGCTCTCACCCAGATGTCATTAAAGAACTTCTCCAGGACCAGGTGATTCGAGAATGCCGCCTGAGGAACGCTGAGGGGGAAGAAACTGAGCTTATCACTGAGACCTTCACAAGCAAATCTGCTGTATGTTGGGTTCCTGGAAAACTGTTGGGAATGGAAAAATGTTTTTTCTTAATCCTGCATCCCCTAGTTCTTCTCACCTGTAGTGCAACTCTTGGTTTTGCCTTGCCTTTGCAGATTTCCAAAACCAGTGAAGGAGGCAGTGGACCCTCCACATCACAAGGAACAGATAGTCAGAATAAAACAGATGTCCCTGCAGACTTGTTTGAGTTTTATGAGCAAATGGACAAGGATGAAGAGGAAGAGGAAGAAACACAGACTGTATCTTTTGAAGTCAAGCAGGTTAGCAAATATACTTTCCACATGGTTTATTCACCAGGTGACCTGCTAAAAGCAACAAACTTGGTTTCATCTTAAATCTTCCTTTCTCACTCCTTTCATCTTCTGGCTCTCCCTGTTTCTAGGCTCCCTCCTGATGACACAGCCTTCCTGGCCTCCCTTCTCCACCTCCCACATTCCCCTCCCCCCACTTTTCTTTCAGAGTATTTTTTTTAAATTTTGAGTTCCAAATTGTCTCCCTCCCTTCCATGCCTCCCCTCCCCATTGAGAAGGCAAGCAATATGGTATCAGTTAAACATGTGAAGTCATGCAAAACATAAATCCAAATCCCTGTTGCTCAGGAAAACAATAAAAAGCAAAAAATGTAAAGAAAGTGAAAAAAGTGTGCTTCAGTCTCAACTTGGAATTCATCAGTTCTTCCTCTGAAGGTGGATAGCATTTTTCATCATGAGTCCTTTGGAATTTTCTTGGATAATTGTATTCATCAGAGTAGCGCCTGACCTACCTTTCTTGCACTGGCTACACCTTTCTTCATTCCCTACTCTGGCTTACTGGTCAAGATAGGGAAATTTTTTCTGTATGAATTGTTAGGCTCATCTCTTTTGAGGGGCCTTAGAGCTCATTGAAGAATCCTTGTAGTGTCTTGGAATTTGATGCAATCAGTACATTGGAGAGCTGGGAGAGCTTTCCCTCTGTCATTTGTCCTCTGCCAGGATGTTCTCCATGACAGTGTTGAGTTCCTTTGATAAAACTATTTCTCCCTATTTTATGTTCTCCTTGGTATTTATAATCATGTTGTTGGGTTGCCTACTGTGGTTCTATAACTCTGTCAATATTAGTTAAGTTCTGAAGAGGCAGAGACTGATCTAAAAAGCAGTGTTCTGAACATAAGTTCTACTTAAACATTAATTCTATTAAAATAGTCAACAAAATTTCATAAATACTTCTTTTCCAGGAAATGATTGAGGAGCTTCAGAAGCGCTGCATCCATCTGGAATATCCATTGCTGGCTGAATATGATTTCCGGAATGATTCTGTCAATCCTGACATCAATATAGACCTGAAACCGACAGCTGTCCTCAGACCCTATCAGGAGAAGAGCCTGCGGAAAATGTTTGGGAATGGACGTGCCAGGTCAGGGGTCATCGTCCTCCCCTGTGGTAAGTGACCTTAGGTGTCGTTGAGTCCAGCCCTCTCATTTTACAGATGAGGAACCTGAAACCCAGCACAGCTGATCAGTAAAGAAGACCCTTTTCTCCTTTTGGTGCTTCTAGCCTTTTCTTTCCTCCCTTATAAATGTCTCTAAAACTCATGTTTTCTAAGAAGCAGGTATTTCCAATAGAGCTATCTTTGATTGGTCTCACAACATGTTTTATCACTCTTGGTTAGGTGTGAGATCTCATGGTCAGGAGCTGCTGCTGATTTTTAAGAGCTTATTTGTTTTTAAATGGAATAAGCCTCCACCTCATAAGAATGAGTCTGCATATTTTAGTGACAGCTGTTTCAATTTCTTTATGGCATTAATTTGGTCTTAAGGAATGGTTTAAATTGTTATTGGTTTAAAGTCATTTTATAGCTGAAGGCAGAGAATGAGTATAATTTTTTCTCTTTTTCCAATAAAAGTTTCTCTGTTGGGTAGCAAGCAATGAGATTGGATTTTTTTTTCAGTTTCTCCTTGACCTGACCATGGGTGAGGCTTTGTGGCTTTTTGTTATAGGAGCTGGGAAATCTTTGGTGGGTGTGACAGCTGCATGCACTGTCCGGAAAAGGTGCCTGGTGCTTGGCAACTCAGCCGTGTCTGTGGAGCAGTGGAAAGCGCAGTTCAAGATGTGGTCTACCATTGATGACAGCCAGATTTGCCGGTTCACCTCGGATGCCAAAGATAAGCCCATTGGCTGCTCCATTGCCATCAGCACCTACTCCATGCTGGGCCACACCACCAAGAGATCCTGGGAGGCTGAGCGAGTCATGGAGTGGCTCAAGACTCAGGAATGGGGACTTATGATCCTAGATGAAGTACATACCATACCTGGTAAGCTAACTGGCCATTTGTGAGACTATAAACTGCTTTCTAGTCTTTTAGAGGAGAGGTAGGAAGAATAACGACAACAGCAATACCAGAAAACTACACGTTGTCAGGTAAACGCTATAGTTTTTTTAAAATTTTTAAGTTGGGATGCAGCTCTTTAGTATCTAGATCACCACTGGTATTTGCTCTTAACTCTCATATAGCACTTTGAGAACGGAGAGCTAAGAACATTGGGGTTCTTAAAGGTGATATTTTTAAAAGAGGCTCAGATATTAGTGTTTATGATTACATAACAGTAGCCTTTATTTAACAGAATGGTACATTCACATCTCACACAAGCTAATGGAAGTGGGAATAAGGAATGGTAAGTTAATGGTGGGTCTGTTTTAGAGAATGTTAATGAAATGAAGTTTTATTTCTTACATATGCACATGTACACACAGTGCTTAAACTGAGGTCACAAAGTTTCACATAGTGCAGTGATATCCTGTTTTTTGAGAATTCAGACTTCTGTAAAACAATTTTGAGCATGTACCTACAATATGTGTGCTTATAAATTATGTGTCTGAACATCTGTGCTGACAATTATGTGTATTGTTAATTATACAAAAATAGAAATTTCAAAAAAGATGAGATAATATTTACTAATAGAGTCAATAAAGAGCCACTGGCATTTTTTGAGTAGGGGAGTGATGTAGCCTTCTGTGGGAATGAGGCTTAAGGCAGAGAGACCTGTCAGAAAGCTGTTACAGTATTCTAGGTGAGAGGTGACAGGGCCCTGAGCTAGAGTGGTCATGTGAGTAACAAGAAGGGGAAAGATTGGAAGCTATTTTGGAAGGTAGCAGGGGAGGGAAGGGAAATTGTTCATCCTCTGTGATTGACTATCCCACCCAAAATAAAAAGTAGGGAGGCAGAGTTCTTATTCACCAATTACTGACCTGGAGTGTAGAGTTAATTCTGTGAGGGGTGCCAGTACCAGTTATGAGATGATCTAGGAGGCAGTCGATAGGTAAAGGGTAGCGAATTTTCCCAGCAGCACCTGCTTAACTGCTTCTGTGGGTTTCCAGATAGTGATTAGGTGATAGCTAACCTGAGGGCATAAGTTAAGACTTGGCACAATGGAGGAATAAAACTTGGCATGGTTGTATTGGAGGCAATCCCATACTTTAATGAGTATATAAGAATGGTTTGCCAATGACATCTAAATGGGAGTTCCTACAGTGCTTGAGGGTGCTTTAGTATAATTCATCCTCTTAAATATTTTAGATATTTTCCCTGTAGGTTTGGGGATTTTTTTTTGGTCTATTATTTCATCAGTGTAGAAAACTCCCAGCAAGAAAGTTGGAGAAAAATGCACGTAAGCCCTTTTTCTGTGACTTATCATTCCCCAGGGCAGAGTGGTTAAGTGACTTTTTCTGGGGCACAAAGTTGTGTGTGTGTGTGTGTGTGTGTGTGTGTGTGTGTACACATTCCCATATATTCTAAAATGTTTATAACAGCTCTCTTTGTGGTGGCAAAGAACTGAAAATTGCACAAATGCCCATCAATTGGGGAATGGCAGAACAAGTTTTTGGTATATGATTATGATGGGATACTACTGTGCTATAAGAAATGATGAGCTCAATGATCTTAGAAAAACATGAAAAGACTTGCATGAAATAATTAAGCGTGAAATGAGCAGAACCAAGGGAACATTGTATACAGTAACAGCAATATTGTTTTAAGAATGACATTGAGTAAGTCATTTTGATTATTATAAATACCCAAATTAAATATAAAGGGCATGTGAAGAAAGATGCTATCTGCATCCAGAGAAAGAACTGACAGATAGAGTATGTATAGAATAATTTTATGTATATATATATATATATATATATATATATATATATATATATATATATATATACACACCTGTTTGTGTCTAATGGTAGCCATGGGGGTGGGGGGAGAGGAAAAAAAGGAAATTTATATGATAACTTTATTATATGTTTAAGAATAGCAAATTGTACATAATAGATTTGCAGTTTCATTTGCACTCATCTTTTTTATTATGTTATGGAAATTCTTGTTTTATTCCATAAATTAAAATAAAAATTTTTTTAAAAGTTAGTATATATGTCAGGGACAAGACTTAAAACAGAAGTCTCTATCCGCTAACATGCTGCCTCCCGTCGTCTTAATTACTATTGCTAACTTGAATTGTCATTTAACAAAGAATTGACACAAAAGTAAGTTTTAGTTTTCATTTTAGTTCATTTAGTTTTCACAGAATATGAATTAGTGGTCTAATTTGTTAAATTTTCACTGTATAATAACATCTCGCTTATCCAGTATCATTAACAAATGGAGGTGTTTTACAGAACTAGACTTTGTACATAACTGAGGTACATTTCAGCTTCAGAACATTTTTATATTAAATAATTTTTACCACAAAATTTTCCAAAATATATTATTCACTTAGGGAAGTGAAGTCTTTTAAAAGAGTATGCCAAACACAATTTAGGTGTTTCTTCATATACATATATACATATATATGTATGTGTATGTATATGTATATATGCATGTATTTAAGTATGTATCCTAACTGAATCTAAATTTCAGAAATGTCACATAAGATATACAAGGTATCCTAAGGGAGGAATTGAAGTTCCAGAACATGAAGGTGTTGAGAGTGGCACCCTCACTTCATTCTCTTTTGTAGTGACATAATTCAGTTTGTCCCTGGTTAAGTGGATTTATAAATTATATTAACTAGTTGTAACTAACTTAACCTTCATAAAATGGATAAGTGGCTTAAAAAGATTCCTACAAAGAATACCACCTTATCTTTTCACGTAAAGTGGACCAGAGTTATAAAATGAGATGTGCACATTCACACATGGCCAGTGTTATTAAATTGTTTTGCCTGATTATACTAATTTATTACAATGGAGAGTTTACATTTGGGGTGGATAATTTAGAGACCAGTTAATGGGTAGAGATAGAAATGGGAAGGAAGGAAGCAAAAAAATACTTTTGAAAGGTATTTGGGAGAAAACAAAGTTCAGAAAGGAAAATAAATTACAATTTTGTTACTATTTTAAATATTTTAAAATATAATGTACACTTTAAAAAGAAAATTATACGAGAAATTCATATTTAATATGTAATCTTTTTTGTTCTTAATATACCAAAATATTAATAATTATTTATTGAGTTATTAGTACAAATTTCATTAATTAAAAACAACAAAAGCAAACTTCAAATTGGGATAATTCTAAAATGCAAACACAAATGAACAACAAGAAAACGGCAGAGCCAACTCTTGTACTCTGTCATTCAATATCAAGCATTTATAGTATAACTATGTACCAAGGCACTGTGCTAAGTGCTAGGGATACAAAGAAAGGCAAAAACTATGTTCCTGCCCTTGAGGAGCTCACATTCTAATGGGGAGACAACATGCAAACATCTATCTACAAGCTCCTCATCAACCACGTTCTGAAGTAAAAAACAATGATCTAATCAGATCTGACAGGTCAACCAAAAAATATGGAAAATTATAAAGATCATTTAAATATTGATTTACATTGATTGTTATTAACAATGAACCCTGCCATAGGCACATATTATGCCTTGAAATATTAGCTAATAATAGTATGAGGCCGTCATTATTAAGACACTTAAAAACTAAGCTTTTATTCCCCCAAACTATGTATATATCATAATAATTCACATATTGTATACTTTCAAAATCAAATAAAATTTTCTGATATGTTTAAAAATTTTCCAGAAAGAGTCCCAATAAGCTGTTTGTGTCTAATGGAAATATATACTTTTGAAAGTGGGATCTTGCTTTCCCAACTAATTCTTTTTGGTAGAATATATAAAGAAACTAATTTTTGAAGACGGGAGCTTCCCAATAACTCCTTGCCCACTCTGGGCCTCTACCATTTTGTCTTACCATTCCACACTCTTCAAGGGAGGATAATGGAGGATAGAGATGGAGTTCCTTTTTCACTAGGGCCCCATTTTCTGAAGCAAGAGTTTATTCTTCCTGTTTGTTGAGGGAGGAAGAAGGAAAGACCATTTCTGCATCCTTCTACCTTCAACCCCCCTCCTCCCACCCCCCATCATTCAACTTTTTGTGAAAGTTAAGCTTTTTGTTAAAAGATTTCATTTTCCAAGTTACAGTGTTTTTCAGGAACCTATTTTTCAATGTAATTTGAGGTTCAACTGTATACTACAAATATTGTAGACGGTATTTAGAGTTTTTATTTAAGTTCTTAATTACCTCCAATTTCAATTTTTTATTTTGGGTATTGGGCCTGTTTGCATGACTTTAAAACTATCTCTGTTTTCTTCCGTTCCTCATTGATCTTTCCTCCATATGGGCCTGGAAATGAGAGAAAAAGTTCTACCTAATCATTTCTATCATGAAGTTCTAACTCAGGGATATAGGAATTAATACCATCTAATCTATCATGGGATTATTCTGACAAATAGAACCCATATGTCATGTTTTACGTATTTTAAAATGAAAAGTCCTGATAAGATTCTAGTTGTTCATAATATCAAGCTTGGCGTAGCTTTCCTATTGACATTTCATATTATTTGTTGAAAATATGAATAATGTGGTTATTTCCCCAGCCAAAATGTTTCGACGAGTTCTTACCATTGTGCAGGCTCACTGCAAGTTGGGTTTGACTGCTACTCTCGTCCGAGAAGATGACAAAATTGTGGACTTGAATTTCTTGATTGGACCCAAATTATATGAAGCCAATTGGATGGAACTTCAGAATAATGGCTATATTGCCAAAGTCCAGTGCGCTGAGGTGATAACTATTTACTTTTGTTAAGAAGTTGTGGGGAGAGGTACAGGGGAAGAGGATTAGTAGGGTTGTTAGGGCTGATGTGTGTGGTATTTGTAATGTGGTAGGTAAGGCTGCTGTTCTTTGGAGCAGGTCATTCTTTCAGAGCAGGAAAGAAGAATGAAATCAAGATAGGGTTTTAGCAATTTTGTTTAACTGAGGCCTAGAGCAGAACCAAATATAAGGGGTAGAGAAGCCTTATGTAGTTTCACTTGCCTGAGGCACAGGTGCCATACAGTATCTTGCCATTCTGTCAGTGCCCAGTGATTCTAATATGCCTGGAGGACACTGTATTAATTGCCTGGAGGATCTTTTTTCTGAATACATTGATAACATTCAAAACCTGTAAAGGTTTTGTTCAGAGATAAAACTTCATTTTAAAATTAGCTCTTTTCACTCAAAACAATTTGAACAGTAGTGTTTTAATAGCTTAAATGTTTGTTACTAAACTGGTCTGACTTAATATTCTTAAATCCTATGTGGTTTCTTAAAATGTCTCAAAATCAGATTGGTAGGGGTTTTGCAAGTATCCAAAAAGTTGCACATAAATCATTGGACCAAAGGGTAAATGTTTTGACCACCAGATGGCGCTACCTGGTATATTGAAAAATTTTTTGAGCAGTCTGTATTGTGATCACATTTTTTGTTTTCTAGCAGAAATAGTTCTTTAGTCATTTGATCAACCACTCACAGTGAGGTGGTTTTAAAAAACAAACATTTTAAGTTATCGAAAAACTTACTTTGCCAAGATAATGTACCAAATAATGTATTTTCCAGCTGTTTAACTTTTAGAAGGCCTTTGAAAACATTTTAGATCAAAGGCTATTTAGAAACAACAAAACAAAGCATAAGATTGCATGAAATATTTTTTTGTATGTAGAGAATGCCTTTAGAGCCAGAATCCACAAGTAAAGATTAGTAGACAGTTCTCCAAGGATTATTTTATAATCTAGAAGAGGAAGGGCCCAGTGTTCTATTGGGCAAATTCTTCTCTTGTAACTCATTAAACCAAAATGCACTAAAGGGTAGAATATGAATTAATTTTAAAAAGGGTTTTCATAGATTCATGGTTGATAGTCGTAAGTTATCAAAAGAAATTAAAGCTGTTTTGAAGGATTGACCCTAAGTGCCCCCATTGAACATAGAATACAGACTGGATAGATTATTGATATACTTCTGTGTGATGTTTTGTGTTGTTAAAACCCTGTCATCCATTGGCAATTTCCCATTGCTTAGAACTGTAGTGCATATTTTCCTGTTTTCTCACCAAAGCAGGTTGCTCCTTGTGTACTTTAACTTCTCTGTTTTTATTACAAGTTAAACAACTTTTAACACACAAATTATTAAATACACAAACAAGAATCCCCAAAAAAGATTGTACACAAAATCATAAGCCTTGACTACTTGTGGTATTACATGTGTATTATTAAGGTAGTAACAGAGTCATCCTGTTTACTCCTATGTCATTTTTTTGTTTACATAGTCATAGTATGTATGCTTTCTTGGTTCTGTATCACTTCATAGAAGTCTTCCCACATTTTATTACACGCTATGATAATATACCAGGCAAAGAGTATGAGTAGTCTTATAGCTTTTATAAGTATAATTCTGTTTCCCTTTCTAGAAAGATTATACCAATTCACAGTCTTTACCAGCTCTGCATGAGTGTACCTGATTTTGTCTAGCCCCACCAGCACTAACTTCTCTAATTTTTAGCTATCTTTGACTGTTTAATGAGTTTAAGATAGTGGGTCTCAGAGTTTTTAGGGGTAGCTTGGCATGATGGATAGACCACTAGACTTGGAGACAGAAGGATCTGGGTTCAAATCCCATCGCAGACATTTGTTGAGTGTGTAACTAGTGTATCATTTCCTAATGGAGACACTTTTCCTTTGGGATCATAGATTTAGAATTGGAAGATACCGTAGGAAGACATTTAGTCTAACCTTCTCCTTTTAAAGATGTGATAACTTTGGCTCAGAAAGGCTAAAAGACACAGGAATTAAGGAGTGGAGAAAGAACTTAAAACTAGATCTTGTCACCAAATTCTTTGTTCATACTTCTACCCTGCTGTCTCCCAAGGTCTGTGGCACATGATGAATATGTGAGAAAGTGCTGACTGATCGAAGAGAGCATTGAATGCCTTGTTGGTGACCATATGGAAATTTTGGAGCTTAGAATATTGGGTATGCTAATGAAGGGATGTTGGACTTGAGAGATTATAGCTATCTTTCTGTTTCACTTTAGGTTTGGTGCCCAATGTCTCCTGAATTTTATAGGGAATATGTGGCAATCAAAACCAAGAAACGGATATTACTATATACCATGAACCCCAACAAATTCAGAGCCTGCCAGTTTCTGATCAAATTCCATGAACGAAGGAATGACAAGATCATCGTTTTTGCAGACAACGTCTTCGCCCTGAAGGAATATGCTATCCGGCTGAACAAGTAAGTTTGGAAATTGTGATTGAGAGCTTCCTTCACCTCAGGAGGAACTTGTGCACCACTGGGCATGAAAATATATATATACAAAAGTCAACTCTTCCCAGAGCCTTTCAAGAGCTGAAGATTTTATTTGAGGTAAGGGTTTAGATAATGTCATAGGTAGACATGTTACTAGAAGTTAGGGAGGTTGGGGACACATCCTTAATATTTACAGGTTATTGTCAAAGAAAATAAATACTACTCAGCCTCTCAGAAACCATCTCTTGTCTCTTCTGTCCAAGAGAGAATGCTGGGCTAGATGGAACACCATGTTTCTAATAGTCTTTCATGATGCTTCAAGTATATCTGTACATTATATAGTGACTAAAGTATTAGATAATTGTAATGGAAGTTTTCGAGGAAATGGTAAGAGAACTTTTGCTTTGAAAGGAAAAGGACTGGTGACTGTTTGTTGCTTCTTAGAACAAGACAGGATTCTGCATGTTCCAGTGATTGCAGTAGAAGGCTGAGTGTTCTGAGGACCTACCCCACATGTAACAAAAACAAACTTAGTACCAGGAAGAGTAGAAAGTATTAGTATTGAAATTCCTTTGTCTCCTATGTCTGTACCTCAAAGCCAAAATACGAACTAAAAAGTAGTACTCAATTTCGTGTGTTAGTATATGGATTCATGCAGGTATGAGATATCTTAGATGAAACTTAGATCAGCTGATTTCAGGACTTTTATTTATGTAGTATCTTAGTACAGAGATGGTGCTTCTGACCATATTATCTGATCCAAATCAGACTTTCTACACTGTGTTGAATAGTATCAATTTACATGGCAAATGAAACAATTATAATCAGTCCTCATCTGGAAGACATTTGTCTCACATCCTAAACTACCTGGACAGCTTTTGGTCAGTGATCAGAGACTGAGGAAAAAAAGATATTGAGCAGTCAAACAAATGTCCCTAAGTGAGGACACTGAAATTCATGCACTTGACTTATAGCAGAACTTCTCAGGCCTTCAGAGCCTACTTGGCCTTATTTTATGCTTATTGCTAAGAAGCCCATGGTAGTTTACAGTCAGGTACATTGATAGGAGCAAGAAAAGACAGTTGACAGTGAAAGGAAACAGGAAAACTATAGAAATAAATGTAAGAACTCAACATATGTGTGGGGCCATTTATGTGAGGACTGACAGATGTACATACCACAACATGCCCTGAGGACAAAACAGTATGGGAATTTATGTTTGTTTCCATATAAAATAGCTAAAACAGCTTTGGTACTTTTAAGATCTAAAATTATTGTTTGGAAATGTTATTTACATGGAACCGTACCCCGTTGACCCCCATTCTCTGAAGATACTGGTGAAATGAAGTGTTAGTGACTTATTACTAAGCTTGATTCCCAGATAAGAGTTGAGAAAAATTCTTTCTTTGCAGAGGTGAATACTGTATATACTATAAAAAATGGGAACATTCGCTTATATGGAAATCTCTTAGAATAAATTGAACATAGATTAAGTTTTTCTTAATGACATGTGGGTTATTTACAAACATATTTTAATAATAGAGTGATAGCATTAGCCTCAGAACTGTCTTAGGTTCAGGGTCAACCATGACACAAAATATCTATCTCCTTCCTCTACCCTCTTAGTATAGACATCTTAACCAGTAAATCAGGAAAGCTACTGCTTTCAAATCCAAAGTATGATCAACTATCAAGTGAGTTTTTTGGTTTATATTGATCAGTTACCATTGTAAGGGAGCCTTATTCTGATGTTAGGCTTAGCCTGTTAACCACTAATAGTGGCTAAGTATAAGTCACTTTTAGTTGTTACAGAATTGTTCAGTTAAGCCAGGCTTTTTTGGTTCAGTTCTATTGTAGGGGAAGGCAATTTGTTACTAATTTTGCAATGCTTTTTCTCTGTTAATAGAATTCATCACTTCTTTCGAAATTACTAATGCCCTATGTTAAAAAGTTACTGTCTTTATTGTACCTCTGTTCTTTCTTTTTGCCCTGCCTCCAACCAAAGAACATCCTGTCCATAACTCCCCACTTACTTCAAAACATCCGTCAGACCCCTCTGGATGACTAAATCAAGGGTATCCTTCACCTTTGTTTTCCCTTTAATTTATCAGGATTAAGATTAACAATGCTTCTGGAATATTGTTTGTATGGTTAGTATTTTGGGAGCAGTGGAGGAAGGGGAAATGAATTAATTGATTCTGAATACAGAATATAAAGGAAGGAGATAGATGGGATCCTTGTTGAATAAAAGAGGACTGCCAGGTACCTTCCTAGAAGGGAGTTTGTCACCTCCTTGAAGAGAATACTTTCTTAATTAAGTTTATGGTCCTACTTCAGTCTTCTAAGGTTTTAGAATATTGGACTTTAATGAAGTTAGGTAGCCTATTAAGAAAGAGTGTCAGGGGTGGAGCCAAGATGGCTCTGTAAAAGAAAGGAACTACCAGAACTCTCTCTCAAATTCTGTCAGATACTTCTAAAAAAGTGAATCTGAGGAGATTTGAGAGAGTTAGAAGCCACAAGTAGACTGAGAGGGGGCACTGGGCCCATGGAACGGCACCAGACCAAACCCACCGGAACAGCAGAGGAATCCAGCCAGCGCGTGGGTCTGGATGGTTCACTGGACATGGGAGCAGAAACAGACCCAGGGCGGAAGTACTTGCTGCGGCTGCAATCAAACCCCAGGCCTCTCAGCCCAGGACTGTAGTCTGTTGGAGAGCAGAGCCTGCAGCCACGGGAGCAACTAGCCTGGAGGCCTCCAACCCACAGTATAAAGGTTTGAAACTTGCCTTCTTGAACTTCCAGGAGCCATGATGTACAAGCAAAAACGGCTCTCATCCCTCCCTTGAATAAACCAAGAGAACAAAACCTCAGGAGAAACAGAGGAGCCAGAAGGGGTGCTTCAGTGGCGAGAGAAGTGGGGGAGAGGGCCCTTCCTGTGGTGGTGGAAGGAGAGTAGTACAGGAAGAGAGGTGTCCCAGCAGCCCTCACCTCAGCAGAACAACGAGAGTAACTGAGCCCCAGAGGGTGGAGCTAACAAATGTAAACACCAGAACCACAGGCGTGGCTTTGCACAGCCACGGGAGGTAGCAGACACCAGCCCAGACAAGAGCTGAGACCACCCACCCATTCTGTAGAACAATCCTGGGGAAGAGGAGACCCCCAGCAGCCAGACTACCCCTCTCCCACACCTCATGAAACCAGAGGCCATAGAACATAAAGCTAGATCCCAACACAAGAAACTTGGGACAGAGCCCCCTGAGCCCCAGAAGCAGAGATCCACTTTTAGAAGCCAGGAGGAAAAAAAACACCATGAAAAAGCACTCTAAAAAGCCAAAGACATTTGATTCGTATTATGGAGACAGGGAAGATCAAAATACCAATTCAGAAGAGGACAGCACAGACACCATACCCACATCTGAAACCTCAAAAGGGAAAGTGAACTCTTCTCCAGACCATAAAGCATTCCTGGAAGAACTCAAGGAGGACTTTGAAAAACAAATTAGAGAGGTAAAAGAAAAATGGAAAAAAAAAAATTCAATGAGGAAAACAAACCTTTAAAAGGTAAAATTGGTGAAATGGTTGAGGAGCATCAGAATATAACTGGAGAAAATGTCTCATTGAAGAGTAAAATCAACAAAATGGAAAAGGATATAGAGAAGATAAAGGAAGAAAACAAAACATTAAAAATTAGAATTGGACAAGTAGAAGCTAATGACTCTATGAGACATCAAGAATCAGTCAAACAAAATCTAAAGGATGAAAAAATAGAAAACAAATGTGAAATATCTGATTGGAAAAACAACTGACCTGGAAAATAGATCCAGGAGAGACAATCTAAGAATTATTGGTCTACCTGAAAGCTATGGTGAGTAAAAGAACCTGGACAATATCTTCCATGAAATCCTTAAGGAAAATTGCCCGGAGGTCCTAGAACCAGAGAGTAAAATTTTCATCGAAAGAATCCATCGATCACCCCCAGAAAAAGATCCCAAATTGAAAACTCCAAGAAATATTATAGCCAAATTCCAGAACTACCAGGTCAAGGGGAAAATCCTGCAAGCAGCTAGAAAGAAACAATTCAAATATCACAGGCCTGCAGTCAGGATCACACAGGATCTTTCAGCTTCTACATTAAATGACAGGAGAAATCAGAATATGATATTCCGAAAGGCAAAGGAGCTTGGACTACAACCAAGGATCAACTACCCAGCCAAACTGCTTTGCCAGGCAAGGAGATGGACATTTAGTGAAATAAGGGACTTCCAGACCTTCCTGATGAAAAGGCCAGAGCTCAATGGAAAATGTGATCTCCAAGTACAAAACTCAAGAGAGACACGAAAAGGTAACCAGGGGACAAAAAACCCCTAGTTACATCCTTATATAGGATTATTTTGTTTTTATATATATACGTATGTATATATGTATATGTCAATCTTGAGAATAGTATACTTATGACATTTGAAAGAGATATTCATAGATTGTGGGTATCAGTATAAAATAACTGATATAATGATAAAAAATATAACTAAGAGCTCTAAAGGGATAGTTCTGGGAGAAGAAGTAAGGAGGTAGTAGAAAAGGATAAATTACATCACGTGAAGAGGCACAAAAACATGTTGTGGTAGAAGTTAAGAAGGGAGGGAGAAGAGCAGTATCTGAGCCTTACTCTCATCAGATTTGGTTCAAGAAGGGAATAACATACCTTGATAAGTATAAAAATCTAACTTGTCCTACAGGCAGTAGGAGGGAAAAGGGGGAAAAATGGGGAGGGGGTGGTCAGAAGGGAGGGAAGAAGTAGCAAGGGGAAAACAGAAAGATAAGGAAGGGGAATCAGGAGGGAGGGTAAACTGAGGAAGGCGGCGGTCAAAAGAAAGAGTGTCAGGTTGTGGAACATGGTTGCCCTTCTCTAGTCTCCTTCATGTGGATAAAAACCTTCTGGGATGTTTGCCATCTGGGGACCCTAGGAAATTGAGAGATTGTCCATTATGGAAACAGTTTGGTTGATTTCTGTTGTAATGAATACAGAAAAATAGAGATATGTAAAAATATCCCTAATTTGACTAGAATTTAAGCCCTTTTCTGCCCGAATATACCACAGTTTTTTGGCCCAGATGGAGAGTTCCCATAGCTGCCAGTAATTTTTTCAAAGGCAAAACCTCTGGTTGGAAATCTGAGGTTTGGGAAGATTGCTTTATTACTATATGAGAGCCTCCATTTACCTCTCTAGAGACTGTAAGTAGCCTTGTCTTAGGGAAAGAATAAGGTTTTACATGCAAAGTATGGATTGCTGTGTGACCATAGTAGCATCAGTAGGTGGGAATATCAAGTGGAGATGGTGAAATGTCTATTCCTTGATTGAGGACGAAGCCTTCTTGGCCTCATTGAAGGTGTAGGGACAAAATCTTTTGAAGTCTTGATAACAAAGGAAACTTTAGAGCTCCTCTCATTTTACCGGTAGATGGTCTTGAAATAACAAAAGATTGTAAACTTCTCAGTGTATAAAAAAGAGGCGATTGGCTTTTCTGACCCTCAATATTTCGGTGTGAGTCACTCTTACATAGGAGTTCCCTTCCAGCTCTAGATGTATTATCCTATGACCCTTAATCATTTCTGTAGCTCACAAAATGGATGTTTAAAAGGAACCGAAGGCAGTCATTGCTGGTCACTATTTACAGTACTATCAGTGCATACAAAGTGCCCAACAGAGCTAGTGGTTGTTTGAAATTGCCTGTGGAGATGTTTGGGAAAGAATGAAGACAACTTGGTGAAAATCTGAGACGCATAGAGTAGATGATTCAAGAGTGCTTCGAGAAGTCTTCTTGGTCTGGATTTGTTAAAATGCTTTGAAAACCTTGCAGATGCTAATTTTGTAGTCTTTGTAGCCTTATGTAGGATCATAGATTTTAAATATGGAAGGGGGCTCGGGGATCATTTAGTTCAATTCCCTCATTTTGCAGATGAGGAAACTGAGTCCCAGAGAGTGGACTTGTTCAGTGTCAAACTAGCAGTGAATAATGGATCACAGAATTCAAACTCAGATGTTCCTCTGACAGTAATTCCAGTGTTCTTTCTATTACGCCACATTTCCAATGTTGGCAATAAACAGAAATACTACTGGCATACTTATGGTCCCTCATTGGAATTGGGTCAGAGAAAAGAGCAAGGTTGAATCATACTTCCATCCTTACACTCCATATCTTCCCTACCAAACTCTACAGGAGGCTAGAAGATTGAGCAAACAAAAGCTCAACTCAGTACTTGTACAAACCAAATCTAGAGAGGAAAAGTGATCACTTGTAAGCCTAAGCAGCATCAACTTTAGTAAAAGTTGAAACTTCTCTCCTGATTCTTAGTTCACAGAGATTGTTACCCATAGGAGATATCTGAGGAGCACAAGGGTCTGTGCTGAAATATCCTTGGGAGGGCTGTCTCAGCTGGAGGCCAGAGAAATCCAGGAGACAGAGAGAAGGGAGTGTGGTTCTAGGCTGCCAGTTGGTGGTAACTGGTAAGGGAGCTGGACAGGTTTATGCCTACCTATAGAAGAGCCAAGTTGGATTCAAAAGGCAAGAAAAGAATGAAGACATAGCTGTCTCATCTGTCAGATTCTCGTATCAAGCTACATCCCTGTGAAGCAGCTGCTTCCAGCCTTTCACATGGAATGAGTTTTTCATTCATAGTAATGAGTTTTCCTCTTGACAGTCCCATTAGACCACATCAAACAAGGAAAACCATTAAGTGTTATTAATTAATCTCCCTCTAGCAATTAGATTAAAAAACTGAGTTGGCTGTGTTATCCTAATTAAGTATGGAACTCTAAAGGATGTAAGAAACACAGTCATAGAAAAGTGAGGGAGAGCTCAAGTCACTGGTCAACCTAACAAACTCTTTAAGTCATTTGCATGGGGTTAAGTCTCTGCAGCCAGTGATTTTCTTTATCCTTCATGGTCTTCCTCTTTGGACAAGGAAATCCCTAGCCAAAAGAATCCCTAGACAGGATTTTCTCTTTCAAATAATAAGTCAAGTCCATTAGTGTTTATTAAGTACCCACCATACATCAGGCGCTGTGCTAAATGTTGCAGATGCAAAGAAAGGGTAAAGACAGTCCTGTTCTCAAGGAGCTCAAGGTCTAATAGGGAAATGACATGCAAACAACATCTACCCAATAAATTGAGCGTCATCTCAGAGGGAAGGTGCAAAGGTTAAGGAGGAGTGGGAAAGGCTTCTTTCAGCATGTAGCATGTAGAGCATCAAGGGAAGCCAGGGAAGTTAGGAGCTGGAGATGAAGAGGGAGACTGTTAGCATGCAGGACAGCCAATGAAAATGCACAATCAGAAGATATAGCATCCTGTGTTTTTGAAGAATGGCAAGGAGAATGGTATTGGATCACAGAGTATGTGCAAGGGAGTAAGATACAAGCCGACTCAGAAACTAGCAATGGGCCAGGTTGTTGTTGTTGTGTTTGTCCTGTGTTCTCGAAGAGGACCATGACATCAGGGAAATGATGACATGACTTGCACTTGGCTTTGATTTGAGTGAGGGAGGGCTGCGCAAGGTCACCAGCCTCACTTTCTCCTCCAGAGCCATCTGGGTCCAGTGGCTTGATATTCACCAAGGCGACTGGAGATGGCCCAGGATGCTTTGGGAGATCCTGGCCCTTTCAGGCTAAGGTCTTTTTGGGTGCTCACTGTGAGGTAACACCCATCACACTGGGAGGGGAAGACCCTCAGGGTTCCTGGCCAAAAGAGAAATAGTTACTATTTAGTATTTATATTCACTCTGTGCTAGGAAGGCAGGGACCTGTTGTCCAATCTATGAGCTCCAGAGTGAGGTGAGTTTAAGACTTGGTTTTTGAGAAAGAAATCTAGCCAGTAAACTGAAAGTAAAGGAGGCAGCCTTCGACCCTCAAAATGGGCCTTCCAGAGGAGAGGAGGGAAGGGAAGAGGAGGGGAGGGAAGAGAAGTGAGAGGAAGGGAAGGGAACGGAAGGGAAGGGAACGGAAGGGAAAGAAGGAGCCAGGTTATAGAGAGCACCAAAAACCAAACAGAGGATTTTATACAGGATTCTCAAATCTGAGACTTTTGAGACACCCTATATTTAATCCTGGAGGCAGTAGGGAGCTACTAGTATTGAATGGGAGCAGAGAAGGATGATATGATCAAAAGCCCTGTACTTCCTTTACATGATTTCACTTGGAGATTTCATCGGCTCCGGCGGTTTCCAACATCTCTATGCAAATGATGCTCAAATCTACTTAGCTAGACCTAACCCAGCCTCTAGTCTCCTCACCCACAGTTACTGTGCTTTTGGGAATCATTATGATGATTGAATAAAGGGTGGGCTGGAAGAGGAAGAGACTCAAGGTATGAAAACCAACCAGCAGGCTATTGCAATATTCCTGAGGTGACGAGGGCCTGCACCAGGGTGGTAGCAGTGTCATTGGAGAAAAGGGGACATTTATGAGAAGTATTACAAAGGTATAAATGATAAGACCTGACAGCTGATCGGATATGAAGAGTGAGAGGAGTCAAAGGTGACACCTCCATTGAGAGCCTGAGTGGACTGGTGGTAGCCTCGACAGTAATAGGACTGTTAGGAAAAGGGGAGATTTTGGAGGGAAAGATAATGAATTCATTTTTTGACATGTTGAGTTTAAGATGGATTTCCAGTTCAAGATGTCTTATAGGCTGTTGGAAATATGAGACTAGAGGTTGAGTTAGGTCTGGATAAGTAGATTTGAGCATCATCTGCATAAAGATATTGAAAACCGTAGGAACTGATGAAATCTCCAAGTAAAATCATGTAAAGGAAGTGGAGGGCTCAGCACAGAGCCTTGTGGAAGACCCACAGTTAGGAGGCATAAGATCTTGGAAAGGAGACAGAAAGAAGGTATAGTCAGAGGAGAGCAGTGCCACAAAAAACCTAGAAAGAAGAAAATATCCAGGAGAAGAAAGTGATAACAGTGTCAGATTCTGCAGAACAGTCAAGGATGGGGATTGAAAAAAAGCCATTGGGGGGCCAGCTAGGTGGCGCAGTGAATAGAGCACTGGCCCTGGAGTTAGGAGGACCTGAGTTCAAATTCAGCCCCAGACACTTGACACTTACTGGCTGTGTGACCTTGGGCAAGTTACATAACCCCAATTACCTTGCCTACCCCCTCCAAAGACAAAACCAAAAAAAAATTGGTTTTCCGTTCATTTCCAGAATGATTTTGGGGCAGCTAGGTGGCTCAGTGAGTAGAGCACCAGCCCTGGAGTCATGAGGACCTGAGTTCAAATGTGACCTCAGACACTTGACACACTTACTAGCTGTGTGACCTTGGACAAGTCACTTGACCCCAATTGCCCTGCCTTTCCCCCTGCAACCAAGAAAAAAAAGAAAGGAAAAAAGAAAAAAGGCCATTGGATTTAGAGATTAAGAGATCATTGGTTAACTTTGGAAAGAGTGGTTTTGGTTGATTGAATTATGAGGTCATAAGTCATACTGCATAGAGTTAAGAAGAGAATGAGGAAAGAAAGTAGAGGTACCTATTGTGAATGGCCTTTTCAAGGAGTTTATTCTCAAAAGAGAGGCAAGATAGAGGACAGTAGGTAGCAGGGATGGACAGGTTTTTGGAGGATGGTGAGTATTGGGCATATTTGTGGTCAGTATGGAATCATCCAGTAGAAAGGGAGAGCCTGATGATAAATTAGGAAGTGGGGGTGATAAAGAAGGAGAAGTTAAAGAATGAGGATGATACAGTGGGCGTGTTCCTGCATATGAAGAGGGGTCTGGCATGGCAAGAACAAGGGCCACCTTATATGACATGGAGTGAAGAAAAGGTGGTGGGAGAGGCATCGCTGTGTTGTGAGATCAGGTACAGAGGAGAAGAGGGAGGAGGGCTCAGTAAACAGCCTCATCAGTTTTCACTGAAATATGAAAGACAATTCTCAGCTGAGAGAACTGGGGAGGAGGAGCCCAAAAAATTTGAGAAGGGCTGAAATGGTGAGCGGGATAGCAAGTTAATTAAAGATGTATAAAAGAACTGCTATGTCACAGTGGGGGCCTGATTGAGATTAGGTAGCATAAAGTGCAGTTAACACACTTTTGCATTGTTGTAGTAGTAGTGGTGGTAGTGGTAGTGGTAGTGGTAATAGTAGCTAAAGGGCTGGCCTTGGAGTTAGGAAGACTCATCCTGCCTCTGACATATACTAGTTCTGTGATTGTTGACAAGTCTCTTAAGCTTTCTGTGTCTCCATGTGCTTCCTTAAGATTGTAAATTACAGAAGAAATGTTTATCTACATAGGTCAAGCGAATTTCCCCATACCAGTAAAATCACAGATCAGAGTAGCATCATCACTTATGATAGGTTTGTAAGACAGTTTCAAGGAGCATTCTGTAGTCTGCATCCTACAGATCATTCCCAGGTCTTCTAACTAAGCTGCATCCTTTTCCAGACCCTATATCTATGGTCCTACATCACAAGGAGAAAGAATGCAGATTCTGCAGAATTTCAAGCATAACCCAAAGATCAACACTATCTTCATATCCAAAGTAAGTAAGGGGTCCTTCAAGATGATATTGCTATAACAGGAAGAAGGTACTTGACTGAACATACAGATCATAGTTGTGACTTCACTGGTTAAATAGATGGTCCCAGGCTAGGCTGTCATTCCATTCTTTCTGCTTACAGAGCAGCAGAACAGCAAATAACCCTAAATTCTGTGTTTCGAATGTATTATGATTTGAGGGACAGCAGCTTTACTTTCTTAATTATGTTTTGCTTATAGTGGTACCAAAACGAGTTTGCATTCCCAGAGTATACAGAAGTTGGCCAATGGAGGAATCTGTCCAGGAGCTTATTGGGATTTAATAATTTGGAATTTAAAATGGCCTTAGGATATTCCACAAGTAGGTTTTTATTGATTTGATTATTTAACTTTTTTTATAGTCCAGTACTTGCCAGCGTCATATAGTCAATCCAAGTGTCAGAGGAGAATTTATCAATGTCACTTGATAGTAGTCCCTACCATTGACCAAGGTATGGGACATAGAGATTCTCATATCTTACTCAAAAATATTTCATATTTTCAACATGTATTTTTAAAATTTTATGAATATCTTTCGTATTTGTATCACCTTTATTTCCATATAATACATCTTTACTCTCCCCTATTTAGCACACCATCCCTTGTAGCAAAAACACATAGAAGAAAGAGAAAAAAAAAACATTTCAGCAAAACCAAATGGCACACTGACCATTTTTAATGGTATGTGCAATACTCTTCACCTTTACACAGAAGGGAGAAATTTTTCTCAATTCTTATCTAAAGCCAAGTTTAGTCATTATAATCACATAGCATTCAATTTCTTTCTTTTTAATTATTATAGTTGTATACATATTGTTCTTGATTCTGCTTATTTCACTCCGCATCATTTCATTCATCTTCCCATGCTTCTCTGAATTCTTCATATTCACCACTTCTTATAGTGTAGTAATATTCTGTTATATTCTTGTACCGCAATTTGTTTGTCATTCCCCAGTCTTTGGGTGTTGGGGGTCCCTGACCAGCAAGGACCCCAATCTCAGTACGTAATGATGAGGCAGGAGTCAGGGAAGATACAACTCCGATTTATTGGGAGACATTATCCAGTTTTATAGGGTTTTGCACTACATGAGCAGAAGCAGGTGTTCAAGGGGTGAGGGGATGACAGCATGGGAAGATCGATATCGGGTGGGAAGAATCTGGATTGTAGCAAACTATGGTTCCTACAGGCATATGGGAAAATTAGGGCTGTAGCAAGATAGTTTCTATGGGAGTATGGGAACAAAGTGGGGTGCTGTCCTACAGTATCTATGGAGGCATGGGAAGGCTCAGGCATGTAGCCAGCTGATATCAGAGCTGTATGAGCTGTATGAGGCAAGGGGCAGGATGCCCTTGTAAAGTATCAAAGATGTTCCAGTAAGTAAAGTATCAAAGCATTGTTGTGTTAGGCACTGGTTCAGGAGCATTAGGTAGTGGCCAGCTGGGTTCCTCCTTCTGGGCTTGAGAGTCCCTAGTGGATGGACTCTGCCTGCATGAGGAGGATGACTATAGGGGGCTGTTAAGGGCGGAGGCCCTCCCTCCGGGCGCCTGCCATTCCAGCTCCTACTAAGCCTGTCTGGTTTTACCCAGGAAACAGGCCAAGTGCTAGGATCCTGACAGCCCCGGGGTCGGCACCAACCCCTTACGTTTGGGCATATATTTTTGGTTCCAGTTCCCTATTAAAAAAAAGTAGGGATTCTTTAATCTGAATTTTCAATATAAGATAAAACAAAAATAGTTTTTTTATCCTCACAGAAGCATTATTTAAAATTATGGTTTAGACTTTGGATTAAGTATTGTCACCCTTTTGCTGGGTTGTAGGCTCCCAAATGCCATGTTTAACTTGGTAGTATGAATAAAAATTAAATCTCCATATTCTTAGGGATTAAAGTATAATGCTAATGTGACCATGATAATAAGTTAATTCCCAGTGTAAGTTCTTTTGCGTATTCCGTGACCATAGACTGAACTCCTAATCCAATCTCAACATCTCACCCGTTGTTCAGAAGGCAGATGAGATCAGGAGAATGGCCGTGGCTAAATGCATGATGGGAGAAAGAATCAATAACATCTTCACAAAAGAAGGATGGCATGATATTTTCTCCATAAAAGTTGAAAATACAACATGAACGTAGTCTACTCCGTTATTTCTATGATACTGCCATTATCATGGTAATAAAATATTTGGGATGAATAGACAAAATTGACATTGACTTAGGGTTTTGAAGTGTTCTTTGAGGATGACTCCACCCTAAGGCTAATGTGATGATTGATGATTCCTTGCCAGAACCACTAAATCATCAGAAGTCCCCACCATCCTGCTTTCTTCCCTTTTGAGTCCATCCTTACCACTCCCCCTTTCCCAAAACCTCCCCCGCCCTTGCTTTTCACCTCTGTTGCATGTAGTCTTCCCTTATTGGGATGTAAGCTACTTGAGAGTAGAGATCATCTTGTTTCCCTGTTTTTGAATCCCCAGCACTTAGCACAGTGCCTGGCACATAATAAGCATTTAATAAATGCTTCATCTAATTACATTCAAGGCATTCTTTCTTTATGTCTTTGCACTTTTTATACAAAAACAGGTTCTTACCTACTCAGACTCAGTAGTTGCTTCAATTTTGCAGGTAGGAGACACATCATTTGATCTGCCTGAAGCAAATGTTCTAATTCAGATATCTTCTCATGGTGGCTCCCGAAGACAGGAGGCACAAAGGTTGGGGCGAGTACTTCGAGCCAAGAAAGGTAATCTAGTTTTCTCTAGTATTCCTGTGTTCTGAAACTTGTCCTGGAAGATACCACCTATAGAATTCTACTACTGTACAAGCTGTTTTATTGAATAAGGTAGAGCTCAGAGGAAGTTTGAATTTGATCATCAAATCCCTTGATCCAAAAGTGTATTTCCCCTCTGCTTCCAAGAACAGCATCTACCAGCCATGGAGTATTTGCTATAATTTTCAATGTCTCTGGGTTAAATGAAAAAGGTTAACTATGAACATTTTTTTATTGGGACACTAATCCAATCATTCACATTGAATTTGAAATTGATGGGTGTTTGCCAAAGGCATGATCCTATGGAATTTAGCTAATGCTAATTAGAAGCCAGATAGTTTAACCCAGAGGACTAAGGATGTCTTGAGATAGGATATACAAAATATATCTGAAGGGGAAAGATCTGAAGCTAAAAGTTATTTATGGGGCAGCAATAAAAGAAAAAGAAGCTTAGAAACCCTGAGGCACAGGGGATGGTATGAAAAATGGAAAATGGATCAAAAATGAGAAGGGTGAAGATGAAATTAAAGCAATTATTAGGAGCTGTTATGCCCAATTATATGCCAATAAACCTGACAGTCTAAATGAAATGAAAGAATATTTATAAAAATAGAAATTAACCAGATTAACAGAAGAGGAAATAGAATACTTAAATAATCATATCTTAGAAAAAGAAATTGAACAAGCTATAAATGAGCTCCCTAAGAAAAAGTCTATGGGACCAAGTGGATTCACAAGTAAATCCTACCAACCATTTAAAGAAAAATTAATTACTATATAAACCATTTGGGAAAATAGGCAAAGAAAGAGTTCTGCCAGATTCCTTTTATGACACAAATATAGTGCTGATACCTAAATCGGAAAGAGCAAAACATTTCTTTTTTATTTAATATTTTAGTTTTTTCCCAATTACATGTTAAAAACAATTTTTAATATTTGGTTTTTAAATTTTTGAGTTCCAAATACTCTCCTTTCCTCCTCCTCCTCCCCTCCATTGAGAAAGCAAACAATTTGATATAGGTTATACATGTCTAGTCATGCAAAACATATTTCCATGTTAGTCATGTTGTAAAAGAAAATATAGATCAAAAAAACCTCAAGAAAAATAGAGTTAAAAAAATAATGCTTCATTATGTATTCAGAATCCATAATTCTTTCTCTGGAAATAGCTAGCCTTAATCACTGAATGGGTGTTGCCTCAGGCAAACTGAGACCTGGAAAGATCTTAGCTTAAAAAGGCCAAAGTCTCCTGCTGCATCCAGGGTCTTCTCCAGTCCTGATCTATACCTTGCTTCTGGACTCAGAAGGCTCCAGAGGAGAAAGTGAGGCTGGTAACTTTGCATAGCCCTCCCTTATTTAAATCCAGTTTGTTTGCAAGTCATGGCGTCACCTTCCTGATGTCATCATCCTTCTGGGAGGAAGGACAAACAACTCTGAAAATAGCATTTTTTATCATAAGTGCTTCAGAATTATCTTGGATCATTGTATTGCTGAGAAGAGCTAAATCATTTCACAGTTGATTATCTTACAGCATTGCCGTTACTGTGTACAATGTTCTTCTAGTGCTGCTCATTTCGCATTTCACTTTACATCAGTTCATGTAAGTTCTTTCCGGGTTTTTCTGAGAGCATCCTGCTCATCATTTCTGATAGCACAGTAGTATTCCATCATAATCATATCAACTTGTCCCGCCGTTCCCCAATTCATGGGCACCCCTTCAATATCCAGTTCTTTACCGTGGTGAAAGAGCTGCTATAAATATTTTTGTACATATAGGTACTTTACCTTTTTGTTTTTTATCTATTTGGGATGCAGACCTAGTTAGTGATATTTCTGGGTCAAAGGGTATTCATGGTTTTATGGCCCTTTGGGCATAGTTCCACATTGCTCCCTAGAATGATTGAATCAGTATACAGCTCAGTATATGATGCATTTTCCTTTTCTGTCATAGTAGCCACGTAGGTATGGGTTGGTACCACAGAGTTGTTTTAATTTTCATTTCTCTAATTAATAGTGATTTAGAACTTTTTTCATGTGACTGTAAATAGCTTTGGTTACTTTGTCTGAAAACTGCCTGTTCATGTACTTTGACCAATTGAAGAACAGCACTTATTTTTATAAATTTGACTCAGTCCTCTATATATTTGAGAGATGAGGCCTATATCAGAGAAACTTGCTGTAAAATATTTTTGATAGTTTTGATTACTATTTCCCTCCATTCTATTTTTCTCCCTGTTTATCCTACTCTGTCTCTCCTTTCACCCTGTTTACCTTCAAAAATGTTTTGCTTCTAACCACCACCTCCGTCTTCCTTCATTTCTGTCGGCCCTCTCCCCCACTTCTCTTATCCCTTTCCCCTCTTTCTTTCTTGTAGGATAAGATAGATTTCTATGCCCAACTGAGTGTGAATATTATTCCCTCTTTGAGCCAGGAATTCTTGAAAGTCATCTATTTCATTTAATATCCATTTTTCCCCTGAAGGATTATATTCAGTTTTTCTGGGTAGGTGATTCTTGGTTGTAAGCCTAGCTCTTTTGCCCTCTGGAATATCATATCCCTAGCCCTCTGACTCCTTAAGATCAAAGCCGCTAAATCTCATGCTATCCTGACTGTGGCTCTACAACATTTAAATTGTTTCTTTTTGGGTGCTTGCAATTATTTTCTCCTTGACCTGGGAGCTCTGGAATTTGGCCATAATATTCCTGGGAGTTTTCATTTTGGGATTTCTTTCAGGAGGTGATTGGTGGATTCTTTCAATTTCCATTTTACCCTCTGATTCTAAAATATCAGGGCAGTTTTCCTTGATAAGTTCTTAAAAGATGATATCAAGGCCCTTTTATTCATCATGGCTTTTAGGTAATCTAATAATTCTTAAATTATCTCTCCTTGATCTTTTTCCAGGTCAGTTGTTTTTCCAATGAGATAATTCACATTTTCTTCTATTTTTTTCATTCTTTTGATTTTACTTTATTGTTTCTTGATGTCTCATGGAGCCATTAGCTTCCACTTGCCCAATTCTAATTTTTAAGGAGTTATTTTCTTCATTGAGCTTTTGTACCTCCTTTTCCAGTTGCCCAATTCTGCTTTTTAAGGAGTTCTTCTCTTCAGTGAATTTTCGTATATATCTTTTTTCCATTTGACCTATTTTTCTTTTTAAGGAATTGTTCTCATTGGATATTTGTGCCTCTTTTACCATTTGGCCTATTCTGTTTTTTAAGGTATTATTTTCTTCAGTATTTTTTGTGCCTCCTTTACCATGCTGTTGACTCTTTTCCATGATTTTTTTGCAACTTTCATTTCTTTTCCCAGTTTTTCCTCCATTTCCCTTATTTGATTTTTAAAATCCTTTTTGAGCTCTTCCAGGATCTTAGACCAGTTCACATTTTTTTTTTAAGGCATTACATATACCAGTCATATTTTTTTTTTGTTTTCTTCTGAGTTTGTGTTTTCATCTTCCATGTCATCATACTAACTTTCTATGGTCCACTTCTTTTTTTGTTGTTTGTTCATTTTTGTAGCCTATTTCTTTACTTTTAACTCCATGCTAAAGTTGGGCTCTGCTTCCAGGGTGGAGATGGCACTGTCCCAAGCTTCAAGTTTTTTGTGTAGCTATTTTCAGAACTAATTCCGGGGACCTGTACTTTCATTTCTTCCAAGGTGGTATGATCGAAGAAAAAGATGTGTTTACTGCCCTGCTGGCCTGTTCTTTGGTCTCTGAGTGACCACAAGCACTTTTCAGTCCTGAAATCACATATGACCAGGGTCCCAGCTCCCCTACAGCTGCAAACTTTGGTGTGCTAGTGCTCCTCCTCACTCTGGGACTGATACCCAGGACTGTGACCCAGTATGGGCAATGCCACTGAGTCTTGCCCCCAGTGCCAGTAAAGGGATCCCTGTAATCTTCGGATCAGTTGTCCCACCCCCTTACTATTTGTGGGCTCGTAGCTCTTGAAGCCAGTATTGCTGCCACTGCTTCAGTCACTCCCAAGGCCTTCTCTTGGTTTTTTGGGGCCCAGTCTGAGCTGTTGCAGCCTACACTGGACTGCACTCCACTCTCACCCCAATGTGATAGACCTTTCCTGCTGATCTTGCAACTTGTTTTGGGCTGGAAAATTGTTTTATCCCATCCTTTTATGGGTTCTGCTACTCCAGAATTTGTTTTGAGGCGTTATTTAAAATTGTTTGGAGAAGAATTTGGGAGAGCTTAGGCGAGTCCCTGCCTTTTCTCCACCATCTTGGCTCTGCCCCTTTGGCCTTGCCCTTAGAAAGGACAGAACAGAGAAAGAGAACTATAGGCTATATTCCCTATAGAACTATAACTATATTCCCTAATGAATATTGATGCAAAATTTTTAAATAAAATACTAGCAAGGAGATTTTTACAGCAATATATCACAAAGATCATACACTATGACCGGGTGGAATTTGTATCAGGAATTCAGGGCTGGTTCAATATTAGGAAAATTATCAGCAAAAGTGGAAACTGGGTCCTTCACCTGGAATCATGAACTAGAAGAGTATATTAGCAGAACTGTTACCTAGCTGTTGTTTGCTCTTTCTAGCAGGGACACTAAAGGACTTGGTGAATTATTGATTAGAGGAAATTAGAGGATATTTTGTTGTTGGTGTTACTGTTTTGGGGGTGGGGGTTTTGTTTTGGTTTTTTAGCGTCACAGAGACAATACTGGATGAGGCAGCCTAGGGGAACCTGAAAAGGGTAATCCCTTTTCCACCTGTCAGTAATTCTGTATTACTTAAAATGGGATTCTGGGTCCATAAACTTTTTTTTAATATATTTTGATAACTGTTTTGTAATGCTGTGTATTTTATGCATTGAGAAAAAAATATTCTGAGAAGAGGCTCATAGGCTTCACTGGACTGCCAAAGGGGTCTGTGACACATGCCAGAAAAGGTTAAGAACCCTTTATTAGGAACCCAAACACTAAACTCTTAGAATTTTGAAGGGTATTAAGCTGCCTTGCAGAGAGCTGGTGCTTTGTTTCTATGTCCTAGTGATTATTGCAGGATGGGGCCCCTCAGCAGAATAGGACTGAGACAATTAGGAAAACAAGCATAGATTTTTCTTTTTGAAAAGAGCAAGTCCTATTGAAAAATCTAGGGGGCAGCTGGTGGCACAGTGAGTAGAGCACTGGCTCTGGAGTCAGGAGGACCTGAGTTCAAATCCAGCCTCAGACACTTGACATACTTATTAGCTGTGTGACCTTGGGCAAGTCTTAACCCCAATTACCCTGTCTTCCCCCCTCCAAAAAAAAGAAAAAGAAAAATTTATTTAGTTTAGCTAGAATATGTCCTTTCTTAATCAAAGTGTTCTTTGGCACATACGGTACTGGGCCCTCCCTTTAAAGGAGCCTTTCCAGGCTTTTTAGAGAATTAGCAACCCTTCCAACTGCAGAAGCAATAGTCATTCCTTAAGGAGCTGACATCTCACATTTTGTAGGCAAAGGTTCTTAAATAGCCTAGACCCCCAAGGTCACTAGTGTTGGCTGCCCTGGTTTCAGTCATATTTTTCTGTAGTGTGAGAGAGTTTTTTATCTAAATGGTTTTTAGAACTCTAACAATGCCTCAATAATCATGATAATAAAAATTTTGATCTAATGAAAACTCTGTCCTTCATCTATGTTTCAGATGCAGGAAAGCCTTTATGAGTATCTTATTGAGAAAATTCTCCAGTACACAGCAACTTTAGCATGAATTCTTTCTCAGATTTAAAAGGGACAGGTTAAGGAAAACAACCAAAGTGTAGTGGAAAGAGCCCTGGATTTGAAGTCCAAGGACCTGGGTTTAAATCCTGACTCCTCTCCTACTTTCTATTTGTGTGACTTCATGAAAACCATTTTGTTTTCTGGGCCTTAGTTTTCTTACCTATATCATGAGCCAGTTATACTAGGTGACCTTTTCCAGCTCTAAATTCTGTTATCCTTTGTTTGGAGAAGAGATTGGAAGAGATCTGTATATAGCAGCAAATAATCTACTCTGATCTTGTTGCACATCTGAGAAACATAGCGATTCCATGTTTTCAGAAGTAAATATCAGAGATAGTACATTAACTAAATCAAGTATTAAGTACCCTACTCCAGGAACTTCTGGTTTCCTGTACTGACTTTTTTGTGACTGTATTTAGAGTTTCCAGCTTCTGTGAAGACTACCTGTTTGTAGAATACTAAGTATTAACATTTTAACTTTTACCTGTATTATATGTGGTACATATATATATGTGTATATATATATATATATATACACACACACACACATATGTGTATGCATGTGTGTGCTCTTGCTTCACAAGACACAGTTTCTGGATGTTTCAGACCTTGAAACAGATTTATCTATAACTTCCTGAAAGATTGAAAGGAAGTATATGATAAATTTTATATATTACATTCAAAACTGTCCTGCTTGAATTTCCTTCTGTTCGTTTCTATGCGTTTTTAAATGATCATATGTTTGGCATCACTATTGCTAACCCTCCCCTAACCCCTTCCTTCTACATTGAAAATTGAAAGACAAGAAAAAGCTCTTGTAACAAACATAAGCCAGACAAATCCACAGAGTGACCATGTCCAGAAAGGTCTGTCTCTTTCTGCATCTTGTTTCTGTCACCTCTGTGTTAGAAGGTAAGTAACATGCTTCAGTTATAGATCCTCTGAAGACATGGCTGGTCATTTCTTTGATCAGAGTTCTTAAAGGTTTCAAAGTTCTGTTTCTTGATGGTGTTAGTGACTTTGTATAAATTGTACTCCTGGTTCTGCTCATTGACTGCATCAATTCATCCTACCCGAGATTCTCTGAAATTATCTCCCTTTTCACTTACTGCACAGTCATATTCCAATAAATTTGTATGTCACAGTTTGTTCAGCCATTACCCATCTGTCTAAGAGGCACTTGAAGACAACTGCCTTATATTCTGCCTCTTTGCTTTTTTTCCTTGAGCATTAAGAAGTTTGGTTTGTTTGTAGCTCTTCCCTCCTTGGAATTATTTTCCCTCTTAGTGTTTCTCTGCCATCCCCAGCTTGTTTCCCTATTCAGTTTGATGTATTTCTACACCATTAGTGGCTGCATCATGGGAGGAGCCATTGTTTTTAAAGCTGATTTAAAGGCCAAGACTATCAGCTATTGAGTTGAATTTGCGGTTTCCTCTGCTGCGGTTGATTACAGTTACCTGTAAGGAGAGCTGGAGGAGCGTACCACCCCTGCACTGAACCCCAAAGCTGATTTAAAGGCTGGTACCGTTGACTATGGGGGTTTTGATGACTTTTTTGTTTTGTTTTCCTGCAATCAAATCATTCTCTACAGTGAGAGCCAAGGAGCGTAATGTTCTAGCAGCTGAACCATGCAGGGGAAGAAAACAGGACTTTAAATATTGTTTCCATGAATGTGAAAAACTCATTAAGTTTGCTTCCCATCTTGTATTGTTGGTGATGTGAAGGGGGATTTATTGGTCAATGCCCCCTTCTGTTTCCTGAGTAGTTACATTTGATTCTTCCCAGGTCTTGGCAACTTGCTTTTAGCAATGATCTCTGGTCTTTCCAGGACTCCACAAAAGAAATGTCATAGGCAAAGTAGCTCCTTAGAAGAAATCAGAGGACAGTTTGTTGACTTCCAGGAATTATCTCTGCATTTGAATCTTCCTGCCTGCAGCTGTCCAGTTTGCCTTTGTTACTGCCAAAATAGACATGGCAGCATTCTTTACTGTTTTGTTTTAGAATTCATTGGAAACAATATATCATAAAGCCCCTTGGGGTGGGGAGGGAGGCAGGGTGGAAGGGCAAGGGACAAAGTTAAAGCTTATTCATTCCATCTGCCTCATTGTATCTAGAGAATTGTTCCATCATTTTGGCCACCAGCAGGTCATCCATGTTATGGAAATGATATATTTAAATAAAGTTTGAAAAGACTCACTTGAAGAAAAAAAGAAAGAATATAGTGTTAAAATTTTTTTTGTCCTAGTTTTGACTATGAGTCCAGTGATTTTTAAGTCATGATTAACTATCTCTCCTTGACCTGTTCTAGGTCTGGGTTTTCAATATAGATATATATCAAATATCTTATATTTTCTCCTATTTTTTTCAATCATTTGATTTTTGTTAGAGTATTTTTTGCTAGCTCATGGAGTCATTGATATGTGTTTGATCTGTTCTAATTTTCAAGGAGTCCATTTCTTGGGTAAGGTTTTTCTTTTTCTACTAAACTACTTATTTTCTTTCCAATTCATTCCTCAAGAGATTTTCTGTTTTTTTTATTTCATAATATTTCTTCTGGATATTCATGTAGTGCTTATAGAAATTTTTTTTTCCTTTGAGTCACTTACAGTTGTTACAGAATTTCTCTCTCTTTTTTGGGGTTCTCTAGATTTGTGATATTTTTTCTGTGCTAATAATCAGTGTTTTATTCAATTTACTCCCTCTCCAGCCTTTTTTCCTGAATTGGGACTTTATTCCTGGGCTGGCTCCATCCCTACTATGCTTTTGAGTAAAATAATTGGCTCTGCTCGGTCTTTCCTTTAATTTCTATGCTGACTTTCACCTGTCGGGATTAGGGCACACACCTCTCCCCCAGATCTTTGAGGTTCAGACTACTACATCTTCAGGGCGCCCTCTGACATCCCAGGGCAGACTATTGGGGATGTCGGAATCCTGGGCCTGAAGTGTCCCCAGTCTTGAGATCTGTAGGGTTGTGCTCATTGCTGTTCTTCTCCAGAATTTCCCAGGTCCCCACTCTGGAGTTCTCTGACAAATCTGGGGCTTTTCAACCATCCTCAGGCTTTCTTAAGGGAACCCTCTGTTTTTGCTGCCTCAGGACACAGAGTCTTGAAGGCTACATATTTCTCTCACCATTGCTAGTCATACTGGGAGGCTGTGATGGTTTATTGCTGACTTGGCTAGTCGTAGACTCCCTTATTGTCAGGCTTCTGGCTGACCTCTTGTACAGTTCTGGGATGGAAGATGTCACAGTAATTTCTCTTTGGATATCTGATTGTTGTTCAGTCAGGTGCAGACTTTATGGTCCTGATGGAGTAGGTAATAGTAGCTGAGCAGTCTGCTTCCCATTCACACAGCCATCTTGACTGGAAATCTCACATCCTGTTTTTTCACAAGCTAATATTTACTGTCTCGTATCCCCTAGGAATGGTTGCAGAGGAGTATAATGCCTTCTTCTACTCACTGGTATCCCAGGATACACAGGAAATGGCATATTCAACGAAACGGCAGAGGTTCCTGGTCGATCAAGGTTATAGCTTCAAGGTAAGCAGCATTGGATTCCTTTTCCCATTAGGACAAGTGCTATAAGGAAGCCTATTGTTTCATCCTGAAGGGAATTAGTGAGCGCTGTCAATATTTGCTTGAGAAAAACCTTAGGCATAGAGAATCTCTAAATAGTTAACGATCTTACATAAGTCCTTCTTTTCTCTGAATGAATTGCTGAGTAACTAATTAGGAAGGTACTCAGTTAGGGACTTGAAGAAAAGGCTTTTGTGCCCTTTAAACATAGTAACTAAAGGACAGAGGTGGATTTCTTTGGTGCAATAGAGAGGGAAGATTGAAAAACGAAAATTGGTGGCTAGTTGGAAAATGTGCTGAATGTGTTGCAATTTGGCATGCTTTGGAGGTTCTGCCAAGATTCTGAATCAGATTTGGGGGTTGGAGTAAGGGTGAGGACATGTGTAAGAAAGAAAGAGAAAATTTAAGTAAGAGGATCCTTAAGGGCTTTCTAATCATCAAAAAATAAATTAACATGTCTTAATCTTTCTGGCTTTCACTCTTCCACAGCACTCCCCACCCCTTACCCTGCATGTAGAGGTACTCCTCAATACTAATCCTTTAATTTGCTGTAGCTAGGAAGCAATAGGCTGAGAGAGGCATTTAAGGCACATTGTTGATCATTTAGATAGATCTATCAAAATCACTTAGATCACTAGATGGGGCAGTGTTGGCCTGGAATCAGGAAGACTTATGAGTTCACATCTGGCCTTAGACTAGCTGTGTGACCCTGGGCAAGTCATTTTACGCTGTTTGCCTCCATTTCCTCATCTGTAAAATGAGCTGGAGAAGGAAATGGCAAACCACTCCATTATCTTTGCCAAGAAAACCCTAAATGGGTTTACAGAGAGTTGGACATGACTGAAAAATGACTAAACAACAACAAAAATTGGTCGCTTAAAAGATTTTGTGAGGATAGGTTATTGTAGGTTGATTCATATCACTGGGAGATTTCAGGAGTTGGACTTTCTTGTGCCATGGCTATCCTTTTTAGGTTATTTATTGTGCATAGCAAGTCAATGGTAGAATTTAGTATCCTAAATTAGTTATGTGAGGAGAGAGTGAGCAGAGGTGCTGGTTGTTCTTGGCACACCACAGGAAGATTAGCTGCCTCTTTCCATCTAACCACCATCTTACAAATCTGCTAAAACTAATCCTAAGTAATTTATCTTTAGAAAGGACAGAACTTACTTTCTGCTAATATTGAGCAGATTTTATCTTAAGAGAATGATATGGTGGGTTTTTTTTTGTTTTTTTTCTTTTTTTTTTATTCTTTAAAACCAGGTAGAGTAAGGAAGATTAGAATAGGGGCTGATAGGGGAGCCAGAGATTTGGGTTTGGGACACAGTTCTGCTAAAGAATATTTTTGTAGTCTTTAGTGTCTTGTTCAAGGAAAAGCAAGGGGGCCAGTGTCATTGAGCCATAGAATACATACAGGATGTAAGTTGTAAGAAAAGGGTGTAGATCATGAAGGGCTTTGAATGCCAGAGGATTTTATATTTAATCTAGGGGGTGATAGGGAACCACTGAAGCTTAGGGAGATGATATGGCCAGACCTATGCTTTAGGAAGATTACTTTGAAATACATAAAATTAAAGAAGGCCTGTCACCATCCTGGTTACCCTCCTCGAGATACTCTGAGGCTTTTTAATGTCCTTCCTAAACTCTGGCCCCTAGAAGTGAACACAGTCTTCAAATGTGATCTGACCAGAGCAGAGTACAAAAGGACTAAGCTATACTTATCTTAATGCAGTCCAAGATTGCTTTTCACATTGAAGTTTTTTTTGGCAGCCGCATCATACTGCTGACTCATGTTGAGATTTGAAGTCTCCTTAACCTTCAATCTCTTTTGTACACACTACTGTCTGCCATGCTTCTTCCATCCTTAAGTTTTAAATGTCTTATATGAGTTAAAAAATACTTGTAGAATTAAATTTTTTTAAACTCATGTAACACTTTATAATTTATATTTTTTTGGATTTTACTTTATTGGATTAGCAATATGTTCTAGCCTATCAGAAATCTTTTTAGATCTTAACTCTTTCATCCAGAGTAGTAGCTATTCCACCTAGCTCTGTGCCATCCGCAAATTTGGTAAGTATATCATCTATGTTTTTATCCAAGTAATTGATAAAACTGTTAAAACACCATAGAGTTGACCACAGGTTCATGGGGCATTCCATTGGAAACCTCCTGCTGGTTTGAAACCAAACTGCTATTGACTAAGACAGCCAGTTACAAATCCATTTAATTGTATTATAGTCTAAGCTGCCTCTCTCCATATTTCCGCAAGATAAGTATGTGCTGTTCTATCAAGTAGTTTGTCAAAATCTAAGTAAATGTGTTCAACAACAATAGTATCCCATACACACACACACACACACACACACACACATATGTGTATACATACATACATACATATTTTACCTACATGTGTGTCGTGTATATTTATCTGTTCCCATTTTACAGTGGGATGTAAATTCGTTGAGAACAGAGACTTTTTCATTTTGTCTTTGTATCCCCAGCGCCTAATATTGTCCTCTCCACATAGAAGGTGATTAATAAAAGTTCATCGGATTGTTAGAAGTGATTTACCCAAATCACACAAATAGGAAATGAGAGAACTAGGACATAAAACCCACATCTTCCAAGGTTAGGGCTCTTTCTGCTCCCGTACTGCATCCTCCCAATAAATGTCAAGATTTATCCTAAGGGCTGGAGTAAAAACTATCTTCATTGATGGCTCATGCTTACCCCTGTTGGGTAGTGGCTAGTGACCATGCAGGTATAATTTTAAGACCCAGAGAACTGAATTTGATAGAGGAACTCTCTGTCATCTCCATCAGAGCGGTGAATAACTTTAGCAAGCATACCTTACTGTTTTTACATCTTCCCAGGAATCCTGAAAGATCTTGATGTATGGATGGGTCACACCTTGATGTAAAAGAATCTATAAGGCAGCATTTTGCTCTCCCAGATCAATTTGTCTTCATATTCAACAAATAGTAGGAACAATGGGACCTTATATTCTCTACCTCTTTTAGTTAAATGTGAGATAGTAAAGAAGTGATCCATCTTTGAATATGACTTGTTAAAAATTGCTTATTCCTTACTAATGTCCTTATCACAGATGTTATTTATTTGTATACAGACAATTTAGAATATTTTTGTGTTGATGGGAGAATAGTCTAATAGATCAATGATTGTTAATGTTTTTCTGGTAACCCTTTTTCAGTAGTAATGTAGTCCAAGATGTTTTTCATACTTTTTTTGGTATCTTCCCTTCCTCTAGATACCTTGTGTATAAATCCCTTCACATTGATTTCACCTACAGTATGAATCTCCTCTTGTATGTAGTCCAGAATGACTGTTTGTCTAGTCTTTGTTCTCTTTAGTGTCATTTTCTCCTACTCTGTGTGCAGTGATGTTAGGGTCCATCCAAGTGTGGTAGTTCCATTATCCATGATGCAGGAATCAGTTTGTTGAAATCTTTTGTATTTTTCTGCTGTTCGTAGTCTTATTTTTATCTTTGAATGCTCTTAGGATGATTTTGCTTTATTGGATATCTTATGAAGCTTTCTTTAAACTGGTTTGACCTTTTACCTTTTCACTCTGCTTTATGAGACAATATTGCTCGTAATTATCCATCATTATTCTTTGTAAGATTTTACAGATGAGTTTATAGCCTAACTTGGTGTTGCCTTTTTGGCAGATCTGGTGTTTGCTGGCTAAAGCATTTTCTCTTTTGGTCTTTTGTGAAAATTAATTTACATTGAAATTTCAAGATAAAGTTGTGATAGTGTTGATATCATTTCTGATGTCCATTTCCCATTTTTTATTTTCAATAACTTCTTTAATTCAGGTTTGCTTAGTTAAGTAGTTTTAAATGTTATAACATAAAATCTTTCTTTATTTTTCTTCCTTTTACGAATTCTGATCTTAGTTCTTATGACTCATTGTTCTGACTCTGCACAGACAACTGACTCAGGGATAAAATCACTCCCACATCAATAACAAGTTTTTTCCTGTCTGTTAAAGCATAGTAAGTTTGGGTTTTTTTGGTGTTCACAGTGGCCAGCACCTACAAATTCATCTCTTAAAGTAGGTTTTTATAATAGGAAGGCATGAGGCTTTATACATTATTTCATTTAAATGGCAAATGCAAGCAGAGGGGAAGAACTACATGATTCCTTGGAAAAATAAGAGAGAAACAGCACTGCAATCATCTAAGACAGTTTCAAAAGGCTTATGATGGAAAATGCAATTCACACCCAGAGAAAAAGCTATGGAGTCTGAATGCAGATTGAAGCCTACCATTTTCACTTTTTTTGTTGCTTTTTAAGGCTTTTCCCTTTTGTTCTGTTTCTTCTTTCACAACATGACTAATTGTGGAAATATGTTTACATGATTGCACATATGTAATCTAGATCAGATTGCTTGCCATCTTGGGAAGGGAGGATTGAAGGGGGGGAGGAAGAAAAAAATTTGAAACTTAAAATCTTATAAAAAATAAATCTTGGAAACTATCTTTACATGTAATTGGAAAAAATTAAGTATATACAAAAAAATAAGAGAGAAAATATAACCAGAGGGAGGAGAAGGGAATAGGCATTTAAATTGGCATGATACTGAGCACTTTACAAATATTATCTCATTTGACAATAAGGTATCTTAACCTAAAGGGGCATATGAATATGTGAGGATTATTGTTCTTTTCTTATTCTTATCTCTGCCACTAACTGCCGTATTGACTTTGGGCTTATTATCCGAACTTATGAGTCCTGTCTGTGATTGGGGTGGAGCCAAGATGGCGGCTGGAAAGCAGGGACTTGCTTAAGCTCTCCCCAAGATCCTTCCAAACACCTGTAAAAAAAATGGCTCTGAACAAGTTCTAAAGCTGCGGAATCCACAAAATAGCAGAGGGAAACAGGTCTCCAGCCCAGGAGAGCCTGGATGGTCAATGGGAAGGGTCTATCGCATGGTGCTCGGAACAGAACGCAGCACTCCAAGACAGACCAGACCTGGAGTCAACCAGCCAGAACAGGCTTTGGGGCCATGAATCAGTGAGCTTGTGGCAGTTACCAGACATCTCAACCCACAAATGCCAAAGAGCAGGTTAGAGGAAAACAGCGGAATTGAGTTCAGAGCGGTCCAATCACCTGCCTTGGGGGTGGCGGAGGTGGTGCAGCGGTGGCAGTGGCAGCAGTAGGAAACTCCTGACGCTGCTTCCAGAGGTACAGCATCAGCTGCTTCCTGAGTCCCTGGTTCACACAGTGGGAGGAATCTAGCAGCGAATCAAAGCGGGAGTGCAAGGAGCGCTTTGTGGGCACAAAGGCAGACTCCCTTGCTGTGCCCTGTTTGGATCTGTATTGTGGTTCTGGTTGGCAGTTCTTGGGGGAGGAGGAACGCTGCAGTGATAGAGCATGCGGTGACAGTGGAGTAGAAGTAGCTCTGAAAACAGCAGTGCTTGGACCCTAAAGCTTGGGACAAAGTGTTCTCTACTCTACAAGCAGTCGTATCCTGACAAAAAGCTCAAGGGTCAAGTAGTTTGGTGGGAACATGAACAAGCAGCGAAGACGAACTCAGACTCAAACGCAGACTCAAACTCAAATTCTAGATTCCTTTTTTGGTGACAAAGAAGATCTAAACATACAGCCAGAAGAAGTCAACAAAGTCAAAGAGCCTACATCAAAAGCCTCCAAGGAAAATATGAATTGGGCTCAGAGCTCAAAAAGGATTTGGAAAAGCAAGTAAGAGAAGTAGAGGAAAAATTGGGAAGAGAAATGAGAGTGATGCACGAAAACCATGAAAAACAAGTCAATGACTGGAGACCCAAAAAAAATACTGAAGAAAATAACACCCTAAAGAATAGACTAACCCAGATGTCAAAAGAGCTCCAAAAAACAAATGAGGAGAAGAATGCCTTGAAAGGCAGAATTAGCCAAATGGAAAAGGAGGTCCAAAAGACCACTGAAGAAAATACCACCTTAAAAATTAGATTGGAGCAAGTGGAAGCTAGTGACTTGATGAGAAATCAAGATATTACAAAACAGAACCAAAGGAATGAAAAAATGGAAGACAGTGTGAAATATCTCATTGGAAAAACCACTGACCTAGAGAATAGATCCAGGAGAGATCATTTAAAAATTATTGGACTACCTGAAAGCCATGATCAAAAAAAGAGCCTAGACATCATCTTTCAAGAATTTATCAAGGAAAACTACCCTGATATTCTAGAGTCAGAGAGTAAAATAGAAATTGAAAGAATCCACCGATCACCTCTTGAAAAAGATCCCAGAAAGAAAACTCCTAGGAATATTGTTGCCAAATTCCAGAGTTTCCAGATAAAGAAGAAAATACTGCAAGCAGCCAGAAAGAAACAATTTGAGTATTGTGGGAACACAATCAGGATAACACAAGATCTAGCAGCTTCTACATTAAGGGATTGAAGGGCTTGGAATATGATATTCCAGAGGTCAATGGAGCTAGGATTAAAACCAAGAATCACCTACCCAGCAAAACTGAGTATCATGCTCCAAGGCAAAATATGGATTTTCAATAAAATAGAGGACTTTCAAGCTTTCTCAATGAAAAGAGCTGAATAGAAAATTTGACTTTCAAACACAAGAATCAAGAGAAGCATGAAAAGGTAAACAAGAAAGAGAATTCATAGGGGACTTACTAAAGTTGAACTGTTTTGTTTACATTCCTACATGGAAAGATGATGTGTGTAATTTATGAGACCTTTCTCAGTATTAAGAATAGTTGAAGGGAATATAGACAGAGGGCACAGGTTGAGTTGACTATGAAGGGATGATATCTTAAAAAATGAAATAAATTTAGGTGGTGAGAGAGGAATCTATTGAGAGAGGGAGAAAGAGAGGGATAGAATGGGGTAAATTATCTCACATAAAAGTGGCAAGATAAAGCCAATTCTGTTGGAAGGGAAGAGGTGGCAGGTGAGGGGGAATGAGGGAATCTTACTCTCATCGGATTCAACTTGAGGAAGGAATAACATACACATTCAGTTGGGTATCTTACTCCACAGGAAAGTAAGGGGAAGGGGATAAAAAAAGGGGGGATGATAGAAGGGAGGGCAGATGGGGGAGTAGGTAATCAAAAGCAAACACTTTTGAAAAGGGACAGGGTCAAAGGAGAAAATTGAAAAAAGGGGGACAGGATAGGATGGAAGGAAATGTAGTTAGCCTTTCACAACATGAGCATTGTGGAAGTGCTTTACATAATAATACATGTGTGATCTATGTTGACTTGCTTGCCTTCCTAGGGAGAGTGGGTGGGAAGGGGAGAGTGGGGAGAATTTGGAACTCAAAGTTTTAAAAGCAGATGCTCAAAAAAAAAAAGGAAAGGGGGTTGGACTAGATGACCTCAAAGATGCTGTCTAGCTTTTTATGATCTGTGAGTCCATCACCACCCCAGAGAGCTGCTGGCCTGTTTACAGTATACCAAGAGTCATATTCGTATATTAATTAAGGACTGTGTTACCAGATGTTTTTTTGCCACACAACTCTGTTGCTGTGAAACCAAGGTACTGGGCCTCTTTCTTAAGCAATACATTATTTTGTGGTGAACCATAAAGCTTGCCAGTGAAATGGCAGCTAATTAGTGAGAAGTGACAAATGCAAAAAAAAAAAAATCCTAGAAGAAAACAAATTCAAAAAGGGACAAAAGCAGGACAGTTTTGTTTTTCTCTTTTCAGTTTAACATACACTTTAAGAAAAAGTTGAGGGGTGGAGCCAAGATGGCGGCTGGAAAGCAGGGACTAGCATGACCTCCCTGCTGAGTACCTCCAAAAACCTATAAAAAATGGCTCTGAACCAATTCTAGAACTGCAGAAGCCACAAAACAGCAGAAGGAAGCAGGGCTCCAGCCCAGGACAGCCTGGATGGTCTCTGGGTGAGGTCTATCCTGCACGGAGCTGGGAGCAGAGGGGAGCCAAGCCCAGCTGAGCCCAGCCTGAGCGGCGCAGACCAACCAGACCAGGAGCTGGGCGGAGCGTGCCCTAGCACCCTGAATCAGTGAGCTGCAGCAGTTACCAGACTTCTCAACCCACAAACACCAAAGACAACAGAGAAAGTTAGTGGGAAAAGCTACAGGAGTGGAAGGAGTTCTCGGTTTGGCTACCGCCCCCGGGGGCAGTGGAGGTGGGGCAGCTACAGAAGTACAACTGCAGTTGCTTCCGGCCCCAGGCCCACCTGGTGGGAGGAATTAAGTGGTGGATCAAAGCAGGAGTGAAGAGCCTGCTGAAGATCTAAGTCCAAGTTGGGTTGGGGGTTCTTGGGCAAGGAGGAGTGCTGGTGTGGCAGCACATCTGCCCAAGCTTGGAACATAGTTCTCTAAACTCTACAAGCAGTCATACCCCACTGAAAAACTCAAGGGTCAAGTTAGTTGGCTGGGAATATGACCAGGCAGCGAAAACACACCCAGATTCAGTCTCAGACTTCGGATTCTGTCTTTGGTGACAAAGAAGACCAAAACATACAGACAGAAGAAGTTAACGAAGTCAAAGAGCCTACAACAAAAGCCTCCAAGAAAAACATGAACTGATCTCAGGCCATGGAAGAGCTCAAAAAGGATTTGGAAAACCAAGTTAGAGAAGTAGAGGAAAAATTGGGAAGAGAAATGAGAAGGATGCGAGAAAACCATGAAAAACAAGTCAATGACTTGCTAGAGGAGACCCAAAAAATACTGAAAAATATACTGAAGAAAACAACACCTTAAAAAATAAACTAACCCAAATGGCAAAAGAGCTCCAAAAATCCAATGAGGAGAAGAATGCATTGAAAGGCAGAATTAGCCAAATGGAAAAGGAGGTCCAAAAGACCACTGAAGAAAGTACCACCTTAAAAATTAGAATGGAGCAAGTAGAAGCTAGTGACTTTATGAGAAATCAAGATATTATAAAACAGAACCAAAGGAATGAAAAAATGGAAGACAATGTGAAATATCTCATTGGAAAAACCACTGACCTGGAAAATAGATCCAGGAGAGAGAATTTAAGAATTATTGGACTCCCTGAAAGTCATGATGGAAAAAAAGCCTAGATATCATCTTTCAAGACATTATCAAGGAGAACTGCCCTGATATTCTAGAGCCACAGGGCAAAATAGAAATTGAAAAAATCCATCGATCACCTCCTCAAATAAATCCCAAAAAGAAATCTCCTAGGAATATTGTTGCCAAATTCCACAGCTCCCAGATCAAGGAGAAAATATTGAAAGCAGCCAGAAAGAAACAATTTGAGTATTGTGGAAACATAATCAGAATAACCCAAGATCTGGCAGCTTCTACATTAAGAGATCGAAGGGCTTGGAATACGATATTCCAGAGGTCAGTGGAGCTAGGATTAAAACCAAGAATCACCTACCCAGCAAAACTGAGTATCATGCTCCAAGGCAAAAAGTGGATTTTCAATAAAATAGATGACTTCCAAGCTTTCTCAGTGAAAAGACCAGAGCTGAATAGAAAATTTGACTTTCAAACACAAGAATCAAGAGAAGCATGAAAAGGTAATCAAGAAAAAGAACAAGAAAAAGAAATTGCAAGGGACTTCCTAAAGTTGAACTGTTTTGTTTACATTCCTACATGGAAAGATGATGTGTATGATTCATGAGACCTCAGTATTAGGGTAGCTGAAGGGAATATGCGCGCGCGCACACGCACACACACACACACACATATATATGTATGTGTATATATATGTTTATGTATATATATGTATAGGTGAATGTGTATGTATGTCTATATGTATGTGTATGTATATACATATACATATATATATGTGTATATATATATAAAGAGAGAGAGAGAGTGGGCACAGGGTGAGTTGAAGATGAAGGGAAGCTATATAAAGGAAATAAAATCAAATTAAGGGATGAGAGAGGAATATATTGAGAGGGAGATAGGGAGACATAGAATGGGGTAAATTATCTCGCATAAAAGTGGCAAGAAAAAGCAGTTCTGTAGGAAGAGAAGAGAAGGCAGATGAGGGGGGAATGAGTGAATCTTGCTCTCATCAGATTTGACCTGAGGAGGGAATACTGTACATACTCAATTGGGTATCTTACCCCACAGGAAAGAAGAAAGAAGAAGATAAAAAAAAGGGGGAACGATAGAAGGGAAGGCACATGGGGGTGGAGGTAATCAAAAACAAACACTTTCTAAAGGGGACAGAGTCAAGGGAGAAAATTCAATAAAGGGGGATAGGTTAAACTCAAAGTTTTAAAAACAGATGTTCAAAAACAAAAAAAAAAGTTTTTGCATGCAACTAGAAAATAAGATACACAGGCAATGGGGGGTAGAAATTTATCTTGCCCTGCAAGAAAGGAGGGGAAAAGGGGATGAGAGGGGAGTGGGGTGACAAAAGGGAGGGCTGACTGTGGAACAGGGCAACCAGAATATATGCCATCTTGGAGTGGGGGGGGAGGGTAGAAATGGGGAGAAAATTTGTAATTCAAACTCTTGTGAAAATCAATGCTGAAAACTAAATATATTAAATAATTTTTAAAAAAGAAAACAAAATTAAAAAATAAAAAAAAAGTTGACAGTTTCATATACAGTCTTCTGTTATTCTTTTGTAAGTTAGAATGTCAAAATTTGTTGATGGTTATTAAGTTCATAATGAAGAAAATATTTTAATGGCTACCAAAAGAGAACAACCTCTTGTCACTTTCTACTCTACAGGTAATTACTAAGCTTGCTGGTATGGAGGAAGAAGAATTATCATTTTCATCTAAAGAGGAACAGCAGCAGCTTTTACAGAAGGTACTGGCAGCCACTGACTTGGATGCTGAGGAAGAAGTGGTAGCAGGAGAATTTGGCTCCAGATCCACTCAGGTGAGTTGGCATAAAGCCAGATAATTCAGTCATTCTTATTCATGTGCATTTTAGGCTTCAGTGTACCCAAAGACAGGGTTCTTAACAGTCAATTCCAAAGAAATAGATGTGATTTTCTCCAGTCATTACATTTGTTGAGTCCATGGGAGAAAATGTAATTTAGAGCTATTCGTTAGTTAAATATCCTGGGCTGCAATCCCAGCCTTGCCTTTAATTAGCTATGGGACCTTTGGGCAAGTCATTTGATCTTATTGAGCCTCAGTTTCTTCATCAATCACATAAAAGTAATAATCCCTGACCTGTTGACCTTATGAGGTGATTAAGGACCAATTAAGATAATAGAGAAAACTTCTTTGGATTGTATCTTTTCTTGTGCTCTCTCTGGCTTTAAAAACCCATGGAAGACATCTGTCTTGCAAGCTCACAGATATGAAGTATAGTTTTGGGCACCATTTGAGTCAGAGTGCATTTGTTTATTGATGACCTTTAAGGAATAGTCCTGAGAAGAAGCCTACTAAGTGAAGCCTGGGATTAGGACTTTCGAGATGCTTCTGACTTTACTACTGTTAACACATTTTTTGGATATTATGATTAAGATGGAAGTGAAGTAGCCCTCTTTTGTCCCTGGGAAACTGGTAATACTGCACTTCATCACCTATTTCAGTGTATTTGCAATGGCTGTCCCCCATGCCTCCCTCCTCACTTCTGTGTATTCTACCCACTCAGGTGTCCCGTCGTTTTGGCACAATGAGCTCCATGTCGGGGGCAGATGATACTGTTTATATGGAATATCATTCTTCTCGAAGCAAGCCGTCTGTAAATAAGCATGTCCACCCACTTTTCAAACGCTTCAGAAAATGATGTCAATGTAAGCTACTTTCAAGGACTGTATGTTTTGAGCAACAGCTTCAAAATATTGAATCATGAAGCTGATCCTTTGAATTTCCAGAGGAATGCTTTATTTTCTGCTAGCATTGGCTGAGTTGGTCCAGATTAAATAACCAACCTTAGCCACACTGAGGAAGTGTTGTAAATGCAGCAAGCTCTTAGTTACAGCTTTGTGGTATTCCAAGCATAATAAAAGAAAATTATTTTTGTCTTTTCTAACCACTTTTCAGATACAATTTGGAAAGAGGCTCTTGTGTGTACAAATTTGTAACAGTATTAAAGTTTATATTTCTGAATATTCTGCTAAGTGAACATTAAACATTTTAAAGAAAAATTAAATGTCCTATGGTCATGAAAAGTTCTATTGATTCCCTTATTCACTAGTAGAGATCTTTAACCTTAAGTGGGAAATCTGTGGTTATTTATACCTGAATTAGATCATGTATATACACATCCATGGATGGTTAGTTCAGATGGATAAGCCAAAATGATGGACTCTCTCCCCAAAACCAGTGGTTCTATCCTACTCTGGGGCCACTAGCTGTGTCTTGAAGAGGCAAAAGTGAGAGGGACCAGTCAGATCTGCCCCTGTAGTTGGAGAAACAGCTCAAAGCACAGGTTTCTATCAGTAATGAAATGATTGTATCATCTTCAAATAACGAAGGACATTTTTTTCTCCAAATATCAAGATATATTCCCTCTGGCTTGCATGTTTTTTTCTTTCATAATCATTTCCCCCAATTTTTCTAAATGGCCTTCCTTCTCATATTACTCTTAGTGGGAAAGAGGAAACTGGGGCAGGGCGGGGGGAAGCAAAAGGACAGAAAAGCTTCCAGAAGTAAGCTAGGGATGCAGCCCTGATGCAAGGAAAAGCTTTTTATCCTGGTTAAGTTTGATCAGCAGCCTAAGTGGCTTTTCTATGTATGTCCATGTTTTAATGGGAAACAGTGGCTGTCATATGCTTTTCATAGCAGTGTGAAGTGACATCCTATGTTAAATGGCTGCTTAGCATGGGTTTTGTTGGTTTGAGTTTGGGTTTTTGGTCTCTCGCACACCCCTTGCAATTCTAGAACAGCAATCCCTTTTCATTATTGCAATAAAGCATCAGTCTAAAAGCAGCTTCCTGGTAAATTCAACAGCCCAGCAACTCATGGATTAGAAGACAATAATACCTTTTGTTATGATAAGATGGAGCTATTCCTGGGACACAGCTTCGCAACTACTTCCACGAATCCCATTTCTCAGAGATGACTTCTGTAAAAGCTCTTGTTTCTGTAAGAAGGAAGCTCCCTAACATTGAAGAGGATGGTCTTGTGTTCTATGAATGATGCAAAGATATAATGCTGTTTGTTAGACATCCATACTGTGCTAATAACCCTTACAGAAAGCTTGTCGGTGCACCATTCAGACCACACATTCAAGAAGTTGTTAAAATCCCAGTGCCCTTTGCATTCCGACTTTCAAACTCTCTGTCCAAAGGAAATTGTTCTCAAAAAGTTACTAGTGAGCCCTTAATTGCCAAATCTGATGGCCTCCTCTCAGTCCTTATCTTCTTGACCAAGTCAAGTGAAGAAGCATTAAGTGCTTACTGTGTGCCAGGCACCGTGCAATGAGAATACAAACACAAAGAGAAGGAGCCCCTGCCCTCAGGAACTTACATCCTAACGGGGGAAGATAACACAAAAAGGAAGCCGAGAAGCAATGGATGGAGAAGGTACCTGCAGTGGCATGGCAGAAAAAGTCCAGAGAGTCAAATGTGGAGCCTAGAGAGGAATGAAGACCTGGCTGGCCATAGCATTCTGGGAAGAACCAGCCAGTCAGTGGAAGGGGCCATAGGACCACACTCTCCTGGAGACTCTCTGGGTTGTCATGACACTGCTGGGGTTTTTTTTATTCTATCTGTCTCACTAATTCTTGGTCTCCTTTGATGGCTCATGACCCCCTAACTAAATACCAGGGCTCTGTTCTTTGTCCTCTACAATCTCTTGGTGAACTCATAAGCTCCCATCAGTTTAATTATCTCTGCAAATGACTCCCAGAGCTCTATATCCAGCCCTCGTCTCTCTCCTGAGTTCCAGTACCTCATCAAAAACTGCCTTTTTCAAAGTGATTATTCCAAAGGTACACGTTCAAGGTGTACAAAATAGAATTTATCTGTATGCCCAAACCCAGCCCTCTTCCAAACTTCCCCTTTTTCTGTTAAGGGCACCATTATCCTTTTCAGACACTCAGGTTTGCAATTTCAATGATATCTTTGAATCCCCATTCTCCTTTAACCCAAATATCCAATCAGGTGCCAAATCTTACCATTTCTACCTCTACTCACATTCAGCACCCTAGGTCAGACCATTGTCACCTCTTCCTAGACTATTGCATGAGCTTCTCAATTGATCTGCCTGCTTCTTTAATCTGTCCCTGCGTATCTTTGCCACCATGCCTCGGTTGCCTTCTCAGTGAAGTCTTCTAACCTGGAACCTCTGTCCACCATGCTGTCCCCTCTTCTTGCACTGGTCAGTTCCCCCTGGGGCTTCTATTTTGGGGGTGGACACTGGATCTGCTTCTGACTTTCCAGATTTTGATACCATGTCCCACATGGGTATGGTTCCCCTCACCCCCTTTTCAGCTCCTTTTTGTGGATTGTCTTCCCCCATTAGAATGTAAACCCCTTTTTGCTTGTATTTGTATCCCTGGAACTTAGTATAGCTCTTGGCACACGTGGCCAGAATGGCCTTTGTTTTCTTTGAGTGACTCAGCTTACCTCATTGAGCCTCGAGGCGTGTTGGGGCTTGCTCTTCTGGCGCAGAAAGCCCAGCAACCATGCCAGGAAGCAGAGAACTTCCTGTGTGATGAGTCATGGGGGCTGGCTGAGGGGAGGTGTTGACTCCAGAGCCATTCCCTGTTGGGTGTTAACCTAGTCTATGCTAGGGGGAGGGGCCAAGTCAAGAACCAATCGGCCCTGGTCATTCAGGCGGTGCTTGAGGATATCAAAAACTCTGTAAGTGGGGAGAGGACAGCTTGAAGATCCCTTTTCCTTTTTCGGTTGGAGCCAGAGACGCCTACAGCTGAAGCTGAGCTGCCGGTAGCAGAGCTGACCCACGTGGAGCCAGGAGTGCTGAATAAGGACTGGAGGCCAGCGGGTAATCTTACCGTAGAGGGGAAGCATGTATACAATTTTGCCTTATACCATCTCGCTTCTCTGTGGCCTCCTGGTTACTCTTGTGAGGCGGACTTATTGGACCTGGAAACTTTTGATCAAAATATCAAAATGGGGATGCTGGTTTGTGGGCCTATTACTGTGGAGTGTAAATACATGCTTTAGTTCTCCTGCCTTCTGCCTAGAGAATTCCTTGTATCCTGCGGTTCCGAACCTTTCAGGCACGTATGAGATTTTCTTTGAAATCATAAATTCTGCCTTCCTAATATAGCACATAATAAGTGCTTAATAAATGCTTTCCTTGCCTTACCCTAATTAGTAAATTCTATTGACTAAGATGGCTTCCTATTATCACTAGGAACAAATATAAAATCCTTCGACATTTAGAACCCTTCACAATCTGGTGCCAGCCTCCCTACCCAGTGATGCCCATTATTTCACACACCCAAGGTGCAGCCAGAGCTGCCTTCTTACCGTTTCTCATGTGTGACATTTGTCCCGGCCACTCCCCATGCCTGGAGTGCAACCTTCCTCACCTCAGCCTCCCAGTATCCTTCATATCTCTCCAAAAAATGCAACAAACTTCACCTTCTACATGAAGCCTTTCTTGATCTTCCCATCTGTTTGGGTTAGGGACCACAATGCAAAGAGCCTTAAAACCTTAAACAAAGGGGTTTGAATTTTCTTCTAAAACTAGTAGGCAGCCACTAGAAGTTATCGAATAGGGAAATGGCATGGTCAAATGTGTGTTTAGGAAAATCCCTGGCAATTTTATAAAAGAGAGTTGTGGAGAGACGTGAGGCAGGGCTTGAAGGGAACAGATTAGGAGTCTCTCAAAATATTGTCGAGGAGAAATGAGGGCCAGATCTAAAGTGGTGGCTGCATGAATAGAGGTGTTGGATATGGAAGATGCTGTAGAAGTAGAAACAGCAAGATTTGGTACTGATCAGATATATGAGATGAGAATGAGGAGTCAAAGATAATGCTAAAGTTATGCACCTGGAAGACCGGTGTACCAGAAATAGGGACATTTGGAAGAGGACGGTCTCTTGCCTTCATAATATCCCTCCCACATGCCCCTTTCTCTCCTCTGACCACCACCACCCTAGTACAGGCCTCATTATCTCACTCCTGGAGTATTATGATATCCTGCTGGTTGGTCTCCTTGCCTCAAGCCTCTCCCCACTCCAGTCTTTCCATCGTTCAGCTTTCAGCGGTCTTCCTAAAGCGTACATAGGTCTACCCACATCAGTCCCCTGCTCAATAAACTCTACTGGCTCTCTGTCACCTCCAGGATCAAATATAAAATCATCTGTTTGGCTTTCGAAGTCCTTCATAGCCTACCTTCCCCACCTTTCCAGCGCTCTTATAACTTTCACTGCCCCCAACATACTTTGATCCAGTGACACTGGCCTCCTTGCTGTTCTACAAATGAGACACTTCATCTGACTCTGGGCACTTTCACTGGCTGCTCCTCATGCCTGCAGTTTTCTCCCTCCTCATCTCTGCCTCCTGCCTTCCCTAGCTTCCTGAAAGTCCTAGCTAAAATCCCTCCTACAGGAAGCCTTTCCAAATTCTTAATTCTAGTGCCTTCCCTCTGTTGATTATCTACAATTTATCATGGATTCCATAATTGTTTACATATCATCTCCCTCATTAGACTGAGCTCCTTGAGATTGGGGACTTTCTTTAGCCTTTCTTTGCATCTCTAGGTCTAGAAAGCTAACAATTTCTATTCGGGATATTTTGAGTTTGAAATGTCCAATGAGGGATTGATGATAAAAGACTGGAGATCTGGGGAAAGACTTTAGCTGAATATATAGATCTGCAAATCACTGTCATTGAAATGATGTTTAAACCGTGATAGCTGATGAAGTCACCAAAAGAAAGTGGGGGGAGAGAAGAAAAGAAAGCCTAAGATAGAAAATATGGAGTTATGAGGAAAAGACCTTGTCCATTATAGAGTATTATATAAATATGAGTTATTATCACATTAGAGAAGTACATTGATTAGTTTTTTACCTTAGCTTTTATGTTCCTCTCCTGCGGTCCTACTCTCATACCTCTTAGTATAGAGGTGATCCTGGCATTCAAAGCCCTCCCCAAATCTCGATCCTACCAATTATATCATATTCTTCCCCTTTATAAACTCTCAATTCCAGTCAAACTGGACAGTATACCAAGACATTGTTAGTTGAGCTGTGGCTTGGTATAGCCATTCTGGAAGAAGATTTAGAACTATGTCCAAAACGTCACTAAACTATACGTACTCTTGGACCCAGCAATATCACTACTAGGCCTGTGCCCTAAAGAGATCAAAGAAAGAGAAAGCCCCATATGTAAAGAAATATTTATCGTATGTCTTTTTGTTTTAGAAAAGAACTAGAAAATAAGGAGATACCAATTGGAAATGACTGGACAAATTATAGTATGTGAATGTAATAGAATATTACTCTACTGTAAGAAACGACAAAAGGGACCAATTCAGAGAAACCTGGGAAGTCTTGTATAGCGACCTCTCTGGGCTCACTCTTCAACTGACCGCTCGTATTCACAGGTTAGGATACTGTAGGTAGGTAGCTCACTAAAAGGGTAATCCACAGGCAGTGGCATTTCTAACTAGTTTCTGAGTTCCCATCAGGTGTGCTCCCCAATATCAATCAATTGGTAAAATTCCATTAGCTTGTTGAAAAGGGATTTACTGAGCAAGGTATAAGAAGAATTTCTTCAGAGGTTTCTGCAAAGGTGAAGGCCACTCAAGTATATATGAGAAAAGCCCTACATGTAGCATATGGCACACCTCTCCAACTCACACTTTATCCAATTTGCATTCATGTTGGCAGATTGGGTCACCAGAAGGCAGCTGACTGTGACTCCCCTGAGGGCTTTAGATGTAATCCCTCAGGGGTTGAGGCTTCTAGAAATAAAGTTCCTAAACCTGCTTGTCTGTTCATTTTGTGGCCTTGAGCTAAGAATGGTTTTTACATTTTTAAATACAATAAAACTTTATTTTAAAATGTAAAAAAAAAAAATTCTTAGCCTTACAAATAAAAACAGGCCATGGGCTAGATTTAGCTACCTAGTTATAGTCTAAGTCCTTATCCAGTGTGCTCCCCAGTATAAATCAATCAATAGAATTCTTTTTAGTCTTTAAAAAAGGGATTTTATAAGAAGGTATAGCAAGAACAGTGTTACAAAAAAAAATTCCCCTCAAACCAGAGGTACATTTTTCCTTTTAAAATTCAAGCTCCCTTGGGAGAGGGAGCTCAAACTTAAAGTACAAAGGTAAGGATCATTTGTAGAGAACACAGAAGCCAAGAACTCTTAGTCATGGAAGTCCTTTTCTCCTTATGTGCAATGCTCATGAAGTTTCCCTTAGGTGTGACTCTCTTCTGAGCTCTAATATTGGTGCCTTGCAAGAATCCATATTGTCCTTCTCTCTTCAAGAGTCACACAATCCCTATCTGCCAAGATAAACCCAGGAATTATATAAACACAATTACAAAACACTTCACACAAAGTCAGATCTAAACGATTGGAAAAATAATTGCTCATGGATAGGCCAAGCCAATATAACAAAAATGACAATTCTACCAAAAATTAGTCTATTCAGTGCTAAGCCAATCAAACCACTGAAAATTACTTTATAAAGCTAGTAAAAATAACAAAATTTATCTGGAAGAACAAAAGGCCAAGAATATCAAGAGAATCGATGAAAAAAATGAGTCTAGCTGTACTAGAACTCACATTGTATTATAAAGTGGTACTTACCAAAACAATCAGTACTGGCTAAGAAACAGAATGGTGGATTGGTGGAATAGATTAGGTACACAATACATTGTGGTAAATGACCAATGGTAAACCCAAAGATTTAAGTTCTGGGGACAAAAATGCATTATTTGACAAAAACTCTTGGGAGAACTGGAAAATAGTATGGCAGAAACTAAATATAGACTCACACCATACCATGATAAGGTCAAAATGGGTACGTGATTTATACATAAATGGTGATACCATAAGCAAATTAGGAGAACATAGAATAGTTTACCTGTCAGATCTATGGATAAGGGAAGAACTGAATTCCAAACAAGATATCAAGAGCATTACAAAATGTAAAATAAATAAGTCTGATTATATGAAAGGTTTTGTACAAACAAAACCAATGCAACCAAGATTAGAAGGAAAGCAGAAAATTGGGGGAAAAATTTGCAGCAAGTGTCTCTGATAAAAGTCTCATTTCTCAAATATATGGAGAACTGAGTCAAATTTATAAGAATACAAGTCATTCCTCAATTGATAAAGGCTCAAAAGATATAAAAGGAAGTTTTCAGACAAAGAAATCAAAGCTATCTACACATATAAAAAATTCTCTAAATCACTATTGATTAGAGAAGTGCAAATCAAAAACAACTCACACCTATCAGATTGGCTAATATGACAAAAATGGAAAATGATCAATGTTGGAGGGGATGTAGGAAAAATGTGACACTTATGTACTGTTAGTGGAGTTGTGAACTGATTCAACCATTCTGGAAAACAATTTGGAACTATGCCCAAAGGGCTATAAAACTGTGCATAACCTTTGATCCAGCAATACTAATGCTACGTCTATATCTCAAAGAGATTTTTTAAAAAGGTGGGGGAGGACCAACTTGTACAAAAATATTTATAGCAGCTCTTTTTGTGGTGGCAAAGAATTGGAAATTGAGGGGATGCCCATCAATTGGGGAATGGCTGAAGAAGTTGTGGCATGTGAGTGTGATGGAATATTATTGTGCTATAAGAAATGACAAGCAGGATGATTTTAGAAAAACCTGGAAAGACGTACATGAACTGATGCAAAGAGAAGTGAATAAAACCAGGAGGACATTGTATACAGTAACAGTAATACCGAATGATGAAGACCTGTGAATGACTTAGCTCTTATCAGCAATACAATGATCCACTACAATCCCAAAGGACTCATGATGAAACATGCTATCTGCCTCCAGAGATAGAACTGATGTTATCTGAATACAGACTGAAGCATATTATTTTTTATTTTCATTCTTTTTTTGTTTGTGTCTTCTTGTACAGAATGACTAATTTGAAAGTATTTTACATGATTGCATGTGTATAACCTATATCAGATTGTTTACCATCTCAGGGAAGGGGGAGAGGAAAGAAAGAGGGATAGACTTTGGAACTCAAAACCTAAAAAAAATATTAAAAGTTGTTTTAAGAGTAATTGGGGAAAAATAAAATTTTATTTTTTAAAAAGAGTCATACTCAAAAGACACTGCCATCCTCAGGTGACTGGCTTTCCACAACTCTCTACAGGTATGTCCTCTCTTTTTAGCCAATTTTACTGCCTCAGGTTGGCAGAAGGACTGTTTCAGCCTTTTGAAGTTGAGAAGGTCATAAACCTGGTCAGTTCTTTCTCTGGATACTCATTCACCTTAGATCATAGAAGAACAAACACAAAAGAAACAGGCACCATGTGCTCATGAACATATTGCTGCTAAATAAGGAAATGCAGCTTGCCTCACTCATTACTTGGAAAAAAATAGAGAAACAGAAGCAGTGGAATGATGGGCAAATCATTCTTTTTTTAAGTGCTCTCAGTTACAGCTCAGTCACTCATGAGTTATCAGTGTTTATGAAACTTCAGCCAACTAAGACTCCAGTTCCTCAAACACCAAGGCTCTACATGTAGCTGGATTACAAGGGTTCTGCCATGCCTAGAATGGACTCTCCTCCTCCTCTTCTTTCTTCTCCTTTTCCTCTTCTTCCTTCTCCTCTTCCTCTTCTTCACAAAAATTCTTACATGATGCCTTTCTTGAGCATCCCTAACACTTTCCTTATCCCCCAGTTATTAACATTCTCCGACTCTTGTAATTACTTATACATACTTATTTGTTTACATTTTATATTCTTCCAGTAGAATGTAAGCGCTTTGATGGTGGGGATGTTTCATTCTTTGTCCTTACCCTAAGTGCCTAACAGAGTCTCTCACACACAGTAGTGCTTAAAAGTATATATTGAACTTAACTGACCCTGTGTTCTTAAAGGCTTTGCCAAGAAATCACAAGTTCTAGCGGGTCCAAACCAGCTAAGAGAAGCTCATCTCCAGGTGGGTCGCAGAGTGACTAATTTCTGGGCATTGCCACTTTCCAAGACTGTCCACTAAGTCACAGAGCTACATCAGTGAGAGGATTACCCACAAAAGCAAAATCACATGAATATTTGAAATCATTGGAATGAATTTCACGTTGCTGTTTTTAATGTTTTTCCCCAAGTGTTAGATAGAGCTTATGAAACTCTACCTCATTTCATCTGCCATGAAAGAGTCCTTTCCTCCAAGGGATCCTGCCTCTGCAAAGTCATTCCGATCAGGGTTAATGATCTGTTTTCCATATGTTCCTTCTTTCTCGTTTACCCATCTATTCCCAGCAGCTAGTGCTATTTAGGTAAAGTTGAACCCAAGCTATGTGGTATCATGGGATCATAGATAAAGAACTGGAAGAAAGGCAGTGTGATACAGTAGATACAGTGCTGGACTTGGAGTAAGGAAAACTTGAGATCAAATCTTGGATCTGACATTACTCACCTGATGGTGAACAAATGATTTCACGTCCAAGCCTCAGTTTACTCATCTGCAAAATAAGGAAATTAATGGTCACTTGCAGCTTTAAATCTATGATTTTCTTTTTTGAGGCCATCTTATCCAACTCTTTCATTTCACAGGTAAGGAAGCCGAGTCTTAGGGAGATTCAGGTCACAAGCAACAGAGGTGAGATTTGAACTGAAGTCCTCAGACTCCAGACTCCATGAAAACCCATGAATTTGCTTATATTTACATAGTCAGCAATCCATAACTTGTCCCTAAACCATGTCAGCTCAACTTTCTTGTTTTCCTGTTTTAATAACTGACTCACAAAAAAAATTTGATTGCAGAGCAATTAATTTCATTTCAGGTTGTTTCTGTTGACTAACAGTGGGCCAAAAAGATCAACTTGTTCACACAAGAAGAAAACCATGAAACTATACAGCTTAAGCACAGGCAATAAAAATTTAGATTTAAAAAGCACTCGTGAACATTAGAACCTTAGTTCAACATAAACAATATTAGATGTGCAAGATTTATATGTAGGCCAATATATAAAAGATGGCTGGTGCACATATGTCTTGGATAGATACCTCTGGAGTCAGGCCCACTTTGCTTGAAGAGAGATTGAGATTTCTGCTTTGAAGGGAATAGGAAAAGGGTAATGGCTGGTTGTTTGCTCCTTCCTTCCCCTATCCCCAAGAGGGTTATTGAGCTAGAATTGTATCACACATAGCAGATAGCAAGTAAATCCATTTATCTAAGCAAAACAACAAACTAATCAGAGAAGTTATACCAATTAGAATATACTGAAGAATGCGCAAAGTAAATGAGCTCTTCACCTGGAAGCAGATCTCAGCTTAACCAGACCGGGAATGATCTCATTGAGAGGAAGTCCATCTTCAGCTGTGTTTGGAATTTCAAGCAAATGAAGGGACATGATGGGGCCAGCTTCCCATGTGTGTCCATCATTCCAAAGTCTCTCTCCTCTGCCTGCTTGGAGCCTTCTATCCACATGTCTCTTCCCAAAAGTGTCTGTAACCAACTCAACTAATTCCCTTCCAACCTACTCACAGTGCTCAGCATTTTTTCTACCAATTTAGAGTTGTGTCTCCCTGTGTATACAGCACCACAGAGTGGGAACCAACTTATAGGTGTTTTACAGAACATTCAAATAGGCCTGGTTAGTATCATTCTTAAATGATAGATGATAGGTATAAATTATTACTAAATGATTATTTGTCATGTGAACCTGACAACGATATGACAATGAACACAAACAAGATAAAATATTAAAGATTAAATGATAGATATAAAACTATAGATGGCCCATACAAACTAAAACAAAGGAGGGGAAAAGTTACTTGAATCCTTATTTCAATCTTTTATTATTTCTTTTACTCATTCAAAACAAAACAAATTCCTATTGGCATGTAGTTGATGAAAATGAAGACTGTTTAGTGTTTTCAGTCAATCAATAAGCATTTATTAAGCATATGTTATATGCTAGGTACTGTGCTAGGTGCTGGGGACACAGTAAAAAGAATAAAACTCCCTGCTCTCAATGAGCTTATATTCGCATAAAGCCTTGTTTGATACTCCCAGTTATTAGCACTCACTCTCAAAATTATTTGGTATCTACTCTATATTTATTTACTTGAGTCCACAGTGTATTCCTCTAGGGGAATGTAAGCTCTTTGAGGGCAGTCCTTTTGTCTTTGTATTCCTACCACCAAATGCAGGGTATTGTATGGAGTATTTAATAAGTGTTTATCGAATTGAAGCGACATCAAAACTGGGTAAATCAAACAGTGATGTAAACAACAAAACAAACACATCATGAGACATTAGATCCATTCATTCATTCTTTGGTTCATTCAACTAATATTTATCAAGTACTAACAAAGTTGACTACCCTTCCTTTGGAGCATCATATCAACAACTATCTTCAGAAGGGAGGAATGAAATGTTTCTAAAAAGAAAGGAAAGTGAAGTGAAATATTTCATTAAAAAGGAATGAACTTCAGTGAAAATTGTCAGGAAACTTCAGTCTCATAAGAACAGGTTAGAAACCCTGAGGTTTAAGAACAAAGTATGTAATCTGCCGATTTATCAAGCCACCACTTGCGTTTGTTATTCACTGTATCATTTCCTTAGCCTTGTGCTGCCATTTTCTCCCTCTGTGTAGATCCAGCTCATAGAATTACAGAAAAGCTGGAAGAGACCTCAGGAATCATTCTATTTTTGGATAGCTTAATTGTAAAGGAGGTTTTTCCTTATATCAAGCCCTCTGCCTCTCTGCAACTTCTATCACTTCTACTTCTGTTCTCTGAGGAGAAGGAGATAAAAGCTAATCCTTCTGTTCACATGACAAATCTTGAAGATAGCTATCATGTCCTCCTAAATGTTCTCTTCTCCAAACTAAAAATATTTCCATTTACTTCAATGGACCCTTACCTGGCGTAATTTCTGGGACCTTTCACTAACTCAGATACTCTCCTTCGGACACTTTCCAGTTTATCAATGTCCTCTCTTTTAAAATGTGGCACACCAAACCAAAAACACTTTTCGGATGTGTGTCTGGGGCAGAATGTGAGAAGACCTCTCTACCCTCGTCCTGGGTACTCTTTCTTAATGAAGCCTAAATTACATTAGATTTTTTTTTTTACTTCTATACCACACTATTGACTCATCTTGAATTTTTGATCTACTAAAACTCATGTTTTTCTTTTTTATAATAATATTTTTATTTTTCTCAATTGCATGTAAAAATAATTTGTAAAATTTTTGTAAAATTTTGAAAATTTGGTAAAATTTTGTAAATTTTTTAAAAAAAATTTGAGTTCCAAATTCTCTCCCTCCCTGAGATAATAAGCAATTTGATATAGATTATATATGTGTAATCATGCAAAGCATGTTTCCGTATTAGTCCTGTTATAAAAGAAAACACAGACCAAAAAAAGAAAAAACATGAAAAAAATGAAGTGAAAAAGAGTATGCTCTGATCTGCAGTCAGACTCCATCAGTTCCTTCTCTAAAGGTAGATAGCATTTTTCATCATGAGTCTGCGTGGAACTAGTGAAGACCTCTCATAAAAAGGAAAAATTAAATAAGTAGGATAGTGAGTCCAATTTCTCTACTTAGATATTTTCCTTTCTGTAAAGCCATTTCTCTACTTAGATGTTTTCCTTTCTATAAGCCAAGCTGGTGACCGTAAGGCCCCCAAAGATAAGAATAGGACACAGGATGCTCACATCCTGTGTATTTACCTGAGGGCGAGAGACCTGAAAAAAAGAAGGCTAGAGGTGAATGTCAGCAACCGTAAAATCCTCTGAGAGTAAGGATAGGACACAAGATGCTCACCTCCTGTGTATTGACCCCAGGATAAGGGGCCTCTGCTTGGGAGAAGGATGAATGAAAAGCCGGAAAGCCAGGTGCATTGTAGACGTGCAAGACCAGTTACGTATAAGAATGATGGGAGACAAGGGTGCTGGGGATATCCGTCACAGATGTAAGGGTGATGGGAGGCATCTGTTGCAGAAGCAAGGGTGGTGGGAAAGGTTAGTCTGCCACAGATGTGAAGATGAGGTAACCAACAACTGACTTCTGCCTGTCACAGATAACCAAACCATTTGTTCATCATCACTGTCATTAAGATAGATTTAACGCTTCAGATTGATGGGAGAATGGGATAAGAATGGTGGGAAGGTTATGTCCATCACCTGCTTGTCAAAAATAACCATACCATTTGATCTTTGCCATTGTCACCAGGTAGATTTATTGCGTCCAGATTGTACCCTCAAAGCTTACGTCTTCAAGCCGAGAGGAAGGAGGTTGGGAGGGGGAATTGTGGTTAGGGACCTATATAAACACCCCAATTCTCTGTGTCCAGTTCGCTCTGACATCGAGAGGTGCCCGGAGTTGCCCTTTGCCACGGGATCGTAATAAATTTTCCTTTCTACTTTCACCTTGAGACGCCTCTGTTTTTAATTCTTTGATTCCTAAATTCGTATCACACACAAGTCCTTTGGAAGTGACTCGATTCATTGTATTGCTGAGAATAGCTAAGTCATTCACCGTTGATCATCATACGATATTGCTAAAGCTCATCCCTTTCTTTTTCAAACTCATCTTTTTCTTTTTTTCTTTCCTCCTATTTACCCATTCCTCTCTAGTCTTACAATTGTGATTTTGCTGGAAATCAAAGTCTAGCTCACTGACCTATTAGATTTTAAACTCCATTCTTTTTTCTTTTTTGAAAGCTAGGATGATACTTGCCTTTCTGCTACGCCAAACCTTTGGACCCTGACATATGCTTAACTCTCTTCTGGTCCTCACTCTCAGTTTGTTGGGCCAAGTTCTTCTATTACTCATTCTCCAGTAAGTCTAAGTTCATCTTGGCACATCTATGGACTCCACCGTCATACCTACCCTAGCTTGAGATGAAGAATGAAGTTTGAATATGTGAATATTTCAGTGGCTCTCTGACATCATCAGTGTAGCTTCTCCCTTTATTCATGCAGACTGCAACCTATCCATTCCTTCTTTTTCTGTGCAACTAATTTTCCATGTCCTCGTACAGAGGATATACCCAATATTCTAGAAATCTTCTTGGTCTTTATAATATTTAGCCATTTGAGCAGTCCATCTGTTACCATTCATTTTCACTATGTAAAAAAATTTATCTTTCTGAAATCTTTTGGATAATGTCTTTTACACTAATTCTTGCAGGCAAGTTATTGTTAATACGCTGCAGCCTACTTACACCCATCATGTATCTTTTCATTGTCCTTTGGATCACCAAAGCTTTGATTCTTCTGTGAGTGTGTTATTTCATGATTCACAGTCAGATAGCTATCCTGAAAGAATATTGGTATTTAAAAGATAGGTTCCTGTAGCAAGGAGAAGTTTGAGATAATTGAAATCACTGTGCAACTATTCAAATTAGATAAACCTGTTCTACTCCTGTTCAATTCTTGATGCAGCTCACTATTCATCTGCGATAACTGTCCAAGATATGTGCATTTTTGGACTAACTTTATGAGTTAGTCTATTCAATTTCATGTTAGAATCTAAGATATATGCCTTCGTTATCTAATTAGTCTTTCATTTGTCTCTTTTGAGTAACCATGGAGAGGCAGTTAGGGGTCATGAATAGAGCACTGAATGTGGAATCAGAAATAACCTGAGTTTGAATCTAGCTTCAGATGCTTACTAGCTTCGTGACCCTGGGTAAATCACCTTACTTCTGTTTGCCTCAATTTCCTCATCTGGACAATAAAAGCAACTACCTCCCAAGGCTGTTGTGAGGATTAAGTGAGATAATAATTATAAAGCATTTTGCAAACAAGGTGCTGTAAAATGCAAGTTCTTGTTATTTTTATTATCTCACTGAAGAAGCTCTGTAGTGTTCTGGGGCTTAATGCAATCAAGATGTCACCTGTAAAAAGGAATATCTAACAGTTCCCTTACTCTATATAGAGAATCTCTCTCCTATTGTATTTTGTGCAAAAGATCTTTCATAACATTGTTACGAAAGCTTGCCTCTTCCCATTACTATACCCATTAAAAATGCTCTCCCCGCTAATCCCCTCCTTAATGATGTTCTCTACGCATGTGTATATTATTTTTATAAAACTGTATATAGAGAAGTAGTGGAAAGTAAAAGAAAGTTTAAAGTTTAAAGAAAGCTTGGTGAAAGACCCAACTAGAATGGGGAATGAATTGGACTTCACCCGTGGAATATATGAAGACTTAATGGAACTCATACAAAAGGAAGTAAGCAGAATCGGAAAGCAATATACACAATGACTGCAACAATGCAAATAGAAAGAACAAAAACACAAAATAAAAACCGAACGCTATGAAATAATACTCAAGCTTTGCCCCATAGAAGAGCTATAAGAATGCACTTCCCTTCCTCCTTTGAGAGGAGTGTTGCATATAATATGGTCATCCTTGGCTAGTGTGCTAGTTAGTTTTGTGGAACTTTTTTTCTCTTTTTAATTTTTGGTATGAGGGACAGCAGAATATCTTCTCTAAGAGAAGAGTAAGGACCTAGAGAGAACAGCTCACCTCCTAATATGGTTTGTTGTTGCTGAGTTGTTTCAGTTGTGTCCAAATCTTCATGACCCCATTTGGGGTTTTCTTGGCAAAGATACCAGAGTGGTTTGCCATTTCCTTCTTGAGCTCATTTTACAGAAGATGAAACTGAGACAAACAGAGTTAAGTGACTAGGTGGTGGCATTTTAATGGTAATGAGTCCTTTTCTTTTTACCTTACTTTCTGTTTCATGCTTTGTCCTTTGAAGATGTTAGTAATAGGAGCAATAAAAATGCATGAAAATAATTATCCTCTCCATAATTAAATACTAACATTTTAATCAGAGGAGTTTGCTCTTGAATCATTCATTCCTTTTGAAAATTTTACATGTTCATTTCTGATCTTCCTCCCATCTTTTTACTCCCATCTTTGCTCTATGGTACAAAAACACACAACCGAAGGTGAAGGTCGTAGAGGCAACGAATTATAGTACTTTACTATAGTACACTACACTAAAGTATAGTACTTTACTTTAGTAAAAGAAACACCATACCAGAAGTCAGAGCAGCCTGCATCTATAATGAGAAGTTCTGAATGAGTAAAGGATGTTAAAAAATTATATGATGGTAAAAAATATATGGGCTGATTATAGTATGAGTAAGGGATGACAGAAGAACAAACAGATTGTGAGATACAAAGGCAGTTGGGCACATGTGTAGAGAGCATGTGGAGCTGAGAGATACCTCCTGACTCCTAGCCCTGGGAGTCATTCTCTCCTTTCATGGAGGCCCCACCCAGTTTGCTTCTGGGCATCCTCAATGGATGAGTTGATCACCTGGTCATCTGGGCTAGCTCCTTTTAGGACTGGCTGTCTTGTCTGTTGGGTCAATCTACTGTTGGCCTGCATCAAACAGGTTGCTTAGTTACTGTTCTTTCTGCTTACTGGATTCAGCTACTGCTGCTACCACCTCCAGGATTCTAGATGTCACTGAGACTCAGGAGGTTTCAATGGATTTCCTAATCTTACTGTTCATCTGGGCACTTCAAGCTATTTGTTCACCTAAGATAAGGAAATAATAAGCACTTAAGAAAAAAAGATGCCACATAATCATGGATACATATTGGCTGGGTGGGAGATAGGGCCTGCTGCCCTTTCCCCACCTAGTGACTCAAAGTAATCTTCCTCACTCAAAATCTACCAGGGAAGAAAGAAAGAGATGGTCAGCTCATTTTGTGTACAACCTCAGTTCCAACTTGTCAGCCAATAAGAAGACTCTTTATCATCAGTAGAGGCAGCCGGTGGCTCAGTGGATAAAACGCTGGGCCTGGAGTCAGGAAAACCTGAGCTCAAATCCAGCCTCAAACACTTCTTAGCTGTATGACCCTGGGCAAGTCAACTAACCTTTGCCTGACAAAATGGGTCCACTGGAGAAGGAAATAGCAAACCACTCTAGTATCTTTGCCAAGAAAACCCCAAATGAGGACACAAAAAGTTGGACATGACTGAAATAACTGAGCAAGGACATTGTTATCATTACAATATTAATCCCTTTAGTCACTTATGGCCAGAAGAAGGTTCACCAAACTTCCACATGTTGGATTAGAACCAGTCACGAAGGACTGCATATGTCTAAGAACTGGAGCTTCATTATAAATGGTTTATTTTCACTTTAGAACCTATAGGGCCTATAGACGGACCTATGATTTCAGTGGTATAGAGAACTCTGTTGTGAGGAAACTTTCTTTATCAAAGCAAGTCCCATCTTCTCTGCAACTTATAATTTTAGACAGTTGCCTGGGACACTATGATGTTAAGTGACTTGCCTATGTTCACACAGATATTGTGTCAGAAACAGGACTTAATCTTTCTGCCTTTGAAGCTAGTCTCTATCCAGTATGTGACAATGCCTCTCCAGTTTTCCTTAAAACATGCACTATGCTTGCCACCAGTGGGATTTTAAGTCATATCATGTGGGCACAGCACTCATCTCGGTGATGCTGATTCAGACCCATAGAGAGTAGTAATTATTGCCATCTGGACATGTTGGGTAATAATTATATTTTGACTCTGACAGTTGAGAAGGAAAATATCAGTAATATTTTTCCATTCGGCAGTTCCCCAAATGTCTAAATATTTTATTCTCACTGACAACTAGGAAAACACACTGTGGGACAAGCACATGGGGATTTATATAAATCATAATGCAATAATGTCGCTCTACTAGTCTCCGAGAGCTGTGAAGTTAGAAATGGACTTGGAAAAGAGTGGACATACAAAATGAGGAGGAAGTCTACATGTATTCCATAGACTTGTCTCCTGGAGAAAATGAAGGGTTTTTTGTTTTTATTTTTAGAAATCATAGATTGGAATAAACCCCAGGAATTCATTTAAGTCAACAAATGCTCATTGACTACCTATTAGGTCAGAGCACCATGCTAGGTATTTAGAGTATCTCCTTCCCTCCAAACAGAAGTCATCAAAATCATTCTAGACAACCACTAGAATTAATGAAACTCACCAGGAATGAGACAATGGAACAACTTTTTGGTAAGTTCCCTCCCTGCATGCTGATCAATAGGATACATCCAGAGAACGAAATGCAAAGTAATTGGGAATGTGTACAGCTAGACGGCTCCTTTAGGGAGCAGCAGGCTCAAGAACAACTTTACCAAACAGGAAGCAATTTGACCAAAGCCAAAATGAATGTTTTACACATAGTAAAATAAGTTTTCATCTTACAAGAGGGTGTTTGGGGCTTCAGTTTACTCTGGAAATGGGAATTGGCTTTCTTCACTCTGCTGTGCTGAAACTGACCTCGAAAAAAAAATCAATATACAGAGTGTTCCTAAAGTTCCTAAAGTTTATACATTTCATGGTTGAGATTTCTGTTTCCACTGGAATTGATGAGAAGTAAGCAGGCATAGACTAAAGAGTTATATAGGGTGTTTCTAAAGTCTGGACACATAGGCAAAAATGCATATTTTCAAGAAATGAAATGATTGAAGTTTTCAACAACATTTTATTTAATTGGAATATTAACAAATAACATCTTCAATATGATTTCCATCATTTGTGATGCAAAGGTTGATGTGCTTTGCAAGATTCACATGAACTCAGTGTAATAACTCAGTAACTCCACATAGCCATCAATTTTAGCACATTCACTCTTGGAATATGAATATGAAATCATATGATGTTATTTGAAGTTGAAGATGTTATTTGTCAATATTCCAATTAAATAAATTGTTGAAAATTTCAGTCGTTTCATTTCTTGAAAATATGCATTTTTGCCTATGTGTCCAGACTTTAGAAACACCCTGTATAACTCTTTAGTCTATGCCTGCTTACTTCTTATCAATTCCAGTGGAAACAGAAATCTCAACCATGAAATGTATAAACCCACCTATGAAGGAAGAGAAATTGGCAGTTTTTAATCAAAATTAGACTATTAAAAATGACATTGAACTGGGACTAAAATTTATAGTATCTTGTTCTTACAGCATCTGGAATTCCATTAGCATCCAACAAAAGGTAAATACTAGGACTTGGTCCTACAGAAATAATTCAAGCCCACCTCATAAGTGATAGGCTACTACTATAAATATTCTCCACTTAAAATCTTATGCAGCATAGAGATTCAATTAGGTTAAACGATTTTCTTTCATTGTCGATTAGAGCAACTTTAGCAACTCAGTAATAATTTTTGAGATCATATCTCCATAACCTCATGTAGTGATCTTTATTGTCTCAGCTGCCAGGGAGGATTGCAGGTAGGATTGGGTGTGAAGGATGGCACCTGCACATCTCCAACTTACCCATTTATAAAGTGCCTACAACATTCCTTGGGAGATGAGGAGGGATAGTTGAACGAAACATATAAAGAACAGTCATTGAAAGTGTCTTTTTAAATGCCTAGGAACCTCACTTTACATAATTTATGAGTTCCTAAAAAGTGAATTCAAATGAATTGCTACAAATTAAATCTTATTTAAAATATGCTATTAGAGCTATTATTTAGTAATATAAACTAAAACTCTAACACATATTTTGCAAATTTGGATTTTTATATTTCAGGCTTTTTTAAAAGTGAAGTCCTATTCACTTAAAAAACAAAAGCTAGCTAATCTAGCCTCCTGATTTTACAGGAGAAACTGAGGTCTAGAGATGTGAATTGACTTCTGTGTGATTGTATTTGTAAATAAAGATGGTAAGAGAATCATAATTTGCAAATAAATAATAACAAGTGCTCTAAAATATAACCTAGCACTTGGGGCACCACTTTCTTAGATATAAGCCCCTAGAAAAAGCTCCCAGTTGAAGATACTCTGTGAGTTAGCACCCGTTCAAAACCATAGTTCATGAGCCCCAAATATGTATTTACTTTTACCATTGAACCGTACTAATTTAAAATGAGACATTTAAGCACAAGCACACTAGTGTAGTATTAGGGCTGTGAATTGGTCTAATCATTTGTGCAAAGCAATTTGGAATTGTGCTTAAAAAATCCAGCCTGGCACTATACTCTTTAACCCAGAGATCCCATTGACAGCCATATACCCCACCAAGGAGGTTCCAGGCAGGAAGAAAGTTTTCCTATATACCTAAATATTCACAGTAGCATTTTTTGTAACTACAAAAAATTAGAATGAAAGTAGGTGCCCGTTGATTGAGGAATAGCAGAACAAATTGTGGTACGTTAATGCAATGTAATATACAGATAAGAAGTAATGTACTTGAAGAATCCAGAGAAACAGAAGACATATAGCCTGATGCAGAATGCAATAAGCAGAACTAGAAAAATAAAATAGGCTATAACGCCCCCCAAACACCAGACTATGCAAAATCTCACAATAAAAACCACATTGCTTATGGGGCAATGGGGCTAAGGGGCACAATTAAAAACTTTGTCAGTAGACACATTAAAAAAAGGATGAAAACCTAATTTTTAAAATGGTAGCCCAGTTTTGTACATTTTAAATGGTTACAAAATGCTGCTGTAAATAGTGGCAACGTCTGTAGCGTTTGGCTGCTGCTCAGATTGGGCAGGGGCAGGTCCCAGCTCTGGACCTGGGTGGGGGGGGCCTTGGGCCAGAGGCCAAGTCAAAAGAAGGGGGTAGGGATACTTCAGAGGGGCCCTGTTCTGCTCACAGCTCTTACGGCAAATATATAATAATATGGCGCTTTACCTTAACGAAGACTCGAAGTTTTTATGTGGAGATGGAAGTGAGAAGGGTTGCAGTTTGGGAGTTATCGTGAAGTGGTGTAGTTTTCTGCATTACTGATGTTTCTCTCGGAAGAAATCTCAAAGAAGCCAATTCAAAATTTAAATTATGCCTAAAATGTTCCCTAATGTATCATTCTCATTGAAACAAATTTGCGTTTTCGAAACACACATTATAGCAGAACTCACTGTATATACAATAAGTACAAAAATGTAAATGGAAAGAAAAGCAACAACAAAAAGAAAATTGAATGCTGTATAATTGTTAGGAGTGAGCCTGGCCCCAGAAAAGAGATGAGAAAATGAACTTCCCTCTCTTCATCGCCAAGGTGGTGAACCATGGATGTGGAATGCTATCGAACATAGTCAAAATGTTGGTTAATTTTATTAGACTACTTTTCCCTCTATGTTTTAAAATCTTTGTTACAAAGGGTGGCTGTGTGGACAGGAGAGTAGGGAAGGATATATTCAGAAATGAAAGAGATATAAAAAATGAGATGCAAAAAAGGCATCGAAGTGATTAAATAATTTTTTTTAAAAATTCATTTAATCAAACAGTGTAGCAAATAAAGTAACAAGAAAAGTTCTTTTCCATGCACATAAGGGATACACTCCACACTGACAGAAGGAAAGGGTGCAAACGTGAGGTATAGTGAACTTTGACCTTACTCTACCAATTGGGCCTGGGTCCTAGGGGGGACAACTGCACCAAGTTTAAAGTACTTTGTGTGTATGAACACCTAAAACTATAGGTCACCGGACTCCACTAATGTGTGACTTCAATCATCAGCTTGTTGACACAATTAGCTCAAAAGCAAAAGCATGTTATTGGCATAGTATGAACAAAACATTCCCTATAAAACCTACAATGCATTTTCCCACAAATACATATGGCATCAGTGGGGAAAGTGGGTGTATGTATAATGTACACTAATAGAGATATACATGTCCAGAACACACACGGCCAAGGCAACTCACAGCTCTGACACAATGAAACCTCATGTCTCTTTTCGTGGTGTGCGCATGCTTCTCCCCCAGACATAACATCTCCACTGGGCATGTAAATCTGCAGAGCTTCCTGGGCCTGCTCATCTCCATAGCTCAACTTGACTTAATAGCTGACTCAGGAATTACTCTTGGGTGCCTCTTCTCAAAGCTATGGCTGACTTTAAGAGCCAACAAGTGGTTGAGTGATCCTTCCACTAGCCAGTAGCTAGTAATCGCATAATTCAATCCAGCAATTTGAAGAATTTTTTTCATACCTCATAAAGGAATAAAGATGTGCATCTGTCCTTTTTAACCTGTGAATAAATCACTCCAAGTTTCTTACTTTTCATAACTTGTAAATAAACCACTTGGTAGCCATTCAGTGTCTGAAATAAGTAAGGTCTGAAATGATGTTTGCCCCACACTGGCCACATATGTGAAGGTGTACACACATGGAGGGGACACTCGTAAGTCCAAGTCCTGAGAAAGACATACTTCTAGGACTTTGGGGCTGTGCAGGTGTTGTCTTTGCTTACCGCTAGGCATCATGTCTCTGGCGGTTGTTTCCAGCTGAGCTTTTCTCTCTTACTCTCTTTTGAGTTTTATCTCTTAAGGACTATCTACTAAGGCGTGGTGACTGAAAAAACTCTCCCTAACAAGTGCAGGACGTGCTTTTTGTTTCTTTTTTTTTTTAGGGGGGAAGGTAAGGCAATTGGGGATAAGTGACTTGTCCAAGGTCACACAGCTAGTAAGTGTGTCAAGTATCTGAGGCCAGATTTGAACTCAGGTCCTCCTGACTCCAGGGCCCGTGCTGTACTCACTGTGCCACCTAGCTGCCCCAGAATGTGCTTTTTTAGTCCATAATTGAAGTTATCAGCCACCAACCTAGCCTATAGAAGCTAGCCACTGTGACCCAAGGCTAAAATTCAGCCTATTCTTTTGATTGCCAATATCTGGGGTTGGTTTGCAGTCCATTGTTCCACACAATTATATGATATACTGTCAGAAATTTCTTTATTACTCTCATTTAACCACAAGGAGCCCCCACAAAACTTCATTTCAGGTACTTTTCCTAAAAAAACACCCCACAGGAGCTGTGTGTCGGCTGGAACTCTCAAGATTCTCTTTGATTGACATGTAAATGAAGTTTTACAAGAGCAAACCCTAAGTAAAGACGATAATAAAGTTATCGTTTTCCATATCATTATTATTAGTATGTGTCATTATTTATATCTGCCAAGAACAAAGCCCTTGACTTTTGAACCATATTGTGGCTAGCACAAAACCTTGCCAGTTCCTTACACTCATAAAATGCCCTATTTAATATTATGATAATGAATTTGTCTTTCAGCAGGAGACAAATTTAAAAACCAACACTTTATTCATCTGAGATAGGACACAACATTAGTGTGGTTCATCCTCCCTTTCACCTGTTGATATCCTCACTTTCTCCAGGTTTACTAATACTGTTTTTTTGTTTTTGTTCATTTTCTCCTGGGTCTATCAAAGAAGAAAAAAGAAAAGGAACAAAAAGTATATTCATAGACCACCATCATTTCACTACTTAGGGAATTTCTCCTCACTTATTTCTTTATTTCCTATTTTATATTTCATATTCTCCTTATTTCTTTTTGTTCTTTTGTTCAAAGTACTTTTACTACGATCCTGTTGCAGCCCCTCTTCATGGTGTGGAGGTGACCTGGATTCTTGAAGCTTTTGCCAGGTCCTACCAAGTAGGGAGCTTTGAATACTACCTTGTGATAACTGAGGTTCAGCCTAAATTTGGAGAGACTAATCAGAAAGTTAACCACCGGCTGACTTTTTTTTACCTTCAATGACTTATGAAGATTTTTTGCTAAATCATGGAAAGGTTTTAAGCTGTTTTAGGGGAGTATTCACATGGGTGATATCATAGATCTTTAGAAATATTAAAGTATCCGATACTTTGAACTAAACATGTCAAAAAGTAAATTCATCTTCTAAACTCCTAAAGCTGTTCGTTCCTCTCTTAATTTCATATTTTTGGTTGATGGCAACCACCATTCTCCTAGTCATCTAAACTGGAAAGTTTGGAGTTATTTTTGACTCTTCCCTCTCCCTTGCGCCCCTACAGAAATGAATCAGTTGCCAAGGCACATTCAGCCTACTTCCATAATATTATTCATATGTCCTCTTTTCTCCTTCTATTAAAGCTACCATCATCCTAGTTTCAGACCCTGATGGTTTCCCTCCTTGACAATTGCAATGGCCACCTAACTAGTATTCCTTCCTTCAGTCTCTTCTTCCTTCTCATCTGTCCTGCTCAGCTGTCTCACGGCCTGTGCTTGGCACATTGCAGGTTGATTGATAAACCGCAGTTGTAACAGTTTCAATCTCTTGCTTGAAAACCTTTGGTTGCTCCCTGTTGCTCGTACAATGCAATTGAAACCAGACTGCAGTAGAGGATACTGGACCTAGTGTCAGGCACCTGCCTCTGCCATTTACTTACCTGTATGACCTAGTCCTAGTCCAAATCATTAACCTCTTTGGGTCTCAGCTTCCTCATTTGTAATACTGAGGGAGTAGGATTGGAGGATCAGAGGTCCGTTTCTAGCTCTGGGTCTTTGATTATATAATCCTAGGGCTATCTTGAACAATGAGGTCCCTGAAAATGCTCATTGAGTTGAATTTACTAAAGTAAGTAAAAGTTGTCCAAAAGAAAGAAATCTAACTTCATTCTTTATACATATGATTCCATCAACAATAATAATAATAAATCCATTTTAAAAACTAAGGTATCTACAATGTGCCAAGCACATAAGTAGCTATGAAATAGCAGTAAAAGAACAACAATCTGCTTTATTGGTGAGTCATGGACTAAGTAGCTTATTTTTTAAAAAATAATTTTTTTCAATAAATAATCATTAAAAAATTAATCTATTCCTCTCACTACCCTTTAAGCCCCATTAAGCAAATTTTTAAAAAGCAAATCCTAAAATAAAGCTCTCAGTACAGAGCTGTAGAGTCTGGAAAAACTAATTTGCACATTATCCTTATCTGAAAATAAAAGTTTCTTTCTTCATCTTAAGTTTATTATTGTTTTGCCAGGAGGTGAGGGGGATGCTTCATATTCATCCTTTTGGATTTGTTGTTTATCATTCTGTTGATCAGTATTCTAAAGTCTTTCAAAGTTGTTTTTCTTTAAAATGTGATCATTGTATAAATTGTTATATTTCTGTTCACTTTGCATCTGTTCATATAGGTCTTCCAAGTTTCCTCTGAAGTTGCCCATTTAATCATTTCATATGGCACAATAATATTCCATTACATTCATAAAACACAATTTGTTTAGCCATTCACCAATAGGAAGACATCCCTTTAGTTTCTAATTTTTGACTGCCACAGAAAGAGCTGCTACAAATATAGTTTTATAACTATAGATCCTTTTATCCTTTGATTTCTTTGGGGTATAGGCCTAGGAATAGTGTAACTAAGGCAGCCAAGTGGCACAGTGGATAGAAGACTGGGCTCAGTCAGGAAGACCTGAGCTCAAATGTGATTTCTGACATGTGATGGCTGTGGACCCTGGGCAAGTCACTTAACTTCTGTATACCTTAGTTTTCTCAACTGTAAAATGGGGATAACAGCATCTACTTCACAGCATGGGCAGTGTTTCACAGATAACACACAGGAGGCACTGGAGTTTTTGGACTCCAGCTTCTAACATGTTCACTCTTGATCTGGTCAGACAGGAACGATGGGAAGACAGCTTCAGAGAGGTTAATGATTTTACTTTAGTCTTCTCCAGAGGGAGATGCTGATAATGGGAGCACCAGCTCCTACAGCATTCCCTAATCACCCTTCTCACAGGGGTGGGGGAGTAGAGGAGGCACCTACCCCTATGTCTTGATAGGGTCAATTGAGACAGGCACAGCTTGTGCACGCCCCTAAATCCCCTCAAGCTTTGATTGGAGCTGGTCAAAGTACCCACAGATTCCCCTATGGGTTCCCCATGGTTTCCCCACTCACTGACCAGTGCCCACTTGCTTTATAGGGCAACAGATAAAGAAGGCAACTTGCCAACATTAAGCTCACGAGTTAACTTTAGCAATATCGTCATTCTGTGCAAGTGTAGTGAATATCAATGATGTCACCCCCTTCCCATGTCATGGCACAATTGCAATAGGGCTGTCTATCCCTATGATTCTAGGAATTACTATCTAGGATCCTTGGGACTGTTCTGGGAGCTATTATCTAACACCTGGAAACTAGACATTGCCATGGCCATGGATCCTGAGAAACTAACCTCTAAAAAGGGTAACAAAATCCTCCTTACATACAGGCTGCTAGGTGGTTCAGCACTAAGCCTTGGGGATACAAAGAAAGGCAAAAGACAGTCCCTGCCCTCAAGGAGTTCACAATCAATTGGGGAGACAACAAGCAAATAAATCAATACATACAGGGCAAATAGGAAATAAATAGAAAGGTCACAGGCACTAGAATTAAGAGATATTAGGAAAGGCTTTTCTTGAAAATGGGATTTTAATTGGGACTCTGAGGAAGCCAGAGAAAACAGGAGATAGACTTGATGTGGTTGTTGCTTAGCCTTTTCAGTTGAATCAGATTCTTTGTGATCCCATTTGGGGTTTTCTTAGCAAAGATATTGGAGTAGTTTGCCATTTCCTTCTCCAGCTCATTTTATAGATGAGGAAACTGAGGCAAACAGGGTTAAGTGACTTGCCTACGGTCACACAGTTAGTAAGTATCTGAAGCCATATTTCAACTCAGAAAGATGAATCTTCCTGACTCCGGCCCGGTACTCTATCCACTGTACTACCTAGCTCTTCCTAGAGATGAGGAGGGAGGGCATTTCAGGACACCAGAGAAAATACTTGGAGCCGAGTCTTGGCTTGTTTGTGTTTGGAGGGTCTTGTTTGTGGAACAGCAAAGAAGCCAGTATCCTTGCTTCAGAAAGAGAGAGAGAGAGAGAGAGAGAGGAAGGAAGAAAGAAAGAACAAAAAAAGAAAGAGAGAGGGAAAGAAAAAGAAAGAAGAGGAAGGAAGGGAGAGGAAAAGGAAAAGAAAGGGGAAAAAGAATATACTTTTGGCACAAATAATAATAATTTCCACTTGTATAATTATGTTCTGCTAAGCACTTTCACGTATATCTTTTTTGATTCTTAGCATATCTTGTTTTTTTCAGGCTATTAGGTGATGCAATGGATAGAGTGCCAACCCTGGAGTCAGAAAGACTAATCTTCTAAGTTCAAACGTGGCCTCAGACACTTACTAGCTGTGTGACCCTGGGCAAGTCACTTAACCCTGTTGACCTCAATTTCTTCATCTTTAAAATGAGCTGGAGAAGGAAATGGCAAACTGCTCTAGTATCTTTGCCAAGAAAACCCCATGTGGGGTCATGAAGAGTCAGAGTGACGGAATAACAAAAACATCTTATTTTCTGTAAACTTCAAATACCATAAAGATTTAAATATGTGTTACCATATTTAACAATGTCCACCACAAAATTAAATTTTTCTTAGGAATAATAGTTTGTGCTTACAAATTTTTAAATTACCCAGATGTATGAATACAATTTGCTTTGTCACTCAATTATTTTTTCCGTCTTCAAAAGAACAGGTATTTTCTGGGCATCTAGGCTTTCCTTCTCAGAAAATCATTGATACTTTCATACCTGCTGCCAAAATTACTCTCTTTGTGGGAGGTATTTCTCTTTCCACCTAGGCACTTGCAAGTGGACCCAGAGTGGTCAAAACACACCCTCAGTTAGAACTCTGCATGTCTTTAAGCATTGTGCAACAATATCTCACCACTTTTAAATGCCTGAGAGTAAAAGCCAGCTGTTCAGGGAATTCAACTACCACTACATTCATCTCACCGCCTCAAATTAGCTGTAGATGTATAGGAATTTAGACAAAATCAGGGGGCATCAGAACACCTAGTCAAAAGGCAAAACAAGTCACAAGCAAATTGACTTTGCAAAAGGTCTGAGAGTCAGTGCTGGAGAAAGTGGGTGGGTGTTCCTAGAAAAAATAAAAGTTAATTGTTCTTAATGACATTTGCAAGCCAGGAACCAAAAAAGCATAATTCTAATTATTACAAGAACTTGTAAAATCATGTTGCTGTTATAGAAAGAACTGTCATCTATACACAGAGTTGTAAAATTTCACTTTTATTGCCCTGTTTTTGTTTCTCCCAAGGCATCCTGAATTATAATTGCATGAATTCTTTGTACCAAGAACCTAACCTTTTATTTTGAAAAGGGTTAAACACAAAAATGAACTAGCGCATACTATAATCAACCCTAATTTTAACGAAGGAAATAATCGCTGTTTCTAAGTTGTGTGGGCATATATGCCAAGGTAGGGAGTGCAGAGCATGGACAACAAAAGTTTGTGGTTAGGGAAATTGCATAATTGGTAAATTGATCTGTTCTGAATAAAAATAATAATAGATACATTCTATTCTGGTCTCATCACAGACCACCCCCCCTTTTCCAGCCTTAGGGGAGGGAGCCTTTAATAATGGACCGTGTAAACTGATGCCCAAGCAGTAAGAGTTTGAAGAAGAGCTGCTTGTACAAGTTAAAACCGAGGAAAGCAACCAAAAAGAGAACAGCCACTGAAACAAAACAAACCAAAAAACTTTTAAAAAGTAGAATTTCTAAAAATGGCTCTCTTTACCAAGATCTTGAAAGCCCATTACAAGCCAGCGTTAGTGCCTGAATGGAATGGGATTTTTGATCGCCTAGTTTTTGTCAGCAGGTTTCACCAGCTGCCCAAACTTTCTGGCAGCCAGAACCTCGAGGTACCGGATAATGCTGCAGGAACGGGAGCTGAGGACAAAGAAGAGGAGGAGATGGTGGCGGCAGGGGTAGGGGAGGTACCGACGGCCACCCCGCAGCAACATCATCCAAAGGTGAAGACCTTGGAGGAAATGCCAGGGCCCAAAACCCTGGCTAACCTGGTGGAATTTTTCCTGAAGGATGGCTTTAGCCGTATCCACGAGATCCAGGTAGGTTATCTATTTTCTGTCTAGGAGTGCCTGGACCCCTACCCCTTCCCCCCACCCAACCCTCTATGCGCGCTTCGGCTTGCTTTGTATTGCAAATAAGAGATAATTGATTCTTCTGGACTTGAGGCTGCGGGCTGGGTGTCAGTGCAAGTGCTCGGGAACTCAGTCTGCCCCAAGTCCATTTACTTTTGAAATCTGTTTCAAGGCAACTCGGGAATTCGAGGTGGGGTGCGGGGGGACCCTCATTTTGAGCACGGAATGTTTCAGCATGCAGATGAAAGGCACAATCCCTTCTCGCTGATTATGTAAGGCGGGAAAGGGGGAAATGATGTGGTTGGGGGTTTTTTGTTTTGGGTTGGGGGAAGTGGTGAGATTCTGCGCTGGGCTCTCCTTGCCACGGGTTGTTTTTTTTTTTTTTGAGTCTGTGCAAACCAGACCGGAGGAACTGAGGACTTGGACCAACTTACTGACTTTAACCAAATTCGCTTTTAAAGACTGCCAAGGGGAAAAGAGAGGAGGAGTTTGGGTTCGGTAGAGTGGGATTTGGGGCTGAGGTAAGAACTGTGGGGTGTATGGGTGTGCGTGTGTGTGTGTAACCCAACAACTCATGTGCAATGTTAGGAGCCCAAGTGGCAGTCTCGCAAAAGCGGGTGGTTCTTTGCACAGGGCCACGGCTACGACGATCGTTCCTGTCACGACAGGGACTGTTGCGAGATCCTAGGATGAGGGCGGGGAAGAGGACTGAGAAACAGGGTTTTCTTTGAGGAGACTGGAGTCACCCGATGATACGACCTCCTGGGGACCGGAGGGGAGTATGCGAGACGGGCTGGAGGGGAAGGGCTGGTGTCGGTGAGAGAGCAGCGGGGAGACAGAGTATCAGTATTATAAGGGAGAATGATAACAGCGATGGAGGGGCTCTTGGAGCTAACCAGTTTCTCTTGCTTTCCTTTTTTTTTTTTTTTTTTTTTTCCAATTCGGCGAGTCCACAGAAAGCGAGAGAAATTGAGAGCAGGGAGAGGCTGCGCGATGCGGCATTCGACTCGCGCTCCTCCTGGATGGCGGGTTTAAAACGCCAAACGTCACCCGCATTGTCCCCACCCCCGCGCACTCTAAGGCGCGCGATTCGGTCTCGAGCCCCTCCTTCAACGCCTCCACGGCGAGAGACGGGTCTCAAGGGCTTTGATCCCGCCACTGCGCGCTCCCGTACTAAGGTCCCGAAGTTTTAGTCCGCTAGGCGCATGCGCGAGGGGAGGCGTATTAGTTCCTGTCGAGTTTGGAGGGTTCGGGATGATGGGGGCGGGGGAGGGAAGATTCGTTTCGTGCACGGTGGGTCTACGTGGTCGTGTCAAGAGAGTCCTGGGTGGTGAGGAAGACGACGCGTTCCAGCCGCTATTCCAGTGACGTTTCTTGCTCATCTCCCCAGTGTTTCGAAGTTACCTATACCCTAAGATCTCTTTAATGCAACCCACCCCTCATAGTCTAGAATAAGAAGCCCCCGCTAGTCGTTGCTTAGGAGACACGGGGTGGGGTGGGGCTCTGCGTGCGGCTGGGGGAAGGTGCCGGGAGGAGGGCGGGCGGGGCGAGGGAACTTTTCTGATTGGTGGGACGGCCTGTGGTGGGCGGGGAAAGGTCCTGCGGGACTTCTGGGAGCGGCGCTTATGCTGCGGCCCTAGCTCTGGCGGAGGCGGGGCCGGCCACGAGGTCCAGCCTCGCGTCCTGGATTCGGGGCGTGATTTATCTCCTGGTATTAAGAGTATTGGGAAGGTTCCTTTGTGAGGTTATTAGTCAACCTCTTACGTAGGTTTCACATTGTAGCCTACCTTCGCATTGTCACCACTATCCCTTCGTTATACAATTTTAACTTTTTTTTTTTTTTTTTTTTTTTGCAGGGGGGAAGGCCGGGCAATTGGGGTTAAATGATTTGCTCAAGGTCACCCAGCTAGTAGTGTGTCAAGTGTCTGAGGTCGCATTTGAACTCGGGTCCTCCTGACTCCAGGGCCGGTGCTCTACTCACTGCCACCTAGCTGCCCCATTTTTAACTTTTCTAGATTTTTTTTTTTAAACTTACACTGGGTTTCCATCAGTGCTCCTCTAATCAGGTAAAGGAGTAACAGGCCCTACACAGTCACTCAATGAACAAATATTTATTGAGCAGCTATTTTGTATAAGGTAATATATTTGGTGCTATTGGACCTACAAAGAACATTTCAAGAAACTTAAAATCTAGTCAATCAGATAAGATAGAGAAAAGTTAAAGTGGTACAGTCAACAAGTACTAGGTGCCCAACAGAGAAAGAAATCATAGGATGGGATGGTCAAGAAGTGGAATTTGAGCTGGGCCCTGAAAGCTGAATGAGCAGTTAAGACCTCTGATCGATGACGTGGAGCCGTGACAAACCATGGCTCCAGAGGATTGGTGATGATCCACCCCACTTCTGACAGGGAAGTCATGGATTCAAGATGCACAATGAGAGACATGTTTTTTTTGGACGTGGAGAATGTGGGAATTTGTTTTGCTTGACTATGCATATTTTTCCAAGAGTTTTTTTTCCTTTAAATGGGGTGGGAGAAAGAAAAAATAAATTCTTGTTAACTGAAAAATAAGCTTAAATGAAAAAGAGATTAATAGACCTTAGGCAGGATGGGAATTGAGGGGACATGTGAGAACAAATGTATAGCAGTAAGTAAGGTATGTTGGACCTGAGAGGTAATAAGTAGATCTGTTAACTAGACAGGAAGGTTATAGAAGAGGAGTAGAAAAAAAAAAAAGCCTGGAAAGGGCCTTGGGAAGATTGTGGAGGGCTTTAAATTTGTTAAATATATATTTTTTAATCCATAAATTAATTTTACAGCCAAAAACATTTAATTGTCCAGTAGCTACAGCTTCTGTGGGATTTTTTTTCCAGAAGTTTTTTGAAAGCCAAATAAATTAGCTCTACATTTAAATACCGTGATACTAACGTAATAGCATGTTAATGAACGCTTAGAGATATTTATGAGTCTTTTTTCAGGATATATTTAATTTAATTCTATTAGACTCTTAAATTCCCAAAGAGCATTGATTAGTTAATGCTATAAAATTCTGTTCACATATACTCTTAAGTGTATCAATGATGCTTCATGAAATTCAATAAAACAGGGATAAAAATGAACATAATAGAAATCATATGACAATGCTTGATCATGGAACTAAAGGGGAAAAATTCAAGTTTTTCCACAGTAACATTTTTCTCAGCAATATAATTTTAATGTTGAGTGACTAAAAATATAAAAACAATTTTAGGACCCACTCAGAACATACTAACAGGTTTTACCACAAGTTGATGTTATCCAACCTTTGCTAGGCTCACTGCTTCGTGCAATCCTTTTATTCATGTTTCATTCCGTTTACACTCCTCACAAAAGCTATTCCAAACCTCTCTCCAATCAACTATTCTGCCTTGTGATTGGCAAAGTGTTACTGAGCCCTATGTATATGAATGACAGATGGCCCCTTGCAGCTGGGGTTGAATAAAGAGGGTTATAAAATGGGAAGTTAAAGACAAAACATTCAAGCTCTATTCCAGTCTTGGGGCCTGGGACTAATCCTTCTTATACAATCAAGCTAACACTTTCCTGTTCCATATAAATTTTTAAAGAAATAAATAAGTGTTGTATTAGATCCTAATGAATAATTTAAATCCCCTAATTTAAAACTCAAAAAATTATTTCAAGATGCTCACAAATAGCAAAACTGATTAGTTTTGCATATTCTCATAGGAATAGGAGTTCCTACTGCTATTATAATCCTTGTTTTCCACTTCACTGCCCTCCCTCTGACTTTAATTTCTTCAAAGTCCTTACAGTCCTCTCCCCATCCATCTACCTCATGCTTCTCTACCAGCTTTCTACCAAATTTTTAAAAATGACTTTAGGACCTGGTTCAGTCTTCTTTGCCATCTTAGCCCGTCATTTTCCTTGTACACTTCAGTATTCACGTTACCAGCCCTGTTAACATCCTAATCACACAAGTCCTTACCTTCTTTTAACTCCCAAGAAATCCCCTTTCAGCCTCACACAGGAATACTCACACCACAGACCTCATAATCTCATGGAATACGACACCTCCAAGAGCCTAGACATTAAACTGTCCGCTCACAAAAGATATCTCATCCTTCCAACACTCTCAAACTCTTAAAGTAAACCTGCCTTTTGCCCTCATGGTGGCCTCTGATCATCTGACCCTTTATTTTTCGAGACCATTGACGCTGCTCTGGTTTCGTGTCTCCATACACAGCTGTTACTCCACGATTTTCCACTTTTGTGAGTCACTAACCACCACCATGGAGTATTGTGGACCTCTCAGACCTACCGCTGCTGCTGCCCTGTTAAATCCTCAATCATGGGCAACCCCTGATTTCCAATTCCTTTTTCTCCTAGGCCAAGAGTGGGGAACCTGAGGCCTTGAGGTCACATGTGGCCCTCTAGGTCCCAAAGTTGACAAAACAAATCCCCTTAATAAAAGGATTTGTTCTGTAAAATTTGGAGTTGGTCAAAAGGCTGAACCCAAGGACCTAGAAGGGCACATATGGCTTTGAGGCCACAAGTTCCTCACCTGTCTACTTATTGATCATGGCTGGATAGAGATACAAAATGTGGGTGATTATACCCACTATAAATATACAAGCTTTATCTATTCAACTAGGTCTTTGCCACTACTCAGCATTCCTTCTACTCTTCTTAAAGACTCTCTGTCTACTATCCCAAATCTACCTCACTCTCAGCCTCAATATTTACAAAATATGAGAATTTTCTACCTCACTGAGATTAAAGCCTTTTTGGGGGAATTCTCTCAACTCCACTTTCTTTGATTCTCAAAAATTCACCCATCCTAACCTATTCTCTTTTCTTACCTCAGAGAAAGAGTTAATCCTACCCCACGGTACTTGTGATTGCTTGACCTATGTCCTTCCTGGCCTGTCTCTTCTAGGACCTTGCTCTGGCTGTTAATCTCTTCCCTTTCATGCATCTTTGATCTCTTCCTTTTCTCTGACTCCTGACCTGCCTAAAAATCTGATCTCAGTCATGTTACCTTTCTCCTTGGTCATAGCTAGACTTCTTAAAAAGGCTTTCCCTGTCTTATACCTTTACTGTCTCACCACCCGTTTTTTTCCTCTAGCCCTTGCTATCTGAATTCAGTTCTCACTGTTCTTCATTCTTCTACTCTGTAAAGTTATCAGTGATCTATTTACCAAATCCAGTGTCTTCTCCTATTCATCTTCATCCTTCTTGACCCTTCTGCAGGATTTGATTATTAACCATCCCTTCCATTTGGATACTCTTTAATTTCTTAGATTCCAAGATGCCATGCTGTCCCACCTGCACCCCTCTCAAATCAACTAGGGTGCTTTCTGGCAAAGTCCATGTGGAGTTCACAAACAATAAAAAAAATATTCTTCTACAAGGATTTATGCTTACAATAAACTAGTGGGTCTGGAGATTACACTCACTTCCAAATATATGCTAATAAATTTCACAAATCACATTTTACAAAGTTCTTATAGCTTACTGCTTGTCTTGGTCCATCCAAAGGCCTTTCTGAATCCAAAGACTAAAATAAAGGGGGAAAAATCAAACCTTCATGCTCAGAAAGAAAGTCTAGTCTCATAGAGCTCCAAGACACTGGGCTTTCCTTATAGGGATTAGGGAACATGGGATTGCCTGGAAATTATCCCCTCACTTTTAAAAAAAATTTTTTTGAGGGGGGGAAGGCAGGGCAATTGGGGTTAAGTGACTTGTCCAAGGTCACACGGCTAGTAAGTGTATCAGGTGTCTGAGTCTGGATTTGAACTCAGGTCCTTCTGACTCCAGGGCCAGTGCTCTACACACTGTGCCACCTAGCTGCCCCTATCCCTTCACTTTTGATGTGAGAAACCAAACCTTCCTGGATGAAAATTTCCTTAGGTCCCTGAAATTCGTATAATGCATGAAATTTCTCTAGGGATCCTTTAAACACATATGGCAATTCATTTGGAAGTTAAGACAAAAAATTTCATCTGGGACCTTGCCATTCATAAGGCACCCAGAATTTTCACAATGGAGCATTGCAATACATAGGGCATTCTAAAAAGATGTCCAAAATCACCGTTCACTAATAAGCAGACTAACAGAAAGAAGAATCAGCCATAATCAATAAATGTCAAAGAGATGTGTGGCCTCCCCTAAAAGGGATTAAGCACTTGAGATTCATAAAACATGAGAAAAACCTTATCCTCTGAACCCCTAAGGGTTCAGACTCCTCTTCAGAGTCCATAAGGGTCTGGACTCCTCTGAGTCCATAAGGATCTCATAGAAGATGTCTGGAGTCAAGTCACAGTAATACAAGCAATTCAGCCATGCTTAAAAGTTAAAAAAAAAAAAAGAATAGATATGAGCTCCCATTGGTGTGTGTTAAGCTAATTTCAAGCCACTGGTATCTTAGGGATATAAACTCTGCACTGTACATATTAGCTTCCATACTCAAAAATGGATACAATATTGCAACAGAAATCAAAATATAAGTATTTGACCAAGCAAAACTTACCTCAAAAGAAAATGGTCTGATCTGTAAAGAGCACATAATGGAAAACTGACATCTAAAAAAAAGAGGCAGAAAAATACTAATTTTTTCTAGTGTATCTCTGCTGCGGTATCCAAGAAGGAGAGTACCAATGGAAAATTTCCCCAGTGGGACACTTCAAGTGGGTAGGGCACCCATCCTAACGTTGTTGAAGCTCTCACAGTTACCGCTTCCCTCAATATACTCCCTTCAATCTTTCATCTTCTGGGGGTAGATTCTAGGGACAACACTCCAAGTAGCTTCTTCTAATATTGTAGCTCATAAGTTCCTACAGCTGTGCTTCCCATCAGGAGTCACCCAGTATCATTTGACTCAAAGCAAAGAAACTAAGATGATGTAAGAACTACAAAATGACAGCTACAAAGTATTCCCTCCATACAGCCAGGATATACTTACCACAAATACAGGCAGCATCCTTGGGAAGACAGAGCTCAAACAGAATATACAATAGACTCCTTGTAGTGCCCTTGTGAAGCTCCCTTTTGTTGGGAAGATTTCTCAGCTCAGCTTCCAGGGTTTACTTCTCATTATTGCCAGCTCTCTTCTGTGCTTCCATAGCCCCTAATTCGCAAAGCTGCATTTGCCTTCAAGTGACTGTCCTTTTTATATTTATAGCTCTCTGGAGTGTGATTTTAGTTGTTAGGTGTGTTTTCAATTCTCTTGAACTAATGAATACTAGAACTGCTGGATTGAATGCCTCCTGCTTTGCTATTAAACACCATGGCCAGTTGGGAGGAAAGGAGAGGGAAGAGAAAAGAAAGAAGAGAGAAATCACTTCTTCCCTGCAAGAATCTTATCCATAGGGAGCTCTCTTACAATCCTCTACACTAGGCCATTTGTCCAGGGTTTAACTGTTCAAAGCTCACAGAAGTATGACTCATTTGTTTACTCAGCCAATCCCATTGTTCCCTTCTTGACTCAGAGACTCTTATAAAAGGGATGTTACAAAGTAACGAGGTGTTACTTTTTTTTATCATATTAAAACTTAATATTGTGTGACTATTTTCTGTGACTATGTTGACAGAGCCAGGAGGAGTGGGGGGGATTATATTCCCCATTCTTTTACTTGTGTATATGTTTTCTCAAGAAGCACTTAGACTCCTTGAGAGCAGGAGCTATTTCATTTACTTTTTTGTATTCTCATTGCCTAGCACATAGTAGGTATTTAATAAATGTTTGTTCATTTATTTGATTGCCTTGGTTTGGTGCCTTTTTTGTTGATGCTGTTCCTTATGCTGCTATGTTTTCCCTCCCCTTTCCTTTAAAGCTCAACTCAAATGCTATCTCTACCATGAAGCCTTCCTTCCCTGCTGCCTCTGTTTAACCTCACATAGCACTTTGTTTATACCTCTTTATGCACTCAATAATTTTATATTAGAGCTCATATTACTAGATGATAATGCCCAATTGGGGCAGAGGCTGCATCTTATTCCAACTTTAAATCACATTCAACGTCTATCACAGTGCTCTCCACAATTTTGGAGGTGGTCTATTAACTGTGATTTTGTGGATGTGGGAAATCCTAATGTGGAACTTACCCTACCAATCCAGACAAGTAATTCTGTTATTTATTGGCTTACAGAGTAGCCTGTAGCACTGAGAAGTTAAGTGATTTGCCCATTCTCACACAGCAAATATATGTCAGAGGAAAGATTTAAATGAAGTTCTCCCTGGCTCAAAAGCCAGACCTCTATGTATTAGACCGTGGGGTCTATGATCATAAATTTTAGGGAGCCTCTGAACTTGAATGAGAAAAAATGCATCTTTAATTTCACTAACCTCTAAAATTTAGTTTTTCCTTCAGTTAATGGATTTTTAAAAATCATTGTGAGAAGAGGCTTCACCAGACTGTCTGAGGAGTTCATGCCACACAAAAGGCGAAGAACTCCTGCATTAGCTTATGCTGCCTTACATTCAGTGTAAAGTAGATGCTTGATATTGCTAATTTGCTTAGTTTGTTGAATAAAATTGGTTTGTAGTTTATCTTTTTTTCTTTCCTCTGACAATTCTCAGCATCAAGTATTCCAAATCTGGGATAATTGTTTTCAATTATAGTGAAAAGTGTTTTAATTCATCATCTGCTTGCTAAATTCTGTTCAACATACAGCATTATTATTTTTTTTAGTATAGCTCCTTTTCTACCTATCAACACCTTCACTTTTAGCCTACCTTTACTTTATCCAACTTAATCTCTAGTTTTATGTGCATTGCTGAGTAATCTACCCTTAAAAAGGTATTAGTTTTAGGGAAACACCCTTGACCTTTTTATTCAAATTAGTCATAAGTACTTTCAAAAGATAGGTAACTACTTTATTACTCTTGTAACGGGTTCACTTTTATTTTACTTGAAATACACAGTAGTATACTTTTCCTAGTGTTTCACCTTACCAAGTAAATCTCTTACTTCTATCTTAGGAATTGAAAAATATCTTTTATCACATGAAAACCTAGGTTTACTTCAGTAATATTAATAACTTATTTACATGAATTTTACTGCTTACAAAGTGTTTTCCTCAGAACAGTCCTGAAACAGGTAATGATAGAAATGTTATCCTCACAATATTGATAATGGAATCAAGATTCAAAGAGTCTAAGTAAGCAATTAAGCAGTAGAACCAAGACTTGAATCATGATTGTCTTATTCCAAATCCAGTGTTATTTTCACTCTACCATTCCATGGGACAGAGACTTTGATTTGTGACATATATTTTGGCAAGATCAGGAAAATTTTTTGTTAAAGTGTATTTTTGTAGAATATCTTCCTTAATATGTATTTTTTTCTTTTCTGATTTCTCCATGGTATTGCAGCAAAAACACACACTGGAATATGGAAAAATCTTCAAGTCTCACTTTGGTCCTCAATTTGTAGTATCTATTGCAGACAGAGACATGGTGGCTCAGGTTCTCCGGGCTGAGGGAACCACTCCCCAGAGAGCCAATATGGAGTCCTGGCAAGAATATAGGGACTTACGAGGGAGATCTACTGGGCTTATTTCTGCGTAAGTACGTACATGTGTTTAGGCTGTGTCAGTAATTAATGGATCTCATTAAGAACTTTGTCTAACTGCTCAGGTTTACCCTATCCTAAAAAATCCTTCTCTTGAATCTTTCAGCCCATCCATTTACTGTTTTACACCCCCATAGCCTTCATCTCATAACAGCCCATTCTGTCTCATCAATCCATTTCAATCATGCTTTTCTCACCATGAATGAGCTGAAGCTACTCTAAGATTATCACCAACCTCCAGTTTGCTCATTCCAATGACTTTTTTCAGCCTTTCTTCAACACTAATACTTGTGATCTACTAGGACATCTTTCTTCCCTTGGCTTCAAAAATGTCACATTCTTCTGGCTCTCTGTCTCACCCTATAACCACTCCTTTGGCTCCTTCATGGCTTTCTCATTTTCTTTCCAGCCTCTTAATGTAGTCTTTCTCCAAGGTGTTCATATGTAGCTTCAAGTAGTACAGTGCAATTTTTAATACTCCTATGTAGTCATTGATAATTATCATAGTAAAAAGGCTCTGTCCTCGGTCCTTTTCTCCTCCTACAGTCTCTCCCCTGGTAATTACTTTTATTCTCACAGCTTCAGCCTCTGCATCTAATGATCACCTGTAGCTAAAACTCTAAGCCCTTCTCTATTCTGAGCTTCAGATCTGTGTCTTCACCTATTCCAAGTGGGACATTTCCACCTGAACATCCCACTGGCATCATTAAACTCTGGTCCAAGCTGAGAACTGAGATTACTATCATATCTCCTAAAGTTATTTTCCTTACAGATTTCAGGTTTTCTATTTGTGGTGCAACCATTTATTTATCTGGTTCTACATGTTAGTAACCTTTAACTTTTCCCTCACCTTCACCTCATATACATAGTCAGTTACAAGGTCCTGTTGATTTCATCACCATGAATCTCTTAAGTTCATGCTTTCTTCTTTATTGATACTACCACACTAGTGGAGGCCTCTGACACCCCCACCCATTATATTGTAGCAGCCTTCTTATAGGTCTTTCCATCTCTATTCTTCATATTTCTCTCCCAATAATCTTACTTATTCATACATTCCTCTGCTCAGAAATCTACCGATGGCTTCCTGTTGCCTACAAAATCACATTCAAACTCCTTTGCCTGGTATTCTAGATCCTCTGCAGCCTGGCACAATTCTGCCTTTCCGGCCTTAACACATAACTTCATACACTCTTTCGTGGGACCAAACAAGGCAGCAAAATGCTACTGCCCCCCACCAAAACATACACTGCATTCTCTGTGCTTCTAGGGGTTCACATTGCACCTTATACCTAAAGTGTATTCTTGCTCTCTCTTCTTCTGTTGTATTCCTACCCATCCTTCAAAGTTCAATTTAAATGCTGCCAACTTATCTTCCTAATCACTTTCCCCCTAAAGCTTCACACAGCACTTTGTTTTGTAAATTTGTAATGTGGTTTGTTGTTCGTATTGTATATCATAATTGTTTCTCCTGTAGTATGTAGCTCCTTGAGGGCAGAGAATAAAATATATTTGTTTTGTTGTATATTATCCTTGTTTTAAGAACTATAGCAGAGGGGCATTATTCAAAATAGTCTCAAGTTATTTTTTCTTATTTGCCTAATGTAATAACTGCAATAAAGAGAAGCCAAAAATACAAGCTCAGAAGGGCGAATTGTGTGCACTCTTAACTGCTGTAGATAAGTAGCATTAATTCATATAGAAGGTCCCTGCTGGCCAGATCTCAGTTGTCTAGCTTTCTACAGAAAGGAGATATTTCTCAAACAGCATGTTGCAGTTTTAGGTATTCACATATAACCAATGAAAACCACCATAATTTTTAAAACCCTTCAAACAATAGAGCTGGAAGAGCCTGCCAATGATCATTTAGCAGGTAAATTTCTAAACCAGTGCTGGCCAACCAGACCATAATTTGGAACTAAAATTCAGCAGTGACATTAACAAAGTGCTGCAGCAATTTTTTAAAATGTTCATATCTAATGACTTAGGTTTGAGTATGTTTTTCACTGATATTGGTTGGTTTACAACACTTTTATGTATCATTATATTATAACTTTAGGGTTTTCAAAGGACATGATAATACTTTTAGTGACAGTATCAATACAATTCATAATAACAACTGTTTTTTTTTCCTTCAGATTTTTAAAGCTCAGACACAAAGCTCTGAATAGCCATAGGCTCAAAAGGTGGTAAACAGTAGTAAACCAAATGGTATAGATGTTGTCTGTTCTTTTCTTAATGATTATCTCCAGGGACAAAGATTCCACAATCTTTGATTCCAGCATGTTATTACTTTCAAAGTCAAAGAGTACCTTAAATCCAACCCAAGTTTCTCCTCTAAATTTCATTTGTTTTATTGTTTAGTCTCCCTATCTGAATGATTGACAAATCTAGCAATTACTTATCATTGAGAAATTCTTCAATTTGTAATTCCTCACCTGTACACACTTACATAAAATGACTAAAAATTAATTTTTTTTCTTTAGGGAAGGTGAGCAGTGGCTTAAGATGAGAAGCATATTGAGACAAAGAATTTTGAAACCCAAAGATGTGGCGATTTTTTCTGGAGAAGTCAACCAAGTTATTGCTGATTTGATTAAAAGAATCTACATCCTCAAGAGCCAGGAAGCAGATGGAGAAACTGTGACTAATGTTAATAATCTTTTCTTCAAATACTCAATGGAAGGTGAGGCATTCAACATATAAGATCAAGAAAAAAAAGAAAGATAGTGAACTTTCATAGAGATTCATGTGTTTGTTTTATAGAACCAGGGATCTGGTTTTCTTTTTTTTTTTTTTTTGAGGGGGAAAGGAGAAGGTCATAACATAAGATGGGTCAGATGATACCAAATAATGTGTGGTGAAAGTATATGATTGTTTTCTCAAACTGTGCTTTTCTATAGCCTCCTCTTCCCTGCATGCTACAGAAAATTAGAAAGTTGGAGAGGGGCTGATAGACATAAAGAAGCTGACAAAACTTAGAAGTGACAACTGTCAGACTGAGAGGGAAAGAAAAGAAAGAAAAACGATTTTTAAAACAGATGCAAGATTTTGAAAGTTACAGGAAACAGTCTAAGGCTGTTTTTGTTGTTCACTCATTTCAATCCTGTCCAACCCTTCATGACCCCATTAGGGTTGTTCTTAGCAAAGATATTGGAATGGTTTTCCATTTCCTTCTCCAGCTCATTTTGCAGATGAGGAAACTGAGGCAAACAGGGTTAAGTGACTTGCCAAGGTCCCTCAGCTAGTTAAGTGTCTGAAGTCACATTTGAACTCAGGCCTTCATAACTCTAGGTGCTCTATCCACTCTTCCACCTAGCTGCCCTTAAAGCTATTTAATACAAAGCTCATTTGACCTACACACCTAAATAGCCACTAATGATGTAGTGGTATAAAAAGTCTTTAGAGTTAAAAGACTCAGAAGACTAGGGTTTGAGTCACAGTTCTGCCAGTAGTAGCTGTATGACAACCTTAGGCAAGTCACTTCACCTTTTGGGTCTCAGTTTCCTCATCATCAAATTCAGAAGGCAGACTAGGACATCTCTAAAGGTCCCTTTCAGCTCTAATAGTCTGTTATAGCAGCAAAGTTCAATAATTAATATGTGTAATGCTGACTCTGACTATCAAGTTTATATTAAGTTGAATATTCTCTTTAAGGAGGTAAAGAAGCATAAATATATTTTGGAAAGATTTCCGTAAGAATGGTTAGCATATTTTTTTCTAAGTTTTTTTTTAAACTTAAAGAGATAGGCTTCAGTTGTATGGAAAACTTGATTATGTCAGAATACCTTAAATATAGAAAAAAATAAAGTTTTGTTACATTTTATTCAGAAATGTTGTTTGTTGAAGCTACTGAATGAAATTTCCTTGTCAGTGGCATTAGAAAGAGAGTTGTGGGGATTTCTTCTAATTTGACTTTGTTGTTTTCTATATTGAATCTTAGCACAACAATATTGTCTGCCAAAGAATTCTGGCAATGAGTAAATAATAGTACGCTTGAGTCTTTCCACACTGCTGTTATTTATTTTGGCAGATTTGTAGGTAATCAGGAAATATAGAAAGATTCGTTCTGTGCTGATGAACCTATATCAGCAGCAAAGTCATCAGAATGATCGTCTAATAAGGCTGGAAAAGTCACAGCTTCTCCATTAGTGTGTATCATTAATCCAACTATAGTCATATAACTGGAAAAAACTTTAGGGATCATCTTAGTCCAGGAGTCAACACCCTTTTAAGGAAGAAAAGCAACTTTCGGTAATAGTCTTAAAACATAGCTCTTCAAATATCTATGTATATTATATGTATGTGTGTATATCAGTTGATTCCAGAGGGATATTGTATCAACTTCATCTCTACTGCACATTTTGATTATTTTATTGAAATGCAATGACCACAGCGCTGGAAGAGAGAATGGGAAAAGGAAAGGGAATTGTTGAACCAGAAGAGTAACTGAGGAGGAGATGCTGATGCGGGGCATCCCATCTAGAATTGTGTGCTTTGGGTAGTGAGAATGGGGGCATAGGAGCAGAAGCATGAAAACCTTACTTGGCTCTTAGACTAGAGATTCCTTATTCTTTTGCAAAATGAGGAGATGAATTGAAATATAGGTACAAAGCATATTTATTTTGGTAAAGTAGATTCAGGTATCTACCTAAAAGGATCCATGCTACTTGTTGGTTACTGACCTCTGATACAGCTAACCTCTTCACTTTACGTATTAAGAAAACAAATCCCGGAGAATTCTAATGACTTGTCCACAAAGTCAGAACCTTCTCTGACCTCCCAGCTCATAGTGTTTTGTCTTTCTTAAAGGGCTCTCTCATTATCACTTATCCAAAGGACAGATTTTTTTTTAAAGAGTAATGAGTTAAGACAATCATAACGACAAAATTTTGCCTACCAATTAGGAGTGCCTAAGAATTATAGCTAAGTAAATCCGGATGAGTGGCCAACTAAGGTGGACAAGTGAATATTGCTTGAGGTTGGAGTTGGCTACTCTCCAAGGTCTCAGAAGTTGGGGGAATAGTGAATGTAAGAGCAAACAAACTATGACCTCATGTCTCAAGAGAGTAGCCTAAGACTTGACAATGATCACACAGTCAATAAATGTCGGAGGCAGGACCTGAATCTAGGACTTCCTGACTCTATATCCAGCACTTTACTCATTAAGCCACACTGTTTTTCATCAAACTGCTGTAATCTCCTAATAATGAAGGCTAACATTTATGGAGCACTTGAAGGTGTGCAGAGATAGTACTTTACTTATATTGTCTTATTTAATCTTCCTAATGGCCTGTGAGATAGGTGCTATTATTGTCCTGACTTTATAGATGAGAGTGTTGGACTAGGTGACTTTTAAGGCAGAGCAGACTCTGTGATATTAGTTTTTTTTGGCCTTCTAATAGACAGGAAATTTCTTGGAATGTCAGCCCTGGAAGAGACCTTAGAGATCACTGAGGCTCAAAGAGGGAAAGTGATTTGTCCATGTTTACACAGCTAGTAAGGTAACAGAAACGTTGCTCAAAATCAGGTCCTTTGCCTCTAGGCCAGTGCTCTAGGATCCTCTCCTTTCTGTGTCTTTGCCCCCTTCACCTCATATGAGGCCCTTTCTATTCCCATGATGTCCAGAGTCTCCTGTGCTGGTGCCTTTTCCAATTCATTTCAGTTTAGTTCAATTCAGCAAACATTTATTAAGGATCTATCTATGATGTGTAGGGCACTGTGCCAGGCCTTGAGGATACAGAAACAAAGGCAAAACAACTCCTGCTTTCAAGGACTTTACATTCCCAGGCCTGTGGTGTCTTATTTTTCAAGCCCATCCATTGTCCTCCTCCTACCTAGTCAGTTTTCAACTGTATTACCTTAGAAAGTAATTTGTTAAGCTAGTTCACCCTAAAATGCTCATAATAGTTGTTATGGTCTTATATACCATCCCTTCTAGGGTTATTTCCATTTTAATAGAATTCTTTTTCTCTTGGTCCAGAGGAATCTCTCTCTAATGGTAGAATTTCGAACAGTGGAAGTATGATAGGGAAAACATTTTGGGGCAGGATTTAGGATTCCTGATGTCCCTTGGTTTATACAATATATTTAGCCACCTCTTTCATCTGCTTGTACAGCCAATTCTGCCTAATTGTCCTAGTTGTCTCTGGGATTTAGGCTATCTGTACTAGCCCTAGGGATACTTCTTCAAGCATTCTCTAAGGTCAGTGCCTACCATTATGCCCCTCATTTTAAGGAAAGGAGACGTGATGGGTGATAAGAAAAAGGAATAAAATCTAAGAAATTGAAAGCATGAGCACGCAAGTAGATGTTTTTGTATTTTTAAATTCTAGGCTAGAAGAAATTACAAAATTGAAAAGGGAAGCATACATAATAATAAGATTATAGATATGTAATTTTTGAAAAACGTTTTTTCTTTAAATATGGTAAAATGCAGTGTATGTCACATGTATATTTCATCTCAGGATCTGATTTTAAGTGATTCATTGAAGTATATAGAAATGTATATAGATAGTCTTGTGTTGATACTCAGATTTTATAAGAGCTTTCTGATTCAATGAGATTCATAGAATGTTAGAAGGAACCTTAGACATCATCTACCAGGGGTTCTTAACCTGAGGTATGTAAACTTAGTTTTTAAGAGTGTTTTGATAACTATTTCAATACAATTGGTTTTCTTTGCAATCCTATGTATTTTGTTTTATGTATTTAGAAACATTATTCTCAAAAGGGTTCCATGGATTTCACCAGACTGCCAAAGGGGTCCATGACACACACACACACACACACACACACACACACACACACACACACACACACACACGCGCACACACACACACACACACCCAGAGTTAAGAATGCATGATCTAGGCCATTCCCTTTATTTTTACATTTGAAGAAATTGATTCATAACGGCTTGATGCCTCACTGGCTTAAGGAGCCACTGTTTTAAAATGCCGACCACTTAGAAACCACCCTAAGACTAAAGAATATAGCTGTATAATAACCTGTGTATCTATACTTACTGCTATTGTATATCTTCATCTTTGTTTCTATCTCTCTTCTGTTCATTTCTCAACAATCCAGTGAGTCAAAGTACCCAAAGACACCCCCCCACCCCACCTGGCCAAGTTGTTAAATGTAGAGGGTCAGAGATAATTTAAAAAAATCAAATTAACTAGTCTCGCGGTCTTTTGGGAAGGAGTGGGGCAAAAATAAAAGAACCTATGTGTTCTAGAATATTTATAGCAGTTCTCTTCATGGTGGCAAAGAACTGGAAATTGCGGGGATGCCCATCAGTTGGGGAATGGCTAAACAAACTGTGGTATTATGTTCATGATAGAATATTACTGTGCTAAAAGAAATGATGAGCTCAATGATTTTAGAAAAGCATGGGGAGACTTCTGTGAAATAATGAAGAGCAAAATGAGCAGAACCAAGAGAACATTGTATATAGTAACAAGAATATTGTTCTAAGAGTAGCTTTGAGCAACCGAGTCATCCTGACTATTATAAATACTCAAACTAACTGCAAAGATCTTGTGTATGTGTGTGTACATATACAGATTTGTGTGTGTGTGTGTGTGTCTGTGTGTGTGTGTGTGTGTGTGTGTGTGTACACATACAGATTTGTGTCTAATAGTAGCCATCTTGAAGTTTGGGGTGAGGAGAAGAAAGGTACATGATAATTTTGTTGTATATTTGAAAAGAATAGCAAATTGTACATAATGGATCTGCAATTTCAGGTGCAATCCTCTGTTTTTTCTATTCCAGCCTGTTATAGAAATACTTGTTTTATTTCTTAAGCTCAGAATAAAATTTAAAAAAAAGAAAATGAAGCTGTGATTTGTCAATTTCTAGTGACAAGTCTCCTAAGCTTTTGAAACTTAGTTTTATTATTACAACTTTAGCCTTTGCAATGTCATCATTTCAGAAGAAGGCTTTTAAACTCTTGCCTTTTTCCTATCTAGGAGTGGCTACTATTCTTTATGAATGTCGTTTGGGCTGCCTGGAAAACAATGTCCCCCAGCTGACTGTGGAATACATCGAAGCATTGGAGTTGATGTTTAGTATGTTTAAGACCACCATGTATGCAGGAGCTATTCCCAAATGGCTTCGCCCATTTATCCCTAAACCCTGGAAAGAATTCTGCAGATCCTGGGATGGACTCTTCAAATTTAGTAAGAGAAGAATTGAAGGGTCATTTTTTATAAAACTAGAATTGGCCTGACTCTACTGCCTATTATACATCTAATTTTCATCCAAGATAGTGAGTTATTTATGGCAGAGATTGACTTGATGTGCAATATATTTATAGTAAATGTTATCTGTATTAATAATCCTTTAGCTCAGTTTTAAAAATTAGCGTGAAACATGAATAATATGACTGAATATGATTCTTATATATACTAGAACTTATACATCTAAATGAATACTCGCTTGTTCCAACAATACAACCAGTGGATTAGATTTTTTTTAAAAAAAAGTTCTCTTTTTAGTTGCCTTTAGAGCCCATGGTATGTTCTTTTAAATATCCTCAGTGGTAGCAAATATTCATGTTTTGGGGATGCAAATGATTTTTCAGAAACAGCAGAAAGTCATTTGGAACAAAAACTGTTGTATGGAGTATGTGATCAATCTTGGCAATAACATTTTGAGGGACTGACAAGGTGTGGCATCCCTCTTCTTGGTAGAGAAATGGAGGACTACAGCTACAAAATATTGCAGGAGACATGGTTAATTTGTTGGTCATTTTTGTGTAATTGTTTTTCTTTGTTATAAAGGCTAAAACAAAGTATTCGGGGGCCAGGATATATGTTGGGAAATTACTCTGAGTTTAAAAAAAGCAACAACAACAAAAGGAATCCATTTATAAATATGAAAAATGACATAGAAATGGATATGGAAGCAGAGGATCCTAGTATTGAATTCCACATTTTACACCACAATAGTTTAACCCATAATACAACTAAAATACTATACATTTTCTATGAAAAATAGTAATTACCAATGCATGTCAGTGTTTATAATAAATACAAAAAAATGAAATTTAATGAGAATTTTTTATAAAATCAAGTGCAGCTATAAATTATACTAATTTTCTTGTGTGACTCATAAATTATCTCAAGAGGCAGTTTGAAAGGAGGTTCCAAATAATATTAAAGAAATGTCAGCCATTTGAATAGTAGCTTCCCAAGTGGACTCTTTTGAAGAAGAACACCATTTGGATGTATGAATTCTGATATATTTGCTTTAAATTTTCTTATTACTGTGTAGTCAACTGACTGTCTTGATTTTCATCTGAAAGGCTCTTTCTCCCTACCTGATCAACTATTAAGATACACACAGTAAAAGAAATTAAGTCAACAATACATGATTCACCCTGTAAATTTTTTCTTCACTTGTATTTTCAGTCCAAGTGATGTTGCAAGTTTTCTTTAAATTATTTTAAAATGGAAGCAATGTTTGAAATATTTTGTTTCGCTTTCTGTCCTATCGAATTTATTTTGAACATATTCAGTATCTTCTGTGGCCTTGTCTACAGATGTGATTTGAAGAGGAGGCAGAAAAGAGGGTACCAGCGCTAGAATTTTTTTATCAGTTAATCAGTAAGCATTTATTAAGTGCTTACTATGTGCCATGCATTGTGTTGGCGCCTGGGTATAGATACACAAAATTGAACCAATCCCGGCTCGAAGGAGTTTTCATTTTACTTGGATTTGGCAGACAGGGAGGGGAAGGAAAACAATATGTATAGTGTATATGTGTGTGTGTGTGTATCTATATACACATATATATACCTATACATGAAAAATAAATACAGTGTAATTTCAGTGGAATCAAAGAAGCACTAGCATCTGGATAGACAAAGAGAGATCTCAAATAGGTGGTTTTTGAGCTGAGTCTCATAGGTAACTAGGGATTCTAAGAGGCAGAGGAGAGCTGAGAGTATATTCCAGGCTTGGGGACTCTTCTTTGAAAGGTATGAAGATGGGAAATGGACTGTCACTATGTGGTCCAGATTGATTGGACCCTGGAGTCTGTGAAGAGGAGTAATGTATAATAAGGTTGGGTAGGTAGATTGGGGATAAGTTGTGAAGTGCTTTAAGAGCCAGAGGAGTATATGATAGCTCTTAGAGGTAATAGGGAAGCAGTGGAATTTATCATATAGGAGAGTGAAATGGTCAGACCAGCACTTAGGGAAAATCACTTTGTCAGCCTGTGTAGAAGTTGGATTGGAGTGGGATGAAGCTTGAGGCAAATTAGAAGGCTGTTTTGCTAGTCCAGGAAAGCAATAATGAAGGCCTGAAATAGGGTAGGGACCCTATGGAATGTATGAGTGGAGAGAGAGGGGACAGATGTGAGATATGTTAGAGGTAGAAACTGTAAGATTTGCCAAGAGGTTTTATATATGGAGTGAGTGAAAGTGATATCAAGGTTATGAACCTGGAATTCTGGAAGCATAGTGGTGTTCTTGACAGTAATAGAGAAGATGGGAAGAGGGGAGGGGTTTGAAGTAAAGATGCACTCTATTTTCAACATGTTGAGCTTGAAATGCCTATGAGATATCTACTTCAACATGTTTAATAGGTAGCTAAGGTGATAAAGGAGTGGAGTCAGAAAAGACTAGGGCTGGATAGGAATGAGGACTGAATTCAGGAAGGAAGGTGCCTTTTGTTGATATCAGAATTTTTGATAGGAGAAAATATGGGTGATGGGTTTTCTGAGAAGATTTTGGCCTATTCCAAGCCCGAGTAGCCAAGCTTTGCCATTAGTGAGAATATTAGAGCCATGGGGAAGCTGCCCCAGAAGTACTGGCTTTCTATGTGCTATGGAGGGGGGTAACATGGCAGGGCAAGGGGGAGGGGTGCCATATTACCTAGTTCTGTTTTTAAAAAACTTTACAAGAGAACAGAGTGGAATCCATTAGTGACTTTTTCAAACTCTAAAAAAACCCCTGTGTTCTAGAATGATTGTTCCTGATTCAGATGGGTGCAATTGCTATAACGGCATAGGTGGATATTTTTAAAATATAATGATAGTTTTGTGTACTAGAAGAGGTTATTGCACTTCTGTCACTTTACAAAGGCATACATACATCTTCATCTTGGGTACACTTTTTTTTTAGTGGGATATGTGATTTCTTCACCATAGGGAACTCCTATTATAGAACTTTCTCTACCAATACAATCCAGTACCTGCTATGTAATATCAGAGGATTGTCCCAAACAATGAGAGGTTAAATGATTCTCAAGGAAACACCAGCCAGTCTGTGTCAGAGCACGACTTGAACCCAGGTCTTCCTAACTCCGAGGCTAGTGCACTGTCAACTCTAGCAAAGGTCCTTAATTTTTTTTGTGTAGTGGACCTTTTTGGCAATATGGTGAAGCCTTCTCAGAATAGCATTTTAAGTGGATAAAATAAACTACATAGGGTTACAAAGGAATCCAGTTATATTGAAATATAGTTATCAATATTATAAAGAAAAGTTCACAGATCTCAAGTTAAGAATCACTGTACTACACCCACGTTGCCTTTCCATCCTACATAGTAAATATTCCTGACAAGCAAAAGTGTGCTTTTCGTGTTTTCCCTATAAGGTGAAGCCATTGCCTTTTAGCTGTATTTGTGAAACGGTTTTATCCTGAATGTAGCTCGTGCCTATTTAAATAATTAAAATATAAGTGGAATGCTTATTGCCCACATGTTTATCTTTTACATGTAAAAGTGATCATTTGATTATCAATTATGTTATTCTCAGACTAATAACCTCTGAATGGAGTTGTTTCTGGGACTGTCAGGACAAAGGTAAGATGACATCTAAACTATAGAGTGTATTCAACTAAGCCTTTTTTTAAAAGAAGTTTCTTGTTAAACAGGCCAAATTCACGTTGACAATAAGTTGAAAGATATTCAGTCTCAATTGGATAGAGGAGAAAGCATAAAAGGAGGACTACTTACGCACCTCTTAATTAGCAAAGAGCTAACATTAGAAGAGATCTATGCCAACATGACTGAAATGCTCCTGGCTGGGGTCGACACAGTAAGTTTTTCAATTGTTTTGTTTTCTTAAGAGACAAAGCCAGTTTTAACCTGATAAGCCTCCGCATCCCTATGGAACCCCAATTTTGAATTTTAAATTAATTATTCTAATTATTCAACTTTAAGGACATTGCATGGCTTAATGCCAATTGAATTTTTGGTTTCATTTAACCAGCTTTTGAACTGGTAAAGATTTCCAAAAGAAAACTACACTTTTGTTACACATTATAAAGCGAAGGTACACAAAGGGATTGTTAAAGGTTTTGTGTAGCACTTTGTAAGGTCCCTTTTTATTGGTTTCTAAGCCTTTTGCTTTATGTAGAATAATTCTGGGAGTGTGGAAAAGATGAAGGTGCTGAGAACTTGAGAGGGTATAATTTCAACATTAAAAAAAACTCAGTCGTATGATTACATTTTCTCCTCCCCTATGGAGAAGACTGAGGAATGAGCTCTGGTAGTGATGAGTAGCTTGAAGCTGTTTCAATATTAGGAAAATGAGATGTGTCATTTACAAAATTCCAGATATTTTGCAAGTAATTTTCCATGCCCGTGTGGTCTTTTTGAAATAATGCTAATTAAGAAAACATCATGTAGAATAGGGTAATTTAGAAGCAATTGTGACAGTTTTGGTCGTGGGCAGAAAATAAGAAAGGAATATTTTGGTTAATTGGTTTTCATGAATCTGGCAGGAAAGATGTGTTTTGTTTATATAATGAAACAATTCTTCTTATTACTGTATCTTGGTTTTATATGCATATACTTACATATATGACCTGTTATCTATATGAAATTTTAAATGGCTAGCATGTTTGCTTTTGTTTCTTAAGACCTTAAGATTGAAAAGGTAAGAGGCAAAGCCTGCCAAACAGGGGGTAGAGGGTAGAGAGAGCAGGAAACTCTTAGATTGGAAATAAGTAGCAAAAAGTTTCTGGCAGGAAACTATACAAGTTCTTAGATGAAGTAGGATATTGCTCAAGGCTCCTAAATAAAGAGAAACAGGTTTTCTGAAAAATGGAAAACAATGCTTCCGGTGTTATAAAACAAAGATCATTTTGCTAAAGTCTGTTGTACTGAAAGTAAACCAAGGGAGCTTAAAGAAGTTCAGACAGACAAAATTTAATTGCACAAGAATTTATTAAGTACATACTATGTATAAGTTAACTATATTAGGCTACAGGAAAGCAAAGACAAAAATGGAAAAACTGTTTTTGCCTTGAAAGAGCTTACAATTCTATGAGAGGGTGCCAGCAGAAGAGGATTTCATTTTAATCACATATTTGTTTTTTAGGTGCAGTTTATTTACAGATTTATTTTAGGTAATATTGAGTTTACAGAACATCCTAAGCAGTTATTTTTCTAACACTGTAAAGAATCTTTTATCTTGATTGCCAGTGTTTAAGAAATGACAACTGACACACATGTATTTTCTCCTGCCATCTAGTGGCAGCTACAAATATTACAGGGAGAAGAATGTGGGAGAAGAATGTAGAAGAAGGGAAAAACTGTTACCAAGCTAGGACCCCCAATTTGGGTTTATCAGTTGACAAACTGTGACAGCCCTCCTATTCACTTTCATACTGTCATTTTTATATAGAAATTTCTTATGTTCTTTTCATGGATGTTTATTTAGCTTTAAAAGTTCCCTGTTTCAGAGATCTGTGGGTCTATTTATTTTTATCAAGATATATGCTCCCTCTGCTGGTGCAGGTCACAGCCTCTCTATGACTTCCTTTGAGATGATAAATTCCTTCCCCTGGGGCCAGTCTGATAATGAAGCTCAGAATTTAGCAATGCTAGGACTAAGCCCTTTCTCCAACATCTAAAATTTGAGTTATATAGCCCATATGTTGTTTCTCTGAAACAGGATTTATTTTAGGCATTTCAGGGCTTTCTTAGCCAAATTCTGAGCTTCATTATCCGAAAGCATTTTTATTGTGGAATATCATCACTCATAAGAAAATGACACAGAGTCATAGAGGTGATTAAAACCAATATTAGAATAAAATTTGAGGTCTAAAGGGGATCAACCAAATTAAATGCAAGTAGCTAGAAATATTACATTGTGTTTGAGAATCATGCCACTATTCTTTGTCTCAAAGAATGACATTGTGACTATAAAGAAAGAAAATGGTATTCTTATATGTTAATAGGCAGTCAGTAAGTATTTGTTGATTTATTTGACGAACATATTAGAGCAAATGGTTGAGCTAATAATACCTTGAAACCCATCTCCAGAGAACCAGTATGGTTTTAATCCACTCAGAGGTCCAAGTCTAGACTAGTGTAGGTTAGTGATCATTTTGAATTAGGAATGTCAGCTTCGGACTGGCCATGCTGAGTCTAGGAGGTCTACAAGAAGCCAGATTTGTTCTTGAGAGGACTCAGATTCAGGGAAATTTGAGAATCCTTTAGAAGGCAGGTAGCTAAACTAACACGATGCCAGGCTATCCAGCAAGAATTTTCATAGATGGCAGACTACTACTGTTTACTTTCTGTATCCTTAAAAATACAAGTTAACCCATGCAACATCAGACCAATGCCAAATGTGGCCTTCTGGAGTAGCTCCAACCTGAGTCTAGTCTAAGCCCTAACCAGTTAAACATTCTATATTTATTGAGATAAAAAAATGTATTCAGAAGTAAAAATCACCTGCTGCTCTTTATTAAAAAATAGCATTTGTAGTATGTAGTTGATTTTGTCTTTAAGAATATTTAGGTTGTGTTTTTTTTTCTGTGATAGAGTTAGAAAGGAGGATATTTGTTTTGGCAAAGTAGAGAGCATTGTGGGGAAATAGAATGTGATGTAGCCTAGATGCTTAACATAGCTCAATTCTCTAGATCTACATATGTAGAAAATGGAATGCCTTATCTAGAAATTTTCTGTTTTTTGAAGCATTTAATTTTTAGTTGTTTTTGTAACTCACTTTAATTGTGCATACATGTGTGTTTTCTGTTTGTTTTTTATTAGACTTCTTTCACTTTGTCCTGGGCTGCATACCTACTGGCAAAACATCCAGAAGTTCAGCAGTCAGTGTATCAAGAGATCATTAAGAACTTGGGGAAAAAACATGTGCCAACAGCAGAGGATATCCCCAGAGTACCACTGATCAGAGCTTTGCTCAAGGAAACCCTAAGGTAGAAAGCTTTCAAAAGTCATGTCAAGAAATATACCTTTAAAGCATCAATTCCTTTTCCAAGGTGATTATAAAGAACAACTTAGAAAGCCAATTCATTTAGATCTTGCATCTACATTTAAGTGCTTAAACCTTTTATCTACGTGCAATAAGATTCATTATTTAAGTTTCTGGATTATTCAGTAGGGAAAAATTCATGGCAAAAAACACATTGCTTAAGATACATCAAGGGCAGTTTTTTTCATGCCTGACTCGTTACCTTAATTTGCATAGTATTCTAACGACCTATCTATTGTACAATATACCACTTAATTTCTACAAAGGATGTGACTCTTCAGTCTACTAGCATTCATTAAACAATGTTTTTTATTCCAGGTATTTTGGGGGTAATTTATTTGAGAGAATTGTGGTTCTAAAGGTTGCAGTTATTTGGGATCCAAATTGTCTTTACAGTAGTTAAAACTATTTCATATTTTATTTCTCTCTAGGTTATTTCCAGTTTTACCAGGAAACGGTAGAGTAACCCAAGAAGATTTGATTATTGGAGGGTATCTAATTCCAAAAGGAGTGAGTTTGGCATGCAGTTAGGGGAGATGGTTGGGATTGTAATCTTTTTTCTGTATTTACTAAGGTAAAACTTCATAACATCCCCTTTTTTTGCAGATACTTTGTTGTAAAAAGGGAGCTGAAGGAACTGTGAGGTGAAATATATAATGATGACCCTGTTATTGCTGACACCAAGTGTATACTTTTACCCAGTGGTCTACTGTAGGAAGTCCCAATATCCTTCAGAACATTGCCTTTAAAAAAAAAAAAAGCAAAAACCCCAAAGTACTTAAAAAGCTAAGAACGGTGCTCAACACATTCCCGGCTCCTCTTTTACCTTCCCCTTCTGGATTTTTGGTTTTTTTCCATTTTAAATCTTTTGAAAACAATGGTGAATATTTTTTGATATGTGTACAAGATATTAGGAAGGATGGGGAACTTGGGATACAAAGAAAGTTGAGTGGGTCCATTCCTAATTAAAGAATTCATGAACTTTGAAAGATACTGTTACAACAATCCGGTTAGCAGCTGCTGTGGGGGTGAAAGACCAACACAAGCCCAACAACAAAGACGCCGCTGGCACAGGTTCTTTTGATCTGCTTTACTAAGGGAAGCAACATTAAGGGGTTAACAATCTTATTTCAATCCAACATGCAAATATCATTCACTTAGTTCAGGGGAAAAAAGCCAGCACCCTGAACTTCAGAGCAAATACAAACAAATTACAAACATACATTGTAAACAGACCAAATACAATTCATAGTTACCAAGAGACCATCAACATCTGGGTGAGCCGGGAGGCTCTTAGAGTGGCTGGCCACAGTCCCTTGCCTCCAGGAATGAGATTTGCTGGAGCAAATAGCTCTGTTCTCTCTTTTTATATACTCTTTAGCCATCATCAAACGTCATCTGAGTGACCAGAACTTAGGTTCCTACTATTGGCTCTGGTCTTAGCAACTCCCCTTAGGACCTTGAGGACTTCATGCCCACATAGGCTTAGCACCTAGTAATTAGGGGTTTGGGCCTGGGATTTTGCACCTAGTAAGGCTCAATCAAAGACACTTAATTAATCTAGCATTCTAAAACAGTAAAAAAAGTCCCAACTTAATTGATATTACAGATACATAAACATACGAAAAGTTTTTATAAAACTAGAGAGAGCTAGAACCTAGAAATTAACTAGTTCAGAAGGACACCGAGTCCCAGAGAAGTGAAATGAATTTCCTAGGCAGGGGTGGGGAACCTGCAGCTTCTAGGTCCTCACGTGCAGCCCTTTGATGCAATCAAATGTCAGAAGTTTTGGTCAAAGGGCTGCACGTGAGGACCTAGAGGGCCACATGTGGTCTTGAGGCCGCAGATTCCCCTCCGCTATGACCTAGGGTCACATAGGGAGTCAGTGACAGAGCTAGGATTTGAACCTAGGTCCTTGAACTCCAAATCCAACACTATTTCTATACTGCATTGCTTAAAAGAGAGGTCGCTTCAGGTTCATTGTTCAGGAAAAACTTACAAATAGATGAATAAATGCCTATTGAAATGAATTGATGTGAAATGAATCATATCTACTTGAATACTTTAAGTTTCAAGTAACTCACTGCTTTGTGAAGAACTACCTATTTAAATAGGGACATGATAAATAGTACATTTATTAGGCACTTACTATGTGATAGCCCCTGTGCAAAGGACTGAGGATTCAAACAAATACAAGAAGTTTGCATTCTGCTGGAGGAAGATAGCAACAAAGGGGAGGTAGAAAGGGGTAAGGTACCATTATAGGTGACAGCATGGTATAGAGATGGCTGGAGAATGATGTGGAGGTTTGGTTGTGGGCACGATGAGGTAAAAGCTCATCTATCAGAATTTGTCAACCCAAGGGCAGAGTTCAAGGTTCCAGTAGGAGGGGGATAAGGATGATGGCTGCAGTGCAGGTTGCATGGTGTAGAGTTGGCAAGAAAGGACAGATCTAATTATTATGAAGTTCTTCCTTATTTTAATGCAAAACATGTTTCCCCTTGATTTCTGGTCCTTGGTCCTAGTTCTGTCTGCTGGAGGCCCACACAGGATAAGTCTGGTTCCTTTTCCATCTATCAGCCCTTCAGATAGTCCTTCAAACATTCCACATTCAACATGACTCGGTTCAAACAAAATCCTTCAGGGGTTGTAGGCAGTTCAGAGTACAGTGGAACCATTACATCTCTTGTTGTGAACCCTGTCATTCTTTTAATAGAGCCCAAGACAACATTAGCCTTTTGTCACCATGTAACACTTGACTCCATTGAGTTTATAGTTGAGATCTGTGCCTTCACTCCACCTCAGAAGTACCAGCTTACCCTTGGTGTTTACTCTGCCCATAAATGTTCAACCTCTATGATTCAGAATTCTGAAATTCTTTCTCTCCTTCTGCCTTACTTTTCCTAATCCTGTATTTCATCCTCATCATGACCTCTAGTCGCTCCACCCCTCCTGCTTTCCCAGTCACCTGTGTTTTGGTTTCCCTTTTCTCCCTTCACAATATGTAGCTAATCAGTTCAACTTTAAACTGTACACTCAAATCTCTTTGTCCTATCACCACTCCTCTCTGTCCAAATCCCAACCCTGGGTTATTCCCACCACCGGCCTCTGCAGTTCCTTTTCCTGATTGCTGAATACCTCTGTAGAAAGCCACATAACCATGCTAACTGGGTATGCTGCACGTTTATGTTATTGGCGCATCTCTGCTACACAGCCATTCTCTGAATGGCTTTTTTTCCATACTTCTCACAGTCTCTGTTACAGATCTTCTCTTGGCTCCTCAAGTCATCTGTTTCTTCCCTCTCATCAGAGAACTCCTGATGCTTTACCAAGAGAAAAAATGGCTATCTGCTATGAGCCCTTTCTTCTCTCCAATTTTTTACCTTAAGTTTCCTCTGCAACATTCCCCATTTTCTCTTCCTTTCCTCCAGTCAGAGGAAAAGTGGCCCTTCTTCTATTATGAGGTCCACCCCTTTCCTTGTACTCTCCATACTATTCCCTCTCAAACCTCTCCAAAACAGAAATTATGCACCAAAGATAAATTCCAACTATATCCATGACTTAGGATACCTAGAATCCAAAAAAAGTGCCATGGAGATCCCAGTTTCACACTGCAGAGGTCTGCTCAGGCCAGGAAAGATAGCCAGAGCACATCTGCTGTGCTCCAGGCTATGGCTGGGCTAGAAAGAGAGCTCAGTACCACATCCCACTCCCTTGTCTTCTCAGAGCCTCAGAGACCCAAACTACAAAAATCAACCCCATAGCACTAGCATGGAAGCTTTCTAAACTGAGGAATAAAAGGAATGGGACAGCCACTTGGGCAAGGCATAGTGTGTATGTCGACTGTGTAGCAGTCTACTAAGTCAGAGGGAAGTACTCAGCATCCAGCTGGGGCCAGTTCTGTCCACCCAAAAGTCACTTGGGACAGAGTCCTAAGCTGCTGAATGGTGAATTGTCCAGTGTGGGAGGAGACTGGGACACTCTGAGATGTCTCTCAAGGATACCACAATCAGAGGGGAGGGAGTCAGAAAGTAAGTAATAGGGGAAAATAAGGAGGAGGGCAAGTTGAACTTACAAAAGATCTCAGGAGAAGAAAACTCAAAGACCTTGAACATAAGTGGATAAATCAATGGGGAAAACATTGACAGCAGAAAGAAATATAGCTTCCAGATGTAAATAAATTTAGGCATCTGTGAATAAATGCTGTAAAAGCAAAGGAAAATGATCCAGCATTTGTTGTAATATGGAAGACCTTATGGAATTTTTGAATATGGAACCACAACACACTGTTCCTGAGTGGCTAAAAAGAGAAATTAAAATTATAAGAGGAGAATTTATGGTCTGCACAGTAAAAATAATGAGCAGAATAGAAAAACTAGAATCTACAATGGCAAGCCTCACCAAAGAAGCAAAATAGAGAACAATAGATTGGGAATGCAAATACATAGAAGTGAAGAATTACCTAGAAGAAAAGAAGCAAAAAACAATTACATTAAAACAAAGTATGTTCTCTATGCAAGCAAAACATACTGATCCTAAAGGCAGGATTCATAGAGCAACCTAAGGATCATAGATCTCCCAGAATATGACAGGACAAAAAAACCCAAACATGATAATACATGAAATAATATAAGAGAACTTCCTAGAACTCCTGAACCTAGAGAATGAAATACTAATTGAAAGAATTCATAAGTTGCCATCAGAAAAAACCCAAGGATGTAAACTCCAAAACACATAGTGGTTAAGTTAAACAATTCGCTTCAGTCCTGCAAGCAATCTGGAGAAAGACCTTCAAATTCATAGGAAAGGAGATGTAAATAACATAAAACTATTCTTCAGCCACTGGGAAACAGAAAACACAGGAGGGAAAGCAATGTGTTTTGAAGAGTAGTAGAGCTCAGGATACAGCCCAGGGTAACTGATCTTGCACATCTGATCCTAACCATAAATGAAAAAAGATGGACGTTCAAAATTAAAATGGCATTTGAAACATTTTTAGAGTTTTTAAATGCTTTCTTTTTTCTCCATTAAAAGAACTTTATTGATATCTTTTTTTACATCACAAGTATTTCCCTTAGTATCCTTACCCTCCCCCTCCAAAAGAGCCATCTCATGTAATATATGTTATTTTTAAGACAAACTAAAAGGAAAAAGAAAGAGAAGTAAATCAGCATAACTGATGAGCACATAAAAAAAGTCTGAAACTGTGTCATGTATAAAACTTGTGAATCTCCCACCACTGCAAAGGGATGGGATGGGGCTATCTTATATCTCTGAGCCATGCTTTTTTTTTATAATGCTGAAACAGACTTTTGATTTTGTTTTTTGTGATGGTTCTATTCATTTACATTGTCGTAGTCATTGTATGTATTGTTTTTTGGCTCTACTTACTTCACTCTGCATCACTTCATGTAGATCTTTCCATGTATCTCTGTATTTATCACATTCATCATTTCTCACAGTATTTCATTATATTCATGTACCACAGTTTGTTTAGCTATTCCCCAGTGGAAGAACATCTACTTGTTACCAATTCTTTTCTATCACAAGAAATGCTGTTATAAATATTTTGGTGTATTTTGGGACTTTCTTCTTATCAGTGGCCTCCTTGGAATAAGCCTTGTAGTGGAATCTCTGGGTCAAAGGTTATGAACATTTTAGCCACTCTATTTGCATGATTCCAAATTGTTTTCCGACATGGTTGTGCTGACTCAGAGTTCCATCTGTTTTTCCACAACCCCCCAACAGTGACTATTCTCATTTTTTGTCATCCTTGACAATTTGCAGGATGTGAGGTCAAACATTGCGGTTGTTTAGATTTACATTTATCTTATTAGTGATTTGGAATATTTTTTCATGTCATTGTTAATAGTCCACAAGTCTTCTTTTGAGAATGGGTTGTTCATATCCTTTGACCACTTATGTATTGGGGAATGACTTTTGGACTTACATATATTCTACATGTTTTCTTGTTCTTTTTTCACCAGTCCTACTCATCATTACATAGATTTAACTCTTGAATTCTCAAAGGTTGTTCTAGGCCCAGTGAGAGGCCTGGCATCTGTCATAGGAGGACTAGATTAATTGAGTTAGGAGAGTCTCACTACTAGATTAGACACAAGGTGATGAATACTTTTCAGTCACAGCAATTCATAAGCATAAAGGCACTGCAACTTAATAGATGAAGAAAAAATCTGCATTGATAAATTTACAAAGAAATATTTCATTGTTATCTTCTATCTTTATGTTAGTTATTTGTGAGGAGGAAATTCTCCTCCTTTCAGACTGATTCCTCCTTTGTGACAAAGTAAAACAATTAAGCAAAAACATCTGATACAGTGACTGAATCCAATAGTGTATATCATACTCTGCCTGAGAAGCCCCCCACTTCACTACTATGAGGATCAGGGCAGGCTTCATGATCGGTTCTCCAGCACCTTCATTGATTTTTCAGTTACTCAAAGTCTATCTTCCTTTTAGGGTTCTTTTTTTTTTACATTTTTGTAATTATTACATATTTTGTTCTTTTGGTTCTGCTTATTTCAGCCTGCATCAGTTCATACAAATGAAAGGTATCACTTTACTTCAGTTTCCTCAACTGTAAAACAGGGAATAGTAGTAACAGTACTTACCTCCCAGGGTTGTTGTGAGGCTCAAATGAGAGCACCTGGCATATGGCAGGTGCTTCATGTTCGTTTCCTTCCATTTCTCTTTTAACCTTTTTTCTTTTTCATTTCCAAACTGAATAACATTTTTCATGATGTAAAAAATAGAAATGAAAAAGAAGTTAAATAATTTTCCTTTCTCTGACACCCGTTAACATCCATCCAGCCACCTCTAGCAGTGCTCCTGTTCATTGTTTCTTCCTTTTATCTTCCATATAACTTTGAAAGCCACAGTTCTTTGTTCCTAGTATATTTTTGCAAGCCTTAGCTCATGTAGGGATTTTTGTCTTCCTGATATAATTTTTAGAGGCCTTTTATGTTCTTACTTGGTTACAGTTATTTTGAATGGAATTTCTCTTTCTAGCTCTAATTGTTGGGTTTTGTTAGTAACATACAGGATGTTGACGATTTATGTGGTTTTATTTTTTATCCTGCAACTTTGCTCAATTTATTGCTTTACTTTTTTTTAGATCACTCTTTAAGCTTTTCCTCAACAGATGCCATATTTTTTGATGATGTTTTTATGCCTCTTTATATGCACCAAGTATTACAGTACCTAAATACTTAAAGGAAAAGTAAATTGGAGAAATAGATAGTAGTAAAATAGTATAGTACTATTAGATATAGATAGTAATATATAGTATATAGAAATAGTAGTATAATAGTAGGGGCCTTCATTGTACCCTTTTGGACCTAAATATATTTAACCAAAAGATAAACAAGAAAAAAAAGTAAGGATATGAATAGAACTTTATAAAAATTAAAGGTGATAGATCTTTGGCAGTTACCAAATGGGAATAGAAAATGATTTACCTACTGCTAATCTGTGTACAGCATCTTTTGTGGCTGTTAGATATAATGTGATAAATTTATTTCCCCTCAAAATGGTAATTGAATGTGGCCCTCTGCTTCATTACCTTATGTAGCATAATACAGAATTACCAGCTTTTTGTACATAGCACTTTTACAAAACTTGACCTTACAATGAGGCATGAAAACAGCACATAAAATATGAGAAAGCAGAAATACTAAATACATTATTTAGTAGTTTCAGTGCAGTAAAAGTGATATTCAATAAAGGGTCCCTGAAGAAAAAGTTAAAAAGTAATTGGAGACAATATAACATAATTCTAACGAATTGGCCAGTGAAAAGGCAAATTATAGAAAAAATGGAAAATTTCATCAAGAAAATTTATTTATAGATGCAGAAAAAGGCTTTTGATAAAAATCTAATGACTGTTTTTGTTTAAAACTCTAGAAAGCATAAAAATAAACTTTTCTGTGAAATAGTCAATAATGTTTATCTGAAAACAAGAGTAAATATTATATATAATGGAGAAAAGTTACAGACCTTTCCAAAAAGGTCAGAGGTAAAGTGAGGATGCCCATTATTACCACCATTATTTAAGGTAGTCCTAGGGATGCAAACTATAGTGATAAGATGAAAAAGAAATTGGGAGAATAAGCATAGAGAAGAAATAAAATTATTGGGGGTTTTTGCAAATAATACGGTGTTTTGTTGAGAAAACCTCAAAGAGTTATCCAAAAAAAATAACTGAAGCAATAGATTCAGCAAAGTTGCGGGATAAAAAACAGATCCACATAAATCATCAACATTCTATATATTACCTACAAAATGCAACAAGAAGAGCTAGAAAGAGAAATTCCATTCATAATAACTGTAGCAGCTATAAAGTATGAGGGTTTATCTATGTAGATATGCCAGAAATTATATGAATCCAAGCATAAAGTCCTCTTTGGCAAAGCTGACAAAAATGGAAAATGACAAATGTCTGGAGAGGCTATCAGAAAATAGACACATTGATACACTGGTGTGAATTGGTCCAATCATTCTGGAAAGCAGTTTGGAACTCCACCCCGAAAGTTACTAAAAGGTGCATATAGTTTGACCTAACTATACTACTACTAGGCTTATACCCCAAAAAGATCAAAGAAAGAGTAAACTATAACAGCTTTTTTTTGTAGTAGACAAAAATTGAAAACTAAGGGACTGCCTGCCTATTGGGGAATAACTAGACAAATTATAGTGTGTGAATATGATGGAATATTACTGTACCATAAATATGATGAGATGGACCATTTTGGAGAAAACTTGGAAGACATCTATGAACCGATACATAGTGAAGCAAATAACTTATACAATGATAACTGTATTATCCTAGAATAACAACTCTATAAGACTTTAGAACTCTGGTCAATGCAATAACAAACCATGAGTTCAGAGTACTAATGATGAAACATGCCACCCTCCTGCTGCCAGAAAGGTGATAAACTTAAAGCACAGACATACATTTTAGGATATAGATAATGTGAGAATTTTTTTTTTGCTGGACTATACACACACACACACACACACACATATGTGCACATATTTTAGGTGGTTTTCCTTTTCTTATTTTTCCATTGTTCAGTTTGGGGGAGAGAGATAATAGGTGCTTTTAAAAATTACCAATTTTTTTAAAGGACACAGACATGGCCTTGTTTAAAATTATAATATGATTTCAGTGTTTGCTTCTGGGTAGGACATCTGTGTAGTGACTGTTTTGCTAGCATTTTTTCACTTTGCTTTCACATGCCACAGTTATTTTCTGCTGTAAATGGTTTCCTCAGACTCAACTGGCTCTATGTCATTATGCTACATCTTATGAAGAAGAAAATTTCCCAATGGCAAAGGAATTCAAACCTGAGCGCTGGCTGAGGAAAGGAAATATGGACAGGGTAGACAACTTTGGTTCCATTCCCTTTGGTTATGGCCTCCGCAGCTGTATAGGAAGGAGAATTGCAGAACTAGAAATTCACCTTGTAATGATACAGGTAAGGGATGCATAGTCCAAGACTTCTTAATTTGACCATTTTCATTCTGCTGAATTGAATTATGTTTTTAAAAAAACCATTTTGGGGAGTTAAAAAGAAAAACATTTTTGAAAACTTGAATAGTATTATTTTAAATCAGGAATTCTTCATCTTTTTGTGTGTCATGGACCCCATTGGCAGTGTGATGAAGCCTGCAGACCCCCTCCTCAGAGTAATATAAAATTTTAATATACAAAACCAATTATATTGAAATGTAGTCATCAAAATATTTGAAAAACAAGTTCACAGATTCCAGGTTAAGAAGCCCACCAAAATCATCTTGTATTAAAAAAATTAACCTCTGTGTTGTAATCTAATGTGATGTAAAAGAAAATCTATATTTCATCTTTTCATTCCGAAGCTCTCTTTTCTTTGTTGAAATATCTTTTTCTGGCCATAGGTATTTAAAAACCAGGGGCCTTGAATTTGGATTCACACACGTTGTCTTCCATTTGAGTGTGCAAGAGTTTTAAATTAATAATAATATTTTTTGTTCTTTGGGCAAGGAAACATTGATCATATTTACGAATTCATTTTTCAAATGGAAAATACAGTATACATTCTCTGAAATAAGCATATATTAGCAGGAAGCTTCCATTTATTTCCAATTTGAAGTGGGGGTGTTAGATACAGATCTAAAACTCCGAGTAGAAGACACAAAGCTGGAGTTTTCATGATGAAACCTAAAATTTAAGCATTTAAAATTTTTGATTTCAGTTGTGACCTGAACTATCCTTGGTCATAAGGTTATAGGAACATAGAGTTGGAAAAGAGCTTAGAGGTATTTAGACACCTCACTCCCCAGGCATTTTATGTGAGGAAACTGAGGCCCAGAGAGGTAAAGTAACTTGCCCAAGGTCACACAGGTAAGGAACGAGAGCCAAGTTTCAAAATCAGGTCCTCCGGGTCCTTTCTGCTTCACCACACTGCTTTAGGGCCAGTCCTTAGTGCAGTACCTGGCAGAGTAGGTACTTAATAAATGTTTATTGACTTAGTGACTATTCATTGTATGTGTTAGGCCACTGTTCAGGAATGAATAGTCTGTTTTCAAATGAGTAGACCCTTACTGATCTAGCATTTCTCCTGGAGATAAACTTAATTTTCTTGAAAATTATCACCATTACTTTGGCTCCCTGGAATTGAGAGAAATGGTAGTAATATTAATCCTATAGGAAACTGCATTTTTTTTTACTTTAGGTAGTTAGAATGCTTATTATCTCTCTTTCTCTTTTCAGTTACTTCAACATTTTGAGATCAAATCTTCTCATCTAACTAAAACAGTTCACGCAAAAACCCATGGGCTTCTGACACCTGGAGAATCCATCAATGTGCGATTTGTTACCCGAAAATGAGACTTGCGTTTTTGAGGATGGCTTTAGCAGATCCAGCATGGAGACTGACTTATGTCTCCTTGATGTAGGCCAGAGGATCTTTTGTGCCACTGATCATTTGTGGAGAATAAATAAAACGGATCATTTCCAGAGACTGCTTGATTATAGAAAGACCTACAACTTTCTGTTCTTTGCACAAAAGAGAACTACAAATCTTTATATAGCGTGATGTAGAAGAAAATTTATATTTTACCTTTTTATTTCAGAAACTCTCTTTTCTTTGTTGAAACATCTGTTGCTGGCAATAGGTGTTTAAGAACTAGTGGCATTGAATTTGGATGTCACCTATGTTGTCTTCCTTTTTAGTATGAAAGAGTATTTAATTAACAGTAATATTTGGTCAAAGAAATGTTGGTTGTACTTGTATTTGCACGTTCATTTCTTAAATGGAAAATACAGAGTATGTAAACTAACATTGACCAAGGACTATATATTGGCAGGAAATTTCCATTTCTTTTTTTCTAATTTGAAGTGGGGGTATTGGGTGCTAGTTAGTAACAATATAAGTTGGAGGAGAAAAAAATTAAATATTATCATTATATCCTCAAGTTCCGGTTTTGATAACTCTAAAATAAATTTGTAAAGCTGAAAAAACTAGAATCTCATTCTTCTTGATTCACAGTTTTTATTGAACTTAGACATAAATTCTTGTTTAAAAAATTATCTGGGTAAACATTAGAAATATTTTTTAAGAAATAGGTAAGCAATATGAATTTTTTTATTGAGTTTCGACTGCTGGCCTGGAGAGTCATGAAAACTAAAAAGTGAATCTCAGCCTGTGAAATTGCTTTCTTTAAGTTGAGGAAAATGTCAACAAAATGTAAGCATAATGAAACGTATTAGCTCTAGAACCTCTGGACCCTTTTCTGTTCACATTAGGAGAAGATCAGCTAATGAAATAAAAATTTAGAATTTAGAGCTGGAACTGCCCTTAAAGAATAGTTAGTCCAAATCTCTAATTTTATTGCTAAGGAAACTGAGAGCCAAGATCAACTAAATACCAACTCATTTTAAATGTACGGACCAGAAGCTCCTCATTAGCGCTGAAACAAAGCATCTGTGTGCCCTGGGTAGAGGCTTGTGTCCCTTGTGTTACTTTCTCCCAGAAACTTTGAGCCTGCTTGTTAACACCTGTGTAACACCACAGGGTATTGGAGCTGAATGAACCTTAGAAACCAGGTACTCAAATCCCTGTATTTTTTCAGATGAAGAGGCTGTAATCCAGAAAAGGGAAGTGTCTCACCCAGGTGAAGCTCAATAGCTCAAGTGTCTGGACTATAGCCAAATCTCCTGACTCAGTCCAGTGCTTTTACTTGCAATAGAGAATAGAATTTCTTGCCATTTGCAAATTTGCATTTTAATTCTGCATCAATTCACAACCTGGAGCAGGAAATGGTGATAGGCCTTGGGGGAAATACAGTTTAAATAGCATGGTGCCAACCCTCGAAAAACTTATGTTTTAGTAGGAGAAGACAAAAACCCAGACAACAGTAATATTAGAGAGCTGTAAAACTAAGTGCTATCTGATTTTCTAAGAGCTGTCAACTCTAGGGGAAATCAGGAAAAGTTTCCTGGAGAAAATGATACAGGAGCTGTATCATGCTCCTTCAGTAGAAAAGACTTGAGTATTTATGAATGGGGAACCTGTGGTTATCTCATCTTCTGCCAAGCTACCTGTCATGACAATCACAGAGAGGCTCCTTCATACTAGAAAGACTGATTTTTTATACTGGGTTATTTGATCTGTCATTAATTTCCAACTCCATTCAGTTCAGTGTATCTTTTTATGTTACTTTTACTCAAAAACTTCCTTCCAACTAACATACTATGCATCTTTCTTCACCTTCATCAAGTTAAACCTCAAAATGATTCATGAATAAAACCAGCATTAACATCCATTTCATAATGTTTTTGCATACACTGTTGAAATCTGAATCTGACAGTTACAAATTAGCTTTTGTGTTAACTCTGTAAAATGCGTATAAATATGAAACTTTGTCAAATTAATTTTTTTGTTGTTTTTTAGATCCATTTATTTGTATAAAAAGTTTTTATGTTTATGTTCATATAGTTCCTGCCTCTGTTTTTTCTTTTTTTATTTATTTAATATTTTTAGTTTTCAGCATTAATTTTCACAAGTTTGAATTACAAATTTTCTCCCCATTTCTACCCTGACTCCCACTCCAAGATGGCATATATTCTGATTGCCCTGTTCCCCAGTCAGCCCTCTCTTCTGTCACTCCACTCCTTCCCATCCCTTTTCCCTTACTTTCTTGTAGGGCACAATAGATTTCTATTTCCCATTGCCTGAATATCTTATTTCCTAGTTGCATGCAAAAACTTTTTTTTGTTTTTTGAATATTTGCTTTTAAAACTTTGAGTTCCAAATTCTCTCCCCTCTTCTCTCCCCTCCCACCCTCCCTAAGAAGGCAAGCAATTCAACATAGGCCACATGTGTATCATTATGTAAAACCCTTCCACAATACTCATTTTGTGAAAGACTAACTATATTTTGCTCCTTCCTATCCTATCCCCATTTATCCAATTTTCTCCCTTGACCCTGTCCCTTTTCAAAAGTGTTTGCTTTTGATTACCTCCTCCCCCTATCTGCCCTCCTTTTCCATCTCCTTCCTCCTTCTTTCCTGTGGGGTAAGATACCCAATTGAGTGTGTATGTTGTTCCCTCCTCAGGTCAATTCCGATGAGAGCAAGATTCACTCATTCCCCCTCACCTGCCCCCTCTTCCCTCCCAACAGAACTGCTCTTTCTTGCCACTTTTATGAGAGATAATTTACCCCATTCTATCTCTCCCTTTTCCCCTCTCTCAATATATTCCTCTCTCATCCCTTAATTTGATTTTTTTTAGATATCATCCCTTCATATTCAACTCACCCTGTGCCCTCTGTCTATATGTTTATATATATATATATATTTATATATGTATATTCCCTTCATCTACCCTAATGCTGAGGTCTCATTAGTTATACACATCATCTTTCCATGTAGGAAGGTAAACAAAACAGTTCAATTTTAGTAAGTCCCTTACGATTTCTCTTTCTTGTTTACCTTTTCGTGCTTCTCTTGGTTCTTGTGTTTGAAAGTCAAATTTTCTATTCAGCTCTGGTCTTTTCACTGAGAAAGTTTGGAAGTCCTCTATTTTATGGAAAATCCATATTTTGCCTTGGAGCATGATACTTAGTTTTGCTGGGTAGGCGATTCTTGGTTTTAATCCTAGTTCCATTGACTTCTGAAATATCATATTCCAAGCCCTTCGATCCCTTAAGGTAGAAGCTGCCAGATCTTGGGTTATTCTGATTGTGTTTCCACAATACTTAAATTGTTTCTTTCTAGCTGCTTGAAGTATTTTCTCCTTGACCTGGGAACAATGGAATTTGGCAACAATATTCCTAGGAGTTTTCTTTTTATCTTTTTCAGGAGGTGATTGGTAGAGTCTTTCAATTTCTATTTGGCTGTAGAATATCAGGGCAGTTCTCCTTGATAATCCTTGAAAGATGATATCTAGGCTCTTTTTTGATCATGGCTTTCAAGTAGTCCAATAATTTTTAAATTATCTCTCCTGGATCTATTTTCCAGGTCAGTGGTTTTTCCAATGAGATATTTGACATTGTCTTCCATTTTTTCATTCCTTTGGTTCTGTTTTATAATATCCTGATTTCTCATAAAGTCACTAGCTTCCACTTGCTCCAATCTAATTTTTAAGGTGGTATTTTCTTCAGTGGTCTTTTGGACCTTCTTTTCCATTTGGCTAATTCTGCCTTTCAAGGCATTCTTCTCATTGGCTTTTGGAGCTCTTTTGACATTTGAGCTAATCTATTTTTTAAGGTGTTATTTTCTTCAGTATTTTTGGGGGTCTCCTTTAGCAAGTCATTGACTTGTTTTTTATGGTTTTCTTGCATCCCTCTCATTTTCTCTTCCCAATTTTTTCTGTACTTCTCTAACTTGCTTTTCCAAATCCTTTTTGAGCTCTTCCATGGCCTGAGTCCAGTTCATGTTTTTCTTGGAGGCTTTTGTTGTAAGCTCTTTGACTTTGTTGACTTCTTCTGGCTGTATGTTTTGGTCTTCTTTGTCACCAAAGAAAGATTCCAAAGTCTGAGTCTGAATCTGAGTCCGTTTTCGCTGCCTGGCCATGTTCCCAGCCAACTACTTGATCCCTGAGTTTTTCGTCGGGGTATGACTGCTTGTTGAGTATAGAGTACTTTGTCCCAAGCTTGAGGGGCTGCACTGTTGTTTTCAGAGCTATTTCTACACAGCAAGCACACCAGTGCTACTCCTCCCCCAAGAACTGCCAACCCAGACCGCATCTCAGATCTGAGCAGGCTCTGCACTCCTGCTCTGATCCACCACTTATTTCCTCCCACCAGGCAGGCCTGGGGCCAGAAGCAACTGAAGCTGTAGTTCTGTAGCTGCACCACCTCCACTGCCCCCGGGGCAGTGGCCAAACTGTGAACTTTCACTCTGTCCCCGCAGTTTTTTCCCACTAACCTTGTCTGTTGTCTTTGGTGTTTTTGGGTTGAGAAGTGTGGTAACTGCCACAGCTCACTGATTTAGGGCACTAGGGCCTGTTCCGCCTGGCTCCCGGTCTGGTTGGTCCAGGCACATCCCACGCTGGGCTCTCCTCTACTCCGCTCCCAGCTCTGTGCAATGGACCTTACTCAGTGACCATCCAAGCTGTCCTGGGCTGGAGTCCTGCTACCCTCTGCTATTTTGTGGGTTCTGCATTCTAGAATTTGTTCAGAGCCATTTTTATAGGTGTTTGGAGGGTCCTGGTGGAGAGCTTTAGTCGAGTCCCTGCTTTCTAGCTGCCATCTTGGCTCCACCCCTATGTCAAATTAATTGATCAAGTGTTGAAATGCTTTTTAGAGCCAGACAGGTAAGCAGAGTCAGGTTAGGCAGCAAGAATCAGGAAGCCAGACTAACATTGGAAAAGAAGAAGAGAGAGTCTAAAAGAAAGGAAAAGAAAGAGAGGAGAAAAAGAATACACTAAGAGGAAAATGGGTACAGAAGAGTAGGGAAACAACCTCACATAATCAGGGAGTACAAGTAGAACATTATACAAACAAGGAGAAGGAGCAGAGGGAATGTGAAGCATTTGAACCTCATTTTCATCTGAACTGGTCAAAGAAGGGAAGAAAACACACACACATATACAAAGTTGAATGTCGAAATATATTTAACTCAATGGAGACAGAAGGGAAAAGAGAAGGGGGGTAATAATGAGGGTAGATTCATGAAATGATTAGTCATAAGCAAAGCACACTAACAGGGAGGGTATATATCAAAAAGCAATTTAAAGGGAAAAAAATAACCTGTGCTTGGACTCTGGGTGAGGGAAAGAAAAGAGGGGCAGGGGAAAATGGATCAAGCATAGAGCTCCAGTCCCTTATTTTGAGTCTGAGTCTTTATGTTTCATGTTTCTTGTAAACAACATATTATTGGATTCTACTTTCTCATCCATTCAACTATTCTATATTATGAATGAATTCATCTTGTTCACATGTGCAGTATAATTGTTAATTGTGTATTTTCCTCCATCTTATTCTCCTATACTTTTTCATTATCCTCTTTATAATGAGAGGGTGAGAAAGACTCAGACTCAAAATAAGGGACTGGAGCAAAATCTGTTGCACTTCAGTTGAAGTGAAAAAGGCAGAGGTAGCAAACATTATCTCAGGCAGTGCATGAGTAAAAATAGACTTGATTAAAAAAATAAACAGAGAAACTGAATTGTGCTGAAAGGTATTGTAGAAAATGACAACAACATATATGTACCAAATAAGGTAGCATCTAAATACCTAAAAGTTAAATGAACTATAGTGAGAAACATGCAATAAAACTATAATAGTGGGAGACAATTTCAGACCTAGACAAATCTAACCAAAAATTAAAGAAGTTATGGACATGAATAGAATTTTAGGAAAGTTAGATATGATAGATCCCTGATGATTCTTGGATGGGAATTGAAAGGAGTATACTTATTTCTCAGCTCTGTGACAACTTTACAAAAATTGACCATGTATTGTGGCTTAAAAACCTCACAAACAAATGTAGAAAAGCAGAAGGATGGAATACATCTTTTACTGGCCACTGTACAATAAAAATCACATTCAATAAAGGGCCACTAAAAATGCCTAAAAATTTATTGCAGACTAAATAATTTAATCCTAAAGAATTGATGGGTCAAAGACTAAGTCATAGAAACAATAAATAATTTCATGAAGATAATAATAAGACAACATACCGAAATTTTGGGATGCTGCCTAAGTGGTCCTGAGAGGCAAATTTATATCTCTAAACACTTCATCAAGAAAAAAAAAGTAAAAAGAAATCAACAAATTGGGCATGCAACTAAAAACAAAAGACGTTAGAAGACAAATTTTTTTAAAAATTAAACACCAAGATAGAAATCCTGAAAATCAAAGAAGAGATTAATAAAATTGAAAGAAAATTAAAACCATATTTAATTAATAAAACTAGGAATTAGTTTTTGAAAATAAACGATTAGCTAATTAGTTTTTCAAAGTAAGAGGAAAACCAAATCACCAGTATCAAAAAATTTAAAAGGTGAATTCACAACAAAAAAAGAAGAAATAAAACAAACTATTAAAAATAAATTTGCCCAATTATATATATATCAATAATAAGCCTAAATTAAATGGATTAATATTTACAAAAATATAAAATGCTCCAGATTAACAGAATAAGAAATAGAACAATTAACCCAATTTCAGAAAAAGAAATTTAAAAGCAGAAAATAACCCAAGACCTAATGGATTTACAAATGAATCCTATCGAACATTCAAAGTCAATTAATTCCAATGTAAGATGCTTGAAAAAATAGGGAAAGTCTCTATCACATTCTTCCTATGATACAAATATGATCTTTAAAAAAAATTATTTTATTTTTGTTACATTTTAAGTTCTGAACTCTCCCCATCCCCCTCTGCCTCCCCATCCTACATTATAGAAGGCCAACATTTAACCCATATGTATAAATATATGTAAAAACCATACTATGCATACTTCTATTTATCAATTCTTTCTCTAGAGGTGGATAGCATCTTCCGTCATAGGTCCTTCATAGTTGATTTGAGTATACTATTGAGAATAATTTGATTGTTCACAATTACTTTTCAAACAATGTTGCTGTTATTGTATACAATATTTTCTTGGTTCTACTCACTTCACTTTTCATTATTATATGCAAGTCTTTCCATATTTTTCTAAAACCAACCAGATCATCATTTCTTACAGCACAGTAGTATTCCATCACAATCATATACCACAGCTTGTTTAGCCATTCCTTAATTGATGGGCATCCCCTCAATTTCCAGTTCTTTGCCACCACAAAGAGAGCTACTATAAATATTTTAAAACATATAGTTCTTTTCCTTTTTCCCTGATCACCTTGGGAAACAGACTTAATAGTGATATTGTTGGGTCAAAGCGTATGTACAGTTCGATAACTCTTTGGATATAATTCCATATTACTTTCCCAGACGGTTGGATCAGTTTGCAGTTCCACCAACAGTGTCCCAATTTTTCCACATCCTTTCCAACATTTATCATTTCCCCCTCTTACCATTTCATCCAGTCTGATAGGTGTGAGACAAATATAATCTTGATACCTAAACTAGGAAGAATCAAAACAGAGAAAGAAAACTATAGATCAATATGGCTAATGATCATTTATGTAAAAATTTTAAACAAAATATTAGTAAAGAGACTATAGCAACATATTAAAATGATTATTATACACTACAACCGGTTTAATTTATACAGGAAGACTGGATTAATTTGATATTAGGAAAACTAACAATATAATAATGATATTAATAGCAAGAAGAACTAAAATCATATGATTATATCAATAGATGCAGAAAAAATCTTTTGACAAAATGCAGCACTCATTCCTATCTAAGAAACCAGAATAAATAAATCTTTTCTTAATATAAATGGTATCTATCTAAAACTAAGATCCAGCATTATATGTTGTGGGGAGAAACTAGAAGGCTTTCCAATTAGATCCAATTAGATTAGGGTAAAACAAGGATGTCCATTATCAATATTTGATTGAGTGCTAGAAATGCTAGCTATAGGAGTAAAACAAGAAAAAGACATAGAGGGAATAAATATAGGTGAAGAGGAAGCAAAATTACTGCTTTTGCAGATGATATAATGGTTTACTTACAGAACCCTAGAAAGTAAAATAAAAATTAATTTAAAAAGAGCTTCAAGTTTTAGGATAGAAAATAAGTCCACATAAATCATCAGCAATTCTGTATAACAAAATATTAAAGGAAAGAATAGAAAGAAAAATTCTGTTTAAAATAACTACAGAATTTGTAAAATGGTTGAGAATCTACATACAGGAATTTCAATATTTGCAGCTATAAAACACTCTTTACACAATAAAGACAGACCTAAATAATTGTAGAAATATGCTTGGCTCATGGATGGACCAAGCAACAAAATAAAAATGACAGTGCTATCTAAATTAATTATTCAGGGCCGTACCAAATTTTCAAAGGATTACCTTATCATTCTATACCTTATAGATATACGAAAATAATAAAATCTTCTGGAGGAAGAAAAAGTTAAGAATCTGAAGGGAAATAATGGAAAAGAAAGGGGGGGAAGTGGCCTGGTAGCACCAAATCTTAAATTATACTACAAAGCGGTAATCTTCAAAGTATTTTTGGTATTGGTTAGGAAATAGAGAAGTCAGGTAGATGACATTTGCTTGATTGTGAAGGACTTTTATAATTATTTCATTTTGTCCTGCATATTTCATTTTGTCTTGATTTTTGATGCCTTTCATCAGTGGTGTCCTCCAAAGTAGAGGAGAGGGAGCCTGAGGCATGGGGCACAGAACAGTGGCCCTGCTGGCCCAGGTCTAATGATAATACTGGGTCGGTTGCAACCCTCCAAAATCAGGAAATATTTAAGATTAGGCAAAATTAAATAAAAGTAAAACAAAAAACTAACAGAAGAAGAAAAAAGAAAGGCAAAAAGTGAGCTTCCCTTCATAGAAAACTAATCTTAAATGAGCTCCCAGAGCAAATGAGTTCTACCAACACAGATCAGGGATCCAGAATTACCTGGAAATCTTTTCTCCTTATTCCGAGAAACAATGTGCTAGGTTAAAATTCCTCCCATGTGTCCCCTCAGTACATAAAGCAACCCATATATTTCCCTAACAGATTCCTTGCCAATTCATAGGGCAATTCATATGGAAGTCTGGATGATACCTATTCTGGAGTTCTTGTAACACATAGGGCACCTCAATTTTCTCCAATGGATTCCTACAAAACCATAGCATATTCCAAATAAAGGACCGAACTCACAATATGACAAGTAGGTTAGCTCAAAAAGAAAGTAAATAAACTCAGGTGTGTCCCACACATGAGTGACTTTCAAAAAGTAATTAGACATCAGCCAAGATGGTGGCTGGAAAGCTTGAGCTCCCCTCCAAGTCCCTCCAAAAACCTATAAAAATGGCTCTGAAGCAATTCTAGAACTGCAGAACCCACAAAATAGTGGAGGGAAGCAGGGCTCTAGCCCAGGACAGCCTGGATGGTCTCTGGATAAGGTCTATCCTGCACAGAGCTGGGAGCAGAGCAGAGCAGAGCCCAGTGTGGGTGGCATGGACCAACCAGACCAAGAGCTGGGTGGAGCGTCCCCTAGCGCCCTGAATCAGTGAGCTGCAGCAGTTACCAGACTTCTGAACTCACAAACACCAAAGACAACAGAGAAGGTTAGTGGGTAAAGCTGCTGGGGACAGGGAGTTTGTGGTTCAGCTACCGCCCCGGGGGCAGCGGAGGTGGGACAGCTGCAGAACTACAGCTGTAGTTGCTTCCGGCCCCAGGCCCACCTGGTGGGAGGAATTAAGTGGTGGATCAGAGCAGGAGTGAAGAGCCTGCTGAAGATCTAAGTCCAGTCTGGTTTGGGGGTTCTTGGGGAAGGAGGAGTGCTGGTGTGGCAGAGCTGGCGCATCCCCCCAAGCTTGGAACATAGAACTCTTTACAAGCAGTCATACCCTGCTGAAAAACTCAAGGGTCAAGTAAGTTGGCTGGGAACATGGCCAGGCAGTGAAAATGCACCCAGATTCAGTCTCAGACTTTGGAATCTTTCTTTGGTGACAAAGAAAACATACAGCCAGAAGAAGTCAACAAAGTCAAAGAGCCTACAACAAAAGCCTCCTAGAAAGGCATGAACTGGTCTCAGGCCATGGAAGAGCTCAAAAAGGATTTGGAAAAGCAAGTTAGAGAAGTAGAGGAAAAATTGGGAAGAGAAATGAGAAGAATGCGAGAAAACCATAAAAAACAAGTCAATGACTTGCTAAAGGAGACTCAAAAAAATACTGAAAGATATACTGAAGAAAACAACACCTTAAAAAATAGACTGACTCAAATGGCAAAAGAGCTCCAAAAAGCCAATGAGAAGAAGAATGCCTTGAAAGGCAGAATTAACCAAATGGAAAAGGAGGTCCAAAAGACCACTGAAGAAAATACTACCTTAAAAATTAGATTGGAGCAAGTGGAAGCTAGTGACTTGATGAGAAATCAAGATATTATAAAACAGATCCAAAGGAATGAAAAAATGGAAGACAATGTGAAATATCTCATTGGAAAAACCACTGACCTGGAAAATAGATCCAGGAGAGATAATTTAAAAATTATTGGACTACCTGACAGCCATGATCAAAAAAAGAGCCTAGATATCATCTTTCAAGACATTATCAAGGAGAACTGCCCTGATATTCTAGAGCCACAGGACAAAATAGAAATTGAAAGAATCCATCGATCGCCTCCTCAAATAGATCCCAAAAAGAAATCTCCTAGGAATATTGTCACCAAATACCAGAGCTCCCAGATCAAGGAGAAAATCCTGCAAGCAGCCAGAAAGAAACAATTTGAGTATTGTGGAAACACAATCAGAATAACCAAAGATCTGGCAGCTTCTACATTAAGAGATCGAAGGGCTTGGAATACGATATTCTGGAGGTCAATGGAGCTATGATTAAAACCAAGAATCACCTACCCAGCAAAACTGAGTATCATGCTCCAAGGCAAAATATGGATTTTCAATAAAATAGAGGACTTTCAAGCTTTCTCCGTGAAAAGACCAGAGCTGAACAGAAAATTTGACTTTCAAACACAAGAATCAAGAGAAGCATGAAAAGGTAATCAAGAAAAAGAACAAGAAAAAGAAATTGCAGGGGACTTACTAAAGTTGAACTGTTTTGTTTACATTTCTACATGGAAAGATGATGTGTATGATTCATGAGACCTCAGTATTAGGGTAGCTGAAGAGAATATGCATATATATATATATGTTTATGTATATGTATGTATATGTGAGTGTGTATGTATGTATATATGTATGTGTATATATAGAGAGAGAAGAGAGAGAGCGGGCACAGGGTGAGTTGAAGATGAAGGGAAGCTATATAAAGGAAATAAAATCAAATTAAGGGATGAGAGAGGAATATATTGAGAGAGGGAGATAGGGAGAGATAGAATGGGGTAAATTATCTCACATAAAAGTGGCAAGAAAAAGCAGTTGTATAGGAAGAGAAGAGAAGGCAGGTGAGGGGGAATGAGTGAATCTTGCTCTCATCAGATTTGACCTGAGGAGGGAATACCATACATACTCAATTGTGTATCTTACCCCACAGGAAAGAAGGAGGAAGAAGATAAAAAAAGGGGGGGATGATAGAAGGGAGGGCAGATGGGGGTGGAGGTAATCAAAAACAAACACTTTCGAAAAGGGACAGGGTCAAGGGAGAAAATTCAATAAAGGGGGATAGGTTAGGAAGAAGCAAAATATAGTTAGTCTTTCACAACATGAATATTGTGGAAAGGTTATACATAATGATATGCATGTGGCCCATGTTGAATTGCTTGACTTCTTAGGGAGGGTGGGTGGGAAGGGAAGAGGGGAGAGAATTTGAAACTCAAAGTTTTAAAAACAGATGTTCAAAAACAAAAAAAAAAGTTTTTGTATGCAACTAGAAAATAAGATACACAGGCAATGGGGAGTAGAAATTTATCTTGCCCTACAAGAAAGGCAAGGAAAAGGGGATGCGAGAGGAGTGGGGCAACAGAAGGAAGGGCTGACTGGGGAACAGGGCAACTAGAATATACACCATCTTGGAGTGGTGGGGGGGGTAGAAATGGGGAGAAAATTTGTAATTCGAACTCTTGTGAAAATCAATGCTGAAAACTAAATATATTAAATTAAAAACATTAAAAAAATATTTTCAGCTGAATTTTTAAAAAAAGTAATTAGACATCATGGTTGTCCCAGACAAGCTATCCAATATGTTGGTTCCCTCGGACAGCATTATCACGAACTTCCACATGTAGGCTATATTGAAATTCCCCTATTCCAACTTGTAACATTAGTGAGGAGGCACTCCTTATTTGGAATAATAAGTAGAATAGAGGGTAAATGTAACAAAGTTGGGCTAAAGTTGAATGGGTAAGTAGAATCTACTGAGTTTTGGATCTGAATGGACATATGACATGATTTGAGATAATTAATCATAGAATATAAAAACATTGTATTCCCCATTAAAAGCAAGGTCCTTGTGAGTAGACATTGCTGCGTTCGTTATAGTTGGATCCCTATTGCCTAACGCAATGTCTGTCAAATAGTAGGTGGTCAAAATATGATTGTTGATTGATTTCAGCTTCCCTTTCTCAGAAGTCTCAATTCCAAGTTCAGAAAATTATTTTGAATTCTGTTGAGCCATTTTTAGTATCTGATGTCTCTAATAATGATGATAACATTCCTTGGGCAGTAACCAAGGAGCTGGTGTGTTACATGTGGGATGGTAAAGCTTGCCCTTTTCCAGAACCCTATGTACAAAAATACTTATAGCAGCTTTTTTGGTGGTGGCAAAGAATTAGAAATCAAGGGGATGCCCATCAACTGGGGAAAGACTAAATAAAGTTGTGGTATATGAATGTAATGGAATACTATTGTGCTATAAGAAATGAGGAGCAGGCAGACTTTGTTATAACTTGGAATGACTTATATGAACTGATGAGGGGAGCAAAACCAGGAGAACATTATACACGATCATAGACACACAGTATTTGTGATGACTAATTTTGATAGACTTGTTTTTTTTTCCCAGCAATACAAGGTTCAAAGACAGCTCCAAAAGACTCATGATGGAAAAAGCTATGCATGTCCAGAGAAAGAATTACAGAGTCTGAATGCAGATTGAGGCAAACTATTTGCTTTCCTTTTTTTTTCTCTCTCTTTTTTTTTGGTTTTGTTTCTTCTTTCTCATGATTCATTCCATTGGTCATAATTCTTCTTTACAACTTGAATATTGTGTAAATAAGTTTAATGCAAAGATATATGTAGAACCTATATTGGATTACATGCCATCTTGGCGGGGAGGAGGGGAGCAAAGGGAGGGGGAGAAAATTTGGAACTCAAAAACTTATGGAACTGAATGTTTAAACTAAAAATAAAAAATAAATTAAGAAGATTACTCTTTCCCACAGAAGTATAACAGAAATGTCGAAAACATCCCTTTGCTTAATGACTCATCAGAAATTGCCCTGCATATCACTGTACACTGACAAATTTAGGTGTGGTAATCTGCTTTCATTTTAGACAGCTTCTTTTAGGACTTAGTATCTGTGATTCCCACCTCCTTTTCCTACCATTTTCCTTAAAAATTCTCCACACTTTTCTAATATGTCCCAGCAGCCTTCTCACTTCAGAAGATCCCTCCACTCAAGGGTCAATGTTTAACAACTAACTCTCTGAAAAAAACAAAAGTGTGACACATATAAGTTTAACATTTTCTTTATTACTTTTTTAAGTTTATGCACTTGACAAAAAGCCCTGATTTTCCTATTTCCAAGGTGTAAATACCCACATTGAAAATTTAACAATAAGCTCTCCTAAGGTGTTTCAAGTTCTACCTCTGCCTCTGCGGCCCCATCCTCCAATCGGTGAATTCCTATTGGAACCTCCATTTCGAGGAAATGCCCAAGCCAGCCTATGTTCACTCCTTCCCTTCTGGCTTCACTCTCGACCCTTGGAATTTCACTATGCCCCTACGTTCTTTTCTCCCTCCCCCCTTTTCAGCTCCTTTTTACATATTGTTTCCCCCATTATAATGTTAGCTCCTTGTGTTCAGGGACTTGTATTTTCACAAGTACTTGTATTTCCAGAGCTCAACACAGTTCCTGACACATAGTGAGCACTTAATAAATACTTGTCAACTTATCGATTTTAAGGTTTTGAGTAAGAATAGGCTTTGGGTTCCTTTGGTGCCAACTTTGGGTATTTTTGGTGCCACTTTAGAGTATTCGCTTGGAGGGGTTCCAAATTAATATTGACAGAAACTCTTCTCTCTACGTTCCCTTTCCTCATCCCTTCCTACTCTTTTCTCAGAACATTTATATGTGCTATTTTCCCCTGTGGCAAAGGAAAGAACACTCCAGTTTTTCACAGAGGAGACCCTTTGGATAATGAACAAATCTTGACTATGAGGCTTTGAAAGGGAAAAGCTCTAAGAGGTTCCTGGGCCTTATGCCACTTAGCAATAAATCTTACTTAACATCATTTTAATACCTCATTTGGAAACATCTGAGTATGCATTCTGAAATTATATTTCTCATTCCTGGAGGGCACTTACAATAAAATCTGGAATATTTCAATCATTGCATTGCATTAAAAATATTATTTTGATTTGTTTTATGAAAAGGCTCTAATCTGATTGCTGCATAATATGTAAAACGAATCTTGGTCTTCATTTTCAAGTTCTCAGCTGACAGGTTATTTTTGTCTTTGATGTTCCACCTTGGTAGGTGTCGAAATGTTTTAGCAACTGTAATAAGTAGAAATCCTCATGGGGAAAATTTTACAATTACCTGGGTAAATGTTGGAAATAAATGCAAATACACAGAGCTCTAACTAGGAATTTTTGCATGCAGAGCAAGGGGCATAAGGCTTGCTCTTATTTTGGGTGGGGTAATAGGATACTGCCTCATGATTGGGAAGCATGGACTGAGACTATGGGAAATGGTGTTGTGTTTCTCCTTTGTTGTCGAAGAGGACCATGACATCAGCAAAGTCACCAGCCTCACTTGCTCTTCTGGAGCCATCTGAGTCCAGTGGCAAGATATAGATCAGTATGTCTGGAGATGGCCCCCATGGGGAGTGGTGGACTGAGGAAGAGTGGTACCTTCAAGTACCTTCCTATTTTGACAAATCATTCTCATTAATTAGGTGCTAAGCTTGGCTATTTTTCCATTACTGACGGTCTATGGGCACTGTCAGTGAACTTTAAATGAAGTAGCCTGCAGCAAATCCTTCTTTGCCTAGCTCTAGTTATGGTTCTGTAAGTGCATTACAGTGCCAGAGTTAAGTTAATGTGAAATAGAACGCTGGCACTCACTAAGAGTTGGGACGATATTGTTCTGAACACGTATTCCTTCAAGGGATCTAGAGTTGAAAGGACATTAGAGATGAACTAATCCCACCACTTCATTGTATAGATGGAGAAACTGAGGCCTGCAGAGGGTTAGTAATTTGCCTAAGGTCACAGACATAGGAAACTTCAGAGCTAGGATTCAAACCCACGTTTTCTCACCACAAATTCATAGCTCTCTCTGTCTCTGTCTCTGTCTCTGTCTCTCTGTCTCTCTCTCTCTCTCTCTCTCTCTCTCACACACACACACCCACACCCACACACAGGCTCCATAGTTCCTCAGTGTACATTCAGATTAGGGATAGTTTGGCATAGGAAACTCCAAGATGAAGAAGCTCTCTCTACCAATGTAGGTCAGCTCCTCTTCTGCAATTTATAGTCTTAGCTGCTGAAAGCAGTGGTCCCAAGCTTTTTGGTCTCAGAACCCCTTTATACTCTTAAAAACTATTAAAGACCCCCCTCCTCAAGAGCTTTTGTTTATGTGGGTTATATCTATTGATATTTTCTTAATTAGAAATGAAAACTGATATATTTTAACATATTTGTTATTTAAATATTTGTTTTTGAAATACTGTAAATAAACCCATTATGTTAACATGGATAACTACTTTACAAAAAATAATTATATTTTCTAAAACAAATTATTTTTATAATGTTTTATTTTTCCCAATTGCATATAAAAACAGTTTTAAACATTTTTCTAAGTTTTGTTCCAAATTCTCTCTCTTCCTTCCTTCTTTCCCTCCAACTCTGAGACAGTAAAAAATTTTATATAGGTTATACAATCATGCAAAACATATTTCTATATTAGTCTTGTTGTAAAAGAAAACAGACCAAAAAAATTAAGTGAAAAGTTTTATGCCTCAATTTGCATTTAGACTCCATCAGTTCATTCTCTGGAGGTAGATACCATTTTTCATCATGAGTCCTTTGGAACTGTCTTGGATCATTGTATTGCTGAGAAGAGCTAAATTGTTCACAGTCGATCATTGTACAATATTACTGCTACTGTATACAACGTTCTCCTGGTTCTGCTCACTTCACTTTGCATCGGTCTTTCCAGGTTTTTCTGAAAGCATCTTGTTTGTCATTTCTTATAGCACAATACTATTCCATTACAATCATATACCACAACTTGTTCAACCATTCCCCAGTTGACGGGCATCCCCTCAATTTCCCATTCTTTGCCATCACAAAAAGAGCTTCCATAAATATTTAACATAAAAATTATTGAGAAAAGTGGTACTGTTTTGTATACTTTTGCAAATCTCTGTAATGCTGGGCTTAATAGAAGACAGCTGGATACTCATATCTCCTTCTGCATTCAATCTGTTGTATTAGTTTGGTTTAAGTATTTGAAGAAAAGCCAGTCTAATATAGATGCATAGTTGGAAAAGGGAGGAGTGTTTTAAAAAACAAATAACTTTAATATTATTATGAAAATAGTCTTTATTTCGTGCATTCTCTAAAAGGATCTTGGGTGTCTCCAGCTTGTGAGAGCTTCCCGGTGTTGTCCAATCAGAATGTGTCAGGGGCAGGACTTGAACCCAGGTCTTCCTGGTTTCAAGCGTGGTTCTCTGTCCACTACCTCTTCTATCCATACAGAAATGTGTGCCATGTAAATGATGCTACATTGTATTAGTATTACCATATATGGCAATGTTATTAAAAAAAACAACTTGGGTGTACAATGACTCCTCCAGTCTCTCCTCACCTTGCCCTCACTCTAACATGAGTCATAACTACCAGTCAGTGAGATCAGAGAGACAGCAGAAGGTCTGACGTTGTAATTGGGAAAGTTACCTAAAATATAAACAAGCCCACCTTGGCTCCAAAATTTTTGCTCATGACCCTTATTTTTTTTTAATTTAAATTTTTTGCTCTCCTGAACTTGAGAAATGCTGACATGAACATTTCCATACAAAAAGAACAGAAAATGAGCATATGTGAAACTGCATCTCTATTAAATACAGCTTATGTTTTTACAGGTAGATCTCAAATTCAACAATTTAGTTTCGAAGTTATCTACTTATCTGTATCTCTCTCTGAACCTCCTTCTTTTCTATTCTGCGCGTGACCTTCTTTTCTGCTTCTTCCTTTTTGTATCATTATCACTAACTACCACACCTCATCCCACCCCATATATTTCTCCCCTATAGCAACTAAGTATTGTCAGATAAAACAGACTCACACATTGGCCATGTCTAAAAATACATGTCTTCCTTTACAACTCTATTGCTTCTGTCAGGAGGTGAAAACATGCTTCATTAGTCCTGTGGTGTCCTGTTGGGTCAGAATTCTAAAGACCCTTAAAATATTTTTTTTCATTAAACTGTTGTAGTTGTGATATAAATTGTTTGCCTGATTCTGCTCACTTCACTTTGCATTAGTTCATCAAAATCTTCCCAGGTTTTTCTGCATCCATCCCTTTGGTCATTTCTTTTTCTTTTCTTTTTAAACAATCACAAGTAATTTATTTTTGAGATTCAATGAATATGATATTATACAAATTAATTAATATGAACACAAATCCACATTTGTCATAAGACAAATAGCAAAGGACAAAGTGAAAACCAGAAAACTAATTGGCCACCACATACATTTGGATACAATTGTGTCATGTATGATAAAATTCTTTCACAAAATAAACAGATGAATAGAAGACCTCTTTCCATGCAACATCATAGGTTGCTATAGCATCTGTGCCTGTTTTCTCCCCATCTTCTTTTAATATGACTGGTAATCGTTTTGGTGATTTCCCAGCCCCTCAGGATGCTTTGTTGACTACTATAGCCTGCAATATCCCTAACCATATCCATGGTTCCCATAGTTATATCCATTCATATTATGTCCCCCATAGCCACTATAGTTTTGATCAATGGTTGTAATTTACATAGGATTGATCATAATAGTTATTAAAATACCTCTTTGGACTGCGTAACTTTGATTTCATACTTCCAAAAACCAATGTGATGCTATCTGTTTTCTAATAATTTCTTCACTGGTTCTTTATTTATATATAATAAGACAGAATCCTCTTCTTTCATTTGTTTTTTGTATCCACAAGAAGTTCAGTATTCTCACTCTCTCCAAATGCTCCAAAATATTATATGATTTGTTCTTCAGATGTATCTGGGCTCAGTCCGCCCACAAATACTTTTTGGAGGGTTCCTTTCCTCTTAATGCTTTAGCTCTTTTGGGGTGTATTGGCAATCAAAATGGGTTTGAGTGACATGTTTGTGACATCAGAAGCTTGTAGACCACATGGGTTTAAGTCGCATTTTTGTGACGATTTTAGGTCATGTGGGTGAGTTGCATATGTGACTCATCTTTGACCCTGAACAAGATATATAAAACCAGGGGTTGGCTTTCTTTTTTCTGACCCAATAGGACTCTGAGCCAGCCATGTCAAGCTCCTGGATGAACTCAGATGTTGGTAAATATGGTTATGGTATTTGGTCTGTTTATAAATGTATGTTTGTAATTTGTTTGTATTTGCTCTGAAGTTCAGAGTGCTGGCTTTTTCCTCTGAACTAAGTGAATGATATTTGTATGTTGCATTGAAGTAAGATTGTTAACCCCTTAACGTTGCTTTCCTTAGTCAAGCAGATCAAAAGGACCTGGGCTTGCAGCGTTCTGTGAACTGGTTGTTGTTGGTTTTACACCCCCACAGCAGCTGCTAGCTGGATTGTTGAAACATGGGGTTTATCAATTTGCCATCCAGTTTGTGTTCTTTAAGTTCTAGGACGTTATCAACACTGGAAGTTATCTTTGAAAAGCACAAATTAAAATCTTCCAGTGACTGAATTTGTTTTAATAATGCAGTCTACAACCTCTCCAAAATGATAGAGGGATGCAGTCAGATCTCTCTTGTCCATGCCTCAGCTTAGCTTTCCAATAAACATTTTACCATTGTCCTGCTGGTTCTTGCTTGTGTTGATTTTGGACCCCTGGCAAACTCCTCCATTTTGCTGTACTTGTTTACATCCCTTATGGCAGTGGAACTGTCAGCTATCCTGGCTGGTGGAGTCGCAATGGTAGTGTATTATATGGAGTTGGATTTAAAATGGCAGCAGAAGAACAGATCTTTCTGATAGCGCAATAATATTATATCATATTCACACACTATAATTTATCTATTACCAAATTTACTTGTATCACCTCAGTTTCTAGTTATTTGCCGTGGTAAAGAAGGCTACTATAAATATTTTGTGTATGTGGGTCCTTAATCTCTCGTATTTCTTTGGAGGTATATGCTCATAGTGGTATCATTTGGTCAAAGGATATGCATATTTTAATGACTTGGCTTTCCAGAGTGGCTGGACCAATTCACAGCTCCATCAGTAGTGCAAAAGTATACCTGTATTCCCATGCTCTTTCAAAAAAATTTCATTTTCCCTTTTAAAAAAATCATCTCTATCAATCTAATGGGTTTGAGGTCAAGCCTTAGAGTTGTTTTAATTTTGAGTTCTCTTATAATTAGTGGTTTGGAGCATTTTTAATATGGTTGTTAATAGCTTGGGTTCCTCAAAGAGCTCTGACATGGATTTCATTTTGGAAGATAACCAAGGTATACCATATTTCATTTAAAATATAGTTAGTTGAAAAGAGATAGACAAGTAATGTTGTGGGGAATGATGAAGTGGTAAAAAAGAACTAACCCCAGTCAGTGTATAAGCAATTTGCATAAATAGATGACTCAATACTAAGAAAGGGTTTACATAGCAAATTGTTTCTATTTCTAATCCCTAGTGTGACTAGGCAGGAGAAAAGCACCAGAAACATTATATTATCCTCACCTCGTGATGGGCAAGGAGCTAGCATATATTTGATACAACCAGTCTTATTCCCTTCCATTCCATTCTGAACACCATTAGCATAGGATCTTAGATTCTAGGAATATTATTAGGATCACTGGACCAGGGGGTGGAGCCAAGATGCCGGCTGGAAAGCAGGGACTTGCTTGAGCTCCCCGCCAGGTCCCTCCAAAAACCTATAAAAATGGCTCTGAACAAATTCTAGAACTGCAGAACCCACAAAATAGCAGAGGGAAGCAGGAATCCAGCCCAGGACAGCCTGGATGGTTGCTGGATGAGGTTTATTGGGCACTGAGCGGAGGGGAGCAGAGCTCAGCATGGGAGGCAGCAGGACCAACCAGAGCAGGAGCCAGGTGGAACAGGCCCCAGCGCCATGAATCAGTGAGCTGTGGCAGTTATCAGACTTCTCAACCCACAAACACCAAAGACAACAGAGAAGGTTAGTGGGAAAATCTGTGGTGACAGAGCGAAGGAATTCCCAGTTTGGCCACTGTCCCAGGGGCAGAGAAGGTGGTGCAGCTATAGAACTAAAGCTGCAGTTACTTCCAGCCCCAGGCTCACCTGGTGGGAGGAATTAAGTGGCAGATCAGAGCAGGAGTGCAGAGTCTGCTTAAGATTTGCGTTCAGGTTGGCAGTTCTTAGGGAAGGAGAAGTGCTGGTGTGACAGAGCTGGCTGTAGAGAAATAGCTCTGAAATCCACAGCGCATCCCCTCAAGTTTGGAACAAAGTATTCTTTACTGTACAAGCAGTCATACCCTGACAAAAAACTCAAGGGTCAAGTAAGTTGGCTGGGAACACGGCCAGGCAGCGAAAACGCATGCAGATTCAGTCTCAGACTTTGGAATCTTTCTTTGGTGACAAAGAAGACCAAAACATACAGCCAGAAGAAGTCAACAAAGTCAAAGAGCCTACAACAAAAGCCTCCAAGAAAAACATGAACTGGTCTCAGGCCATGGAAGAGATCAAAAAGGATTTGGAAAACCAAGTTAGAGAAGTAGAGGAAAAATTGGGAAGAGAAATGAATGAGAGTGATACGAGAAAACCATGAAAAACAAGTCAATGACTTGCTAAAGGAGATCCAAAAAAATACTGAAAAAAATATTGAAGAAAACAACACCTTAAAAAATAGACTAACTCAAATGTCAAAAGAGCTCCAAAAAGCCAATGAGAAGAATGCCTTGAAAGGCAGAATTAATCAAATGGAAAAGGAGGTCCAAAAGACCACTGAAGAAAATACTACCTTAAAAATTAGATTGGAGCAAGTGGAAGCTAGTGACTTGATGAGAAATCAAGATGTTCTAAAACAGAACCAAAGGAATGAAAAAGTGGAAGAGAATGTGAAATATCTCATTGGAAAAACCAATGACCTGGAAAATAGATCCAGGAGAGATAATTTAAAAATTATTGGACTACCTGAAAGCCGTGATCAAAAAAAGAGCCTAGATATCTTCTTTCAAGAAATTATCAAGGAGAACTGCCCTGATATTCTAGAGCCACAGGGCAAAATAGAAATTGAAAGAATCCGCAAATTGCCTCCTCAAAAAGATCCCAAAAAGAAAACTTCTAGGAATATTGTCGCCAAATTCCAGAGCTCCCAGGTCAAGGAGAAAATACTACTGCAAGCAGCCAGAAAGAAACAATTTGAGTATTGTGGAAAAATAATCAGGATAACACAGGATCTAGCAGCTTCCACATTAAGGGACCGAAGGGCTTGGAATACGATATTCTGGAGGTCAATGGAGCTAGGATTAAAACCAAGAATCACCTACCCAGCAAAACTGAGTATCATGCTCCAAGGCAAAATATGGATTTTCCATAAAATAGATGACTTTCAAGCTTTCTCAGTGAAAAGACCAGAGCTAAATAGAAAATTTGACTTTCAAACACAAGAATCAAGAGAAGCATGAAAGGGTAAACAAGAAAGAGAAATCATAAGGGACTTACTAAAGTAGAACTGTTTTGTTTACATTCCTACATGGTAAGATGATGTGTATGATTCATGAGACCTCAGTATCATAGTAGCTGAAAGGAATATGCATATATATATATGTATATATACATATATATATATATATATACATATGTGTGTGTCTATGTATGTATATATGTAGGTATGTATATATATATGCACAGGGTGAGTTGAATATGAATGGATGATATCTAAAAAAATAAAATAACATTAAGGGATAAGAGAGGAATATATTGAGAGAGGGAGAAAGGCAGAGATAGAATGGGGTAAATTATCTCGCATAAAAATGGCAAGAAAAAGCTGTTCTGTAGGAAGGGAAGAGGGGGCAGGTGAGGATGAATGAGTAAATCTTGCTCTCATCGGATTTGACCTGAAGAGGGAATACCATACACACTCAATTGGGTATCTTACCCCACAGGAAAGAAGGAGGAAGAAGATAAAAAAGGAGGGATGATAGAGGGGAGGGCAGACAGGGGGAGGAGGTAATAAAAAACAAACACTTTCGGAAAGGGACAGGGTCAAGGGAGAAAATTCAATAAAAGGGGATAGGTTAGGAAGGAGCAAAACATAGTTAATCTTTCACAACATGAGTATTGTGGAAGGGTTTTACATAATGATATGCATATGGCCTGTGTTGAATTGCTTGCCTTCTTAGGGAGGGTGGGTGGGGAGGGAAGAGGGGAGAGAATTTGGAACTCGAAGTTTTAAAAACAAACGTTCAAAAACAACAAAAAAAAGTTTTTGCGTGCAACTAGGAAATAAGATACACAGACAATGGGGTGTAGAAATTTATCTTGCCCTACGAGAGAAGAAGGGAAAGAGGGATGGGAGGGGAATGGGGTGACAGAAGGGAGGGCTGACTGGGGAACAGGACAACCAGAATATATGCCATCTTGGAGTGGGCGGGAGGGTAGAAATGGGTAGAAAATTCGTAATTCAAACTCGTGTGAAAATCAATGCTGAAAACTAAATATATTCAATAAATTAAAATAAAAAAATAAAAATTAAAAAAAAAGAAAACAAAAAAAAAAAAAGAAAAAGGAAGTGCCTTGCCTCAGCTCCTGCTGCTATCAAAGACCAGACTCCCAGCTTCCTAGCTGAGGGACTTGGAATAAGGAGGATTCTGAATTGTGGCATAAAAGCAAATGAAGCTATTTGTGCCGGTTAGTTATGTCTTTATGAAAATGAAGTGTAACCTGATCTGTTTTCCTTACCAGGACTAAATCCTTAGTACAGTACTCAGGTGAACAATTTATTTCATATTTCCATCATTCATCTTTTAGAAATACTCTGTGCCAGTGATCCCATAGTGTAAAAATACAGACTTTTCTACCTTGGTAACTTTCTATAAACAGGGATTTCAGCTTCTGTTTCAAATCAATGTTTAATTAAAAAAATTTGTCCCTGAAAAAAAAAAAAGGATCACAGGACCATAGATTTGAAGCTAGAAGGAACTTAGAAGCCATTTAGTCCAACATGGAAACCGAGGCCCAGAGAAGTTCAGTGACTTAGGTTTCCAGATCATGTCAAATGAAAATTCACTAAAGAAGCTAGAAATATCTGTCTTGAGATGAAAAGACTTGGGGAAGAGGTGGGGGCATGGTGTGGGGAGGGTAAAATGAGAGAGTCATGGGCAAGTCAAACTAATAGAACATGAGTAACTCAAAATATGCTTCACTTCTTTATAATCAGCCTGTCTCTGGGGCTCCATTAACCCCTTCTTTATTCATCAAACAGACCCAGGAACTAGACATTTATCCCACCATTTAATACATATTTCCCACCATTATCTTTCCTCCCCTTCCTTCCATCTCTTTTTCAGGAATTGATAATCAAATCAACATTATTTTTGATACTGTCAAGGGCCTGACGGTCTACTATGGTTACATCTGGAATCCTTGAGATTTTGATTTGTAGGTTGCCTAGTCCAAAGCTCCCTGCCTGACCACTATTCACACCCTTCCATTTTAAGCCCATCCCTCCTGTTTTCCCATCACATTCTTCTCTATCTTCTATTGGGCCTCCTGGAATCCCCAGTCTATTGTTAATAAATGGTTTTTCATATTAGTCCTGTGCCCTTCCCCCCCAATTACTTTGTGTGTGTATACATGTGTACATGGATACACATGTATACATACATATGTAAAATGAGAGATTATTATTGAATAACCAAAAGTTTGGGAGATTTAGGATTGTTTTCCCTTCCTCATTTGGAGATTAGGTCAAAGCTTGGTTCTCTAAAGGGCAGGGTAGATGATGAGATGAAATCTTGGAGATGTTTCCTCACCTAACTAGAGAACCTTACGAAGAATTTAAGGTGAATTGTGACCCATTGTGCTCTACTTGGGTTGGGGTGGGAATAAATTCTTTGCCTAGATTTCACAAGGCTGGGGGAGCTCTGGAAGTAAATGACATAATCAGAGTCACAGTCCCTGAACTGTCATCAGAACAGGTCTACCTCTCATTATAACTTTCATTCTTCTCATTAGTTATTAACCAATCAGAGTTGATTACCATCCTCAGGAACACCCACTTTTCCAAGGACATCTAAGCATTGAGTGGGTTCCATTTGGCATTCAAGAGTGCCACTGACCCCTTTTAGTAATTATTGCTAGTATGATGAATAAAACGATTATTTCCTCAGAAATGATGTCTCTCAAACTTTTTATACATCCATCCACATGTATATATATACATGCATACACACATATATATTTATTTAAAATATTTACTCAGGTATATAAACTATTTCCAATAGACTATAAGCTTCTTGAGGACAGGGATTGTTTCATTTTGTCTTTGAGTCCATAGCACCTAGCCTACTATACATGATACGCACTTAGTAAATGTCTGTTGAATTGAATTGAGCTGAACTTAGGATAGAGAAAAGGATGGAATCTGTGATTTAATTGGTATAGAAAACTAACTCCCAGTACATCAGGCACTTGGCAAATATCTTCAGGTTGACTGAACTAATAAAACAATAACATTGATTGGGATGATGAAAAGAAACCAAAGTCTTTTAACTCATGGTTTAGTTTCCTTTTCACTGTACCTATGATCTCCCAACAAAAAAATAAAGTGGGCTAGAGAAGTCTTATGTATAGCATACTCATTTGGCTCATTGGTGAGAACCACCACCTAGAAAAATCATAGAACCTTTGGGAAAAATTCACAAGTAACTGGGATGAGGTCAAAATTAGGATACTAAGAATGCTACCACTACCTTCTACCCCATTCCTTCATTTATTCATTATTTATTGAACTTCTATATGCAAACTCTATGTTAGGGGCTTCAGCATGAAGCAAACAAAAGTCATGAAGGCAAAATTTGTATGTTCCAGGTGTCATGTGTAAAGGGTTTTCACAGTGTGCTTGTGCAATTTAAACTTTATTAAATTTTAATAAATGCAAGTGTGATAGGAATAATTCATAAATGGCAGAAGGCAAATTCTTCTCATAGCTGATGTGGACTTTGGGCCTACTCAAGGTGGGATATAATTTATTATTTTGTTTATAGAAGCCATTTTTCATTTATTATAAGAAATGAAATAAGAATGCATTATGTACAAATGTGTGATGTATTTCCATCGACCTCAGAAAATTCACCTTTAAACACTACTTACAGACTGTTCTTTTCATACTTGTACCCAACATTAAACTTTAAAAGTACACAAAGACTATTTATTAAGACCTCGTTTTTCTGAGGAGATCTCCATTAGCATTATTTTTATCACATGTTTCTCATTTTTAGTGTTATTTGGGAAATGGGTGGGTGAGGAGGGAGACTCCTGGTCAGAGCTTGTTCTCTTCAGCTGAAAGGACCAAGGCATGTGATATCAATCATGTTTACCTCACCTGTCATGTGATGTCAAACTCAAATAGAAAGAGGGCCACTAGTCTGTACATAAGGGCTTTTCATGTTGACTTAGTTTTAAAATGTTATCTATGTTTCATTGTATTTTTATTTATTTTGTTAAATATTTCCCCAATTATATTTTAATCTGGTTGGGGTTGCTCTCAGGAGTATTGTAGATTGAATACAGCCCACAGGTCATGTGTTTGATCCCTCTGATGTACACCATTCAGTCTCAGAATGATATTCAGTGGCATCATCCCAGCTTCTTGTGGGAGATCAGCCTCTCCCAGAGTCAGTTAACACTTATCCCTTAGCTTTGCCCCTTTGTGGATGGCTCTGTTTTTCTTTCTTAGTCTAGGGTTTGATGTGTATTATCCATTGAGATTATGGTTCAGCCTCCATGCTACTTTAGGATAATTTCCTTCCCTCATCTGGTCCCTGCTACGTTTCTCTTAAAAGGGGACTTGGGCATTTGAGTTCAGGAAGATTGAGGGAACCTCTGCTGATGAGGAACGCTAGACCCAGGTGTGCTGTGAAGAGCAGTGGGGGTGAGAAGGAACCAGCACACACCAGGTGAGTGCAGAAGCAGTGGGGCTGAAAGCCCCTGGCTGGCTATGGGCACTTACAGGAGGTTGGAGGTTTGGCTTTGGTTCTGGGCTAGAGGGGAAAACTGAAGATCTGGGGCTAAAGGCACCATTTCCCATACCCCAGGGCTAGAGGTGATTATAAAAATCAAGTTATTACCACAAAAAAATGGCAAAGGAGAAATAATCCAACCACAGAAACCTGTTACGGGAATAGAGATGACTGGGGTTCATCTTCAGAGGAGGATATTAAAGTAAAGAAACCCCCAAAGAGTAATGTCAAATGGTCACCTGCCCAAAAGGAATTTATAGAAGGCCTTAAAAAAAGACTTTAAAAATCAAATGACAGAGATGGAGGAAAAACTAAAAAACATAAGTAATCCAAGAAAAACAAGAAGGTTATGAAAGGAAAGTCAACCAGTTAGAAAAGGAGATTCAGAATCGCAAGGAGGAAAATGACACCTGGAAAATTAGAATTGAGCAAAGTGAAGCCAGTGAAATTATAAGACATCTAGAAATAATTAAACAAAACATGAATATAGAAGAAAAATAGAAGAGAAAGTGAAACATCTTGTAAGAAAAACAACAGACTTGGAGAATAGATCAAGAAAAGACAATACAAAAATAATCAGACAAACTGGAAGTTGTGATCAAAAAAAGAATCTTGATACAATAATACAAGAAATAATTAAAGAAAATTGTCCTGAAGCATTAGAACAAGGCAGGGAAGTAGAAACAGAAAAAATTCATTGCACACCACTTAAAAGAGATCCTATGAGGAAAACTCATTGGAATATCATAGTCAAATTCCAAAACCCCCAGCTCAAGGATAAAATATTAAAAGCATCAAGATTAAAACAATTTAAATATGATGGTGCCACAATTAGAATTACACAAGACCTAGCAGCAGAGACATTAAAGGACCGCAGGTCTTGGAACACAATATATCAAAGAGCAAAAGGCCTGGGGCTCTGGCTGAAAATATCATACCCTGCAAATTTAAGTATTATCTTGAATGAAAAAAAAATGCAAATTTGATGAACTCTCAGACTTCCAAGACTTTGTTTAAAAAAATTTTGAACTTAATAGAAGATTCGACATACAAGAACCAAGAGAAACATAAGGTTCATACCAAAGACTGACTATAAGGGATTCACAAGGACAGACTGTTTACCTTTTTTATATGATGCAAAATGAAAACTGTATGTCTAAGATTCTTACTAATAATTGGTGAGCTCATAAGAAAGAGGGGGTAAACCTGAAGATGGTATGAATTTAAAAAGTAAAACCATTTAGAAACAGCTAAAAAGAATAACTATTTTACATAAATGAGGTGCAAGAGGAAGAAAGGATACAGAGGAATTAGATGGGGGAGGAAGGCTGGTAGTTGTGGTAACCTACTTTCATTGGGAATGAGTTTAAGAGGGAATAATACATATATATTTAGAAGAGTATAAAAGTCTTCTAAATTTAGAAGAAATAAAATGGTAGGGGTATAGAGAAGGGGGAGAGGACAAGGAAGGGATTTGTAAAGAGGAGAATGAGGGAATAGGTAAAAGGGGGGTATAGAAGGGTGTTTAGATTTATGGAAATGGGAGGATAGGAGAGGGGTCCTTGGAGGGGGGTAGGCAAGTAATAGGAGGGATAGGAAACAAGAGATATGCACAAATATAAAAACAAAGATCAGGAGTAGAGTATGTTTGGGAAAGTACATGTCTATATATGTATGTATATATGTATATGTGTATGTATATATCTATAGCTATAGAGAGGCATATCTAAACTTTATTGTAGCCTTTGGGGGTGGGGTGGGGGAAGGAAAAAAAGTAAAAAAGTGCACAGCAGAGAACAAAAGAATACTCACAAGGAAGGAAAGAAAAGATGGACAATTCTCAACACGAAGTGAATTATTTATCATATAGGCTTTCTGGAAATGAAAATCTATTGTTATATATTTTGAATCCTCTCTTACATTCTGCTATGCACATGGCATGCTTTTTTTTCTTTCTTACTTTGTATTTAAGTTTCAATATTTAAGTTTATGATATGCCTTGTTCCTTTTCTTTATTTTGTATTTGTGTTCCGGCCCTTGAGTCTAAAATAAAATAAAATTTTAAAACAGAAAAAAAAATTCATAGGTAGATATGCTTTTATATTAATTTTTTAATCAGACTATTAGACATGAAAAACAAAGAAAACAAGCAAATAAGATCAGAGTACTTATCACAGGCTCCTTAGTGTACATGACCATCCTTAGGTCAAGAACCAACCCAGGCTAGCAGCGGGTGTGCTGCAAACTCAGAAGTTTTTTTCTTTCTCTCTGCTTACAGTGGGGAACTAGCAAGGTTTTGATTTGTTTTATTTAACTCATGGAAAAACTTCAGCAGTCAATCAGTGTCTGCATTATGCAAAGAAGCCCTAAGTGTAATAGGTAGCTGCTTGAGCTATCTCAAATGTGCATCTTCAGCTGTCTCTCTGTCCCATTAACATTGGGCAAGTGGTGGGGGTAGGGAGCAGGCCAGTCTGCCACAGGGCATAAATCACCTGGGTATCTCCTGAAATACTTCTGGTCTTTTGTCTAAGTATATCTCAGTTCTGCCCAGGCATCCAGAGGAGACAAATGCCAGACTCCAGTAGCAGGATGCCACTTGGTCTGTTCTTTTCCTCAGATTCAAAAACAAGTTCTCTTTGAATCTCCTGGGCACATTTCAGCTATGATAATTTCAGAGGATCTGTGAGGGGCTCTGTGAGAAGGGCATGAGTATTAAATAAGCATGTGAGTCACATAAGTAGCAAAATGGAGGACTAGAGATTTTCTCTGATTCTCACAACTTCTCATACCTCTCCAGAACAGAAATTATGCACCAAAGATAAAGCAAGTTCAGCTGTCCTCATGGTCTAAGGTACACAGAATTCAAAAGAAGGTTAAAAAACCCCAAACACAGTACCTATGAACTGACATTTGCTAAACTCAAGATCACTCATCATCCCTCCCTCACCTCCCATTCACTGGCATATGAGGCCAAACTAACAGGCCCAAGGACACAACTTAAGCTTACAACAAAAACCACCCCTGGACCCCAGTTCCCCCACCTTCTGTTTCTAGTGCCATGAATACCCTGCCTCCAGGCTTTGTGAGTTTGCTTGGGCCTTGAAAGTCAACTTGGCCATAGCCCTTAAGGTGCAAAAGCCTGCCAGGGTCTATGTGCTGGAAGTACCAGCACTGCAAAGCTCTAAACCATTGGTGTCAGGGAGATCAGGCTTTGAACTACTGGTGTTAGACTGGGGAACTGAAGAACAGAGGGAGTGGGACAGATAACCAAGACAGGATGCCAGGAGCGTGGGGAGCTGGGCAGCACTCCACCAAACCTGAGAGAAAGAGCATTGCTTCTGGCTGGGGCCAGTTCTGACCACCTGAAAGTCAAGTGGGGCAGAGACCAAGGCTGAAGAACCATGAATTCCTTCATGTGGGAGAAAGCTGAGATGCTTTTGAGATCTAGCTCCCAAGGAAACCACAGAGGGAAAGAAGTTAGGAAGTGAATGATAAGGAAAATAAAATTACTAAAAATTGTAGGAAGAAGAAAACTCAACAACCTTGAACACAAAAAGACAAATCAATAGGAAAAACAAAACAAAAGAAGAAAGTGTAGCCTTTTTATTTTGCAGCATCTATGATTAAATCCTGCAAAATAAAGGAAACTGACCCAACATGATAAGACAAAGGACCCTGTGGAATTTGAGGAGAACATGGAACCATAATGCACTATTGCTGAGTGGTTTAAAAGGGAAATGAGAATAACGGGAGCAGAATTAATAGCTTGTACAGCAAAAGTAGTGACCAGAACAGAAAAACTAGAATCTGTGATGGCAAGCTTCACCAAAAAAAAAAAAAAAAAAAAAAAGAGAGAGCATGATAGACTGGGAAAGCCAATAAGGACAGCCTAGAAGAAAAGAAACAAAAAAACCAATTGCATCAAAAGAAAATATACTTACTTTCTTCTACTTTCTACATTTTTAGAAAGAAAACCAAAACTGAGGAGATTATTTGCTTTTTGAATAGCCCCAAACAACAGAATTACAGGAGGAGTAAATAAATACATCAGGCAAGGGCAGCAACAAGCAACAAAAACTGAATGACAAAAGAGAGACCAGTAAGAGACTTCTTTCTAAAGGTATACAAGGAGAAAGGAGTGAAGGCAGAAATCTGGTGGAGGTAACAGCAAAGAGGTGAACAAAGGGGAATTGTGGACTGAATCTGGTGACACCAATGCTTTTTCTGTGGGACTACATTACAATATGAGAGGATAAACAAAAGGAGGAAAAGAGGCAGAAGACAGAAAGGACTGTGTGATGCACACAGGAAGATAAACTCTTTGGCCTCAGAAAGACAAGAGCTTAAGTTGAAGAGCATATAGATTAAAGGAGGGGGAAAGAAAAGGGGCAAAAGATTAGAAAGTTTGGGGAAGGAGACCTTATTTTGAAGGTGGAAAGAGCTTCCACTACTGAACACTCCTATGGGTGAAGAGAGTTGGTCAGTGAAGAGAGAGGAGGCCTTTAGACTAGATGAGAACTAGGGGATTTGGTGCTTGAAAAGTCTACTTGCCCTACATTGGAATGAAGGAAATTGAAATGCCTGGGGGCATTTCAACTGGCAACTGGAGGAGTGGGACATCATGAGCATAGGGAGATTTCCAGACAAATGTAAAAAAAAAGGTCAATAAGGAAGGTATAGATCAGTGGTGGGCTGCATAATCAGGGACATGGTGGGAAAGAGGCCATATTGTGGGGCGGCATTCTCTCTAACAATGGCAATCATTGTCATTGTTCTGGGAATAAGGCACAGTGAGAAAGGGGAATTCATGGGGCAATCCCTATAAGGCAGTGGAAGAAAGCACCTAGAGGGAAGAACTGAGAATAGATATCTTGGAATCTTTGATTACATGAAGAATACAGAGAAAAGGAAGAGATGAGATAATTTTAGGAGCCATACATCAGAGAATGAAAATCTAGAGTAAACAGAAAGAGAAGGAGGATAATGAAGAGAGTAAAAGAAATCCTTTTTTGGAAAGGGGTTTAAAATGAATTTTAAAAATTAATGAGCAGGGTTAGCTGAAAGGGAGGAAAAAAGGGAGGAATCTACTTGACTAACAGAGAGGAAAAAAGAGGGAGAAGAAATATATAACCAGAAAAAAGCAGGAAAGAAAAAGGAAATTACAAACAAATCCCTAAATGGAAAAGGGTAATGAATGAGAAGAGTAGATTGTAGGGAGGGAAAGGGACAGTAGGAACAGCACCACCTTAAAAAAAATTAAAGTAATTAAAGGAACATAATGCTGTGTTTACAGCAACAAGAGGGGGAAAATAATAACTTAAAAAATTTTAGAGACAGATTGGAAAATATAAACCTAACTCATAATTTTAAATGTGAATGGATTAAACAATCCAATAAAATGAAAAAAGAGTGACAGATTGGATAATAAAATAAAACCCTACAATCTGTTGCTTACAACATACATTTTAAAGAACAAAAACATACACAAAATTAAACTGAAGGGATGGGAAACAATTTTACTATGTGTCAAGTGAATAAAAGAAATGTAGGGGTTGCTTTTATGCCATCGGACAAAGCAAAAACAAACATTCAAAAAATAAAAAAGGATGAACAAGGAAACTATATTATGTTGAAAGGAACCAGAGACAACAAACCAATGACAGTAATAAACTTATATGCTCCAAATGCCTTAGCATCCCAATTCGTAAAGGAAATATTATCTGAGCTTCAAGAAGATACAGACAATCTGGTACTGGCTAAGAAATAGAGTGGTGGATCAGTGGAATGGGTTAGTTATATAATACATAGTAGTAAATGACCATAGTAATCTAATGTTTCATAAACCCAAACATCCTGGTTTTTAGGACAAAAACTCACTATTTGACAAAAATTTCTGGGAAAACAAGAAAGCAGTTTGGCAGAAACTAGATATAGATTAACATTCATGCCATATACCAAGATAAGCTCAAAATTGGTATGTGACTTAGATATAAAGAGTGATATCATAAGGAAAATAGGAAAGCATGGAAAATTTACCTGTCAGGTCCATGGATAAGGGAAGAATATGATTAAACAGAGACAGGATCACAGGAAGTAAAGTGGATAATTTTATTATATTAAATTAAAAAGCTTTTGCACAAACAAAACCAATGTACCCAAGATTAAAAGGGAAGCAGGAAACTGGAAAAATTTTATAGCAAGTTTCTCTGATAAAAGCCTAATTTTTCAAATGTATAGGGAACTGAGTCAAATTTGTAAAAAAATACAAGTCATGCTTCAATTGACAAATGGTGAAAGGATATGAATAGGTAGTTTTCAGAAGGAGAAATCATAGCTATCTAAAGTCATATGAAAAAATGCTCTAAAGTATTAATTAAAGGAATGCAAATTGAAACAACTTTGAAATGCCACCTGACATCTTTCAGATTGGCTACCATGACAGAAAAAGAAAATGACAAATGTTGGAAGGGATATGAAAAAATTGGGACACTAATGTACAGTTGGTGGAGTTGTCCAACCATTCTAGAGAGCAGTTTGGAACTATGCCCAAAGGGCTATAAAACTGTGCTTACCCTTTGACCCAGAAATACCACTACTAGATCTGTATCCCAAACCGATCAAAGGAAAAGGAAAAGGACCTATTTGTACAAGAATATTTATGGCATCTCTTTTTGTGGCAACAAAGAATTGGAAATTGAGGTGATGCCCATCAATTGGGGAATGGTTGAGCAAGGCATGGTATATGATTGTCATAGAATACTATTTTGCTATAAAAAAAATGATGACCAGAATGGTTTCAGAAAAACCTAGGAACTTATATGATATGACAGAGTGAGGTGAGCAGAATCAGGAGAACTTTGTACACAAAACTAAAAATTTTCTATGATGATCAATGGTGAATGATTTGTCTATTCGAATCAATGCGATGATCCAAGACATTTCTGAAGGTCTTGTGATTAAAAATGCTATCCATCTTCAGAGACAGAACTGATGGAATGTGAGTGTAGACTAAGGTGTAATTTTTTTCACTTAACTTTTCTTGCCTTTTTTTCTTTCAAAACTTGGCTAATATGGAAATATGTTTTGCATGATTTCACATGTATAATTGGTATTACATTTCTTGCCTCCTCAATGAATGGGGGAGGGGCAGAAAGAAGAGAGAGAATTTAGAAGTCAAATTTTTAAAAATGCATGTTAAAAATAAAGAAATAATAAATTAATTTTTATTTAAAAATAGTAACAGTAGTGAGAGACTTTAATATCTCTGTCAGTTTTGAATAAGTCTAACAAAATATAAACAAAAGGAGAAATATTAAACTGAACAAATTTCTGAAAAAAGAAACTAGAGTTAAAAGTCTTATAGCATCTTCTAAATGGGACAATAAAAGAATATGCATATTCCTTTGTACCACATGGAACTTTAAAAAATATTGACCATATGTTAGGGTGCAGAGATATTGCAAACAAATGTGAAAAGGCAGAACTAGTTAATATATTCTTTACAGATTATAATGCGATAAAAATAGGGTGACACTTTTTATGATATTAAGAAAAGGGTCTCTCTATACTTGTACTTTGTAGGGTTTTTAGCATCAAAGTGTTGTTTGTCAAAGGTTTTTTTCTGCATCTACTGAAGTGATCATATAGTTTTGAATGGTTTGGTTTTTATTTTGATTAATTATGTTGATTGTTTTCCTAATGTTAGCCATCCTAAAACCAGAAACAAGCATTATATTCAATGTAATCTTTTGCAACCTGAACCTTTTCAAATAAATATGGGAGTGAAGCAAGGATGTCTACTGTCTGGTTTAGTTCTGAAAATGCTTTCAATAACAATAACATAAGAGAATGAAATTAAAAGAATGAAGATAGGTAAAGATGAGATAAAACCATCCCTGTTTGCTGATGATATGATGGTTTACTTGGAAAACCCTAAAGAATCAGCAAAGATATTAATTGAGATGATAACAGCATCAGCAAAGTTTTAGGCTACAAAATAAATCCTCGAAAATCAACAGCATTTCTATATAATAGTAACAAAGCATAAGAAGCAATAATTGAGACTCTATTACAAAATAGAAGCCATGAAAACCATCTGGTATTAGTTAAAGGATAGAGAAATAGATCAATGGAACAGACTAGACAAAGGAGATTCAGAAATAATAGAATTCAATGACCCATATTTAATGAAATGGAAAATACAAGTTACCTAGAGAAAAACTTGCTATTTGATTTAAAAAAAAAACAACCAAAAAAACCCACCCAAAAAACAAAACTGTTATGAAAACTGAAAAACACTCTGGCAGAAAACAAACTTAGACCACATTCCACAATATATTCTAGATGGATATGCAACCTAAATATTAAAGATCATACTAATAAAAAATTAGAAGAAAAACATCATATGCCTCTCACAGCTATGGGTAGGAGATGTATTCTTTTTTTTATAAATTTATTTTTTATTTTTAGTTTACAGCATTCAGTTCCACAAGTTTTTGGGTTCCAAATTTTCTCTCCCTCCCTCTCCTCCCCCCTTCCCCCTGAAGATGGCATGTAATCCAATGTATACTTTCACATTGAACTTATTTACATAATAGTCCAGTTGTAAAGAAGAATTATAACCAATGGAATGAATCATAAGAAAGGAGAAACAAAACCAAAAAGAAGGGGGAAAAAAGAGAGCAAATAATTTGCCTCAATCTGCATTCAGACTCCATAATTCTTTCTCTGGATGTGCATAGCTTTTTCCATCATGAGTCTTTTGGAGCTATCTTTGAACCTTGTATTGAGAAAAGGAGTCAAGTCTACCAAAGTTAGTCCTTACAGAAACTGTGTGCCTGTAATCATGTATAATGATCTAGGAAATGTATTCTTAAGGCAATTACAAAAGATAAAACAAATAACTTTGATTATTTGAAAATGAAAAGCTTCTGCATAGATAAAATTAATGTACCTAGGTTAAGAAGGGAAGTGGTTGAATGGGAAAAAAAATCTTTATATCAGATTTCTCTGATAAAGGCTTAGCATCCGAGGTCCATAAACAATTAATAAATATATATGAGGTGAACAGCCAATCTCCAATAGATAAATGGTCGAAGGATATGAACAACAGTAATCAAAAAAAGAATTATAAAGTATTCACAACCACCTGAAAAATGCTCCGAATCACCAATAATAAAAGAAATATGAATCAAAACAGTCCTGAGATTTTACCTCACAGTCTTCAAATTGGCAAAAATGACCAAAAATGGCAACAGTCAATGTTGGAGGGATTGTTGAAGGAAAGATAGGCATTTTAATACATTGTTGGTGGAGCTATGAAATCATACAACCATTTTGGAAAGCAATTTGGAATTATGCAAATATAGTGACTAAAATGTTTATGCCCTTTTAATCAGAGACTCCATTACTTGGTTAATATCCCCAAAAAGCTATTAATAAGAAAAAAGTCTCCATATGCTCCAAAATATTTATAGCAACACTTTTTGTGATAGCTAAAAATTAGAAACAAAGTAGATGCTCATCAATTGGGGAATGACTAAACCAATTGTGGTACATGAATGTAATGGAATGTTACTATGCTATAAGAAATGATGCATGCGATGAATACAGGGAAACATGGAAAGATTACATGAAATGATGCAGAATGAAGCAAATAGAGCCAAGAAAACAATATGCATAGTAACAACTATGTAAATGGGAAGAAGACAACACCAAAAAATCAAAAGTAAATGTAGCAAATTATAAAGATCAAACAGGACTTGAATGATGAGATATGAGAATACTCCCAACTTTCGCCTTCATGGAAGTGGGAAGTCCACAGGTCTTATACATTATACATATTTTCATATATTTTCAATGTTTTGGATAGTTGTGCTGAGTTTTTTTTTTCTCTCTAAAAAATACTTTTTGTAATATGGGATGGTTTTCTGGATCTCTCTGGGAGGGATACTGGGATACTATGGTGACATAAGAAACAGAAAATGTCAATAAAAGTTTATAAAAAAGGGAAAAGGAGACAGAAAACAAAAAACACAAACCCACCAAAAAGAGCATTTTTATTAACATAGCCAAACACAAAAAGAAGACTCTTTATGAAGCTGTGAATCACCATTTCACATTGCTTGCTTATAAAAAGATATATAATGAAGTCTACACATTATTTTCAAAACTGTCTTCCTCCTGAACTTCCTTCTGTTCATTTATGAACATTTAAAAAAATATTTCAAATGACTCTCTTTTTTTTGACATAACTATTGCTAACTTTTCCACTCAGCCTCTCCCTTAACCAAGAGAAAGAAAGAAAGAAAAAAAAAACACATTTGTAACAAATTAGCATAGTCAAACCAAGCAAAACCATATGTTGGCCACATCTAAAAATGTATGTCTTTCTTTATACCTTGTATCCATCACCTTTCTGAGGTGGTGTATAATGTGTTTTATCTTAGGCCCTCTGGAGACATAATTGGTCATCAATTGATTAGAGTTCTTAAGTCCTTCAAAGTGTTGGGTTTTTTCTTTTTTATAATATTGTTGTCTTTGTATAAAGTGCTCTCAAGGTTCTTCTCACTTCACTTTGTATCAGTTTATAGTACCTAGGAGTCTTTGAAATTGTATCATTTGTCATTTCTTACACTGCGATATTCCATTATATTCCTATACCACAATTTGTTCAACCAATTCCAATTGTCTCAGAGGCAGTTTAAGAGAACACCCTGCCCCCCTTAGGTTCTACTTCTTTTTTCTCTTTTTTTCCCCTTAAATTTCTTCTCTCCCCACCCCCACCCAACCCCCCACCCCATTCAAGGATCAGGAAATTTGTTCTACTTGTACCTATTGCCTCCCTGGTATTATTTGCCCTCCGCCTCAGTGTAGAGCTGAGATAAAGTTGAATGCCTAATCAAAAGTCCCATTAAATACTTCAAAATCTGATGTTTAAAGTATTAATCTCATAGGAGAGCATTATTTGTTGTTGTTCAGCCATTTTAGTCATGTCTGACTCTTCATGACTCCATCTGGGGTTTTCTTGGTAAAGTTACTAGAGCGGTTTGCCATTTCCTTCTCCATCTTATTTTACAGATGAAGAAACTGAGGCAAACAGGATTAAATGATTTGCCTAGGGTCACACAACTAGTAAGTGTCTGAGGCTAGATTTGAATTCATGAAGATGAGTCTTCCAGACTCCAGGCCCTGAACTCTATCCACTGCTCCACTTGTCTGTCCCTATAGGAGAGTATAGTAGGAGGTAAGTATAGGCTCTAATTCATGTTTTAAGCATCTTTGTTAATTGATGTTTGTAAGCCTTTTTGTATTTTGAGCATGTGTGTGTGTGTGTGTGTGTGTGTGTGTGTGTGTGTGTGTGTAGGAAACAAATAGTTCCTGTTCTATATTGCCTGTTTTTTAATCCCCTTTTGGAGACATCCTAGAAATGAACCAAATCTAAATTTTAAGTTATTTTCTCACGGGGCCTGGTTGGGGTAGTTGGTCTTTATATAGCAAGGGACAATGAGAGAAGAGCCTGACCTTTCTCTTTATAGGCCAGGCTCTCCCAGGACCAAACCCCTAAGTGGGAAAGAGCAACCTCAGTCCACTGGGCCAACACTGGTCTGCTGTCACATCTGCAAATCACTTTGTACATCTTAAGATGTTGTATAAATTTCAATTATAATAATAATAATAATTATTATTGTTATTATTATGGTCCTTGACCCTTCTTCAGATGCCCAGTGGTACCGTGCTATCTCCAGCTTCCCATTACTTTCCTGAATAATTTGTTCTCAGTCTCACTATCTATGCCATACTATGAGGCAATGTTCTATGCATTTTAAGCATTATTCCTAATTGTGCAACGAAAATTCTGGGGAATTTAAGTTCAGAGAATCAATGGAGATTTCTTGGCAGGGAGGTGGGAGGGTTATATGTAGAGGGTGAGGGAAGGGAGGGAATAGGGGAACCTAAGCTCCCTGAAATCATACTAGACAACAGGGTAAAGTCTTGCTCTTTTCAATTCAACAGGTATTTAGGAAATGCCTAGTATGTGTCAGACACTGTGTTAGGTGCTGAGGGAAATGGACCTTGCCTTCAAGGAACTTCCATTCCACTGGGGAGAATGAAATGTTCACATAAGTACATACAAAATAAACACTAATGACTGGGTGAATCCATTTAATTTTATTTTTCTTTATCTTTCATACAACTTCCTGCCACAGTGGCAGTTCCCATTAGTATCCAACCTGCACTTGACCTGAGTCTGTGGTCTTTTGGTCCATACCTGTGGCATGCTAGCATCAGAGCTAGAATGCTCTGAGTCCAGTCCAAGGGCTATTGTTGTCAACTAAGGAGAAGAATGAAGGATGATTATAGGTTAAGCAAAGATCAGCTAAGAATCACCCAGCAGCTATTTGCTAAGCACCTGCTATGGTATTGGCTCCAGGAGGGAAAAGACAAAGTTTCTGATCTCAATGAGTTTGTGGTGATAAGGTTTCCATTATGAAAATCTCACAGATATTCATAATTTTGATGTAGTCCTGGGGTTTTGAATGTGTGGTTGGCAGGAAAAGTAATTTAATATGAGGAAAATTTGAGCCAAGACATCATATTGTGCTTTCTTTTTCCTGGATATTTCTCTAATTTCTCTCTGCATGCCTTTGATTTGTACAGTGATTACAGTGATTTAGGAAAATAGGCTACAGGTAACTAAGCCTAACTAAAAATGGAAAGAGCTCATGAGCGTAGGCTTTTATGATGAGTTTCATTAGGGTGTAGAGGTCTGTTAGGACAGATTTTGTGTGTATTGTCTCACAGTCTTTATAGCAAATGTTTCAATAAAATTGTTATCGCACAAAAGGGTTAGTGTACTAACTCCAACATTGTGGATGCTTATTAATTCTGCCTCTAGGGATGCTTGTATCTCCTGATGAGAGTACCTAAGCACCTGAAATATGTCCAGAAACTCTTGGGTTTGGGGAATGTCTATAGACTTATCAAGAGAGACTTGCACCTGAAAGAAGCTATAGGAATAAAGAACATGTGGTAGTTGTTTTATCAAATCTAATTTATTCCTTTTATTTCTATGGTAATGAATACTATCTATATGCAAGGCATGCTTGTATGGTATACCACATTAGGTTATGGTCATGAGTTTGGGGTCTACTGAAATGTAAGGGAAAGGAGCAGGAAAGAGTTCCTTTCCCAGTGGATGGGGGTTGAGCCAAGAGACTAATTGGATAAATCCACACAGATAAATCCACATTTCTTGACTGATGATATGAGCCTACCATTCACAAAGGAGCAGAACTGGGGGTGAAGGGAGGAAGGTTAAAGGTAGGGGCTCTTAGAGAATAATAGATATTGACACTTCCCCCTAGGGCTCTCTGGTGTTGGATAATGTACATAACCTCCAAGGGGATCATGGAACAGCTAGTACCTGGGCTCTGATAACTAGGCAGCAGTTTCCCTGGTGGGTTAAATGAATATGACATGACTTCCAGACACCTCATTCTCTTGTCACACTGCACCAGTACCCTATAGTTTGTAAATGTCCATCTTAAAATGCAGCACCTACAACCTGAAACAAAACTACATAGTATTTCATAATTGGTCTGATCAGCTCAGAATACAATGGACTATTGCCTCCCTCTTGCTCCTTGATATGGATACAATACTTCTATTGCCATGGCCCGTAATTATATCACTAATGTCTTCCTCTGATAAGTCAACATGGCAGGAAGGTGACCTTGGCTTCTCAAAGACTTTTGTCAATGTAGTACAAGCTCTGGAAGATGTTATCAAATTGGAATGACAATGAGAGTGGCCCAGTTATGGACTATAATATGTCTGTCATCCATGGACCAGTCTAGCTAAGTTCATAGACCTTTATAGCCTCCAGGCTTTCCTGTCTACCAAGCAGCTCCCCTAAAGACCACTGAGTCTTAGAATCAGACCTGTAGCTCTTTTCCCTATTAGACTGTAATTAGAAGCTTCTTGAGGGGAAGGATGGTCTCACTTTTGTATTTGTATCTTCAGAACTTAGCACAAAGCTTGGTAGTCAGTCAACAAGAGTTTATTAAGTCCTTGACTGTTCTTCCTGCTACTGGGCCATGTTTCCTCTGAGCCAAGTAACTATTTGCATATAAGATATGTACAGATAAAATGGAAAGTAATTTCAGAAGGAAGCCACTAGAAGTGGGAAGGACCCAGAAAGGCTTCTTATAGAAGGTGGGATTTGCTCTTAGTCTTCAAATAGGCTTGGGAATCCAGGGAGCAGAGGTGAGGAGAGAGGATGATACATTTTCTGTCACAGCAAATCCAGTAGTTTGGAGAGGGGTGGCCAGTTGCATTGGCGGTTGGAAGCTCCATCCCAATGAAATAGCAGGTCTTCACGATGTTGAAAGGAAGATTTCATCACTTCCTTTGCAACAGCTATTATCACCACATTGGCTTGTGATCAAGGGAAGCTTCTAGTCCTTGTTGCTTTTCCCACTTGAACTATAGTCACAAATTTGATGGGAATGCCAACTACATCTTTACCCAAGTTTTTGGCTGAAATGTGGAACAAAAATGTGGAACAAAATAGGGCCAAGGGCTTGCATGATTTCTCAGGGACAAAGGAGAGTCCTATAGTATATGGTACTATATGTGGAAATGGCACTTGTTGTGCCATGATGAAACTGTGCTTCCACAATGACCTTGTTTCGCCACTAGATGGTGCCATATTGTAGGCTTCCCAAGGTATTTCAAGAGACTTGGGACAGTCACTGCCAGGTGTTCTTATAATTCTTCAGCTAAGCAACTTAGCTATTTATTCCTCTTTCCGTAGCTACATCTGCCTCTATCTCTTCTCTCCATGTCCACAGTTATTCCTGTAAGCATAATTGGCAGAGTGGATAAGAAGAACCTTAAAATAGTCTTGAAACTATGAAGCACCATAGATCCCCATAAATAACACGTGTAGACAAGGCACAAGGCTTTGCAGCCACTGAAGAAAGATGATTCAAAATTAACTTCTTGCGGCCTCTGAGGAAAATAAGAAGGGCTAGTGAGGGATAGTTATTGCCCAAACTGTGTGAAGACTTTGAGGAGCTTCACTCAAATAGGAATTGTGATCTTTGTGAATGGCAGATGCTATGCTTAAAAAGGCCGGAACACCCGAGTTCACATTTTAAAAACCATTTACATGTAGGGTAATAGGGGCTATTATCTCTGACTTTAAACAAATAGACTAAACAAACCCCTGCTTTGAACTAAGTGAGAACTTAGTTCGATTCTTCTCAAGTCAACATCCATTTATTAAACTCCTAAAGCCAGTCAGGCACTGAGCTAGTCCCCAGGAATACAAAGACAAAAATGCAATGGGCTCTGCCCTCAAGAAGCTGATATTCTGATGGGGGAGGTGGGGAACATGACATGTATAGAGGCAAATGAATATAAAATAATTTTAAAAGAAATAGAACATTAACAACTTGGAGGTGGGGGTGGGAATCAGGAAAGTCCTGATAGAGGAAATGACACTCAACTATGTCTCTAAGGAATTGAGATTCTCAGAGGCAGATGTAAGCAAGTGATATAATCCCAGATTATTCCTGCAAAGGCAGGAAAATAGCAGATAGAATGTTATGGACAGGGCTAGTAGGCCAGTTTGACTGGATTGAAGAATATATAAAAGGGAAATGAATGAAATGAGACAGAAAAGGTCAATGGGAGTCAGACTACAGAAGACCACAGAAGGTGGCCTCCAGAACCTAGATTGTGAAGCATATTTATATGGCCTTTCAAAGCCATCGAAGAAAAGCCTCAATATTTCCCAGGTGACTTTTAATAATCTCATTGTTTTGATTTTTTTATAATAGAGGCCATTTGCATGATGATAATTTTTCATTTTTTATTTCTTTTTATTGTGCCATTCATCCTGGAATTTTAGGCTAATTGAAGCCTATTTTCTGCTAATATTAACTTCACTTAGCTAAAATCTGATTCATGGGATGATAATATCAAGAGAAGTCTTTTTGATATTCCTCAGATAAGAAGCCAAAGGGGAATTTGAGCTTCCCAAAGTCGTTTAGCCATGTGTGGAAGGATTCACCTCTGTAGGTATGTAAATCACCCCTCTCAGTCAGCCCATGGTGAAGAACGCTCTGTAACCTGACTTAGTTTACATATGGAGTGTGTTTAACAAGATTTGTTTCCTTAGGAGGTGTATGAGATTATGATTCTGTTTAACTAAGTTTGTTCAACTTTTATGACATTGAGGGAAGTGTGGGATTTTAAATGTCTATTTAACTTTTATAGCTTAAAAGAATGTATGAGCTTGTGCTTAAAACCTAGGTTTTTAACCCCCATAATTTCTGAGTTTTGGTAGATTTATTTTAGCAGCAATAAACTACCACACAAACACAAAGAGAAGATACCTTCCCCTTATCATTTGATATCAAAATATTTTGCTACTTTCTTTGGTTTTAAATGCCCAGAGATGAGCTGTCATCATTAAAAGAAAGGAATCCTTCATACAGACACACAATCCCATTATAAAGAACTTAGAGAGAGGGATACAAATTTATTTTTTCTGTGCTAGAATTTCATTACATAGAATACCACACAAACTTAGAGGCCATTGGTGGAACTCCTCATGGTAACACCATTTAATAAAAAGGTATTTAATTTGAGTGTAACAAGGTAATTAAAAACTAGCCTCAGAACCCAGGAAACCTGATTGAAGTTCTGCCTCTGAAATACAAAGATTATGTGACTCTGGGTAAGTCACTAAACTTTATGGAGCCCAAGGTAATTCTAAAACTAGAAGACATAGAGCAGGTACAGACTTGTATTGGTAAGAGTTTTCTCCTGATCGATGCAAAGTGAAATGAGCAGAACCAGAAGAACATTGTATATAGTAACAGCAAAATCATACAATGATCTACTATGAATAACTTAGCTATTCTCAGCAACACAACGATCCAAGACAATTCTGAAGGGCCTATGATGAAAGGTGCTGTCTCTCTTCAGAGAAAGAACTAGTGGAACCTGAATGCAGATCAAAGATATTTTTTCTTTATTTCTTTGTTTTTCTTGCGTTTTTTTATGTCTGTGTTTTTTTTTCCCCCACAGCATGACTTACATGGAAATGTGTTTTGCATGATTACATATGCATAACCTACATCAGATTGCTTGCCTTCCCAAATGGAGGGGTAGGGGAGAGAGAGAATTTGAAATTCAAAATTTGACAAAAGAATGTTAAAATTGTTTTTACATGTAGCTGGGGAAAAATAAAATATTTTTAAAAAGCTTTCTCCTGAGAAGTTTCTTATTCTGATGAAATCACAGATCTAATACTGCCCCGACACAACCCCTTCCCCTGCAAAAAATGACAAGGGACATTAAATCAGTATTCTTAGAGCCAAAAGATTAACTTCTGTGTAGCTCCTTAAAGAGAATCTCTAGAATCAAGATGATTTGGTGATTTGGGGAAGTAGGAACAGAGCTAGTCCTTCACTTCACATATTTGCATTAGCAATTCTCTGTAGGGGAGCCTTGAATAGTTAAAAAAGTACAAGATATCTAAAACATACATATTTCACCCCTCATGACAGTTTGGCATTGGCAGATTGGGAAACAGAGCTTAGAGTTAGGAAGACATAGATTCAAGCTCTGCATTTGAAACACACTAGCTGTGAGAGCCAATAGGGAAGTCATTTAACCTCTATAAGTTATTGATTTACGTCAATGGAAGTGGTTTCCATACCAGGGGTTCTATATACTGATAAAATCACAGGTTGGAACCCAAATAAATATATATGTATATATTTTACTTGTACATATTTGAATATGTGTATGTATTTTATTTGTGTGTATATGGATATATGCAGATACATAAAACCTTTGGCTAAAATGATACATAATACATACATACATAATACATGCCTATATATACACACATGTACATCTATAGGCTTCACCTGCTAGTAGCCCTCAGCTTGAATTCAGGAGCTCCCAGGGAGTGGGAGTAATCAAAGCTTGTTGGAGGAAGCAATGCTGATGATCAGATCATCTCATCTTTCCCCAGAGAACTGCTTTGTAGGCAGAGTGTATGTAATTTCAGTGATCTCTAAGAGCTCTGGCTTAACCATGGTATGTAGCTATGAATAGAAGAAATACAGTATGTATGCATCGAAGTTGAGTCATGAGTATTTGCATCTTTATCTAGAACACAAAGACCCAACAAATCAACTTACAGGTATTCCCTATGAGCGATTTCTTTTTTCTTTCAATTTAATCCCAAACTCACCTCCCCCCAGAAAATGTGTGCCTCTAAGCTCTCTCATTCCATCTTTTCAACATCTGTATGGCTATGTTAAGCTCTACTGTTTACACTATGGAAGATTAATTTAATTTGTACCCACCAAGAGGCTTTGGAAATGTAAGATCAGAAACTTTAATTTTTTTTTTTGCATGTTCCTAATGCAGGCAGAGCTCTAACTGGCAATTTTGGTGCCTGGGGCAAGCACTGCACAAAAGTAGTCTGGGGTAAAAGTAGCACAAGAAGCCTCTCAAAATCAACTGTTAAAGACAAATTCAGTTTATTTGTAGGGAGAGGTTGGGGGAGAGATCTTGGACCTCAGGAAACCGGCTCTATATAGTAAGGCTCTGGGCCATTCCAAGGCTGCTGCCAAGGAGGTCATCACCACTAGGGAGGGAATAGGGTGAGAAAGAGCTGGGCTGGGCTAGGGAGGAGCCCACTTGGAGTTAAGCTGACCAGGAATGGGAGTTTGGGGAAAGAGAAAGCACCGTTATCTGGTAGCTTCCTATTTTAACTATTCTTGCTAAATGCTAAACTCAGTTGCTTCTAGCTGCTGAAGGAGTACAAATGCTGCTAACACCCTTTAAGTTTTGGCACCCTTGGGCAAAGCTCCAATTACCCTGCCCTAGTTATAACTCTGGCTATAAGGCTCTGCATACAATGAATTTTCAGTGAATGTGTCTAACTGATTAGTCTGTGGGGTTTTTATGGCTATTTCAGACCTTCTATATCTTTAAAGTGAAGCCTAAGGAGGACCGAGAATAGAAGAGCAGGATGTGGGCTTTTATGTTGCAACATGGGGGTTTAGATTAGATAAAGTGACTTCTTAATAATGAGGTTTGTTAGCTCAGGGTTGCCAAAGGAGATTCAATTCAATTCTGTAAGGGGCAATTTGAGTGCCTTCTCTGGGCCCTGAAGCTATTTGAGGGCAGGAAAGGAGGCTGTGGAATAGTCTAGAAGAGCTTATGAGGCTCTTTTAGACTGATTTTATGTAGTAGTTGAACTAGTGGTGGAGAGAAGGAAGTGGTTTAACTGGAGAGAAAATAGATGCATAAGGAATAGGTATGAGCCAAAGCATAGAAGGACTGGTTTAAGGTGGAAGGAGTGGACAGGCTCTGATTCACATGCAGCCTGAATCCCACCAGAGCTGGCATTCATTAGGTATGCCAGGAAATCATTCCTCTTGCTCAGATGGATTGTCAGAGGGTTGATGGTTTCACTATTATTCAGGGCACAAAGAGTTCCTGTATCTAATTTGGAGGGCTGTTAAATACCATTTTCTTGGAGCTCTGACTTGAACCTGGACATCAGGAGGTTATCCATTCCTTTCCTTTGAGAGAAATGAGGCAAGCAGAGCAGTGTTGGTAATACTATAGTTAGTTTAAAATATACTTTAAAAAAAGTGATGTGAAATAGAGATCCAAGTTTTGATATATAAAGTCTTTTTCTGTTCTACTTTGTCTATATTCATGCTTCTAATAATAAAAATATTAATTATTTTCCAAAAAATCCTTGCTGAGGGCATATTCCAAGATTGTCCTTAGTATCTTGGTTCAGGGTCTTGCAACTCCCAGGAATTTAATTTAATAGAATAAGCATTTGTGAAGGGCCTATTGGGCTGTGTGCAGAGCACTGTGTTACCTGGGGAGATATTTAAGTGACATACCTAGTCATTGCCTTCATGGTGCTGACAGTCCAGTAAGGAGGCATGTTGTCATCATCATCATTCAGCTGTTTCAGTTGTGTCTGACTCTTTATGACCCCATTTGGGATTTTCTTGGCAAAGATACTGCAGTGCATTGCCATTTCCTTCTCTGGCTCATTTTACAGATGAGGAAATTGAGGCAAACAGGGTTAAGTAACTTGCCTAGGGTCACACGACTAGTAAGTGTCTGAGGCCAAATTTGAACTCAGGAAGATGAGTCTTCCTGACTCCAGGCTCAGCACTCTGTCTACTGCGAGGACCGGTGGGACGGAGCGCTGGGAGTGAAGGTAGGGCCCAAGAGACAAGGCCAACTGGGAGTATCATGGAGCTGTTCCTGAGATAGATGTTGTTTGAGTTGGGTTTAAAGGATGGGTAAGAATTCAACAGGCACAGAGGAAGGTTGGGACAGGGAGATTCCTGACAGAGAGAACAGTGATAGTTACGGAGGCAATAAATGGTAGACAACAATTAGTTCACTTTAGCCAAAGAGCACAGTGTAAGGAAAATATTATTATATGAGGCTGGAAAAGTAACTATGGCTTAAATACCAAGCAATTGAATGATATTGAGCAAGAAATTATTCTTTTATGTCCAATGAAACTCTCTGCTACAATTTAAGTTCATTTCCTATGGTTCCATCCTCAGTGGACATAGAGAATAGCTAGTCAGCATCCCTCATACAGGGGCTCCTGGAATTCTTGAAGATAATCTTTCCTTTGGTTAGTTGATTAGTTGGCGACTCCTAACACCATTCACATGTAGCTTTGCGAAACTATCCAGACACAGAATTCGATGGGCCTTGAAGTAAATGGCTTATCAGTTATCTCTAATTTAGGCGTATCTATCTATCTATCTGCCTATCTATCTATCTATCTATCTAACCATCCATCCATCTATCTATCCATCCATCTATCTATCTGTCTATCTGTTTTTAGTGTTCATTTCAGCTCTGCTTCTTCATAGCCTTAGGTAAGTCACTTTCCTGCTCTCTGCCTCAGTTTCCTCATCTGTAAAATGAGGGTATGGGGTTAGATGATCTCTAAGGTATCTTCCAGCTCAGAATCTATAATTCTACAATTTCTCAATAACAGCATATGCACTTCCTCAGCAGGGGGTGTTCTGGGCAGTGACAGAGGGGGTTGGATTTTGAACAAGATATCAGAGACTCTTTCGGTTGTTCTCTTATGACCATGCCAACTTTGATTGGCAACTGAAGCTGTTTCAGTTCTCAAAGAAGCCTTCTTTGGTGGAGAAGTGACCTCCCATGTTACCCAGACCTTGGCCAGATACCAGTGGATCACGCGATTCCTGAAAGATCAGCCAACTTGAAATGGACCTGATGATTTTCAGAGGATCTCAGAATGAGCCAGTTAGAATTTCTGTTCTAAAATTAATCTTTGCTCTCAGCAGCCACCTCTAAAAACAAACCCCAGGGAAAAAATGTAAGCTCCCCTTCACAGAGGGCAAATGGGTTTTGTGTAGCTGTGGTCTGGAGTTTCTTCAGTTCTCAAACGCCATCCTGATCAGACATTTGTCTGAAAGAGGAGCTGGCGACATACAGTTTTCCTTCTGCTTTCCCTCTTTTCTTTTTCTCCCTTTTAACTGAAAGAGAGCTATTTTTATGACCCAGAGTTTCATTTCTCAAAAGGAGAACGGCAGGAGGTGGGTATATGAGCGATGTCTTCAGCTCACATTAGGAGAGTCTGGGTGCAAATTAAATCTGGAATACAGACAGCTTTTTTTTTCAGCTTTTTTTTTTTCTTAAAGAGGATTTGAATTTTCAGCCAGATTCAGTAGCAAAACCAAAGGCAAATATCAAATTCCCTTTCCTTCCCACTGGGTTTTCCAAGTGTTTTCATGCATTTTAATAGATTAGACACTGTTCTTTCCCCTGCATATTAACGTGCCCAAGGAGGCCCGAGGAGTAAAGATCAGCCTCTGCCTCCAGGTTTGTCCCTGTGGTCTCTTACATCTAGGCTACCATCTGCTTCATGAGAGTCAGTGTGCATTAGATCATAGCATCTAGAGTTGGAAGAGGCCTTACTGGCCATCTAGTCCAAACCTCTCATTTACAAATTAGGGCAATGTAGCCCAGAGAGGTTGTGACTTGCCCAAGATCACACAGCCAGTGAGTGAGGATGTAACTGAGTTTCCTATAGGATTCCTACAGCATGGGGTTGATTTAATTTTTCTTAACTTATGGACTCCAGGTCTCTGTCACTAAAGGAGGGGCAAAGTATGAAAATCTTATAACTTTAGAATTGAAAGAATCATTTAAGGGTATTTTCCCTTCAGTTCAATTCAGTTAAGCAGCTGGTCACATTGTTAGAATGAGAGGTAATTGATAGATGGTTCACATGATCCATGAGTTTCCTTGGAATGTCTAAAGAACCTGAGGAAGGACCTGCCTTCTGTGAGTTATGGGGGAACATGGACAAGCTTTATACAGTGGGTTGGGCTGGATGGGTCACAGTCTGAACCAATGAAGGGAATACCCCCACTGATGAGATTCCAGAACCATTGGCTTATTGAAAGACTGTACAAGAGATTGTGCTTGGCACTGGAGATACAAAGATGAGATGGCACAAACTTCATAATCAAGGAGATTATGATCCAGTCATCTGGTTGGAATAAGGAAAGATGTGTAGATAAACAAGTATGGTACAAGACAAAGTATAAAGGAGAGGTCCAGGCAAGGGACTCCGAGAAAGTCGAGGAAAGAATTTTGGGGTGTAGAGAATTTTGAGGGTGCCAGGAAAGGCTTTGGTAGACTTGTAGATCAGGAAAAAATGCCATTTATAAAAAATGCCATTTTTATTGGTCTCTACTGCCAGTTTCTAATAATACTATAAGACTCTGTGTTTGCGCTTGTCCTGTTCAACTTATTTTTTTCTTAACCAGTAGCTTGAGTGAAGAAGTAAATAGCAGAATGCTTGTCAAATTTGAAGATGACACAAAGTTTGGAGAGACAGTTAGTTGTAAAGTTGAATATATGTATTGGTAATTAAGGTGTGACTTTTTTACTGTTTTCTCTTTTAGAAATGCTAAAGCAATCAAGTGCCTTTGATTAAGTCTGATGGGTACTAAGCCCCAGGCTCACATGCTTTTGCTGGTTAGGTGTGAATCCTTCAGGCCTTGAACAGGGTATAAAAACTCAAAGGCTAGCATTTTGTCTGGGGCTCACTCATGGAGGAGTGTTGATATGGAGACTCGGGGAAGCTGTTGCCAAGAGCCCCCTGGCTTTGAAGAAAGCCAGATGTTTTGGTTGGGGGTTCTTGGTTACTGGAAAAGTGGCATGGGACTCTGGGCAAGCCATTGTAACTGCCCCCTGGCTTTGCTAACCCAGACACATTGGGAATTGTGGAATTGTGATTTGGTCTGTTTACATTGTGTATGTTTGTAATTTGTTTGTATTTGCTCTGAAGTTAAGTGAATGATATTTGTATGTTTAATTGAAGTGAGATTGTTAACCCTTTAAAGTTACTTTCCTTAGCAAAGCAGATCAAAAGAACCTGTGCTGGCAGCTCTTGTTGCTAGTCTTTTTGGGTCTTACACCCCAGTAGCAGCTGCTAGCTGAATTGTTACAATATAAAAAAGTTAAAAATTTAGTACTGGGTGTCCCAAAAGTCTTAGTGCAGTTTTCAGCTTTAATTGCTCAAGACTACACTAAGACTTTTGGGACACCTGATAATTGATTTGTGATTCAATTGATAATTGAATTTCTTTTAATAAAAACTAAGAGAGTTACTATTCAAATTGAAAGATAAAATTGTTATTAAGAGAAGTTAAAGTTAAATTTTTAAATAAATGGTATTAATTTCTTTTAATAAAGCTACTAAAGCTTAAAACTCCACTAAGACTTTTGGGATACCCTTTATTAAAAGACGTAGTAACTTAAAACTTCACTAAGACTTTTGGGGGACCCTGTAGGGGTGATATTTATATATAACACTTGAAGATTTGCACGAATACTTATCCACTTAGTATATAAATATTTGTCTAAAATATTATGTATCTCCTTTGAGCCTCCTAATAACCCTATGAGGTAGGTGCTATAATTATCCCCATTTTACAGATAAGGCAACTGAAGCACTTGCCTAATAAGGGCAGATTCAATCCCAAGTCTTCCTGACTTCAGTTCTGGTGCTGGATAGATCTACCAGGTCACACTACCTCCTAAGTAAATGAATTGTCCCACATGTGGGCTGAATGGAGAAACCCTCATTAACAGCAGTTTATGTTAAAAAAAAACCCGGTTTTAGTTGACTGCAAGCTCATTATGACTCAACAGTGTAATGTGGCTACCCAAAACGCAAATGCAATCTCGGGCTATATTAATAGAAACATAGTGTTTAGAACAAGGGAAGCAAGTAACATTCCTTCTGTATTCTTCCTCGGCCAGAGCTTATATGAGATATTGTCTTCAGGTCTGTATATTTTATTTTAAGAGAACACTAGAACACTGACCAACTGGGGACACCATACAAAAGAGGGAACTTACATAGTGAGTGAGGTGAACAGTCCGGAAACTATGTCATAAGAGGAGACATTGAGGGAACCAAGATGCCTATTCTGGGGGAAAAAAGGAAACTTAAGGTTGGACCTGATAGCTGATTTCAAATATTTGAAGGGATGCCATGGGGAAGATATATTTTTGTGTTGTTCTAGGGAGAGCTAAGAAAAGTGTGTGGAACAGACATGGGGAACCTGTGGCCTTCTAGGTCCTTAGGTGCAAACCCTTTTACTAAGGGGATTTGTTCTGTGAAATTTGGATTCAGTCAAAGGGCCGAAAGTGAAGACCTAGAGGGCCACAGATTCCCCACTCCTGGTGTGGAAGTTATAATGGTGCAGATGTCAGCTCAATAAAGAAAAAAGCTTTCTAACCATTATGGCCATCCAGAATGGAATGGGTTGCCTTTTCAGTGGAAGTGCTCAAACACAATGTAGATGACCACCTGCCAGGGATGTCCTAGAAAGGATTCTCCCTCTATACTAATTCATTTAGTAATCTTATCAGCTCCCATGGATTTAATTATCATCTCTATGTTGCACATTCTCAAATCTATCTTTCCTGCTCCAGTTTCTCTGCAGACCTCCAATCTCAGAAAATGGAAAGTTGAGTTCTCTTCCCACTTTAAGAACAACTAATCTAACCTCCAGCCAATGCCAAAGGATGGGATAAAGGGACGGCCATGAAGTTCTATACTCTAGTTTGTCTGCTTTTACCTGGGTAATTCTAAAAATAGTTTTGGTTTGGTAAGTATGGTCTCGGAAATGTGCTGGAGCCTGCTCAGACCAGTTAAATTGAACTGATAGTTAAATTTTCAGTGTGAACATTTACACCTCAGAAAGCTTGATTGATGTTTTGTTGATTGTCTAGACTTAAGAAAGTGATGGAGAACATATTTAATAGTGCAGATTAATCTTTAAAGTATGTCATGCCTTTTAGGAAAGCCGGTTGTTAAACACGTCCCCTATGTGGTCTCCAAGTAATCCTAGAGTCCTGAGACTGACAAGTATGTTATCAATCATTCAACAAGCATTTTTTGAACACCTACTATATGCCAACTAAATGATGGAAATACAAAGAAAAAGACCTCAAGGAACTTATAGTCTAACGTGGGAGACAGCATGGTTTTTTCTCAATCCTCATTCTCCTTGACCTTTCAGCAGGTTTTGACACTGTTGGTCACTCTCTCCTCCTTGAAACTCTCTTCTGTCTAGGTTTTCAGGATACCACTCTCTACTGGTTCTCCTCTCACCCCTCTGACTGCTCCTTCTGTGTATCCTTTGCCGGATCCTCCTCCGGATCACACCCTCTGACCGTAGGTGTCCCTTGGGGTTCTGTCCTGGGCCCTCTTCTCTTCTCCCTCTATACTATTTCCCTTGGTGACCTCCTCAGCTCCCATGGATTTAATTACCATCCGTATGCTGCAGATTCTCAAATTCACCTTTCCTGCCCCAATCTCTCCACTGACCTCTAATCTCACTTCTCCAACTGCCTTTTAGACATCTCAAACTGGATGTCCAGACATCTTAAACTCAGTATGCCCAAAACAGAATTCATTTTCTTTCCCCCAAAGCCTCCCCACCTCCCACCTTCCCTGTTATTGGACAAGGCAACCCCATCTTCCCAGTCCCTTGGGCTCACAACCTAGAAGTCATCCTGGATTCTTTACTAACTCTCACCCCCATATCCAAGCTGTTGCCAAGGTCTGTTTCACCTTTGCAACATCTCTTATGTATACCCCTTTCTTTCCTCTGAAAGAGGTGCAGGCCCTTATCGCCTCACACTTTGATTATTGCAATACCCTGCTCATGAGTCTGCCTGCCTCAAGTCTCCCCCCACTCCAATCCATCCTCCATTCAACCACTGAAATGATTTTCCTAAAGCACAGATCCAGAAGGTGGAAAGGGTAGTAGACTTGGAGTTGAAAGGTTTGGGTTGTAATCCTACCTTCAACACTTATTACCTATGTGACCCTAGACAAGACTTTTAATTCACAAACTCTTTCATCCACAATGGAGGTAATTGCCAAGGTCATTGTGAAGATCACGGAAAGTGTTTTGCAGATTCTAAAAGCGCTATCCTAATATCAGTCGGTGTTATTATATCACTTCCCTACTTAAAAACAGAAAAGACCTTCATGGTTCCTCATTGTCTTTAGATGAAATACAAACTCCTTTCCCTGAGTATGATTCCTATCTACTTTTCTAGTCTGCTTCCATGTTGTTGTTGTTCAGTTGTTTCAGTCACGTCTGGTCTGACTCTTCATGACCCCATTTGGGTTTTCTTGGTAAAGATAATGGAGGGGTTTGCCATTTCCTTCTCCAGCTCATTTGACAGATGAGGAAACTGAGGCAAACAGGGTTAGGTGACTTGGCCAGGGCCACAGAGCTAGTAAGTGTGTCTGAGATTGGATTTGAACATAGGTCTTCCTGACTCCAGGCCTGGCACTCTATCTGCTGCTCCATCTTAACATGACATGCTCAACAACAAAATGTGAATAAATTTCAGGCCAAACTGAAAGTGTGATATAACCCAGTCCCTGCTGATGGAACTAGCTGTTCCTTAGATATATCACCCATCATGAGACTTAATATCCTAATCTGGCACCAAGTTTTGTCACTTGTTCTTTTGAAATAATTGGTGTGGTTCATAGACTTTGAGCATGAGGAGGCTTTAGAGATTATCAAATCCAACCCCTTCATTTTCTAGATAAGGATCTGAAACTCCATTTAAGTAATTTGCTCAGGTTCATAGAGAGAGTCTGAAGCGGAATAAAAAAATAATAAATAGCGTATATATAGTGTTGTTATCTCATTTGATTATCACAACAGCACAGATGAATAAATTAAGAATGAGGGAAGTTAGGTAACTGACCAGGTAATTAATTCTTGAGTTCAAAACAGGAATTCCTGACTCCAGTGTTCTATCCCATATACCATGCCATCTCTATTATCTACTACTACTACTACTGCCTTAGTCCAAGTCCTTACTACTTAACACCTAAATTAACCACATTGATTACTTCTAGTCTTTACCACAGAGCATACACTGCTACCAGACATATCTTCCTAAAATCCCACTTTTATCATGATGCATCCCTACTGCCTAAAATCTCAAATCCGCAATCTAACCTCAATTTAGGGAGCCAACTTTATTTCTCATTACTCCAACTCCTCTCCTCCTTCTATTTCCTTAGTTAGACTTTTCCTCATTTTCACACACACACACACACACACACACACACACACACACGTACACGTGCGCACGTGCTTCCACCTGTGTGTTAGCCCTCATTTTCTTAATGAATGAAAATCTACTTCTCTTCTCTTTTGAAGTCAGTGATTAATAAAGACTCCCTGGTTAACTGATTGATTTTGTCCTTTAAACTAGATTATCTTTGGACGAGCTTGATAAAGGAAGGGAGCTTCGTGTTCTTCAGTTTGCAAAGGATACTTCTTACTGCTGTATCTTCTGTGTTTTAGCATTCCTTTCTGATATTATGGAAGGACTGCATTTTGTACTAGAACAATGTGGCCCTGGGGGACCTTTGATGCCAAGGGAAGGGCTGGGTCCAAGTTTTCACTGGTTGAATCTATTGTCTGCCTTGTTGATTGACCCTGAATAAGAAAGAAACAGGAAAAAAAAAATTCCCTCCCCTGGTACTGCTCAAGATTCCAAAGTGGAGTCAGTTTCTGCAAGCCACTGAGTAGAGATGCACTGGCCCTCATGAATTTCACCAGAAGCAAAAATTCTGGCTTTGTGCCTGTCATCTGGCCCCTAACCCTGCAGAGGGTCAAAGGAAGAAGGAGGTAGCAGCAAATAAGAAATGGAAAGCATTTGTGGTGTTCTTCTGAACTGGTCATTACTGATCCATAAAATCTAAAGCAAGGAAAAGCTCCCACAGGGCCTGGGAATGATGGCACCTGTGAATCTTCCGACCTGCCAACTTTAGAGGGAAGGCTCATCCTGTCCCATCCTCTTCTGGGCATTCATCCTAATCAGTCAGTAAACAATTATTAAGCACCTACTACATGTACAGAGAAAAGCAAAAGATAAGCAAGCCCCTTTCTTTGAGGAGCTCTCCCTTCTAAACCTCCTGAGGGAACTTCCTCCAAACTAAATAAAACATAATGTTAGTAAGAGTTCACATTAACATGTTGCTTCTTAGTTACGAAGCACACATAACAAGTAACCCAGTGAAGTAGGTAGTGCAGGCATCATTATTATCACCATTTTACAGATGATGAAGCAGGCTCAATGAGGAATGCTAGACTGTGCTAGACCCTGGATTGAAAGGAACTACTTCCTCGACTGGGAGAAGGGGGAGATGGGAGTTCTAATCTTGCTTCCAAAATGGAGAGTTGTCTAAAACATCAGACCCAGGGCAAAAGAGGTTGAAAAATACTTTTTCAACTGGCTCAAGAGGATGGGGGAACCAATGTCCTTGAACATGAAAACCTGCTTCTAATCTAGCCCTGGAAAAAGCCAATCTCCTATACTCCTAAATTGAATGTGAGGAAACTGCTGTTTATTTGTTTTGTGCACTGGTCTGCAGAAATGTTTTGAAATGTTTAAAAAAGGTCACAGCCCTTTAAGAAATGGTTTTCAGATATTTCTTCTGTCTGTCTCTGCCTCTCTCCCCCTCTTGTCTGTCTTTCTCCCTCTGTCTGTCTCTCCCTCTGTCTCTGCCTCTGTCTCCCTTTGTCTGTCTCTGTCTCTACCTCTGACTATCTCCCTCTGTCTGTCTCTCTGTTTCTCCTTCTGTCTCTCCCTCTGTCTCTCTCTCTCTGTCTGTCTTCTCCTATCTGTCCTTCTGTCTCTCTCCCTTTGTCTGTTTCTCCCTCTATCTCTATCTCTGTCTCTCTCTGTCTCTCTTCCTGTTTGTTTCTCCCTCTGTCTCTCTGTCTGTCTGTCTGTCTGTCTGTCTGTCTTCCTCTCTCTGTCCTTCTGGCTGTCTCTCCCTCTGTCTATCTGTCTCTCTCACTTCAGCAAGCTGAGTCTTGTCGTGTCCCCTACCTACGAGATCAGTATAATACAGCGAAGAACATTGAATCTGGCATCAGAAGAGGTGGGAACTTCTGACCTTTACTAGCTGTGCAACCTTGGACAAGTCTGCTTCACTTTTCTGAGATTCAGTTTCCCCTATAGAATGAGGAGAACACTATCTGTGCTACTCAATTTACTAGGTTATTCATAGGATCGAATGAGAAAGCACTCTACAAATTTCAGCTATCATCATCCTCTCCAATAAAGGCAGAAAAGTCGGCCTTAGAGTCAGGGTTCAAAGTTTGCCTCTGACACATATTAGTTGTGTGACAATGGGAAGGTTACTTAACTCTCAAGAGTTATAAGGACTCTAAATTGCCCATCTTCTCAGGGGAATTTTCTATACCATAAGTTCCCTATGCTGATAAAACTATAGGTCAAGAAAAAAACAGTTTTGTCAGACCCACTTACACCCTAAGGACAGTTCTAGACAAAGAAGCTCATAAGCACTTGGCAGGGGTTCATACATGGTTAGTTCAGGAACAACAGCTCTTTTTGCATCTGAAATCCTGCCTGTTATAGTCTCTCTGTCTAGCTTGTGGCTGCTGTTGTACAGATCCTTCCCTGGCATCCTTGCTGACTTCCCTTACCTTGCCATGGTTCTTTCATTCCTAACTCCTGGCCTCCTGCTAAATCATGATATTCAGGATTTTTGTCTCTTCCATTGCTGATGTGGAGTTGACTCACTCTCAACTCTGTGCTTGCTCCATTCACTATCTGGTTCTTGGCACAACATTGGATTGATTCTTCTCATCCTAGGTACTGGACCTGCCCCTGTGACCCAAGAAGGACAACATTTCTTTGTACAAGCAAACTCTCAGATGCTTCATAGCTCAGTAAAGAAATAGATTTAATGCTCTTAGCATTGTCCTATTATCCATTAGGAGCAAACAAGTGAGCTGCCAAAGGAAACTTTGGTTGGTAAAAGTCTGTCACTGGGGAGTCAGGCAGCAGATATAAACAAACAGGATGCACACCTTTGTACTCTTTCTTCTCTCCTCCAGTGGCAGCTCTGGCCTTTTGGGGAAAAGGGGAAGTTCCCAGGCCTTTAGCTAAGAACTTAGAAGGTCAAATATGCCCTTTCCTTCGAGGACTTGGATTCAAGGTGTACCATTGGTACAGTAAGAAATAAAAAGGCACACGGGAGGCTCTTGGAGCTGAAACTAGTCAGTTAAAGGTGACATGAAAGCATTTAACATACTCTCCACAATAGCATAGAAGCAGCTAGGTAGAACAGAGGGTAGAGCATCAGGTCTGGAGTTAGGAAGATTCATCTTCCTGAGTTCAAATCTGGTTTCAGACACTACCTGTGTGACGCTGAGTAAATCACTTAACCCTATTTGCCTCAGTTTCCTCATCTGTCAAATGGGCTGGAGAAGAAAATTGCAAACCACTCCAGTATCTTTGCCAAGAAAACCCCAAATGGGGTCACTAAGAGTTGGACATGACTGAAATGACTGAACAGCAATGACCTCAATGAGATTCTGTCCCTAAGGACAATTAGAGAAGGCAGGTAGTCTCCCCAAGGACATGAAAGGCAGAGAAAAGGGTCGTAAACATGCATACATACATAAATACATACACTAATGTCTTTTAAGATTAACCTTCCATCTATTTTCTCTCTCTCTCTCTCTCTCTCTCTCTCTCTCTCTCTCTCTCTCTCTCTCTCCCCTCTCTCTGTCTCCTCTCTCTCTCTCCTCTCTCTCTCTCTCTCTCTCTCTCTCACTTTCTCCTTCTCTCTTTACCTCTCTCTTTCTCTCTCCCTCTGTATACATGTCTGTGTAGTATACATATGTATGCATATAGTAAAAAATATTTAGACCAGCACTTTTTGTAGCAGCAAATAGGAAAGAAAATGGGTGCCCACTGATTGGTAAATAGCTGGACAAATTGTGGAATATGAACGTAATTGCATTTCAAAAAAATGATGAATGTAAAGAATTTAGAGATACGTGAGTATGAGTATGAATATGAGCCAAAGTGGAGTGAAGTAAGCAGAAGCAGAAAAGAAATTTAGACCATGACCACAATAGTGTAAAGGAAGACAACTTGAAAGGACTTGAGAATTCTCATTAATGTAGTGACTAATCTTGGCTGAAAAGGACTGACAGTGAAACACTCCTCCCATCTCTTGGCAGAGAGGTAGCCAACTACAGGTAAGTAATGAGGCATACATTTTCACACATATCCAAAGTGTTTTTGGACACATTCGTTCCACCTAATTGTAATTATTTGTTAAAAGGGAGGATTTCTCTTTGGTTGAGGGGAGTCATTGGAAAGTAACAATGATGTAAAAAAAGAACATACATAATTTTTTTAAACCTAGGAATCAAAGGCTTTTGACCACCTGGAGGTGGGTGGGGAGGAAGAGAGCTTGGCTGACATGGCAAGCTCTGAAGCCAAGAAACTCTAAAGGCCAAATTGTGAAGTGCTGAGCCAAGAGCCAGAGAATGGCAGTTGGTCGACTTTTGACTCTAAGAAAAAGTTCATAGAGATTTGTTTATTTATTACCCTCTAAGCAGTAATGGTTCTCAACTTTTTGTAGCATGAGGATCCCTTTTTAAGATATAATCACACATCTCCAACTATCTTATAGACATCTCAAACTTAATGTCCCCTAGGCATCTTAAACTCAACAGGTCCAAAAGAGAGCTCATTATCTTTTTTCCACTTCTGAACTTCCTGTTACTGTGGAGGCCACCATCATCTTGCCAGTCACTCAGACTGGAAATCTCAATGTCAACTTTGATACGTGGGGGTCGCTCTCACCGTACATGTCCAATCTGTCGCCAAATCTTGTCATTTCTACCTTCATGACATCTCTCTTACACATCTCTCCATTCACACAGCTAACACATTACTGTTAGTTCAGGCCCTCATCACTTCCCACCTGGATTTCTTCAGTAGCCTTCTAATGAGTCTCTCTGTGTCAAGTCTCTTTTCAATGCATCCTCTACTCACCTGACAAGGTATTTTGTCTTTTTTTCCTAAAGCTTAGGTCTGACCATGTTGCCTCCCTGCTCAGTGAGCTCCAGTGGTTTCTTATTACCTCTGGGATCAAATATAAAATCCTCTGTTTGACATTTTAAAATCTTCACTACTTGGCCCTTCCTTTCCAGTCTTTTTCCACATTAGTCCTTTTCACAAACCCTACTATCTAGCTACACCTGACTACTTTCTGTTCCTTGCATAAGACACCCCATCTCCCTTCTCTTGCCTTTGCACTAGGTGTCTCAATGTCTAGAAGTCTGATATAGTGCATAGGGTTTAACCTTGGAATCAGGAAGAACGGGTTCAAGTCCTGCCACTGACACATACTACCTGTGAGGCAATGACTAAGTCACTTAACCTACCAAGTCTGGGTACCTGTCTAAGAGTATAAGTTACAGATGAGTTGTTAACCTGCTTCAACAGAAGGAGTTTTCATGATGGGAATTTCCGAAACCTGATGAAATCATATTTGTTATCTAATTATCTATGAATATTTGTTTCTTCTCATGAGGAAAGGGACTGTTTCCTTTTTTTTTCCCTTGTGTCTCCAACCCACATGTGCACAGTGCCTGGTATATAGCGGATGCTTAATAAATGTTTGTTGAATTGAATACAGAGAAGGTGAGACTTAAGTGGGGCTCAGAAGGATGGGTAGGATTTGAATAGATGAGAAGACAGGGAAGGGCACTCCAGATAGGAAGAATAACATAAACAAGGACTCAGAGGCAAGAATGAATATAGTATCTTAGGAGAATAATAAGCACCAGTCCAGTGGATGGGGATTTACTGCATAAGGGAAGATGAAGAATAAGTTGGAAAGGTACAGTTTGGAACCCATTCAAGGAACCAAAGCTGAGGATTTGGAATGTGCTCCAATGGAAAGCCAGTGTTAGATAGGACCTTCAAGGTTCTTTAGTTCAACACTTTCATTTTAAAGAAAACCCCAAATTGCATTTATTAAGGGCATCAAGCACTATGCTAATCCCTGGGAATACAAATACAAGTAGAAAGTAGAAAGAAGAAAGTCCCCATTTTCAAAGAATTTACATTCTAATGGGAGAAGACAGCACATAAAAAGGAGCTGAAAATCGAAGAGTTGGGGCATAGCAGAGGAAGTCTAGAGGGTAGCCTGGACGCTCTTCTTAAATGGAGGTTTGGGGAGGAGTCATCCAATCAGAGGAAGAGGGAGGGAAAGAGTACTTTCCAAAGAGTGGATTCTAGTCACCTAGTTTCAAACCTTGGAGCTGTCCTTGGCTCCTCACTCTATCTCACTCCACACATTCAATCAGATGTCAAGTCTAGTCAATTCTATCTTAACATCTGTCATATCTCTGTCTCTCTCCTCACACAGCCACCACCCCAATTCAGGTAATAATTACCCTTATTACCTCCTCTCACCTGGACTTTTGCAAATATCTCCTAAGTGGTCTCCCTGATCCCAGTCTCTCCCCTCTCCAATCCATCCTCCAGACAACTAACAAAGTGGTATTCCTAAAGTGCAGGTCTGATCACGCCACTCCCCTGCCCAATAATCTCCAGTGGCTCCCTATTTCTTCTAGGATCATACACAACCTCTTCTGTTTAGCATTTAAAATTCTTCCCAAACAAACAGAACCAAGAAAACAACATATACAATGACTACTACAATTTAAATGGAAAGGATACACACAGACACACACATATAAATCAAAAGCGAATGTTGCAAAATTTAAAAAAAAAACAAACCAAAAAACCCAAGCATGACTGGAAAGAAGAGATATGTGAAGACGCTCTCAGTCCATTGCTTTACAAAGATGGTAGGTCCAAAAGTGTTACATATTGCACGTATTTTCAATCTTTTTCAACGTATTCATCATTTATGCTGATTTTTCCTTTCTTTTTCTTTTTTTTTTCATTTTAAAAAATACAATTTGCTACATGGGGCAACTTGCTGGGAGAGGGAAGGAGGATATTGTGGGACGCTAAGGCATTTTTTAAAGAAATCAGTAAGAGCTTATTTTTTTAAGTTCTTTACAATCTGTCTTTAACCTCTTTCCAAGTACCCCTTCGCACACTGTGATCTAGTCAAAAATTGCCTTCTTGAATATGTTTTGCATGGCTTCATATATATAATGGGTATCATATGTCTTGCCTTCTCAGTGGGTAAGAGAAACAGTAGAGGAAGGGAGAGAATTCAGAACTAAAAATAAAAATTAAATAAAAAAAAAAACAAAACAAAAAAAGGAAATTGCCTTCTTGCTACTACTTACATACGGCATTCTATCTTCTTTCTCCTTGCCTGGAACATGCTCCCTTCTTACCTCCATCTCTTAAAATCCCTAGCTGCCTTCAAAATTTGGCTTGGCGGCTACTTCAGAGGGAGAACTTTTCTGATCTCCCCAGCTGCTAGTACCTCCTTTCAAAAATTACCTTGTGTTTATTTTGTACACATTTTAATATATATTTTAAGATTGGAAAAGCACTAATTAAGTACTTATTATGTGCCAAGCATTCCAGATAGAAACAGAAAAGCAATACCATTCTAGCTCTCAAGGACTTCACATTTTCATTAGAGGAAACAGCACATATAGTAGGTGTCACCTTCACGGCAAAAAGAAAGGTCCAGTAGTCCTTGGATACAGCAGCAGGGCTAATAACAACTCCTAGACATCCTTGAAGGTGTTGTTGAGTCATTTTTCAATCCTGTCTGACTCTTCATGACCCCATTTGGGATTTTCTTGGCAGAGATACTGGAGTGGTTTGCCATTCCCTTCTCCAGCTCATTTGACAGATGAGGAAACTGAGGCAAACAGGGTTAAGTGATTTGCCTGGGGTCACACAACTAGTAAGTGTCTGAGGATGGGTTTGAACTCAGGAAGATAACTCTTCCAGACGTCAGGCCTGACACTCTATCCACTTTTCTCCACCTTGAAGTATTACCAGGTCTCTGGAGGGCATAGCTGTGGGGCAGAGAATGTGACCCAGAAGATCTTAGGGAGCAATGGCAGGGGAGATTAATCAGAAGGATTGCAGCTGGTGACTCCCTGATCATCTGAGGGGTATGAGTGGCCAAGGCTCTAACCAATGGCAATTAGAAGAGGGCAGCAGAGCCCTGGGTTAGGGAAGAGGAAGTCTGGCTAAGTCCTTATACATGTACTTGTTTCTCCCAGGAAGAAAGTAAGATCTTTGAGGGCAGGAACTATTTAATTTTTGTTTTTGTATCTCCAGCACTTAGCCAAGTGCCGCATAATTTTCAATTAATTAATACTTTTTGAGTGATTGGTTATCCAAACTCTTCTTGAAGATCCTTCCATGAGAGATGAACCACTGCCTTTTGAGGCATCCCATTGGCTTTTGAACAGTTCTAATTCTAGAGCTAGGTAGTGGTAGTGGATAGAATGCCGGGCCCAGAGTCAAGAAGACTCATTTTCCTGAGTTCTAATCTGGCCTCAGTCACTTACTAGCTGTGTGACCCTGGGCAAGTCACTTAATCCTGTTTGCCTCAGTTTCCTCATCTGTAAAGTGAGCTGGAGAAGGAAATGGCAAACCACTCCAATATCTCTGTCAAATAGGGTCATGAGGAGTAGGTCAAGACTGAGCAACAGCAATGCTGGAGCTAAATTGACCTCTTTATAACTTCTACTCATTACTATGGGTTATGCATTCTGGAGTAAAGCAGAATAGTTCTAATCCCTCTCCCAAATGAAACTACTTCAAATGCTTGAGGATGATTGTGTAGTCCCTGTTCCCCACTAAATCTCTTCTCTCAGCTTAACATCTTCAATTTCTTGAACAGATCCTCCTTTCACCCTCTAAACATAATGAAAGTAGGTGATTTTGTTGTGGTTCTTGTCAACATTAGCCTCATAGGCAGGGAGTTGGGGGTGGGGGGGTAGCTCTTTGATATTTCAGGGTAAACGGTTCCGGCCTAACCAATCTAAGGTGAGACAAGTATCCCTATCTCCCCTGCTTCCACGAACACCATCTGCAATAAGGGATTGTCCTTTTTAATTGGTTCAGGAAAATCAGGGCTCTCTGCAGCTACCTGCTTTGGAAAGCAGCTAGAAGGCGCTTCTTAGTAAGGCCTGACAGTTGATGCCATTTCTGGTGTCAGTTGGCATATAAGGCAGCAGCTCTTCCCGGTTAATTTCTCCAAAAGCCCCATAAAGAAAAGGGCAGCTGTCACCCGAGCCCCGGGGGATGATTCAGCTGAAAGAAGAGGAAATAGATATCACCTCTCCTCCTCCTTGCCCTGTCCCTATCTCCCCCTACTCTCTGGCCCAGTCACTTCCCAGTGACAGCAAGGGCAAAGATGGAATTCGGTGGGGAGGCACTATCAGGGTGAACAGCCGGTGGAGGCCATGCCAAGAGCCCGGGAGGGACTAGATAGAAAATAAATTGTCACTTGCTTCTCAGAGTCTATTTTGGTTACTTTTCTGATTCTCTGTACCTCAGTTCTTCCGGTCTCCATGCTTTCCTTCCCTTCCCCCCTCTTTACTCATCTCCCCACAGCAAGGAAAGTGCTTTCCTTTTTCTTTTCTATTCTTCTTAGTTTCCTCTTTCTCTTTCTCCCCAGACCTTCTTTTTTTCCACACTAAAGATGAAAGACAAACCAGAGGGGGAAGAAAAGAGCAAAATAGAAACGCTTTCTGTTTAAATAAGAAATGCTCGTTAGCCCATTCCTATCTTAAAGTCATATTTCTTAGGCCCTAGTTGCTCTTTCTGTGTTGTGCACAACCTTTATTACCCTAGGAAATGCTTCATAAATGCAAAGGAATCATAAGGAAATCAGTTTTAGGGCTGGGAGGAGCTTTTTAAGCAAGGTCCACCTCATATCTGGGCCTTTGTGCTGTTATTTCCAACGCTTTTCCAATGCTTTTTCCGATTTCCATCACAGTGCCTGACACATAGTAGACATGTAATAAATGTTGATTGATTTCAGGATTTCCCTAGACAATAAATGTTGATTGATTTCAGGATTTCCCTAGAGGAGCCAGACAATAAATAAAAAATAAGAAAAGAAAAAAGAAACACACATACATATATATACATACACATATATAGACAAATATATAGATATGCATACATATACTTACACATATTTATACATGGATATCTATAATCATACACATATACATTCATATGCATCTATGTAAGACTACTTGTTTGTCCTCTGAGGGTGGATAACATCTTCCTTCAGAAGTCCAAGTCTTTCCATATTTTTCTAAATCATCATCTCCTACACCAGAGCAATATTTCAACCTTATATTGTCTAGAATTTTAAATAGTCTAAACCAAAATTGATTAATATGGCTGGCATATAGTGTAGTTTCTCTATTTTTCTCTTTTGATTAAATCTCTTTTAGCTTTAACTTTGTCTGGGATCATGATTACTACCCCTGCTTTTTTTAACTCTGATAAATTCTACTCTTGATCTTTATTTTATGTTAGTGTGTATCTCTTATTTCCTGTCCCTCCTGACTCCTCTACTTAATTTCTATCCCCTATCTTGCCCTCCTGTCACTTAACCTACACACCTCCCTCTAGCCCCTCCCCCCAAGATCCCTCCCCTATCCTCTCCCCGACCCCCACCCTTTCCCCTTGCCCTCTTATTTCTATGTGAATTTAGAAGTCTTTTATAGCCTTCCAAACATATATATATATATGTATATATATATAATCTTGTTCCCTCTTTATCCCATTCCCATTAATCTAGACATCCTTCTATACCCCACCTTCTCCTATTCCCTCACCCTCTTATTTGTTTATAGTTTAGAAGCCTTTTATTCCCTTCTAAATGTATATATAGAGATTAATTCTTTTGCTTTGAAAGGTTTTTCAAGTCTTCCAGAGTCCTCCAAATAACCCCTGCAAACTCCTTAAACTAACCTGGCAGATGGGACTCTTTAAAAGCTGAATAAAAGTAAGGTCTTCTGGGGATGGGACAGGAGAGGATGTCTTTTGAGAGGTAGAAATGGCTGGCCACCAGAAGGAAAAAGGACTGGGGTGACACACCCTCTGTTTTACTTTACCATTTTGCTTAGACCTGGCCCTGCTTTTAAGTCCATCCCTTTACAGTGGCTTGAAAAAATGAGCCTCTATTGTAAGGAAATAATGGAGAAGCTCCTCATTCCCATACCTATTTTAGCTTCCTTAGCAGCAAAGAAATCTAGATTGGGAGTCAGCATGGTTCTGCCATTACTGCTCCAGGTCCATCGCTTTACGTATAAGACAAGATGATTAGACTGAATTACCTTTGATGCCCCTTTTAGCTTTAAAATTGTGGAATGGGGGTAAAATTACCCAATCTGTCTCACCTGGATGTTAAAAGATCAAATGAGACAAAGAATTTGAAGTCTTGTAAAATACTTAACATCTGTTAGCAATTGCTGTTAATGCTGAAGGTGGAATTCTAAAGGATTTTGTATAGGAGGAGCTGGGTAATTAGTTGGGGGTGGGAGAGTAGGGAGGTAGAATTAAGAAGTAGTTTAATTTGGTTATGAAGTTTGGGGACCTCCCACCCCCAGCCACTTGCCTAGTAGAGGTCTAGAAAGAGCATAGGAAAGATACACTGTGGGGAGGTAAAGAATCCTGGATTTGGAATACATACTGCAAATCAACCACAGAACTTGAGATCAGCAATAATGTGCCATAGGTACTGCTAGGTGGCACAGTGGTTAGAGAGAACTGAGCTTGAAATCAGGAAGATCTGAGTTCAAATCCAGACCTCAGACACTTACTAGTTGTGTGATGCTGAGCAAGTAATTTAACCCTGTTTGCCTCAGTTTCCTCATCTGTCAAATGAGCTGGAGAAGAAAATGGTAAATCATTTCACTATATTTGCCAAGAAAACCCAAAATGGGTTCATGAAGAGTAGGACATCACTGAAAGAACTGAACAACAACAAAAACCATATGCCCCTTGAGGCATGAGAACTGGGGGTTCCATAGTAGTGGAGAAACTCTAGCACAACAATTTCATTCCTTTGCATTAAGCTTGGGCTTCTCCACATTCCCAGAAGGGGCAAGAAAGTCCCTAATACTCTAGGGTGCATGGTTTATCCGAGGTTTTCCTCTAGAAGAGGAGAAGCAAAGGTTTCTGCTTAGGGCTACTCCTACCATTTACATCATGTAGGTTAATTGGCCCCTGGCTGGAAGATGAATATGAAGACCTTCCAGGGAACAGTTCCTTTGGAACAAAAACTGAAGGAGTCTTGCTTGAGAGGGGATGAGGACATTGCATCTACAACAGTAATCATTAGCACCTGTGTAGCCTGACACAGTACCGTCATCCTCAGAACCCAGGTGATGCCACTAATGATTTTATTAAGGAGGTAATAGAATAGGCCTTTTCTCCAAGTTCTGAAGCCCATTTCAGTCTTATCTCCTTTTTCTTTTTAAAATTGTATTTATTTTATTCTGAATTTAAGTTCTTTCACCCAGGAAAGCTAAGCATGACTGAGGGGGCGAGGATCAGGGAAGCTGAGAATATGGTCACAGACTATTAATGAGAAGCTGCAAATTGAGTGCGACCCAAAGGATCCACCATAGCATTAAAGACCTACACAAGCAGTTGTGAGCAGCCAATCTTGTCCATTGAAGTCAGGATGTTGGTGACCAGACTGAGCTTAAACTGCAGCTGGGGAACAGTATTTGGGTCAAATATTAGGAGGAACCTCTGGATTACAAGGGCTTTGAGACAATGGGATGCATTGGTAGAAAAGGTGAGGGCAGTTTCCTTTGGGTATTAAAAACATTACAAATATGTATACATGTATACATGAAAGACAAAGATCCACATTAGCCATATTAAAAAAAAACAAGAGAAAGAGAAAAAATATATGCTTCAGTCTGCACTCTGAGCCCATTGGCTCTCTATCCATAAGCAGATAGCACATTTCATCACGAGTGCTTTGCAATTGTGGTTGGCCCAAGTTGATTATCTTTACAATACTGCACTTACTATATACATTATTCTCTTGGTTTTGCTCACTTCGCTTTGCATCAGTTCATATAAATTTCCCCTGGATTTTCTGTCTTTTGGAGGAGTTTTTAAAGAAAAGAATAAGCAGCTCTCTTTCTTTATAGGTTAGTTTGTCCAGAAGCCACTTTGGGCAAAATAGGGAGGTAGGAATTTTGTTTTGGGGACCCTTCTGCCTTCCTTAGGATTGGATGTATCATGTAGCTATGGACCAAGAACCTCAGAATTGGAAGGGCCATCAAGTCCATCTTGCACGTGACCAAAAGCCCCACTATGACAGCCCCCAAAGGTGGTTATTCAACCTTTGCCTGAAGCTCTCTAATGTGATGGAAATTTATTATTTTCAGGCACCCCAATCCATTTTTGGAGAGCTCTAGGTGGTAGCATGGTGGATAGAAGTGCCGGATCTGCAATTAGGAAGACTTTACTTTAAATCTGGTCGCAGACACTCAACTGTATGACCCTGGGCGCTTAACCTCTTTTTGCCTCAGTTTTATCATCTATAAAATGGAGATATTAATAGTACTTACCCCCTAGGGTTGTTGTGAGGACTGAATAAGATAGTATTTGTAAATCGCTTATCACATAGCCTGGTACATCATAATAAGTGCTATATAAATGTTAGCTATTGTTATCATTAAACATAAATTTGCCTCTTGGTTGGTTATAGACAGGGTTCTGCCCTCTAGAACCAAGCAGAAAAAGTCTAACCTCAATTCCACAAGATAGCCCTTCAAATACCTGGAAGAATGTAATATATTCCTCCCCCCAAGTCTTTTCTTCCAAGTTCTTCCAGCCAATCCTCATATGCCAAGATCTTAAGATCTTTCACCATCTCATTCACTATCCTGTCAACACTTTGTGGTTTATCAATGTCCTTCCTAAAAGAGGCAGCCAGGTGGCACAGTGGAACAATTGCTGGGCCTGGAGTCAGAAAGACCTGAGTTCAAATCTAGCTTTATACACTTATTAGGTGTGTGACCTTGGGCAAGTCACTTAACCCCAATTGCCCTGCCAAAACAAAAAAACAAAAAAATATATATGGTACCTAAAGTTGAATATAATACTACAGATGTGATCTGACTGTACTCCTGGATGTGACACCTTTCTTAAAGTAGCTCAAAAAAATTTGCTTTTTTGGCTGTAATATCATACTAATGCTTCATATTGAGCTTGTAATCTACTAATACCCCCAGCTCTTTTCAAAATGAACTACTACCTAGGCAATCTTTTTCCCACATTGTACTTGTTTTTATGTTTTATTTTATTTTTTTCTTATTTTCAGTTCCACATTCTTTCCTCCCATTCTTTCCCCTTCCCACTGAGAAGTCAAGAAACACATTATCTATTATACATGCAAAGTCATACAAAACATTTCCATATTAAGCCATGTTGTGGTGGGGATGGGGTGGAGCAAGAAAAATAAAGTTTTTAAAAATGCTTCAGTCTGTGCTGAGAGTTCATCAGTTCTCTCTCTGGAGGTGGATAGCATTTTTCATCCTGACTTTGGAATTGTTGTGTATCATTGTGTTGTTACTGTGTACAAGCACATTGTATGTGAAAAATTTGGAACCGAGGGTAGGACTTTAAATTTTCCTATTAAATTTAATCTTTTGCACTTACTGTGGCATTGTTGTGACATCTTTTGGGGGCCTTCTCTTGATCATAGACCCCCTCAAAGCCGTCCCATCTTTGTGGAACATTTTGGGTCAGCATTTACTCAAGTCTTAGCTCACAAGCCTTTTGTTTATCAGATTTGACCAGAGAACTACTAGTGCCAAGCCAAAGACATTTAGTTAAATAGTTTAGTAAAACAGATGATAAGAATGTGGCAGTACTCTCCCACAGATTCTCAGAGCAAACCACCTCCCTACTTTCCTATTGCAAGTGCAGGACACGTTCCCTTCTGGTTGACTCTTTGTTCCACAGAAGAGGGACCCAGGCAGTTTCTTATGGAGGCATATTGCTATTACAGTAATGCACTTAGCATGCAAACCCCCTGGGTTTGGGGGGAAAATAATGACTTCTATGTTGGACGTACAGAGTTTTATGTGCCTAAGAGATGTCTAGTTCAAATATCTAATAGGCAATTGATAACGTGAGACCCAAGTTCTAGAGGGAGACTAGGGCTGGTTACATAGATCTGGGAGTCATCTGCATAGAGAAGTCAGATGATAGAATCTATAGAAGCTGAGAAGGTTGCCCAAGTGAGATATTGAGAGAAAGAGAAAAGGGCCCAGGTTAGGGCCATGGGGAATACTCACAGTTTAGGAGTATGATATGGATGACGAACCAGTAGAGACTGAAACTCCTACCTCAGATAGGTAGGAAAAGAACCAGAAGAGAGAAGTGTCATGAAAACCTAGAGAAGAGAGAGTAAGTAAAAGAGAGTGGTCAACAGTGTCAAATGGCAAGGATAGGTGAAGGATAGGGGCAGCTAGGTGGTGCAGTGGATAGAGCACTGACCCTGGAATTAGGAGGACGTAAGTTCAAATCTGACCTTAGACACTTAATAGCTATGTGACCCTGGACAAGTCACTTAACTCCAATTGCCTCCAAAAAAAAAGATGGGTGAAGGATGATGACTGAAAAAAAAATCATCGGATTTTGCAATTAAGAAATCCTTGGTAACTGGAGGGTGGTTTCAGTTGAATAATGAGCTTGGAAGCAATATTGTAAAGAGTTGAGGATGAAGTGAGAGGAGAGGAAATGGAGACAGTGTAGACAGCTTTTCCAGGGAATTTGTCTGAGAAAGGGAGGAGAGATATAGGACAATAACTTGAAGGGGTAGGTAGGATCTAATGAAGGTATTTAAGGACTGGGGAGATTTAGGGCATGTTTGAAGACAATAGAGGAAGAACCAGTAAGGTTGGGAAGAGGTTGAAGATTTGAGAGGAATGCTTGAATAGTACATCTGGTGGAGAACATAGGATGGAATGGGATCATGTGCACATATAGGAGGTTGTCTTGGTGAGAAGGGCCACTCTTTGGCAAAGGAGAGTGGAAAATGAGGTCAAGCGGTTTGAAGATAAAGAGAACTGGAGAAGAGAAAGCTCCCATCAAATGGCCTCACTCTTTTCTGTTAAGTAAGAGGTAAGATCTTCATCCTAGAAAGGGGGAGAAGAAGACATGGGAGACTTGAAGGAAAAGGTTTGGAATAGCTTCTCTGGAGGGAGTGTTAACATAATCAATTAGGAAGGAATAAAAGGACTGAATTGATGCAATGAGGGTCCTGTTGAGATTGGATAACATGATTTTGTAATGTACTTGGTCAGCTCAGTTGTGAGAAAAAGGGGTCAAGGGGTTTGAGAATAGAGGACAGTGTAGAACTGAAATATCTAACCATTGGGTAGAAATTGGAGAGGGAGGAAAGTGAAGCCTGAGGAAGTACTGGGGGGTGGAGGGATTAGAGTTTTCAATGAAGGTAAAGAACAAGTTTAGGAGGGGTGGGGCACAGAGAGACATAGAATAATAGGAGAATGTCAGAAGTTCTTATTGAGGAAGGAGAACACTTGTGGGTAATAAGCTCTTGAATGTGAGATCCCTATGTGTGGCTGAAGGGGAATGAAGGAGTAGGCCATGGAATATAAGGAGACTAAGGAACTGGGAGGCTAGGGACTTTAATGGAGCATCTATTAAAAGTCCCCTAGTATAAGGGCAGTCATTGAGGAGAGAGGAAGGTGATGAGCCAGGAGCTGAAGGAAGGCTTCTTGGCTAGAAGGATGATCCACTTACAATTTATTCCCCTCTACATACTCTACCACACAGCTATGTGCCTGGCACATAGTAAGTGCTTAATAAATGCTTGTTTCCTTCTTTCCCTTCTTCTTACTTGCCATTCCTCTAAAAGAACACACCATCTCCAACTCTATATCACAGGCCTGGAAGGCTCTTCCTTCTCCAACTCTTGGCTTCTCTAGTTTCCTTCAAGACCTAGCTTAGATACAGATAGGAAACAAACTTTCACCCAACCCCAAGGTTTTCCCTCTGAGATTACCTTAGCTTAAAAAGGCCAACATCTCTCACTGCATAGGGGACCATCTCCAGTCATCCTGATCTATATTCTGCCACTGGATCCAGATGGCTCCAGAGGAGTGGTGACTTTGCACAGCCCTGCCTCACTTAAATTCAATTCACTTGCAAGTCGTGACATTACCTTCCCGATGTCATGGTCCTCCTCAAGAACGAAAGACAAACAATACTTTTTTTTGCATATGTATTTGCATATTTATTATATATTATTATATTATATATATGCATATATATTGGATCAAATATATCTTGTATCAAATAACTATTTGCATATTGTCTCTCACATTAGAATGTGAATTTGAAGGTAGAAATGGGGTTTTGCCTTTCTCTGTATTTGTTCCCAGCCCCGAACATAAATGCTTGGCACACAGTAAGCGCAGGTAGTTGGCTCAGAGGACAGAGTGCCGGGCCTGAGTCAAGAAGACTCATCTTCGTGAGTTCCAATCTGGCCTCAGACACTTACTAGATATGACCCTGGGCAAGTCACTTAACTCTATTTCCCTCAGTTTCCTCATGTGCAAAATGAGCTGGAGAACAAAATGGAGAACTGCTGCAGTATCTGTGCCAAGAAAACCCCAAATGGGGTCATGAAGAGTCAGACACAATCAAAACGACTGAACAACAAGGGTTTAATAAATCCTTGTAAGTAATTGTGACCTGAGCTGGACTGTGAGGCATAGGTGGATTTAGATAGAGAAAAGAAGGGGAAATTATGTGAAAGAAGATCAGGAGTTGGGATTAAGCCATTTATCTCTTGGTTCTTTGTTGCTACCGTCTTTAGAAACAGAAAAGTCCATTTTCAGGATCTGTGCTGAGGATATGAGCAAATAAATATATATATACGACTCGCATATGTTCCTCCTCCAACATAGATATTTCAGTCCCTCGAGAAGAGGGGATTCCTTATCTTTCCAGGGGACAGCTAGATGGTACAGTGGTTAGAGCACAGGCCTTGGAGTTCAATGTGTTCCATGTGTTCTGTGAGTTCAATGAGTTCAAGAGACATTAGCTGTGTGACCCTGAGTAAATCACTTAACCTTGTTTGCCTCAGTTTCCTTAATTGTAAATGGCAATAATGATACCTCTCAGGGATGCCCTGAAGGATCAAACGAGATATTTGTAAAGCGTTTAGCCCATTTTGCTGTTGTTGTTCACTCGTTTTAGTGTCCTCTGACTCTGTGACCCCACTTAAGTTTTTTTTTTTTTTTGGCAAAGATACTGGAGTGGTTTGCCATTTCCTTCTCCAGCTTGTTTCACAAATGCAGAACTGAGGCAAACAGGGTTAAGTGACTTGCCCAGGGCCATACAGCTAATAAGCTCCTGAGGCCGGATTGGAACTCAGGACTGACTCCAGGCCCCGCCTTCTACCTACTGTATCACCTAGAAGCCCCTAGTAGGTGCTCGATAAATGCTTGTTTCCTTTCTTCCCCAGAACCAAGCCTGTTCTCCTTTGTGCTAGGAGTTCCAAGGGAAAGAAGTAACAATAGCTAGCAAGGTTGAAGCCCTTTCAAGGGTCAAACCTTTATTAAACACCTACTCGCAGGGATACAAATATGAAAAAAGATAGTCCCTAACTTCAAGGAGTTTATAATCTAGTGGAGGAAGACAAAACACAAAAGGACGCTGAAAAGGAGGCAATACCTGGAGAAGGGGCAAGGTGGAGAAATCAGTCAGAGAAGTCTCAAAGTAGTGCAGTCAGGCAAGAAATAAGATGTCTGAGCTGAATTCTCTCGCTTTACAGAGGCCTGGGAGCTGCAGTCAGGAAGACCAAGATTCCCTTTTTAACTGTGTGACCCTGGGCAAGTCACGGCCCCAACCTCCACGCAGAGAGGCAAAAGGTACCGATGAATACGAAGGCTGATGAGATCTTGCGGGACGATGATCCCAATAATGAGCTTCCTGGAACATGGAATGTGGGGGAGAAGTCAGTCAGAGAAGCCCCAAAGTAGTACAGCTAGAGAAATGAGAATAGCCTGTAAGCTGGAATTCCCTCTCTCCTCATCTCATCTCCTCGTCCTGGCTTCCAAGATTGCTTGCTTCAAGTTCCAGCAAAAAGCCTACTTTTTGAAAGAAGATTTTCCTGGTCCTTCTTAGTATTAGTGCCTTTTAACTGAGATCAATCCAACATGTCTTGTACGGATCTTGCTTGTACAGAGTTGTTTGCATGTTGTTCCTCCCCATTAAATTGGGAGCTCCTCAAGAGAAGGGAGCATTTTTGTCTCTTTTTTGTATCCCCAGCACTTAGCACAGTGCCTGGTGCATAGTAGAAGCTTAATAAATTCTTGTTGACTTCTGACCTGCTCCATTGTTTACAAGCTTCCCTTCATCCTCAACCTCTTCTTCTTACATTTTCTGTGTCTCTTGGCACTAACTGAAATCTAGGTTTTCTACAAAGACAACACAACCTTTGCACCCTCACAAAGCCAGGAAAGGGAGTTCTTCACTCTGTCTCTATCTTTGTCTTGCCATCTAAGGGATCTCCAGATTACTTTCCTTAGTGATTTCAACACCTTGATTTTAGTCTTCCCCTCCAGCCCAACCCTTGCCACCAATCTCAATCATTTTATTTCTAATCTTATCTTTAATGATATTGCTTGTTTTTTAATCTCCCTCATTTCCTAACGTCTTCTTCCCTCTCCCCTACCCAGGGAGCATTCTTTATAACAAATAGAGAAGAAAGAGGAAATAAACAGTTCAATAAAACCAGCCAACACATCAAGCACATCTAACAGCACATGCAATATTCCATAGCCATGGTTCCACACTTTCCTGCCCCCTCCCCACCCTCCAACCTCACTGTTTTTCTCCAGGGCCAAGATTGATGGGGTGTTTTGGTTTTTCCATTTATATCTTCATGGTTATTATGGATGCTGCTTCACATACTGGCCCCAAGAACCTTTCCCTAAATGAACCAAGATCTCTGTCTCTGCCCCTCTCTGTCTTTCTTTTGAATTTCAAAAGACAATTTTATCCAGGCAGGAATTTCTCACATAGAACCACAGAAGAGTTAAGACTCAGGACAAGGCTTAGGCAATAATTAAAATACATTCTTTGCCAAATATAAATGTTTAGCAAAAGCATTAAATTAGTGTGAGGAATGTGATGGTGCACAGAAAGCTCACGGAGCACAATAGCCACTAAGTAGTCTCTTCACTGCTTCCTCCCCCCACAAAGGCATCTTTTCATGGCAGGCCCCTCCTCTGAAAGACACGTGCCAAGAAGATACCAAGTCAACAAGCATGAATTAAGTGCTTACTCTGTCCCAGGCCCCATGCTTAGGATTAGGGATACCAAATAACAAGTGAAAAGAAAGATAGACCCTGTCTTCAGGGAGCTTCCATTCTAATGGGAGAAGACAGCACATAAAAGACAGCCAAAAATGGGGGAGGGGGAGGAAAGAAGCTACTAGACGGGGATGTCTGAAGAAAGGAATCCCAACAGCAGGAGCAGGGAGCAGAGAAGAATAAAGGAGTAATTATGGCTGGCTTGACCACTTCCTTAAAATAGAGGTCCAACATCAGAAACTTAAGTAATACTATCAGTGGAAAAAGATATTCTTCCTTTGAGTTGGGGGTGCACTGGGGAAGGAATAGGGAACTGACTCAGTTTCTCTTGGGGGCATGGGAGAGGGCAGCCATTTGCATATGTGTTCTTGCTGTCTAATTCCATTTCTTGCTGTTTACTTTGCATACTATTCTAATTAAATATCTTTTTATCTGATTTTATCTAGCCTAGTCTGACTCAAAGTCATTGGCTAGAAGGAAGCCTAGAGCTATGGACTTGGATAAATGTTGACCTAAAATAACATATCCACTTATAACCTTATCAGTGAGGTGTCACAGGGTTGGATGGAACTTGCTAAAGCTCCAATTGTGTTTGTGACCCATCCTCAAATCTCCTTGGGGATTTCATTCTGATAATCATTTCCCTTATCTCTCATTTTGTCTACTAGCTCCTTCCACACTTTATCAACGTGGTCAGGTACCAGGATGCCCCTACAAAGCTGTGGCCTTAGCTCCCCATTGTCCAGCACTGCTAAACTTCTAGAAAGAATAGTCTATTTTTGTTGCTTCCAAGTCCTTAGTACTGACCACCACCACCCCTTACTCCTTAATTCCCTCAATCTTGCTTCTTTTCCAAATTTGCTATGGATACTGTTTTCCGTAAGATCACCAACAACCTCCTAATTGCAAAATCAAATGGACTGTTAGCCTATCTGCCTTGATCTATTTATAACATATGATACTGTTGACCATCCCATATTTTTTGGTACTCTCTCCTCCCTTGATTTTTGTGATACTGATTTTTTCTGGTTCTCTTTCTATCTATCTGGCTATTTCTTTTCGAACTCCCTGGATATTTTTTGTTGTCTCTAAATTTCAGTGTCCTTAAAGATTTTTCTCCCTTTGTAGTTCCTCCTTTGGTAAGTCCATCTATTTTCCATAGATGATTCTCAGATCTCTATCTCAAGTCCTAGTTTTTTTCCTGAATCCCTCTCCAGCTTCTCTAACAGTGTGTTAGACAACTTCACCTGCACCTCTCATTAGCACTGGAGATACTAACTCAACAGTAAGTCACTCCCTGCTGTCAAGGTTCCCACATTTGAATGGGAGAGCAAGTCTGATGTAAAGGTCCCAGGGTTCTTGGAATGCAGAGGTGAAACAGATAGTAAAGAATCATCTTTAATATTATTCCCACTGATAAAATCACATCAGTTTCTGATGTTGAACTATTGACAGGGCCAGGCACTTTTGTGGTGAGAACTTTCTTTTCTGGGTCTTCAGTAGTTGTGAGTGAGATCCCTCACAGAGGCAGTTGCCTGGCTATTTATAGCAATTGGTTGCTTACCAAGATGGCGGCTGCAGCAGCTGGCCTACAAGTAGGGCCCATGGTCTGACGGGTGTTGCTATTCCTGGTGCTCTTGGACTCAGGGTTCTGAATTGCCTCCCTCTGGGTCCAAGGAGAGGTGGTGGTGGTGGTGGTGGTGGTATTTTAATTTGTCTAGCAGGTGCTGCCCCTCCCTCTCTCTCCCTCATGGTGTTCAGCTATTTCAGCTAGGCTAGCTTGCCTGTCCTGAGAATGATTGTCGGTTCGCATTTGGTGATGGGCTCCCTCCCTATAGGGGCTGCTCTGCAGAATGATGGTTTTGGGGTTAGCTTGGAAGTAGGACTGGTAGGTCTCTGCCAGGGCTCTCGGGCTTAATATTATTGCAAGAAAGGATGACTATGATGAATATAATGAAGAATGGGAAGACATATATGAACTCATACAAAAGGAAGTAAGCAAACAGAAAAATAATATGCACAACTACAACAATATAAATGGAAACAGCAGCAACAAAACAAGAGAAGCAGAAAGTGGTAGAATTCTAATAATCAAGCTTGGCCCCAAAGCACTGAGGTTACCTTCTCAAGGTCCTCAAGCCCAAGGATTGTTTCATATTGTTTTTTTTCTCCCTAAGGTCTGGAACAATGCTTGACACACAGTGCTTTATAAATCCTTGCTGAAATGAATTGAATACATATCTTCTTATTTAGATTTTTGCAAAGCACTTGGAAATGTCTTTCCTGTTGTTGAGGACAAGACAGAGAGTTAGAACTAGAAACATTCAGGTATGAAATGGAGGATTGGACAATGAGATGGCAGTGCCCTTCACAGTAATAAGGGGTTTGGAAGAGGGGAAGATTGGGGGAGAAGGATACTGAGTTCTTTTTATCAAATCATGTAAGGCTTATGTTTAAGGAACTAGCGATGGTTAGCTTTGAGAAGGGAAGAATTAGGAGTATTTGAGTGTTTGAATGGGCTGCCGTAAGAAAGAGAACTTATGCTTTTTCTGCTCAGCCTCAGAGCACAAAGCTAGGAATAAGTAGATGCTGGGAAAAAGCAAATTTAGGCTGGAGGAAAGGGAAAACTTTCTAACAATTAGCTCTACTGAAAGCAGAAAGAAAACTTGGGAAATGGCAAGTTTCCCCTCATTGGAGGTCTTTATGCAAAGGTTGGGTGAGTATGTTGTCAAGAGGATTGTTCTTCAAGGCTAAATTTGATGGTCTTTTGATGGTTCAGATACTGAGGAGCCACAATCAGGTTCATACATAATCTAGCAGCCATCGCTATGAATGAGCAGAAAGCTTGGACTATGATATTCAAGAAGGCAAAGGATCTAGATTATAACCAAGAATAACTTATCTAGCAAAACTGTGCATAATCCTACAGGAGAAAAAAATGAATTTTAATGAAATAGAACACTTCCAAACATTCCTGATGAAAAGGCCAGAGCTCACTAGAAAATCTGACATACAAACACAGGAGTAGAGAAGCATAAAATGTAAACATGAATGAAAAATCATAAGGGACTAAATAAGGCTAAATTGTTTACATTCTTATATGTGGAGATGATATAAGTAATCCTTCCAAACTTTATCACCACTAGGAGTCCTAGAAGGAGTCTAATTAAGTAGAAGGTCTGGTGTAATTCTACTATTTATGGACAATCTTAGAAGAATAGAATAAGTGAGGGAGAAGAATGGACTGGAAGAGGGGGGAAGGGAGAGGAAGAAAGGGGAAAATATCTCTCATAAATGGGGTGTGAAAAGAGGAGTTTATACAACAAGGAGTGGGCAGTAGGCAGGAGAGGACAACACTTAAACTTCCCTCTCATTTGAACTGGTTAAAGGAAGGAAAAATACACACACACAAACATAGTTGGGTATAGAAATACATCTTACCCAACAAGGAAATAGGAAGGAAAAAGGTTATAGAAAAAGGAGGGAATAAGAGAGAGGGTAGAAAGAGGGAGACATTACTCAAATGCAAAACAGTCTCTTAAAGAGGAGGCAGGAAAAAAAAAGAGAATGTCGGGTATAAGAGAATAGGATGAAAGGACATACACAGTTAGCAATCATAACTGAATATGAATGAAATGAACTCACTCACAAAATGGAAGAGGGTAGTAGAATGGGTTAGAAACCAGAATCCAACAATATGTGTTTACAAGAAACATACTTAAAAAAAAAAGACACACATAGAGTTAATATAAAGAGCAGGAGAAGAATCTGTTACACTTTAGGTAAAATAATTATGAAATAATCTTAGACAAAACAAAAACAAAAATAGACCTAATTAAAAGAGACAAGTAAAAAAACATTTTGCTAAAAAGTACCATAAACAATTACTATCAATGCTAAACATATATGCAACAATTTTCATAGCATCTAAATTCTTTTGTAAAAAAATATTCATATTAAATTTAAATACAAAAAGACACACACAAAAAAACATTTCTGTGTACACAGAACAACATAAAAGAGGATTTAATATAAAACCATGCATTTCTATATTACACTGTTTATTTTTTTTAAATTATGTAATAAATACCACACATCATTTTCAAAGGTATGTGGCTTTTCTGTGCTTCCTGCTAAGTTTTCTTTGGTTCTCTGCTGTTCACTTTTTATTTTTTTTCCCTCCCTCCTCCCACCTTGAGAAAGCTACCATTATACACAAATATGTATATATGTAAAATCATTCTATACATATTTCTATTTATCAATTCTTTCTCAGGATGTGGATAGCATCTTCCTTCATAGGTCTTTTGCAGTTGATTTGAGTATTTATGATAATTAAAGTGACTTAGTCATTCAAAGTCGTTCTTAGAACAATACTGCTGTTACTGTGCACAGTGTTCTCTTGGTTCTGCTCATTTCATGCAAGCCTTTCCATGTTTTTCTAATATCGACCAACCCATCATTTCTTATTGCACAACAGTATTCCATAGCTCCTAAATTCTTAAAGGAAACATTAAATAAATTATAAGAAATAGTTAAACTATAACAATGGGGAATCTCAGTTTACCCCTCTCAGACCCAGATAAATCAAACCAAAAATAAACAAAAAAGAACTTAAGGAGATGAATAGAATTTTAGAAAAGTTAGAAAAGATAGACAGGAAAATACTGAATGGGAATAGAAAGGAGTGTGCCTTTTTCTCAGCTATGCATGGAATTTTTCACAAAAACTAACCATGTATTAGGACATAAAAACCTCACAAAAATGCAGAAAAGCAGAACTATTAAATGCATCTTTTTCTGACCACAATGCACTAAAAATTACATTCAATAAGGGGCCTTGGAAGTATAAATTAAAAACTAATTGAAAACTAAATAACTTAATCCTAAAGAATGTATGGGTGAAAGAACAAACCATAGAAATAATAATTTCATTAAGTACCAAAATTTGTGAGAGGCAGCCAAAGTAGTACTTGTGGGAAATTTATATCTCTAAGTGTTTTCATCAATAAAAGAGAAATAGCAGATTACCAAATTGGAAGTGGAACTAAAAAAATGAGAGAATCAGCAAATTAAAAACCTCTAATTAAGTATCAAAATAGAAATCCTGAAAATTAAAGGAGAGTTTAACAGAATTGAAAGTTAAAAAAATCCACTGAATCAGTAAATAAAACTAAGAGCAGATTTTTTGGGGAAAAACAAAATAGACAAACCATTAGCTAATTTTATTAAGAAAAAGAAAGAGGAAAACCAAATTACCAGTATTAAAAAAAAATGAAAAATGTGAATTCACAACCAATGAAGAAAAAATAAAAGCAATTGTTAGGAGCTAGTTTGCCTAACTATATGCTAATAAAACTGACAATTTAAATGAAATGGATAAATATTTATGAAAATATGGTCTAGTTTAACAATGGAAAATAGAATATTTAAATAACGCTATCTTAAAAAAGAAATCGAAGAAGCCATAAGTGAACTTCCAAAGATAAAAACCTTAGGACCAGACAGAGTTATAAGTAAATCCTATCAAATGTCTAAAGAACAATTAATTACAAAACTACATAAACTATTTGAAGCAATAGGTAGAAGGGATCATTCCAAATTCCTTCTATAACACAAATATGGCCTTGATACAGATAACGGGAAGTCAAAATGGAAAGAAAACGATAGACCTATTTTTCTAATGAATATTGATGCAAATATTTTAAATAAAATATTAGCAAGGAGCCTACAGCAATAAACACAAAGATCATGTACTATATCTAGACTAGATTTATGTCAGGAATTCAGTTCAGATCAATAGTAGGAAATAATAATTCAATATTGAATTCAATAATAACTTTAAAATTCAATATTAGGAAAACTATAAAAATAATTGACCTTATTAATAACAAAATCAACAAAAATCACTTAATTATTTTAATAGATGCAGAAAAAGCTTTTGACGAAATACAAATCTGCTCATGGAACAAATGGAGCTTTCCTTAACATGATAAGTAGCTTCCATCTAAAACCACTGGTAAACATTTTCTGTAACAGCAATAAGCTAGAGTCTTTTGCAATAAGATCAGGGTTGAAGCAAGGATGTCCATTTCACCATTATTCTTCAATATTGTACTAGAAATGCTAGGTTGTGTTTGTCCTTTGTTTTCAAAAAGAGGACCATGACATCAGGGAAATGATGACATGACTTACACTTGACTTTGATTTGAGTGAGGGAAGGCTGTGCAAGGCCTCCAGCCTCACTTTCTCTTCCAGAGCCATCTGGATCCAGTGACCAGGTATTCATCAGGACGACTGGAGATAAAAGCAATAAGTCAAGACCTTGGTTGCAATCCAGTCAATAAGGAAATGTCAATAAGCATTTATTAGGTGTCTGGTAAGTGCCAGATGCTTTGCTTAGCTCTGGTGATACAAAAAGAAGCAAAAGATAGTTCCAGCCCTTGATTTGCTCAGAATCTAATCAGCATCTCTAGGAGAAATTTCCACACTCGTTAAGATCACAGAGCCTTGGAATCTTTGGAATTCACTGGAAAAATATAAGAATAATGAATTGAATTTCCCACAATAGGGTGGCAGAGGGGCTAGTTAGCATTCCAGACTTCAGTGGTTGTTGGGTCAGGAGAAAAAGGAGGCAGAAGCTGGACTTTCCTTAGTAAGGTCCTACTGCAGGCTCAGGAAATACAAACAGACACAGTGCTATCCAGGTACTGCATACAATAAGAACACACATACTTGTTGAATGATTACTGTAAGAAGGTCCCCATAAGCAGAAAATGGAATTTCTCCTGAGTAGCCTGGGAACTTCTCTTTCTCCTCTTTTTTCTCCCCTCTCCATATCTTCCGTTGCCTTTGTTATTGTTGTTCATCCTTGGTTCTCAAAGAGGACCAATGACACCAGGAGGGTGATGTCTTGACTTGCTAGTGAATTGGATCTGTGTGAGGCAGAGCTGTGCAAAGTCATCCTTCCTCCACAGTCATAGGAGTCCAGTGGCAAGATATAGGTCAGGACAACTGGAAGTGGCCCCCTCCTTCACCTTCACTCTTCTGAAAGTAAAAATGTAGAAAATCTATGTTTTAAGAAAATTTAAAATAAAGCAGAACCAAGCAAGGACTTGTTGCTGTTGTTGTTTTAATTTTTTGTTAAAGGCACAAACTAGATTTTTTTTTGAGGCAATCAGAGTTACGTGTCCAGGGCTGCATAGCTAGTAAGTATCTGAGACCAAATTTGAACGCAGGTCCTCCTGACTACAGAGCACAAACTAGATTTTGCGGAAGCTCATAGAAGATGTAAGGAAAGACAGAATATTCCTCCGCCTCTCAAAACACTTTCTACTTCTCTTACAGGGCAGTAGTGTGTATAGTGGATGAGGCGGCAGCAGTCTAGGGGACTCAACTAAGGAGCTTGGATGGTGAAAAGGAAGAGAGGAAAGAGGGAAAAGAGGCAACGGCATTCTCTCAGCGACAGAATGTGTCAATGCTTGACCTATAAGGTGGGTGGGGAGAAGGTGATTCTAGGCAGGGTGAGAAATGATCATCCAGAACAGTCTGCTCACTGTACTTGCAGTAGATTGATTGAACGGTAGAGCTAGAAGACTCCTTAAAGACTAAGCTCAAGCCTTTTTAAGTGATTACTGTGTGTAACACCATGCAGTCTAACTCCATCTTTTAACAGATGAAGATATTTATCCTGCCCAGTATCATACAACTTCTGTTCGTCTTTGATTTTTGAAAAGGACCATGGCATCAAGGAAATGATGACATGACTTGCAGTTCACTTGGATTTGAGTGAGAGAGGGATGTGCAAGGTCACCAGCCTCACTTTCTCCTCCAGAGCCATCTGGGTCCAGTGGCCTAATATTCACCAGGACAACTGGAGGTGGCTCAGCATGTAATGAGAGACCTTGGCCCTTTCAGGGTAAGGCTTTTTCAGGTTTTCACTTTGAGTGAGGTAATGCCCACTCTGTGAATAGGTCTCTTTAATTAGAAAAAAAGAGAAAAAAAATTAAACTGGGAGGGGAAGACCCTCAGGGTTGCTAGTCAAAAGAGAAACAGTTACCACTGGCATTCACTCTGAGCCAGGAGGGCCCAAAATACAGCCATTAAGTGGAGCTTGGGCAGGGACCATCATACAACTAGGAACTGATTAAATGAGGGGTAAAGCCTAGTCTTCTAAATTCTAGTTCAGTGTTTTTTTACCTGTATACCTACTAGGGAAGCTGGGGATTGATGAGTCATTAAATCCTGGAAGCTCCATAGAGATAATATTATAGTCAACAAACATCTATTAAACATTTACTTATGTGTGTCAAATCTGGTCTCAGACACTTACTAGCTGTGTGACCCCAGGCAAGTCACTTAATCATGTTTGCCTCAGAGCTTCCTTATCTGTAAAATTAGCTGGAGAAAGGTAGCAAACTACTCCAGTATCTTTGCCAAGAAAACCCCCAAATGGAGTCATGAAGAGTAGGACACAAATGAAAAAGATTAAACACACACACACACACACACACACACACACACACACACACACACACACACGCCAGGCACAGTGGTAAGCATATTACAGTGGAAAGAGCAGTGAATTTGGATTCAAATTTGGGTTCAAATCCCTGCTGTTTTTTTAAACTACTTTTATATATGTCCTTAGGCAGTTCACATAAGTGCCTCATTATTATCATCTGCAAAATTAACTATAGGATTTATAGACTACAGGATCTAATCTTATGAAGGTAGGTAATTTTAGAACAAATAAAAGGTCAACAATCAGATCTCGCAGAGTAGGGCTCAAACTCATAGAACACATCTCTGACTAAATTGCTTCAAGCTGCAAATAAAAAAAAAAAGATCCACAGTGCATTTGTTCATTTATCTCAATAGATTGAGGTGAATTCTTGAAGGGAAGATCTATGAAAGGAGATTGAGGGAAGTTAGACTTCTTTGGGGTTGTTCCTCACCTTTGAGGTACACATGAGAGAAGACCCAAAATGTCCCTCTGTGTCCCCCACTGAGAGAAAATTTTCATTGGAGGGACCGTGGAATTTAATCAGGTGACGTGTCTAGTGTTCTTAGGTAGAAAACTACCTTTTTCAAGTTATCCCGCTTGTCTCTTAGAAATAAAGCCAGGTTCTCTCAGTGTGCTATCCAGTCAACACACAGAGCTAAGATTTGAGTCTGTGGAGCTAAACAGGAAGAGAATATTTGATTGAAATGCCTGAATAATTCACGCAAAACTCAGTTTTGGCCTAAATTATCTAGATGGGATATATTTTTCTTTCTTTAAAAATGAAATAATGATTAATGGGTAAACAGAGAAAATTCTTAGAATGGTAGGAGAGAAGTTATTCAGGTTGGAAAAAAACCACTAGTAAATGAGCAGAAGAATGAGCTCAAAGAAGCTTGAAATTACTAGCTACGTGACCTTGAAGAACTCACTGCCCCCCTCTCAGTCTCAGTTTCCTCAATTTTTAAATGAGGGATCTATATTAGATGATCTCTATTTTTCTAGCTCGAATCTTCCATGAATCTACTATGTAAAGGTGGGCTGGCAAAGACAGGAGAAAAGACAGGCATTTAAAACAAAAATATTTTAAGGTCAAAAGGAGTTGAACTATTATATTGAAGCTATCCCCTCCCCCAATGGTAAATGGGAGCGGGGGGAGAGATAAGAAAAAAGAATAGAATTATTAGTAGTAATAGTAACTGTAATAGCCTGTCTTACTGGCTAGAGAGCCAGTCTCTCAGAAACATCTGGGTTCAATCCTGCCTCTGAGATATGCAGACTGGTGACTCTTGGCAAGTCACTTCATCACCCAGTGTCATCAGATATCCCTTTAAGATTAAAGATTAGAGAATGGTTGACTGTCTGCGTTGGTGGAAGGCGTTTTCTCACTAGGAGTACACTACACCAATGAAAGCCAGGTTTGGGATAAAAACAAAGCAAGATTAATAATACTAGTCACGATAACAGTGAGGCAACTGGAATGATATGTGTAAAAATGATGGATGTGCTATGATGGAGAGCTTGACTGAATGAGGTCTCCAGCTGCTATTGAGCCTGGGTGAGGGAGTGAAATACGAATAGCAGCAACGATAATGTTATTGGTGAGTGCTGACAATAGCTTGGCTGATTTCCCCCTCCTACTCTCCCTTCTTCTGAGAAGCACAGATATCCAGGCTTCCCTCAGAACCAATCTGAATCACAGAGATTGTGGAAAGCAGCACTGGTTTGTAGTCAAGATGATCTAAGTAAAAATCCTGCCTCTTACTTTCTACATAACTCTAGGGTTCAGTTTCTTCCCTTGAAAAATGAGGGGGTTGGGTTAAATGGGTTCTGAGATACTTTGCAGCTCTATGTCTATGTTCTTATGCACATGTGGCTGCTTAGCTGGTGGAATTGAACGTCAAGCATAACAGCTCATGATGCTTAGGTTATTTTAAAGAAATTGTTGCTATGTTTCGTTTTTACATCACATTCATTTCTGTGTGTATCCCTCTCCCTTGTCTTACCCAGGAAGCCAACCTTTTAACAAAGAATAAAAAAGAAAGGGAATAAAAAAAGCAATTCAGGAAAACTAACCAAAATTTTAACTGGGTTTGACAGTGTATGAAAGTTACATACTCAGAATCTCCACCTTGGTAAAGAAGAGAGGAAGTGCATTTTCCCACCTCTTCTCTGGTGACAAATTTGGTCAAACCATCACACAATTTTCAGTTTCATTGTCTTAACAAAGGAAACAGGGAAAGAGAAAGTGATTTGCCCAGAACAACAATGTCCACCTCCAAGATCTTCTAGTCCACCACTGTACCAAAGCCCCAGGTTTTGCCAAAGGGGAAATTGTCACCTAACCAGTGAATTTCCCTTTCAGAAAGAGGAAGAAGTACAATATCACCCACCTGAAATCTAGATTGAGTCCTCTTTGTAGAACCTTTTGCTTGGGATCAGCATGCTTCTAGACTGCATGTATTCTCCCTGGTGTCTCGAAAACCTAATAATTCGAAAATCCATGTGCCTTGATTTTTGGTCCAGAAAACTTTCTCTACCATACCTACATGAGCTGGTGCTGGTAGGAGTGTGGGAAGTTGTGGGGAAGAGATTTTTTAAAAGAGATAAGATCTTTGCCCTGGAAGAGTTTACAGTCATCTGGAAGGCCCTTCACAATCTGTTCCTAACCTACCTTTCCAGCCACATCTCTCACTCTCCTCTTGCTCTACAGACTGGTCTATTCATTGCTCCCTTCCCCTTCCTTTTTTCTCATGCCATTCCTTTGACCAGGAATGTCTTCATCCATGCTATCTAACTATCCAAATCTATTGTGCTAGCTCATCCATCATTCAAGGCTCAATTAAATCTAATCTCTTTCACAAAGTCTTACTTGATTACAGCAGACCATTAGTTCTTCCTCTGAACTCCTCTTTCTGCAGAAACCTGTGAGTAGGATGGGCTGCCCCAGTGGGGACCCAGCTAGTCAGTTCCAATAGGGCAATGCAGCTCCTCCCTCCCTTCCTCCTTCCTTCTTCCTCCTCCCATACCTTCCCTTCCCTCCTCTCTCTCTATCCACATAGGGTATCATACCCTTACCTGTGGGTGCTCTGCCCAAAGGAATGTAAATTTTGATGGCTGAAACCTACCAAGATATCTTGGTGTTTATGGGCTAGATTTCTTTCTTAAGGACTATGCCTTAAACCCTGTATACTCTGGCTGTCATTGATTTGGCCAGCAATGAGTCCAAGCCCAAGATGCACTTGGTGGTTATTGTTGGGACCCTGACGGCTCAGGGTGAGTGAAAATAGTAATTTTTTCTGTTTTTGCCAGAACCCCTGAGGGTCTTCCCCTCCCAGATTGATTTTTTTTTTGATTAGGTAAAAGAGGCCATTCCTTGGCTCATTTCTTACCTAACTTTAATCACGTATCGGGCATTGCTTCAGTCAAAATGAGACCTTGGAAAGGGCCTTAGCTCAAAAAGGCCAACATCTCCCACGGTATTGCGGTATAACAACAATGTTGCTAGTCCTGTTAACAGTGCCATTTTGTAACAACAATGCTGCTAGCAGCTCCTGTGGCTGTGTAAGACCAGTAATGAGAGCACACAGAAGGGCTGCCAACACAGGCTCTTTGATCTGCTTTTCTAGGGAAAGCAACTTTAAGGGGTGAACAATCTCAGTTTACTTAAACATACATACACCATTCACTTAGTTCAGGGGGAAAAGATCAGCCCCCTGAACTTCGGGGGAAATAGAAACAGAAATTACAAGTATATATTATAAACAGAGTAAATAACACATACCAGTCTATCCATAGCAATACATAGTTACCAGAGAAGCACCAACATCTGGATTATCAAAGCTGGGGGTGGGAGTGGGGGTTGGGAGGGAGCTGTTTCAACGGCTTGCCCAGAGTCTCATCACTCTTTCAATGAGCGTACTCCCAAAAGTCAAATGCTAACCTTTCAGTACATATATGGTATTCAGGGCCCTGGGAACTCGAGGTTCACCAACCAGGGTGTGGGAAAGTTCCTCAATTTCTAGCACTACATCGTACACAAATCAATGACTCCTGATTTTCTTAGTGCTGAGAAACACTCCAAGACAAAAAAAGATCCCACTTTACCTATCCCCTTTCAAACAAAGGCCAGACTCATTAAAGACACCTGATAGCCTTAGCATCCAAAAGAGAAGAACAACAAAGAAGTCCTGCCCTGATTACCATTACACGGGGCCATCTCCAGTTGTCCTGATTTATATCTTGTCACTGGACCCAGATGGCTTGGGAGAAGAAAGTGAGGCTGGTGACTTTGCACAGCCCTCCCTCACTTAAATCCAATTCACTTGCAAGTTATGGCATCACCTTCCTGATGCCATGGTTCTCTGCAAGAATGAAGGAAAAACAACTTTCTGCAGAAAATAAGGTTCTGCATTAAGCCTTTCTTCTTTCTTCACATTCCTTTGTATTTATTTTGTCCACTTTTATATATATGTACATATTATTTCCTGACAGAGATTGATTCATTTTTGCCATATATCTCCAGTTCTTGGCAACTAGTAGAAGGCTGACTGATTGACTGACTTGTTGAGAACTTCCCGTCAGGTGTAGTTTTCAATTATCAGTTATCTTTTTTTTAAGTATGGGTCCTGCCCAATTTCTCTCAACTAAATAGTAATTCTTTGAAATCTGGAACTATGCCTTATATTTCCTTTGTATCCCTCTTGCACCCCTCCCCCCACCCATGGCACCTAGCACCAGTGTTTTGCACATGGCAGATGCTAAATAAGGACTTGTTGAAATGTACTACAGCTTTCTTGGGGAAGGAATGCCTGTGACCAAATAAATCAACAGACAGATTAACATATGTATCACTCTCTATAAAGAGATATCTATCTATCCATCTATTGTCAAACCTCTCTAATTAAAAACAATTAGGGAAACACGAAAGGCAATCTGAAGCAGTAAAAAGTACTAAAGATTTTTTTAAAAAACCATCCTAATATAACGTTATTACTTTTAGGTACAATACAAAATAGAAGTCCTACTTCAGTGGATAGTTCCCTGGGACTTTAACTAGCATTTCAAAGCACCAGCCAAAGAAGTACATTGTTTATGTCTATAAATGGTGCTTTGAAAGTGTTTGAAAACAATTTTTAATGTAACCAAATTTTCCAAATCTTAGTCACACTATTTGCTGACCAAAATGTTTTTTCATAGCTAGTCAAAGGTATTTTATCTACAAATTGCCAATTAGTAAAGTCCCAGTTAATGAGTTTTATTGAAGCACTATTTAAGCAGAAGAGAAAAGACGCTGTCCAAAAAGCATCCCTGGTTTGTCTCAGGGTAAAGGCCTATAAAAACCTATTTACTTCTTTGTACTTGTTTGCCCCTCTGAAAAATGGCTAACAGGCAGTCCATTCTCACTAACTGTATGCTAGACTGGGTGCTCTCAGGCACACTCCTGATTTAATTAATAGTCACAATTCTTGCCCATCAGAAATCTAGAGTTTAGTTAGAAATAACACACAAATCACTCAGATGGGGTGATTTCAAGATGTAGAAAAAAGAAACAAGATTGTCACCTTTAAAAAGTTCATAGTTTTGGGGCAGCTAGGTGGTTCAGTGAGTAGAGCACCGGCCCTGAAGTCAGGAGGACCTGAGTTCAAATGTAGCCTCAGAAACTTGACACATTGACTAGCTGTGTGACCTTGGGCAAGTCACTTAACCCCAATTGTCCTGCCTTCCCCCCTCCAAGAAAAAAAAGTTTATAGTTTTACTATTTGCTGGCTTTGATAGCCCTGGGCCTGTTACAAAAGTAAAGATTCTTGTTGGAGAGAATAAGTATCAGAAGTATCAGAATGTAAGTATCAGAAATTATCTGGGGATAATTGCTGGCTTCTGTAAACAAGCTATTCTTTGGGATTTTCCTCCTCCCTTTTTGGCAGTAGATTTTGCAGCTGAAGTTACTACTAAATTCTGGTCAAATCTAGGGCACCAAGAACTAAAAATCTGAGTCAGTAAATAGGATCAAAAAGAAAACCAGCTAAGAAGCTTGTATACTCTCCCACTGATGAATGTGTTATTAATCAATCAATAAATATCAATTCAGTAACTATCATGTGTCTATCATACTAAGTATTTTTTAAACTTAATTTTATTTTCAGGTCTGAATTGTTTTCCTCCCATGCCCCTGTCCCATTGAGAAAGCCAGAAAGGCAAAACCCATTACAAACAAATAGTCAAACAAAATAATTTTCTCCATTGGCCAGAATCAAAAAATATGGTTTAATCTGACCTCTGAGTCCATCAGATCTCTCTTTGGAGGTGGGTAGCAACATTCATTGTAAGTCCTCTGGAACTGTGGTTAGTCATTGTGCTGACCATACCTCCTAATTCTTTCAAAAATTTTGTCTTTACAATTTCATTATTATATAAATTGTTTTCCTAGTTCTTCATCCTGCATCAGTTCATACAAGTCTTCCCAGTATACTAAGCATCGAAGACACAAACATAAAATTAAGATAGTCTCTGTTAAGGACCTTACTTTTTTTAAATTAAATTTTGTTATTTAAATTATCAAGCATTTATTTTCCCTCCTACCATCTCCCTCCTCAAAAAACTCCATTAAAACCAAAATCTTAATAACAAATGAATATATTCAAGCAAAACTAATTCTCGAATTATCCATGTCCAAAAATATGACTCATTCTGCATATTAGTCCTTCTCGTCTCTGTTAGGAGGTGGGCAGTATTCTTCCTCATCAATCATCTGGAATCAAGATTGATCATTGTACTGATTAGTGTTGTCTCAAAAGTATTCATTTTCATAATTCTGATGTTATTGTTCTCTTGTTTCTGTTCACTTCACTCTGCCTCAGTCTATACAAATCTTCCCAAGTTTCTTTGAAACTGTTTCTTCAACACTTTTAACATTCCATTACATTCACATACAATATTTTTTTCAGCCAAATTATTGGCTGTTCAGTACCCCTTAGATTATCTCTTTTGCTGTCACAAAAATTGCTGCTAAATACTTTTGTACATGTAGGGTCTTTTTCAATTTCTTTGGTTAATGTCAATTTCTTTGGTCACTTTTTACTGGATGGATATTTCAAGTTCACAGATAAGTAAACACAGATAAGGCTGGAGGGTGTTTGGGGAAAGAATTGAAAAAATTTAAGTGTTAGGATTGGCCCTGGATAAAATTGGGAAGTCTTCAGACTCTTCTCTTGAGGCCCATTTCTTTCCTTTTTAGTATCACCTAAGCCTTTGTTACTTGGTAGGTACTTAATAAATGTGTGTTGAATTGGAAAAACTAATTTGTTATGCTAAAAATGGCTAAAACATCCAAACCTCTTGATTTGGAGGTCAAAGACAGAAAGCTTCTATATACACCAAATATTTATAGCAGTAGTTTTTTTGTGGTAGCAACAAACCGGAAACAAATAAATGCTCGATGATCAGAGACTAACTAAACAATTTATGATCTATGAATGTAATGGGATATTACTGTTATGTGAGAGGCAATCTACATAAATCATTCAGAGATGCACTGGAAGCCTCATATGAACTGATGAAGAGTGAAGTAAACAGAACCAGGAAAAATAAATAACTCAATGAGTGGAAAGAGTAAGTAGAGAAAGAAACTAAATGCTGATTAATTATATGATAAAACTTGGTTGCTGAAGAAGAGATGGGGAAATGTACTTCTCACCCAAATAGGAGACTGTGAGTGTGGGACATATATTAAAATAACATTTTTATTTATTGTAAATTATTTATTGTAAACATTTATATACTTTAAGGTTTACAAATTGCTTTAGATACATTATTTCATTTGAACCCCAAGATAACCCTTTGGGGAAGATGATATTATTATCTCCATTTCTTGGATGAGGAAACTGAGGATTAAAGATGTTAAGTAATTTTCTCAAAATAGTGAAAGTTAAAAGTAGCATTCAAACCCAAGTCCTTATTCCAAGCCCAGTACACTAACTATAACTATACAGTCTCACTATTAGACTTGGCTTAGTTTTTCTGAACTGCTTTTCCCATCCCCTTTTTTTTTAAACCCTTTGTTGCAAGGGATCCTAGGTGGTGGCAGTGGAAAGGGAAGGGGATATATTCAGAAAATGAAGGTGATGTTAAGACAGAAGATGTCCATAAAAATATTTAAGAAAAACTCATATAATACTCATCGATGCAATCCTGATTCTAGAAGATCAGTGATGAAGCATACTACCCACCTCCTGACAGGTGATAGACTCGAAGTGTAGAATGAGGCTCTTTCTTTGACATGGCCAATGCAAGAATTCCTTTTGCTTGATTATGCATATTTGTTATGAGTTCTGTTTTTGTTTTTATTCTTTTAAAGGGGGAAAGACAGAAAAATAATAGAATAATAGAAAAAATTAAACAAAAAAACTAATTCATATTACATGTTAATCACCTTGGACTATTTGACATTTAATTCAGGATCCTGGGGACAGAATAATAAGTCAAACAAATAAGTGGTGGAATTTCAGGCACTAATGGGGAAAGTATTTGAGAGAGCAGGGGGCCTTTCTAGGCTCCTTAGATCATAATGTGGTGTACTCTTGCTATTCTTCACATCACCTCTGGCAGTGCAATGGAGGATTTCCAATTCTTTCTTAGGTCTCCCATTGGATCTCCATGGAACCCTTGGCAAGGTAATTCACCTTTCTATTCCCTAACTTCTCCACACAAAATGAGAAACCTGACTTCTCTCCAGAGGCACGAATCTTGTTAGGTTTTCCTGCTACAGAAAATACAAGGAATCCATCACCTCCTTCCCACTTTTATGTCCATATCGCTGATCCCTTGAATTCCCTTTATATAGCTTCTATTTCATTGGGATTGTGGAGGGGATTTATGTATTGGCTAAGGTTAGGACTAGGTGGCAGTGGACTGAGTACTTAGCCTGAAGTCAGAAAGACTCATCTGGGGCAGCTAGGTGGCACAGGGAGTAGAGCACTGGCCCTGGAGTCAGGAGGACCTGAGTTCAAATCTGGCCTCAGACACTTAACACACTTACTAGCTGTGTGACCTTGGGCAAGTCACTTAACCCCAATTGCCCTGCCTTCCCCCCTGAAAAAAAAAAAGAAAAGACTCATCTTCCTGAATTCAAATATGACCTCAGATACCTAGTAATTGGGTGACCCTGGGCAAGGCATGTAACCCTGTTTGCCTCGGTTACCTCCTCTGTAAAATGAGCTGGAGAAGGAAATGGCAAAACATTCCAATATCTCTGCTAAGAAAACACCAAATCAGGTCACAAAGAGTTGTAAACACCTGAAAGTACTAGATAACTTCAAAAATCTTCAAATTCTGTGATGCTATGTGCCCCAAACTTCCTCTCTGATAACTTCCTAACCATTTTCAGATAGAGGGATTTGTATTTTACCTTGGTTAGTTGGCAATTCTGTCTTTCTCCTAGTGTCCATTCTCTTCACTATCTTCTGGTTCTGGTTAATTTGTTTTTGTTTCTGTGCATCCAGTTTTGAAGGTTCTATCTGATATCTTAATCCTAGGGAATGTACAGACTATTGTGGTATGTCTTAAGAGCTAGCATTTATATACTGTTCTAAAGTTTGCAAATTATAAATATTTTCTCATTTTAACCTCACAATAACCCTGGGAAGTAGGTACTATTATTTATCAATATTTTTACTGATGAAGTAACTGAGGCTGGCAGAGGTTAAGCAACTTGCCCAGGGTCACGTAGCTAGCAAATGTCTAATGCTGGATTTGAACTCAGGTCTTCCTGACTTCAATTCCAGAGCTCTAGCCACTGAGCCACCTAAGACCTAGCCAGTTTAGAAGCAGAGAATACTGTCTATTCATTCACTAGTAAGTAATACTGGACAAATCTCATAACCACAGAGTCTTCCACAACGGAAAATCTTTTTTCCTTCAATTTCTTTAACATAGTAGGCACTCAGTGCAGGGTTATTTGATTTGTGTTGTTCAAACCCTAGCCAGCATTCCCCACATTTTTTGTTTTCTTTCAAAAATGTTTACAGTATAAATTTAATTATACTCAGAGAAGACAAATAATCAAATAAACATACAAAATAAGGGATAAAATCTTACATATATTTAACACAGCAAAGTCAAAGAATTAATAGGACAGCTATCCAAAGTACCTGTGATTTCATTATTCAGTGGGAATTCCCTGTGCCCACACTTGGAAGATCACAACTGTCCAGGACTTAGTAGGTAAGTCCTAGGGAGTTGCCTTAGTGACTTGTCTGAGATCACACAGCCAGTGTCAGTGGAGGGTTTGCAGTCACCATCATCCTGGCCCTGGGCCCTGTTTTTTGTGGTTTATTTGTTTTCAGTCTTGTCTGACTCTTCATGACCCCATTTGGGGTTTTCTTGGCAAAGATACTGGAATCTATCACTGGACCCTTTTGTTTCTATGTACAGATAGCAAGCAAACAAACAAAAACATATGTTTTGTGTCCTTGTCCAAATCCGAGAGAGAGAGAGAGAGAGAGAGAGAGAGAGAGAGAGAGAGAAAGAGAGAGAGATAGAGCGTGCCCGACTTTGGGTTCAAATCCTGCCTATGATATAAACTGGCTATGTAAGTCTGGCAAATCACTTAAACTTTCAACGCCTCTAAACAGCTCTTTTTAAGACTATAAATTGTAGAACAATTGTCTTTCTGTGGTGGTAGGGAGAATTTCCTTATCAGGAGTCCCCTACATTAATGAAATCATAGGACAATGTTCGTGTAGTTCTGATTCTGCTAATCTCACAATATATCACTTTCTATAGTGCTTTCCGGGTTTCCGTGATTGCTTATATTTATTGTTTTAATGGCCCTATGTTTCATTATGTTAACAGACTGTGATTGATTTGGTCATTCTCCAATCCAATTTTTTTTCTTTTAAAAATAAAGCAGATATTAACAATCAACAAGCATTTCCTTTTTAAAATAGTATTTTTTCCTATTATATGCAAAGACAAATTTTAACATTCATTTTTAAAATAAAATTTTGAGTTCCAGGTTTTTTCTCTCCCTCACTTCCCTCCCCCCTCCCTAAGACAGTAACCTATTAGACACAGGCCATATATTTGTAATCCTGTAAAACATATTTCTATATTAGTCATGTTGTGAAAGAAGAAACAGTTTGCAAAAGCAAAAAAACACACAAAAAGTGAAAATAGTACCAATAAGCATTTCTTAAGTGCTTATTATATGCCAGGGATTGTGTTAATTGAGCTAGGGATACAAGGAAAGGGAAAAAATAATTCCTGTCCTAAAGGAGCCTATATTCTAGTGGAGGAGATAACATATAAAACATTGGTATTTATATACAAGATATATACAGAACTGAAGAAAGGTAACTTTGACAACAGAGGTTCATTTACCTCTGGGATCCATGGAATTCCAATGGATCCAGATAAATTTCAGGGAACGTGAATTTGGATGGGAAAAAAATTACATTTTTATTTTCACTAGCCTCTAACTGAAATTTAGCATTTCCTTTAATTTTCTAAAAACATTATTCTGAAAAGGGGGTCCCTGGGTTTTATCAGACTTCCAAAGGGATCTATGACACAAGGAAAGATTGATATTATTGCTATCTGTGTACAGATAGGTTTTATTTAATTTTTTAAAGGATATTTTTAGGATCAGGCTTTGACAATGGAATCACTGTGACTCAATGTATATTCCTTAATTGCTCTCCACCTGAATTGCTTTTTCATTAGTCCTAATAATGGTTTATTAAGTGCCTGTTTCCCTGAAGCCCCTACCAATAATGAATTGTTACCTCTTTTTTTCTTTTTGGTAGTGGTTAAGGGAGAGCTATCGTAAGGTTGTCTTGATTTGTATTTTCTGGGGGGATTATTAGAGAATTTAGGCATGTGTGCCCATTTTTATTAAGTTTTTTTTTTACAGTTGTTTTTAAAGTAATTATTCATGTGTTTATTAGTTAGTATTTTCTCCTTTGAAATTCCTTCATGTAGAGGTTGAATACAGACCATACTGTTGGACTTAATTGATGTGTGATTCCCTTTCCTGAATGGCTTTCCCTCCTTTTTTTCTATTTTTTTTTTAAATGAAGGATGGTTCTCTGGGTAGCAGAGGAGAGAGAAGTATTTTAGGAAATGAAGGTGACATAAAAACAAAGGGTATCAATGGAATTTCTTTGACCATTGATTCTTGGGTGGAGGGGAGTGTAGTAGTTTTATAGCCATTACTAGCTTCTACATATTCTGTCTATCAGACTTTCTAATATTTCATTTTGCTGCAAAAAAAAGAAAAATCTCCCCCCATTGGCTGACTAATTTCAGGCAGTGCTTTCCCACTGAATTCTATTAAAACTGAATAGAATGCTTAGAGGTTGAGTGTTATGGGATTCTACACGTGCCCACGTCCACACTTTCTCATGAGGATGATGAAATATGACATCTAACCCTTTCCAATAACAATGAAAAAAATGTTACTGGTAAAGAGACTCTAAGAGGGAAAGTGCTATAAGCTCTTAGGAAGAAGGGCCCTTTTGAAACTCAGACTACTGATATTGTTTACTACGATTTTGTTTTCATCTTATGGACACAAGTTAATTAATTAATTAATAAGTTAACAATAATTATAGACCTGTTCCATTTGCATAGTGTTTTTAACTTTTTCAGACTGTATTTACATCTCTGATTTTTGTCTTTGAGGTCACCAGAATCAGTCTGACCTTTCAGGTCACTTGGTGTAAGGGCATCAAACTACTTCTTCCTGATGGTCCTGAGTTCTAGGGATTGTTACTGTACCTCAGAAGGGATCCAGGTGCAGTCATGTGGGACAAGGTACACAGGCTTTTCCTCCTTGCTTAAAAATACACATTCTCCTCACTTGGTCTCTTAGATTTCCTAGTTTTTTTCAAACCTCAGCTTAAAGCTACTTTCTCCTACCTCTTCTCCCTTTGATCCCCCAAAATGCTAGTGTCACTTCTTCCAGCCCCGTATTAATTTTGTATATGGTCAACAGTAAGACAAATATTCATTAAACACTTATTACATACCAGCCATTCTGCTAAACATGAAGAATACAATAAAAGATAAAAACAGTCACTACCCTAAGGAAATTTATGTTCCAATGGGGTAAGCTCCAGGACAACAAGGAAATAATCAGGTATGTAAGGTATATACAGAGTAAATAGAAGACCATCTGGGAGGGAAGTGATTAACAGTTGGTAAGATCAGGAAAGGGCTCCTACAGATGAGATCTGAGCTATCTTGAAGGAAGCCAACTAAACCAAGAGGCAGAGGTGAGAAGGCATTCCAGCTGAGGGGGGCAGCCATTGTAAAGATGTGGACTCAAAAGATGGAGTGTTGTATTGGAGGAATTGCAAGGAGTCTCCATAGCTAGATCCTAAAGTGTTTGGAGTATAAGAGTTTGGAGTATAAAGCATAACAAGACTGGAAAGGTAGGAAAAGGCCAGGTGATGAAGAGCTTTAAATACCCCAAAGAGGATTTTATATTTGATCCTAGAGGTAATAGGGAACCAGTAGTGTTCATTGAGCAAGGGGATGATATGGTCACACTTGCTCTTTTTTTTTTTTTATTCAGACTTACTCTTTAGAAAAATCATTTTGGGAGCTGAGTGGAGTATGAATTAGAGCAGGGAGAGACTTGAGAAGATCAATTAGAAGTCTATTCCAATAGTAGCGATTGTATTAGTGGTGAGAGGAGGACATTTATGGAAGATGTTTTAAAGATAAAAATAATAATATTTGACAAGAGATTGGATATGTGGAGTGTGTTTGAGTGAGTAGCTGAGGATGCCTGGCAAGAGTGATTCAGAGGATAGTGGCATCCTTGGGAGAAATAGGGAAGTTTAGGAGAGAGGAGGCCTCGAGGGGAAAGATAATCAGATTTGCTGTGTATTTGTCTACTGGGCATCCAGTTAGGGATGTCCAAAGGCAGATAGTGACATATGACTGTAGCCCAAGAGAGAGGATCTGCTGGATTATGATTATGCTGGTTATGTAGATCTGTGACAAGACCTAGGCATCTCTATTGATTCAATCAACAGTAGACTAACTGTGGGAAAAGTCCAGCCCATCAATTTAAAAATCATGAAGGCCACTGGATGAAGTGAAATGATTACTCACAATTTGGTTGGGTTGATTTAGGAGCCTGGTCACACTCTATTCTACTCATATAAGACCTTTGATCTGGTTTGGAAACAGAAATTTGAACATTTAGCATGGTAGAAGTTAGAAGTTTCCAGCAAAACCCTTGAGAAGGAATCTGTTGGGGAATAGGAGAGTGCCTCTGACTATGTCTCCTCTCTTCTCTACCCACTTCCTAAAGAAGAGGACCTTGTGAACTTTGGAGGGGCAGAGAAGACTTTCCATCAGCAGCCTAGAACTTTCTCTGCTATAAGATCCTGAAGGGACCCAACTGGATTTTATACTTCTCCTTTCACCACCTGAATCCTTATTTGGAGACTTTGTTTAGTTGTTATCTTTTGGGGGTAATTCAATTTAATTCATTTTAAATGCAGTTCAATAAATGTTTATTGATTTTATATCAGGTAGGTTGGGAGTGCAAGGTACTTGGGCAGGGGTGGGGAACCTTCAGCCTGGAGGTCCTCTAGGTCCTCAAGTTAGGCCCTTTGACTGAATCCAAACTTCCCAGGGTTCTGAAGTTTGGATTCAGTGAAAGGGCCACACATGTGGCCTCCGGGACAAAGGTTCCCCCCCTCTGTGCCAGGGTTACAAAGACAAAGCCTTGGTCAAGTCCCTACCCTCTAGTAGCTTACATCAGGCTAGGAGCGGAGGAGGAAGATAGAACTTGTATATAAGTGAACAAATACAAAGTATATAGAAAAATGTGTGTTTTCACTGGAGAGAGGGCATTAACAACTGGGTGGGAGAGGGGACATGGGGAAAGGCGGCACCTGAACTGAGCTGGAAAGGAAACAAGCAACTCTGAGAGACAGTCTGTGCAAAAGCAATGGAATATGAAAGGTGGTTCGGGGTAACAGAAAGGAGGCCAGTTTCACTGGAATGGAAAAAGGGGAAGGAATTCAACAGCAGCAACAACAAAATAGGACTGGAAAGGTACCTGGGAGCTAGATTGCAGAGTTTTAAATGCAATGTCTCTGACTTTCCTTGATCCTCTCCTGTTGTTATCCTTCCTCTTCCTGTTTCCTTATATTTTATTCAGTTCTGTGTCTGTTGTATCCTCACAGAAGGATATAAGCTCTCTGAGGGTAGGGACTGTTTATTTTTAGTCTTTATACCCCCAGATTCTAGCACAGGGCCTTTCACGTGGTAGGCAATGAATAAATGTTTTTGTGCATTAAATGAAATACTTTCTGACTGATGCATCAGAATAGTCTGTGCCCTTTTGGCTCAGTAGTTTATGATAATTGCATCTTATGACAATTAACATTGGGCGAGGGACTGTGATTTCAGAACTGTGATTTTAGTGGTGAAGGGGAGATCCATGTGAGAAAACCCTCTCCACTTGTGAGGATAGGCAAGTCTTTGATAACTTAGACTTGTCTGGACCCTGAGAGATTAAATGACTTGCCTACGGTGACAGGCGAGCATACTTCAGGAGGAAAACTTGATCCCAGGTCTTCGCTACTCCAAAGTCGGACCCTTTCCCACCATTCCACACTGCCTCCCACCATTGACAAATTGCATTATCATCTCCTTTTCCCTCCAAGTCTAGGGAAAGAAAGAGGGAGGGGAGGGCATAGAGATATCCATCGAGCCAGATTTTACCTCGGCTATTAAAATCTCATACATCCTTAGGGTTCTGAGGGTCTATAAAAAAACACATCTTTCCCTAAAATCCTTAGTTTAAAAGCCACCGAATTTTGGCTTTTAGCTTCTTTTCTCGTGTGTGTGTGTGTGTGTGTGTGTGTGTGTGTGTAGGGGGTGAACACGATGACGTGGGGCAAAAAAAGAAAGGAAGAAGCGAGTCGCGTGGGAAGAGAGATGATGACTTACAGTATGTATTTATTTATTCGCAACTCCCCGTTCCCGCCTCCACCCTCCACCATTTCACCCCTCCACCCTAGGGGGCCCCTGTCGCCTGAAACCTCTAGAGGGAGTCTCTTTTTTTTTTTTTTCCTCATCTCCACCTCCCTCCCCAGTCCCGGCTCCTCCTCTTTCTCCACCTACCGCCCCTTACCTCCTTCCCTAGGGCTACTGGGAGGTGGCAGGGGCTCGGCTCCTTTAAGGCCGGCCCAGTGGCTGGCCCTCGGGGGCGCTGTCTCTTTAAAAGGCTGTATCTTGTCCAGCAGCTGGTGGGGGGTGGGGGGAGAAGGGGGGGCCATCGATGACCATTATTTCTGGCTGGGGTGGTTCTGCCCCCTCCCCTTCTCCTCCTTCTCCGCCCTTCCCCCTCCTCCCTCTTCCTCCTCTCCACCCCCTCTCTCGCTCTCTCTCCCTCTCTCGCTCTCTCCCTCTCCCTCTCCGGCTCTGAGGCTGCGAGAGAGCGCGCGGCGTCGGAGGCGCGGAGCTCTATGTAGGCTTTAGCCCGCTGCATTAGTGCACCCGCCTCCCGGGCACACGCACACCTACCTAGATTTAATTGGCAATTAAACTAGTGTTGGGGGAAAGAAAAGAAAGGCTGGAGGACAAGATGGCTGAGCTAGGCAGTAAGGGAGTGACCGCAGGGAAAATAGCCAGCAACGTACAGAAGAAACTCACCCGAGCGCAGGAAAAGGTAAAGGATGCGCCGGGGTCGTCGGGGGCCGGGGTCTGGTATCTCTAGCAAGTGGGGTGGGGACAAGCAGTGTTCTTCAATGCTACTCATCCACTCACCTCTTTTGCACTAACATAGCAACCTGGGCTGTCATTGCAGAGTGTGTGTGTGTGTGTGTGTGTGTGTGTGTGTGTGCACGCGTACCTGTCATTTCAGAAGACCCCCCCCCCCCCATGCATTCTCCGTTTGCCGTTCCATGTTACGTCTTGCCCTAGCTCTGTCCTGTCACTGTAGTAACGGAGGGTTTGGGGTACCTGCGCCCTCGGTCCCCTTGGCTCCGGGAGCCCTCTGGAGGGGGTGGGGCGAGGAGCGGGCCACCATATGGCCTGGCAACTGGAGAGCTTTGGGCGCCGGACGGACCCAATCCGTCATCCCTGAGCTCTTCTCTCCAGGTGACTTCCCTAAATCTTGCGTCCTTTCCCTGTCCCTGGGGATTGCAGCTCTTTTTTTCCCCAACCCCTGCACAGTGTTTCCCAAAACATTCTCTGTGAGAATTTTAGCCTCATGTTGTCCTTGGGGGCTCTTCTCTATGATTCCTTTTGGGGGAATCCCCGAAACCTCCACTGGGAGGGAGAGGCGAGGAGGGGAGGGAGGAATGGTGAATGGTGACAAGCTCTGTGTCCCCCAGCCGGGTGAGGACTGAAGAGTCTGGCACCGGGGTAAGCGGCTAGATTTCATGATAAAAAATGTTCTGAGGTGGACACACCAGTGTGGGGGACACACCTGTTCTTTCAGCCTCAGAATAACATTTATTCACAATGGCAAGGTGGAGGAAGCCCCATAGCTCCCCCTTATAGAGTCCCCATTTAAGGATTTCCCTAACCACCTCCATCTATTCAGAATAAATTTTCAGTGTCCAGAGGCAAGGTGGTACTCTAGCCTTCCACTCCCTAAATCTTTCTCTTTTTTTCTTTATACACCTTTAAAAGCTTCAGCTAAAACAGGAATCCTGCGTCTCTCCGGCTGTGTTTGGGGCTTCCCGTTCTTCCCCTAGTTTTCTTAAGACGGGAGGATTGTGCAGCAGAGTATACGGAGGGAAATCCCGCATATTTCTCCCCATGTATTGTATGATCCCTTCACTAAATAAGAAGGGAATTCTTCTAGGGATATTTAAGCTAATTTAAGAAAGGGTTCCCTTCTCCCCAACATCAACCGAGTTACCCAAATAGGAGATAGTTGGATGTCCCACACTTAGGGGAAAAGGAGAATTGGGCTTTGGAGTAGCGGTGGGGTTTGGAGATGCCTCCTGGGCGGAAGGATTCTAGGCTATCATTGAGAAGTTCTTGGGCATTAGATGCTTGGAAGCAGTGGGAAGCAAGGGTAAATGCCTTGTGGTAAGGAACGGGAGAGTGGAATACTGTGCAGGCCTCTGAAAAATTGCTGACTCTTGGAAGTCCATGACACACCCTGACCCTATCCTCCTCTGAGCCCCTAGATCCTTACTGTTTGTGTCTGAGGGCCCTTGAAGAATCAGACATCCCTGTAGGGGGATAAATGAGTTCTAGCAGGGGTGGGAGCTAAGGGCTTCCCCGGTGCCCTGGCGTGAACCACATTAAAATCCCATCTCCTGTCAGGGGCCATGCTCAGGGAGCGCAGGAAATCCGAGGATTGGTGGGTGGGTGGGTTTATGTGCGTGTGAGTGTATGTGTGTTCCATTCCAGACTACCTCCTGGGTTTATAGAATTTGGATCACGGCTGCTGCTGACGCAACTTCCCATTGCCGGCTTTGACTCTGAAATCCTGAGAATGCAGAATCTGGCCCTATAATCTTTGGGAAGAGAGCAGGGCTGCCCCTCTCCCCTGCCCTCCCCTCCTGAAACGATATTTTCTCTCCTTCCCCACCCCCATTCCCATCCCTCCCGTGGGGGGGATCTGCTAGCCTGCTTGTAAAGACTGAAGGCCTAGTCTGAAATCAACCCCCTTCACCATCTGGGGTCTCCTTTTTCCAACCAATTGGTTGTTAAGGTTTATAAACGAATGACTTTTGCAGCTGAGGCCACTGTGGCTCCCCGAGTTGCCTTGAAGCCTTTGCTCCCCAGGGATGTTCTTTGACCATGTGATTTAGGGTTGGGAATAGCATTATCTCTGTTTATTTTCTTCCTTCCCTCTATGATTTGTTTCTCTGAGCACAAACGCTTTTAAGAAGGGAGACCTCTGAGTGTTTTTGAGGAGAGAGAGGGGTGTGTGTGTGTGTGTGTGTGTGTGTGTGTGTGTGTGTATGTATGTGTATGTGTGTATGTGTATGCATTCTTTGCTGTCTTCCAGAGCTCATGGAGACTACAGATCTGCGCTCTAACTATCCCCTCCCCCAACTGATGGGGGGATTAATGTGTTTATAGAAAGCTATTGTTAGCCTGGAAGGCCTTGACTCATCCATCTCACTAGTGGGAGTTCGGAGTACATAGGACCTGTCTGAAGTGCTGGGACAGGCTGGCTTCTCTTTTTCCCCAGCCCAAATCCTAGGGTTATACCTGTCAGATGCCACCATAAAGCAGATTATTGGGCAGGTAAACAGATGCACTGATAGCAGCTCTCCTCCTGAGCTAGATCCCTCCTCTCCTGAGCTATGGCCAGAGGAGTCTTTAAGTTCTGACCCTTCGATTTGGCCTCCATATTCATATCCCTCCTCAGATGGGGCTGACTCTCCTTTGCCTTCATTAACAATCCTCTGCAGCATGTGTAACCTCTTTCAGTGGACGTAAATATTGTGCTCTATGCATAGGGATAATAGGTGTTATTACTCTCTACCCACATCCAACTCTTCTCATTTAATTTCTGATCTTGTTTGACTTCCAGAGGCTAGACCCTCTACCAGCTGGCCAGCAGGGGTTAGATTAGACTGTCAGGGGGGCTGGTAAGTGGGTATGTACCCTCTTCAAACCTTTACCTAGGTGATCTCCATTGAAAGGCTAAGGAGGTGATATTTCACTTGACATTGCTTCCTTTACAGTGGTGAAGAGGTGGAAGACAAGGAGTAGCTCTGAGACATCTTCTCCACTCAACCTAAAAGACAGATTTAATAGTAACCCTGGGCAGGGTTCCAAGAATATAGTGTTCTCTCATCCTCATTTTCCTATCTTTTCTGTTTGTCCAAAATTAATTCTTCTGTGATATGTCCCTGGTTCAGTGACCTCTTCCTCCTCTAAATTCCTCTAGCTATCTCTTACTTTTATGAGAGATAGTATGACATAGACGAAACAAAGAAACAAACAAAACCAACCAAAAAAACCACTGGACCAGGGGGCAGTCTGTCTTTCTGTTTCTCTCCTCATATGTCTAAATCTATGTATCTATACATGTAAATGACATTCTGTGAATGTCAAAGAATCAGAATCATAGAAATTTTGAATTTGAAGAGACCTAAATCACCATTTATTTCAGCTGGTATGTGAACAAGAATCCTACTGCTGACAAGTAGTCATCCAACTGTTTCTGTAGGACCTCTACTTAAGGGAACACAAAACTCTAAGGGCTATAGTGAAGATCAAATGAAATTATTGTATATAAAGCACCTTGCCAGCCTTAAAGTTCTGAATTAATGTCAGCTACTATTGTAGTTATTATGATTCCAGTTTGGAAGGCAGTCCTTTTCACCTTTAGATGCCTCTAACTCCTAGGAAGCATTGAGTGTGTGAATAGAGGCTGCTAGGTGGTACAGTGAATAGCACTCTGGGGCTAGTCAGGAAGACCTGAGTTCAAATTCAACCTTAGATGTTTATTAGCTGTGTGATCTTGGGCAAGTCCCTTAACCCCTGTTTGCTTCAGTTTCCTCAACTATAAAAAAAAGTAAAATGCTTAGTATAGTACCTGGCACATAGTAGGCACTATATAAATTCACTCCTTTCCCCTCCTTCCTGAATATATTAACAAAGGAACTTGGTCTCTTATCCTTACTCCTTCTTAACCTTTATCATTTACAGGGATATATAAATCCAGGTTGAAGCTGCAGAGTTCCAATTCCTTATAAGGTTCCTCACAAGATATACTTAAATGTGGAGAGAGCCCTGAATGCCAGGTTAAAGGACTTGATCCTGAAGACAGTGGCAACTATTCATGATTTTTTTGAGGATGGAAATTATTTGTTGAGAAGTAAAAGAAAGAATAAAATATGTAGCAATAAAAATCTTTTTGGACTTTTCTCAAGGAGCTGAAAGTTGGGTGCTTGGAGTTTCATTTTAAAAGAAAGTAAATGCAATGCGCTCTAGGCTTAATGACATTGTAGCTCTGCCCGTTACTGGCCCTATACTATGGTCAAATAACTTCATCGTTCTCAGCCTCTGGGCCTTCATCTGTAAAATGGGGATAATCATACCTAAATTGTTTGCCTTCGAGATTTGTGGTCAGGAAAGTACCTTGGCAACTTGTATAGTTTAATGTATCATTACAAATCACTCAGGACAAGCAATGGTCTACTATATGCTTTCATGTTTATTGTGTTTCTTTTATGTTTATTATTTAAGAGACCATTTTGGAGGATAAAAGGATGTATTTTTGTAATTGAATAAAAGTACTGTGGTGTAAAACATTCTGGAGAACTCTTGTATCAGCCAGAATGATGAGATGATGTGTATTTATTTCATCCTGCTCCTCCCACACAGTTTTGATTTCTTCTCTTAAGTCTTTGTAGTCTGGGAATCCTTAGTATCAAATAGTTCGGATATTATGAGTATTGGGTATGAAGACATCTATTTAAAATGCTATTCTTTATTAAAAAAGTAAAGGAGTGACCATGGTATAGTCAATCAGTAAACTTTTATTAAGTGCCTACTATGTGCTAGGCACTGCTCTATGTGGTGGGATACAAATATAATACATGATAGAGTTCCTCCATATGGAATAATGAAGAAAATAAATGCAAATAAGTACAAAGCTGTTAATACAAGGTCATTTGAAAGAGAAGGTAGAAGCACTTGTGGTGATAGGAAAAGACTTCATGTAGAAGGCTTTGTTTTGAAAGAGGACAGGGACTCAAAGAGGCAAGAAGTGAGGAAGGGAGGAATACATTTTAGGCACAAGAAGATAGCCAGTGCCAAGGCAGAGAGAAAAAGGAGGAAGCATCATATGTGAGGAATAGAGAGGCCACTTAAGATAAAATGAAAAGTATTCCATTATATTTATGTATCACACTTTCCTCAGCCATTTCCCAAATGATGGGCATCCACCTTAATTTCTAGTTTTTTTTTTTTGTTTTTTTTTTTTTGCTATTACGAAAAGTGTTTCTATGAATATTTTGGAACATGTAGAGTTTTTCTTTCTGTCTTTGACTTCCTTGGAAATAGATGCCCAGCACTAGGTTTGCTAGGTCAAAGAATATGAATAATTTAGTCACTTTTCTTGAATAATTCCAAATTGTTTTCCAGAATGATTGAACCAACTGACAGTTGTTGGGTTAATTTTAAAAAATTTAATTTAATTTTTTAAATTTTAATTTAATTAAATTCACTCCCTTCCCCTCCTTCCTGAATATATTAACAAAGGAACCTGGCCTCTTGTCCTTACTCCTTCTTAACCTTTATCATTTACAGAGATATACAAATCCAGATTGAAGTTTCAGAGTTCCAATTCCTTATAAGGTTCCTCACAAGATATACTTAAATGTGGAAAGAGCCCTGAATGCCAAGTTAAAGGACTTGATTCTGATTTAATTTAATTTAATTTTAGAAATTTTGTTGATGTCTCTTATCTTTATATCACATTGATTTCTGAATATATTCATTCCCTCCCCCTCACCACCCCTCCCCCCCATCCTTTACTGTCTGGCAAGACTTCTCTTGCAAAAAAAAAAGCTGGAAAAAGCCACCTTGCTGATTATATCCAATAGCACGCGCGACATTCCACATCTTAGGTTGGTTTTTGTAAAATCTTTCCAATTCCTGGCCACATTCTTGTGGCACCTCCAATTCAACAAGTCCAAAGCAGAACTCATCACCTTCCTCACTAAGCCTAGCTCTTCTCTGTCCCGTCCCTATGTCTGTGGAGGGTGCCAGCATCCTTCTGTTTATCCAAGTTCATAAACCTAGAGTTACCCTTGGCTCTTTCCTCTCCCTCACCCTACATATTTCAATTATTGCTAAGCCTTTTTGACTCTGCCTCTTCCATCTGTCTCCTCTCCACTTATGGGGCTGCTCGCTACTTGTTTGGGCTATTGTCACACCCTCCTAATTGACCCTCTATGCTTTTTCTCTCCCCCTTCTTTGATTTATCCTCCCAATAATTGTCAAAATAATCTTCCCAAGGCTCAGATTGGATTATATATAGACCTCTCTGCTAAAAAATCTACAGAGACTTCCTGTTGCCTCCAGGGTAAAATTTAAACATCTCCGCAAAATGCAGCTAGATGGAGTAGTGGATAGAGTACCTGACTTAAAGTCAGTAAGACCTGAATTAAAATGCTACCTCAGATATTTATTAGCTGCGTGTCCCTGGACAAGTCACTGCACCATTTGTACCTCCATTTCCCCATGTGTAAAATGGGGATAATAATAGTATACACATCTCAGGTTTGTTGTAAGGATCAAATGAAATAATATATGAAAAAAAAACACTTTGCAAACCTTAAAAAGCTATGTGAAAAGCTAGTTAATTTAATGATGCTAATGGTTCTTTGTAATTTGGCACCAGGTTGCCTTTCTAGCATTATTTCACGTTTCTTCCCTTTGCACATTGTATATTTCAGTCAAACTGCACTAGAGCCCTCAAATTCAATATTCCATCTGCTGACTTGGTGAGTTGGCCAGCTGCCATGCCTATAATGCACGCCTTCCTCACCACACTCTTAAAAAGCTTATCTTCTTTCCAGGCTCGGCTCAGGTGTCCCCCCATCTAAGGCTTTCCTGATTTCTCTGTCCTTCCTCCGTTGTTAGGGTTCTCTCCCTCATACTATACTTGCCTTGGATGGACGTGTTGTATCTTCCAGTGGAATGTAAACTCTTTGAAGACAGGGACTGGTGTGGTCTTGCATTTGTATCCCCAGAACCAAGTATAGAGATTGCAAATAGTAATACATTTGGTAACTTGAAACCACATATTGTAGAGAAGGGCACTAGAACAGATTGTGCACTGTTGAAATGTATGGTCTTCTGGTGTGGGTGAGGTAGGGTATCGAGTTTCATCAAATGATTTCTTGCAGAGGAGCTGTTGGGTAAAGAATAGAGAGATATTTATACATCCTTTGAATAGAGAGAAGAAAGAGCAAAGTGGCCCATAGGAATTTTAGTTGGCTTTTGGTCTGACTTAACTGTGTACCAATGGGCTGTGATGGCCTTACTTGGGTTTAACTCTTTCCACCAAAACTTGCGTTCACTTTCTTTTTTTTAGATTTGTCTATCTAATTAAAAATTCAATTTTATTTTATTTTCAGTTCCAGATTTTTCTCCCTTACCCTAACCCACCCCCACCCATTGAGAAGGTAAGAAATACAAAACCCATTATAAAGACAAAGTCATGCAAAATGTGTTCACTTCTGAAAGTCCTTACCCTAGCCTTTTCAACCTCACAGAAAAGGTAGATAGAGAAAACTTGCACCTTAGGCAATTTCCTCTGGAAATTGGTGGTGTTAAATCTAGATTCTCCCCTTCTCTAGGTTTCTTTCCCCTGCCTTCTCCATTTTAACTGTCAAGTTCCTTAGTTTTCTCTTCAGGCACAGAATACTAAACTGGGAGTCAGTAGATCTGAGTTCTAGTCCCTGCCATGTCATTTATAGACATGTAACATCTGATTGACTCATTGAACTATGTTTACTTATTTATTAAATGGAAAAGCTAGCCTTGGGGTTAGGAAGATCTCAATTTAAGTCTTGACTCTGACACAGGCTAATTTTATGACTGAGAGCAAGTCACTTAACTTTTCAATGTCCGAAGCAACCGTCCAAAACTGAATTGCAGAGAAGCTGTAGTTTTAGACTGGGAAAGAAAATTTCCATACCAAGAGTACCTTTTAAAACCTATGAAACTGTAAGGTAGGATAATAGTTGTCCTTGAAGTCAGGGACTATTTTTTCTGCATTTATCTATCTATTATCTATTTGTCCATTCATTCATTTATCTTTTTGTCTTTCTCAGTTCATAGAAGACTTTATTGCACATAAAAAGTCTTAATAAATGTTTGTTGGCTGGTTGGATAAAAGAATGAATGCTCTGCCAACATCATAGGATGTGTTTGAGGATCAAATAAGTTGCCCAGGCTTTGGGAAGGATAGAAGTGCCTGCTGTCTCTGGGATTTCATTGGCTTTAATCATCTCGAGTTGAATGACTCTCATCTTTTTCTTTATCTCCTGTACTTTCTTTCCGCCCAGTTGTGGATCTCTGACTTAACTTTAGAACTGTTTTAATTGGGTCTCCTGCTGCCATCTCAGATCAGTGCTGGGCTCCATCTTGGAACTGAAGCCTTCTTCCCCAGCCATGGGTATTCTGGGTTTTGACTTCTTTCTGCTACACCTGTATGACTTTGACAAATTATTTCACCCTTGTGTTATTTTCTCTTTTATTATGAACTTAGTCATCAGTAAGCACATTTCAGTATGCAAGGAAGAACAAAACAGAATACATCTAAAACCGTGGATTTTGTTGTGATTCAGTTTGCTTTTTTAAAGTGTGTATCAGATTTAGCAGTAATAAACACAATTGCCCTTTTGTTTTCTTCTGTATACTTTAAAAAAATGTCATATTGATGCTCTTTTATTCCCTTCATTGGTATCTCTCTCACTACCCACTCACTAACTTACCTATCTCCCTCTTTCTGTAGAAGCTCTTTCTTCAAGCAAAAACAATTCAATACATTGCTGATACCTGAAAATGTATGTCTCATTCTATATACTCTGGTCCATCAATCATCTCTGTTGAGGAGTGGGAAGCATGCTTTGTCAACAGTCTTCTGAAGTTACTGCCATGATAAGAGTGCTATAGTCTTTCAGATTGTCTTCCTTTACATTATTATGGTCATTGTATAAATTGTTCTCCTGGATTGGCTCATTCCATTACATTCATATACCACAGTTTATTTTCCCATTCCTCAATTGATGGGTACCTACTTTGTTTCCAATTCTTTGCTATGACACAAAGTGCTGCTATAAACATTTTTGTACACTTGGGTCCTTTCCTTCATCTTTTCTTCTTCCTATAACCTTAGCCCTTCTTCATCTATAAAATGGAGGGATTAGGAGAAACACAAATTGAATAAGAAGAGAAAAAAGATACAAACAAAAAAGTTCTCTAACATTATGATTGAAACTGGGTTTCTGACTTGGTCACAACGAAATTGCCTTAGACAGATGAGACTTTTTCCTGGTTTGTGGAGCTTTTTCCCTCAATTTTCCTGTATTGTTGCAGGGTCCTTCCAAGTCAGGAGTGGTCTGCTTAGGCTCTGGCCCAAATGCTTCCTGATCATCTTTGGGCTGCTTCCTTATTTTGTCCCCCAGGAGAGATGGGGAACCATGATTACTCTGTCTTTTGTTTGGAATAGAGGGGAATTTTTCAATTTAACCAATATATACCAAGTGTTTACTATCATCAAAACCCAGCTAGGGCTGAGGTAGTATGATTGAATCTGTCCTTTTCTGAAGGAAGGTTTAAAAGTTGCTCTTTCTTCACCTATGAAGAAGGGGTTTGAAATCATCATCACAGTACAAGATAGAGGAATCTTGGTTAGATTACAGTTCATCTGAAAAAAGATTTGGGGAATTTTGGTAAATTGCAAGCTCACTATGAAATAATGATCTATGACCACCAAAAAAGTTAATTCACTCTTAAGCCACATTAAGAGACGTATGGCGTCCACATTGGTCAATCATATTCTCTTCTGGGTGCCAGTTTTAGGAAGGGCATTGATAATCAACAAACATTTATTAAGTGCTAGTAGTGGGGATACAGAGACAAAAATGAGGCAGTCTTTAAACCCTCAGAAATCTTATATTCTATCAATAATAAGGTGAAGAGCCTTCAGAGGATGGCAACTTGGATGATGGAGGACCTCAGTCATTCCCACAGAGGCCAGGTTGAAAGAATTCAGGATGTTTAGCTTGGACAAGGACAAGATTTATGGGAAAAGTCACTATTGTCTTCATTTAATCCAAGAATTCTCCCCACCCCCCACCTTTTTTTTGTATCACAGACTCCTTTGGCAGCAAAGTCTAGGGATCACTCTTCAGAATAATGTTACCTACATTCAGAATTGAAGGAGAAGTTAAATTTCAGTTAGAGGTTAATTGAAGAATATAATTTTGTTCCCATCCAGGTTCACAGATCCCTTTGGAGTCCATGAACCCCAGATTAAGAGCACCTAATTTAGTTAGTTAAGTGGTGAGCATACAAAAAAAATTTAAAGCATAGTCCCAGCCCCCAAAGTACACCAACACTGTTTAAATAATGGTGGAGAAAAGGGAGAGAGACAGAGAGAGAGAGAGAGAGAGAGAGAGAGAGAGAGAGAGAAGAAAGTGTCTGGGGAGGCAAGGTGTCCAGACGCCTTCCCATAGCCAGACACAAGGACTTTGGTCATCCATGTTGGCTGGTCTCCCACTCACACTGGTATAATTTGCATTCCTTAGGTTTCTGACAAGGTAAAAAACTATGGAGACAACTTGGAAATAACTACATACAAGAGATATTTGTGGGGCTGGTATGTGGAAGAAAGAGAGCCTAGATTTCTCTTACTTGGTCTCCCTACCAAGAGAGAAGCAGGGAGAGGGAAGTTGCGTTGAGGCAGAATTCAGTGGAACGTGAAGGAAAATCTTCCTAACGAATAGCATCATCTGAAAGTGAATGCAAGTTGAGTTAAATGAAAGGCTGTTGGCTGGCTGGGCACAGGGGTTTCCCCTCTCATATGAGGTCTTTTCCAACTACGCGATTCTGTGATTCCCTGAGGGTTTTTGTTTCTATGACCGCCAGCATTTGTACTTTGTGTTTGTTTTTCAAAAACATACCTCCTGGCAGAAGCTCCTTTCAGGATTAACAGTGGAAGGAAAAAGCCATTATAAAACACTAAATTAATAAAGAACCAGTTAGGAAAACTTGGTTATAACTTAGTGAATGGAGCTGAAGTGCTGGAGAAGTTGATTCAGTTTTACCTTTGACATGATGTGTGACCTTGGGCAAATTTCCTCCCCTCCCCGGGTGGCCTCACTTGGCCCCCATTTGCACAGTGCCTGCAGAGCTTTGGGGCCTTCAGTGAGATGAGAATTAGGAAAGGGTGTTGGGACTCAGGTAAAAGCAGTGTGGTGATTGCCAAGGCCGAGGTTGTGAACTCCTAAGACTGTCTCCAGAAGCCATCACTGCCAACTCCATCCTTGTGTTTCTAGGCTGGACCTCCCAGGGACTGCAATGTTTATGCAGCTGGGACACTGGAGAAACTGGAAAGCAACTTTGTGGTTTTCACTGCGTCTGACCTCCTGTCCTTTTTCTTCTCTTAACTCATTCCTTCTCCTCTTCTTCTTCCTCCTCAATTCAGAGATGGCTACAGTTTCCTCCTGGGTTCTAGGTGGGTTCTAGGTGGGTAGGCAGGGTAGGTGGAATACTCTAGGGTGGAATTAGAGAGGCACCAAAAAATACCTCCCCCATAATACCACTACCATGCCTGAATTCCCCCATTAGTGCTTAACTCTTTGGGTTCCTGAAGGCTTAAGGGTCTTCCAGAGGCCGTTTTTAATATGTATATATCTTTGGAAAGGAGAATACCTTTTTAGCTCATGGATAACTAGTGCTTCTAGGGAAGAGGGAAATCTTTGCCTGAGGCCCTGAGACTGTGGTGAGACTAATAGAAGATCATATATTTGGAGCTGGAAGGACTTCCAGAGGTCAACTAATACAACCCCTTCATTTCATTCATAAGAAACTGAGGCCAAGAGAGGTGACCTGATTTGCCTAAGTAGACAGTGAATGACAGAGAAGGCCCTCAGACTTTCTTCTGTACGCAAACACTGTTTAAATGGTGGTAGAGAAAAAGGAGAGGGAGGGAGGGAGGGAGGAAGGGAGGGAGAGAGAGAGAGAGAAGGAGAGAGAAAGATAGAGACAGACACAGAGAGAGAGGGACAGAGAAGAAAGTGTCTGGGGAGGCAAGGTGTCCAGATGCCTTCCCATAGCCAGCACAAGGACTTTGGTTATCCATGTTGGCTGGTCTCTCACTCATATAGGTATAATTTTCATTCCTTAGGTTTTCTGACGTGTTAAAAAAGTAGTATTATGCTAGTGTAAAGGTGTGGGTATTAAGAAACCTAAGAGAACGTGATACATTGGGGATCCTGAGAGAGCACTGATAATCTGGACCTCAGTTTCTCTACCTGTAAAATGAGGTTGGACAACATGGTTTTATGGCTCCTTCCATTGCTCACATCCTATAATTCTAATGAAATAATAGTTTACAAATGAATGCCCTGAGATTCTGTGGCACAGGCATATATCCCTCAGCAGAAGCATATGGAAATGATGGGCAGATATGCAGAGACATATACAAGTGATGGACAAATCCAGATGTGGATTCCTCTCTGGGTTCTTGGTTGTAGCCCTGTGGGAAACCCCTAGAGGAAGCAGTGTTAAATTTCTGATGGTAGCAATAGTGTATGAAATGGCATCATACAGTGTAAAGAACTTTGGAGTTTGGAGCACCCAGGTTCAAATTCCAGCTTTGCCATTTGATAGCTTATGTGACCTTAGATAAGTGACTTAATGTCTTTGGGCCTCTGTTTTCTCATCTTCATTATGAAGGAGTTGGAATCGGTGGCATCTGAGTTCCCTTTTAGCTCTAAATCTATGATCCTGCAATATGGGAAAAATTTCAAACTGGTTTTGACATCGTCCCTTGGTATTTAGCATTTCTCCAATTGCCATCTGAGTTTCTCCTTCCCACCCTCAAATAGGAATCTCAACTTCTTTCCCTGTCAGTGAGTCAGTCAATATACATTTGTTAAATGCTTACTATGCGTCAGTATGCTGAAGCAGTGGCGATATGAGGCTAGGCAAAGCAATAAGCATTTATGAAGAGCCTACTGCCAGAAACTGTGCTGAGTACAAATGCCATAATGAAGAAAGATAGTCCCTGTCCTCAAGGAACTTACATTGTAATAGGCAAAAAGTGGTACCAGCAGCAGAGACAAAACGTAAATAGCCAAGTTCCTATAATGTATATACAGAGGAGATAGAACATAATTTGGGAGACAAAGGTACTGGCAACTAGGGGGACCACAAAGAAGGTGGTTTGAGCTGAGCCTTGAAGGAAGTTGGGGAAACCAAGGGGTAGAAGTGAGGGGGAAAGGATACCCCAGACATGGGGAAACAGCCAGTGAGAATGCATGGAAACAGGAGAGGGCTTCATGCTCAAGGAATTGTGAGTAGGCCAATTGAGCAGGAACATAGAGTTTTTAAAGGAGAGTAAAATGTAAGAAGACTGGAAAGATAGGAAGAGCCAGATTATCAAGAGATTTAAAAGCCAAACAGGATTTTATATTTGATCCTGGAGGTAATAGGGAGCCACTGGAGTTTAGTGAGTGGGGAGAGGGTAACATGGGAAAAACTATGCTTTAAAAAAGATCACCTTGGCAGCTGAGTGGAGGATGGTTTGGAGTAGGAAGATAGGTAGGGAGACAAGTTGGAAGGCTAATGGAGTAGCTTAGGAAGGAGGAGATAATGAAGGCCAGGAATTTTCTTAGGATACCTAACCAGTAATGGATAGGAATGATTTTTCATGTTGCTTTTCATCCACTTTCCCCTTATCATTTCTGATTCTAACCCTCTGAAGCATTTTTTCAGATTATTAGGGGTGGGGCTGGGAAGAAGTTCTTGAAGTCTGTAGGAGTAGAATGATAAGGGAGACAGTGTAGCTCACCAACAAGAACAAGATGTTGAGGAGAGGTTGGCTGGCTCTCCAGAGACAGTATGACACTGACCATGTGAATCAGTGGTGATGTCTGATATTTGTGCGTCATTGCTGAATTAGAACCAAAGTTCTGCCCGCTGCCTTTCTGGATTTGACAGATGCTCTATGCAGATGACAGACTAAGACAATGACAGTGACATTACAGATGGGAATAGCTTTCAGTGGCTTTTCCAGCCACTCATGGTCTTTTGCTTACCCATAAGTCACTGGATACCAGCTCATAGAAGTAGAGACTGTTAGAGTTAGAAGGGCACCAGAGGCCCAGAGATGCCCAGCAAGTTAGTGGCAGGGTCAGGACTAGAATTGAGATTTTTCTGAAATCTCTCCTATTGTTCTGTTTCTTAATGGAATGTGTTAGTAATTCAGTTCAATAAAGATTTTATTAACCACCTGTGTGTAATAATGAATAATAGCCAGCATCATATCACACTTTAATGTTTGCAGAGCAATTTATAAAACTTATCTTCACAGCAATCCTGGGAGGTGGATGCTATTATCTTCCCCACTCTGATACAAATTCAGTGACTTGTCCAGGGTCATACAGCTAGTAATGATTTGAGGCATGATTTGAACTCACGTCTTCCTGACTCCAGGTGCAGTGTTGTTGTCCACGTTGCCACACTAGCTGTTCTCTTGTTAGTGCTATATGCCTTTGATTCATGAATGCCATGTTCTCGAAAGAATCACAAGTTTAGGTGGCCTCCCAAGGCAGTAGAAAGATGAGTGGTGAGTGTAAATAGGAGATAGCCTATTGCCAAGGATGATATGTGAAAAGTAGACTAAAGCATCATTAAATACATGGATGGCCAGAGAAGGAGGTGGGGCAATCAGTAGTACAGCATGAGTGAAAGAGGAATGTTGCATTGCATCTATGAAATATGAAAAGAAGAGAGAGGCCAACAGTGTTTGGAGTGATTGAGGATTTACAGAAGGAAATGTGTAAGAATTAGTTAGGGTTAGCAGGTGCTGTTAGGTTTCCATTGTATTGATGGATGGTGTAACCATGACCATGAGATCAGCTCCTTTGAGGTATAGGGTATTTTAAGCTATTAATAGTTTTTAATAATTTTAAATTATCTTAATAGCTTTAATTAAAACATTTTAATAGATATTAATAGCTTTAAACCATCTCTAAGACTTTTGGGACATTCTGTGTGTGTGTGTGCAATGCACCTTGCCAGGCACTGGAAAATATGGACAAGAAAAATACACAAATCTTTTAGGAGAGGTAGCCTCGGTGTCTGAATGACCTGGCTTCCCATCTGGCCTCTGACATACTGGCTGTGTGACCCTGGGCAAGCAACTAAACCCCTCCTCCTCACTCTAGGCATTCCTTAAGATTCTAATTTTCAGAATAATGGCTGATTTATATTTGGTAGAGAGTTTTCCTTACTTGGGGATTGCTGATCCTGATGAAATCAGAGGTCCAGTCCAAAGGAAATCTAAGGGGTCGGAATAAGGAGGCTTGGCTATACTTGATGAGGAATCCTGGATCTCCCCTTTTGGTTCTGCCACACATGACCATTGTTTTAGCAGGTGACCTGCCAAACCTCTTTTGGCCTCATTTTCTCTATATCCATGGGAGGCAGACCCAGTCCCCTGTGATCTATGAATCTATGATCCTGGTTGATCTGTAGAGAGAACAGTACTTATGGGGTAGGAGAAAGTTTGGAAAGTGGCTTCGAAGGGGCCATACCCAACAGAGAAATAGAACTGCCTGTTATGCACAAGGCCATTTTTTTTTTAGCCCTTGGACAAGTTAATATTTGACCATGTTGCCCTTTGGGTCATCCATGTTTGAGCTTTCTCTGGTCTTTTCCTTCTGTCTCCCTTTCCCTGTCAATTCCACTGACCCAGAACCCCTATGAATGGCAGATGAGGGAGGGAGAAGGAAGAAGTTGAAGCTAAGGGAAGGGGTGGGGGATGGGAAAATACATACTGTCAACCTTTGCTCTTCCCTGCCAGATGCCTTCACTGGGACGTTGGAAAATCAGACTCTCAGTAACCCCACTAGGAATTTTACGAGTATTTTGGATGTGTGCATTTCCTACCCTAGCCTCTTTTCCCAGCTCCTTCTAGCCCTCCTAGGTGAGGACTTTTTTTGTTCCCCAGTTAGGGCAGCACTCAGCTCGTTAGAAGGGAAGCCACACTGCAGATATTTTTTGCCTCTGCAATCTGTGTGTTAGAAGCAAAGTTTGCTCTGCCAAAAGAAGCCAGAGAGCCCTAGTCAGTCAGTTAGGCAGGGGGCCGACTGGCTGCTGCCCCAAGGACTGAAAAAGGACACGCTGATTGATGCTGGGTTTACAGGAAAGGGACATGGGGAGAATTTGTTTGAAATTCAGCAGCAACCTGGGCTTTTTCATTAAGATTTTCTGGGTAGGTATGATGGTCTGGGAATTTTGTCTAGGCAGATGGTGGTGTTTCCATAGCCTTCTCTGGCCACACCAGCCTGAAGTAATCTCTCTCTTTTCTAAACTCTTTTAATGAATATTGTTTATATCGGCTAGGTTCCAAAATGGATAGAGTTCTGGATTTGGAGTCAGGAAGACCTGAGTTCAGATCTCACCTCAGACAGGGACTACGGCAATGGAAAGTTAATCTTTCTCAGCCTCAAGTTCCCCATTTATAAAGAGGGGGTGGGCAGCTCGATGGTTCAGCGGATAGAGCGCTGGGCCTCATCTTCCTGAGTTCAGATCTGGCCTCAGATGCTCACTAGCTGTAGGACCCTGGGCAAGTCACTTAACTTGTTTGCCTCAGTTTTCTCATCTGTAAAATGAGCTGGAGAAGGAAATGGAGAAATACTCTAGCATCTCTGCTGAGAAAACCCCAAATGGGGTCACGAAGAGTTGGACACAACCAAAAAACGACTGACCAATGATGACAAAGGGGGATAATAACAGCACCTGCCTCTCAGAATTGTTGTGAAGGTCAAACGAGATGATACATGTCAAACTCTTAGCACCCCTTGAAGTAGTAGATACATGTTAGCCATTATTATTACTGTTCATGTTAAACTGACAATACAAAATTGGACATTTTCTCTCTTCAGCAAGGCTTTAAGTCTCATGCAGGGAGGATACATGTTTTACATACTTAATTTGTATCCCTCACAACTCTTGGCCTTAGCATAAGCCTAGGCCCTCGGGGGAGTTATATTCAATGTAATATAATCTGACTTTTAACTTTGACTCTTATTTTTTTCCTTAGCCAATCTGATTAGTCAACATGTCCTCTAAATACTGCCTTCCCAGAATCTTTTGAATCTCTTCCCTCCTCTTCCTTCCCCAATGTCGCCATCTTGGTGCAGGATTGTATCACCACCCACTCTAACTACGGTGGTAGCTTTGAGACTGGTTTTCCCACCTCTGCTCTCTAACTGATACATCTTTTGTGACACTGCTGTCTTCCTAAAGTGCAGATATAACCATGTTGCACCCCTTCTTACTGCCCCCCTAACCCTATTCAATAGGCTTCAGTGGTTGGTTCCCTCTCACTGCCAGGATCCAATATAAGATCCTCTTTTTCCCCATTTAAAGCCCTTCATTATCTGTATCCATGCCCCTTCAGGTCTTCTTACACCTTACTCTACCTTACGTACTCTGTGATCTTCCTTCTCTTCATTGTCCTTACTTTCTCCCATGAGGATCTATTTTCTCTATAGTTGTTTGCTTGTCTCCCTCATGGGCTCCATGTGAGCAGGGACTATTAGTTGCCTTTCTTTGTATCCCCAGTGCTTGAGCACAGTGCCTGGAACACAGTAGGTGCTTAATAATTGCTTGTTGCCTGACTAACTCCACTCTTTTACTGCCTGCTGATACAGCTTTCGTGCCACTACTAGACCACACTCTTCCCTATTGTGGGCATTGTCCTTCTGTGTAAAACTCTTCCACAATAATGGTCAACATTTATATAGTGTTAACTATGTTCCAGACACTGTACTAAGCACTTCACAATCATTATCTCATTTGTTCCTCTTCAGCAATCTTGGGAGGTAGGTACTATTTTTACTCCTGTTTTATAGATGAGGAAACTGAGACAGAGGTCAAGTGACTTGCCCAGGGTCACACAGCTAGTAAGTATCTGGGGCTAGATTTGAATTCAGGTCTTCTTGACTTCAGGCTCAGAACTCTATCCACTGCGCCGGTTGTCTAGACTCTCCCTATTGCCTACTGAATAAGGTTAAAAATATTTAGCCTACCATTCAATTCAAAATCTTCTACTCTCTTGAAGCAACCTACCTTTCCAGACTTCATTCTAAGTTGCTCTCCGAGCCCTCTGCCGTCTCTCCTATCCCCAAATGAGAAGAAAAACAAAACCCCTGTTACAAACATGCACAGTCAAACAAAACAAATTCCTGCATGTGCATGTCAAAAAAAAAAGTCTCAATCTGTATTCTGAATCCATCACTTCTCTATCAGAAGGTAAATGGTATGTTCAATATTGAGTCCTGGAATTGTTGTTGCTTATTGATTTTCACCCATTCTTAAATCCTTGCCTCTTTCCCAGAATCTGTCCCTGTTTCTACTCTCCTCTCCACTTCACACAGCTCTTTTTCATCTTCCTTATGTGCTTATGCATTATTTTTTATCATGAGTATTTGTGTCTGTTTCCCTGCTAGACTTTTGGGACATCAGAACAGGGACTATGTCTTCTTTAATCTTGTTGTGCTCTCTCTTCTCCCCTCCCAATAAAGTACATGGTGCTCTGCACAGAGAAGGTGTTTAATAAAGATTAAATTGAATGTAACTAGAGGCATGTAACAATATTGCATCAATAAATAACAGTTCCTGACCTTCAAGGAAGGAGATTACTGTTTTTTGTTGGTCACTTGTCCCCTCTGCTGTTCCAGAGTGTTTCCTCTTGTCTTTTCTGCTGCAGTTTATCCAGCAGTGTTCTCTCATCCTGTGCCCACCAGTGATCATAGAACCACAGCACCACAAAAACTCTGTATAATCTAGAAGCTAGAAAGTCTCTGTGATCTAACCTAGCTCCTTCATTTTATAGATGAGGGAATAGAGAGGGGAATGACTCACTCAAAGACATAGTCAATGAGTGGCATTTCAGTTGATGGAGAGGGACCATTTTACAACTTTCCTTCCTTTCCATTAAATAAGTTGTTTTAAAAAGTTGTATTGGTAGCTTTTACTTTTATTTCCCCTCTATTTCCAAATATGTTCCTCTCCCCTCCCCTCCCTAGGTCACCCCATCATAAAGAATAAAAAAGAATAAAGAAAAAGCAGTTTTGAACTAATGATAAGTTTGAGCTAACATATCAACCTAGTTTGATAGTGTATACAATATTGCATACCCATGGGATCCCCCCAACTTCTGCAAAGGATGGACACAGGTTTTTTTTTATTTCCTCACCTCTTTGAGGCTGGCCTTGGTCAATATAATTATATGCCACTGAGTTTTTGTTTCTGGTTGTTCTTTCACAGCTCAGGAAGCCTTTCCTAACCTTTTGTCCAGTGTTTTCTGACCTGTTAGTTATTTTCTTGTTACTCTTATTTATCTTGTTTGTATGTACTGCTTACTGTATCTTCTATTAGGTTGTGAGCTCTTCCTGGGCAGGAATTGTCTTTTGCCTCTTTTTGTATTCCTAGCACTTAGCACAGTGTGTGGTAGTACATAGTAAGCCCTTAATAAATGCGTATTGACTGACTTACTAACATTTATATTGTTGTGATTGTGTGCATTGTTTTCCTGGTTCTGTTTACTTCCCTTTGTATCAGTTCATATAAATTTTCCTAGGCTTCTCTAAACTCTTCATATTCAACATTTCTCATGATGCAGTCATAGTCCATCGCATTCATGTAACACAATTTGTTAACTATTCCCCAATCAATGGGCATCTATTTTGTTTCATTTCCACTGCAGAAAATGATGTAACTTTCTTTGTAAGAGGGACAGAGGGTTAAAGTGAGTTACACTGATGGTTCATGTGCCTACACACGTTTATCTGGCCTCATCCAGTGTAACCAGAAGCCACATATGGAAATAGCTTTGTGCCCATGAAAAGTAATCAGAGATTTATTTCTATTCTGCCTCCAGCTATGGAAGGAAATAGAATCCTGCTTGGCAGCTAGTACTTAAAATAGGCTCCAGGGCAGGGAGGTGAGAGTTGAATATTTTTGAGCAAAGGATAGACAGGACATCGGATGTGCCTTTAAGGGAAGGCAGTTTCCAGTTTGGGGTGAGCCTATTATCTGTGGGGTGGGGGAGATGGCGGGCAATGAAGAAAATGATACCCCACAGTCGTAAAGCTAGTAAGTGTGTAAAGCAAAATTTGAATTCACAGCTTCCTGACTATAAGTCCATCACTTCTACTAGCTGTCCTACCTGACTCAGAAGTGGGAATAACAATGCCTACTTGGATTTTTTTCAGTCTTACTAAATGGGTGGCCATTTGGCAAGTAAACAAGACCTTGGGCAAGTCACTTTCTGGGAGTACCATAAGTGAAAACCATTCAGATACTAGGTGGTGCAAGCACTACTTAACATCCTTAGTCTTATTAGCCCTTCACATTCAGAATAATTTTGCAGTAATTCCTTTGAGTTTCACCCTAGTATAGTTAGGAAATTAGGAGAGGTTTGGAAGTGTCGCTAGTCTAGGGTGGGACTCTTCTCTCTCCTTAAAGTGTCTAGACAGGCTTAGATCCATGCTGGTTTCCAGTGCTTGGACTTTATGATTGTTAGAGATGATCCAATGCTCTCCCTTCAGGGAGCCCTATCTTCTGGTAACAGAGCTCAAAATAAGCTATCCATCCATGGGGAGGGATGAAGGAGAAGGGGAAAAAAAGCTGCTTTTGTTACCTTGGGAAAGTACTAGGGAACTTGGTTATATGCCATGGGAAAAGGCTGTAAGTCAGGTTTTTGTCAGTCACTACTAGCTGTGTGACCTTTGGCAAATTACTCTGCCCCTCTTCTGAGGTAAAGTGACTCTTCTGCGCAGAGACAGAATTGCTTCCATTACAGTTTTCTCATCCATAAAATGAAGAGGTTGGACTAAAATTCTTTTTAGTTTTAAGATCCTATCATCCTAAACATCTAAAGAAATCCTGTGGTGAATTGAATCATGGCTCCATAATTTATCTGCTTGGTAAATGTAATCCACTGGGATTTACTTCAAATCCTCTCTCTCCCACCCTCACTCCTGTGATTGATGCCTTCTGAGTGGTGTCGGTCTTGGAATTTTTGTGTGTGTTGATGGGGGATGGTAAACAGAGTGTGCTGAGGTACACTGAGCAAGGATTTGGGGTCACAGCAAAAAGGGAGCTGGGGAGCAGATCTAGAAGAGAAATAACAGAAATAGGAATTAAGACTATTTCTCTGAATTTCTTGAATAATAATAATAATATTCTCCATTTACTTCCTTCCTTAGTGAAATCTCCCTCTAACCACTCCAGCCTACATCAGTGACTTCTGTCCTTGATTTCTTATAGCACTTTATTGTCAATATTTAGCACTTAGTTATTTATTCTTCAGTTTGTTTGAAAGCAGGGAACTTACCTTATTCTTTTCTGTCCTCCAGTTTGCTTTGTGCAGGGTTGGCCACACAGTTGGGCCTCAAATAAAGATTGTTTATTACTCGGAGAAAACCCACAATGACATTCTTTTTTCCAAAGTTTCATGAAGGTGGACAAAGGTGATTCCTCCCCCCCCCCCGGCCCTTTTTTTTTTTTTTTTTTTTTTTTTACAGAAGGAGAAACTGAGAGCCAGGGAGGTGAAGTCACTGAAGCTAATTTGAGGATGGCCGTTATGACCAGGGAGTAGGAGTCATGGCCTGAGGCAGATCTGGGGAGGCTAGTTGGTGGGGGAATTTGGCCCTGTGGATGAGGGTGGGGCAGGTCTGACCATGCCCAGATTTTAGCTCAGCATTTTCTTTCTCCCTTTCCGCCCCCTGTTATCCCTCCCTGCTGCCTGCCCGCCCTCACTCGACAGCTGCTCCGGCTTTCTTTGGGGGTTTGCTTGCTTGGCCCTCTTACCTGGGCTCTGGCCAAGATTCCTAGGCTGGGAGGGAGAGCTAGACCCTGGGGACTGAGGCCCAGGGAATCTGCCTTGGCATGAAGACTTCTATTCTGCTTGCTCCCTGCTAAGTTTTCCCCCTGCTTCTCTTGCCTGGGGAGGGACCAGCTCTTTTAGACTAATATTCCTTTTTGTCCTTTGCTAGTTTACCTTAGGGATCAGGAGAATCTTTAGTCCTGAAGGTCCTTGGGAAATATTGACATTGCCTTGGAAGACCTGGGCGGGCTAAAGTCTGGGCAGGAGAGAGGAGAAGGAGGATATTAGTGATATTTGTATGATGGATTTTCCTCTGTAAAGTTTCTACTGTACTATTAATAATGACTATAATACTGTCATTTGTATAGTGCTTTAAGGTTTCCAAAGGACTTAACATACTTAAACAAATATCATTTAATTCTTACAACAACCTTGTTGTAAGTGCAAGTATTTATTACCCTATTTTACAGATCAGTAAACTGAGGTTCAGAATTTAAGTGATTTGCCCATGTTCACACAGATAGTGTCAGAGAGGGGATCTGAACGAAGATAACCTTTTGACTTCAAGTGTTCTTTCCACTATTGTATGCTATCTTTTATCCTAGTGCTTTCTTCTTTCTTGCATGTCCTAAAGCACTTAAGTACCTTGAAGCTTTCCCCCTTAATTATATTAAAGGAAAGAAGAAAAGGAGAGGAGGAAGGGAGGAGAGAAAAAAGCCTTTGAGTAATTTACTGATTGATTAACTTTCCCTTTTTTGGGTAGATACACAGTTTTCCTTCTTAGATGAGTGGTTGAGTAGGATGCTCTTGGTTACCCCTGAGTTTGCTAGATTCTCAAGGGTTCAGGTTGTCCTAGGTAATGGAAGATCTGTTGCTGGGGATAAGAGGAGCTTCTGTGTAATATGTAGTGAGCACCTCATCTGTAGTGGACATCAGGTAAAGTAATATGCCTTGAGAAGTTGAAAATGCCATGTTCATTTGTCATTTTATTAGTAGTTACTTTTCTTCCTTTGTCATGACTTCTTAATACTGGGTCAGGTGGGGTTGCTGTGGGGCCTCTTAAGGTATGCTTGTCTTTGCCATGAAAGGTAACACGGGATCGAGGGATGGATCCAATTAAGAAGCATTTAGATGAGACTGGAGTTGAGAATGTAGAGAGAACAGTATGGAGAGACCACTGGATTAATTCCCACTCTGATAATTTCTATATGTATGATGTTGGGGATGTCACTTAATATTTCTGGGCCTTAGTTGCCATATCCTTGAAATGAGGGGATTGAATTAAATGAGAGTTTTTTTTTAAACTTTTCTTTGTATTATAAATCCCCTTTGTAGTCTGTCCAAACTTATGGATGCCTTCTCAGAACAATTTTTTTAAATGCATAAAATAAAATACATAGGATTAAAAAAGAAACCAGTCACTTTGAAATACAGTCATCAATATATATTTAAATAATATTTTATTTTTTCGCAATTACATGTAATGACAACTTTTAACACTCATTTAAAAAAAAAATTTGTTCCAAATTTTCTCCCTCCCTTCCTAACCTCCCCTTCTACCCCCTCCGCCAAGATATTAAGCAATTTGATATAGGTTACATATGTGTTATCATGTAACACATTTCCATATTAGTCATGTTGTAAAAGAAGAAATGAACCAAAATGGGGGAAAAAACCCCATGAAAAAATAAAGTGAAAAATAGTATGGTTTGATCTGCATTCAGACTCCCTCGGCTCCTTCTCTGGATGTGGATGGCATTTTTCATCGTGAGGCCTTTGGAATTGTTTTGAATCATTGTATTGCTGCGAACAGCTAAATCAGTCACAGTTGATTGCCATACAATATTGCTGTTATTGTGTCCAATGATCTCCTGGTTCTGCTCACTTTCCTTTGCATCAGTTTGTGTAAGACTTTCCAGGTTTTTCTGAAATCTGCTTACTCTTCATTCCTTATAGCACAATAGTATTCACTGACTATCATATACCACAACTTATCAAAATATATTTTTAAAAAATCAGTTCACAGACCCTAGGCTAAGAATTTCTGGGGTTCTAAGAACTAAATGAACTCTAAGGTACCTTCTATTTTCCATTCTGTGATTCTACGAACCTTGGTTGATCTATGCTCAAGAAAAAAGGATAGAAGAGGATGCAAGGGATCATTTAGTCAAAGCTTCTCATTTTATAAATGGGGAAACTGAGGTTTAGAGGGAGAAACGACTTTCCTCAGGTCCCATATCTAGTTACTGGCAGAGCTTTATCCTAGTTTTCAGTCCAATCTGCTCCTCCCCCCAATTTCATCATAGAAGTATAATGGAGATGGCAGTAATAGGATATGGTTTGAATTATTTTGCTCTTTTCACTTGATAGTGTTCTTGGAATTGGACAGATAAATTTTTTTTTTTCTTTTAAAAATGAGGATGCTAAAATGGAAAGTAGTGGAGCTACCTCACCCTTGTATTCAAGATGGAAAGGAAATCAGTCAACCTCCAGTGCTCTAAGTCCAACTCTTTGCAGGAAAGATAGTTCCTTATGACAGCCCCGTAACCAAAGGTAGAGACTTGAGAAGCAACAGTGATGTTAGGAAATATCCAGGGGAATATTCCAGTAGGGGTGGGTTGACTCTCAGATGATAAAGGTTTAAGGGTCTGGGCTATTCTAATCCTGGCTCAGGGATTGATTGTTGTGGAACAATGCAAGGAATTGCTTAATTTCTCTGTGTCTCAGTCCTCATTACAGCTCAGTTTAGTAGCCAGAAACTAATGCTACTGTGTAGACTATAGCAGCCCCCACGCTTAAAAATTATAATAAATCTAAGCACAATAGTAAATAATGATCTCAGGGACTGTGAGGTATTGATCAACAGGGCCCATGTTGTTTCCATGAGTTAATGTGATTCATTGGGGCTTTATAAATTAAAAATATATGTAATAATGTAATGAGACCCTATATTCGTAGAGCACCCTTCTCTCCACGTGTGTTCATAATGGTTATATGCTCTCACTCTCATCTTGTTTCCCCTACTCCATTGACTGCTATCCCATCCTATGTAGAGTTTTCTTTTTCAGTAGCTATTCTCCATGATAAGGGAATGGTTAAGTGGCACAGTGGATAGAGCGCCTGGCCTCGAGTCAGGAAGACTTGAGTTCAAATCCGGCTTCAGACACTTACCAGCTGTGTGACTCTGGACAAGTCACTTAACCCTGTCTGCCCCAGTTTCCTCATTTATAAAATGAGCTGGAGTAAGACATGGTAAACCACTCCAATATCTTTGCCAAGAAAAGCTCAAATGAGGTCAAAGATTCACAAGACTCTACAACAGCAGCAACAGGAACAAATTCTCCACAAAGGTGGAGAAGTATTTCAAAGTATTCCCACTTTCTGGGGTAGTTGCCTGGTCATGAATGAAAGACTTACATAACCTTTGGTCCTGCTTGGTGATCCTTAAATCTTGTGCCTTGCCTTTTTTGCATTCTGTGCCTGTGTTATGGTAGGATATAGGACTACTAAAAGGTGATGTTAATTTTGTATACATTTGAATGTATGGAAGGCCAGTCAGGCTGTCTTCCTCTTAGAATTGTCACTGGCAGAAAAAGGCTGGGCTAGATGACTCTGCCCTCATGCCTACTGCCTCTCACTTGGCGAACTCGTTGACCTCTCTATTGGGCTCCAAAGAAAGGACCCATGTGGATGAGCTGCCAGGGCCCTTCAGACTTCTAGATCATTTCTGTTTCTGGATACTACTCACTTTCCTTTTTCTCATTCTTTTGTGGGTGTTTTTCTAGGGACTTTCCTAGGGATGCTGGTTGCTAAAGCCTCAGACTCAAACCTTCTGACCAACACAGTGGTCAAAGGCCTAGGTTGGTCTGGTTGATTGCAGTTGGCCTGTGGGTGATCAGTCTAGGTGGTGGCAGTGTCCTGGAATTCTTCCTTCAGTTTGAGTACGGTATGTTTCCTGCTGACTTTCCTGCAAGCTGAGAGTGCTCTTCCTCCTCAGCTCAGACTTTTGGAATCCTCAGTTCTTTTCAAGGTGCCACCTTCTATGAGGGACTTGTCCTGATTTTCCTGGTTGTTTGTGCCCCTTCTCATTACTTTGTATTTATTTTCTGTCTTTCAAAATCTGTCTACTAGTTGATTCTTCCCAGTAGAATGTAAGTAAGTTTCTTAAGGGCAGGGATTCTTTCATTTTTTTTGGTCCATGTATACTTTATGCCTAGCACATATATCTCTGAAGGAGGTCGTTTTGTGGCTCTCAAATTCAGAATACTGAAAGGAAGGCACTAGACTTGAAGAGATCACAGAAAGAGGAAAAAAGACCTGCATATAGACACATTTAAAGCAGCTCATTTTGTGGCTTTAAAAAACTTGAAGCAAGGGTGGGGGGTACTCATTAATTGGGGAATGGCTAAGCAAATTATGCTATAGGAATGTAATAGATTGTGCTATGAGAAATGATGAAAGGGGTGGCTTTAAGAGAAACTCAGAAAGACTTGTGAGAACTGAGTGACTGAGAGCAGAACTAGGAGAACAGTTTATTCACTAACAACATTGTAAAGATAGACTAAAGTACTCTCTGATCAATGCTGTGACCAATCATAATTCCAGAGTGCCTGGCCTGGAGTCAGGAAGACTCATCTTCCCAAGTTCAAATCTGGCCTCAGACACGTATTAGCTGTATGACCCTGGGCAAGTCACTTAATGCAGTTTGCCTCAGTTTCCTCATCTGTAAAATGATCTGGAGAAGGACATGGCAAACCACTCCACTATCTTTGTCAAGAAAACCCCAAATGGGGTCATGAAGAGTCCAACATGACTGAAAATATAGCAACTGATGATGAAGCATATTACTTACCTCCCGACAGAGAAGTGACGCACTTAAGGTGTAGAATAAGGTACATCTTTTCATCTTTTTTTGCTTGATTATGCTTATTTACTGACAAAGATTTTGTTTTTCTGCTTCCCCTCCCCTCCCAGAATAGATTTTTGTTAATTGAAAAAACAAAACAAAACAAAAGGAAGGCAGAAAGGAACAAATGTGACCATCAAGAACTATACACTATGATGTGATTGTGAAGCTGACTTAATGTAAAATGTCCTTTGTGCCAACAATAAACAAAGTGCCAGGGGCTGACTGGAGGGTAAGAGATGAGCTGATGTGTATGTCTAATGACCCAAGCTTGAGGGGCAGGAGGCAGAACAGCTGATACTGAAGTGATGGTTGTTTCCACCTCCTTCATTTCAGTTTGGAATCTGATTGACCTTGGGGATGGAGCTGGGAGTCTGGAGCTGAAATTGGGGATCATTTCTAACTAAAGTGATCTTTAAGCCCTTAAAGAGTCTATATCCCAAATCAGTCCTAGGCTTGCAGCCTTGTATTGAAAAAAGTTTTAGGAGTAGTTATTCTAGAATTGTCAAGAAGACACGAGTTCAAATCTGGCCTTAGATACTTACTAGCTTTGTGACCCTAGGCCAGTCCCATTACCTGTATTTGCCTCAGTTTCTGAACTGTAAAATGGGGAAAATAATAGCACATTTCTTCCAGAAGGATCAATGAGATAATAATTGTAAAGTGCTTAAGATGGTGCCCAGCACATAGTAAGTGTCATAAAAATGTTATTTTCATTATTTTTGTAGCTGTGTTTAAAAGGCAGCATTTTCTAGTTTTAAGGCCAAGAGAAAAAAATTGTCATTTTGTTATCGGACCAGAGCCAAGGGACTAAAAGGACGAGTGAGACAAAGAATGGAAACTTTGAGATAGACTGAAATACATGCAATATTTGTATTTATGATATCTTGAAGAGACCAAAAGAACAATTGATCCTTGATGGTTGGGGAATATAAAAAAAATTCATTACCTGATTTGCCCATAAAAATATCATGCTTGATATATTTAGAGGTATAATGACTGAAGGGAGAATCTCATAAAATTCAGTGAGAAGTATTTCAATATTTATTGTTATTTTTTAAAATCAGATTCTCAGAGCTGGAAGAAAACTCAGTTATCATGCAGTCAAACCCAAACCTGATGAGGAATTCTCTTAATAGCATCCCCGACAAGCTCACTCTCTGCTCGAACACCTTTAATGAGTGATGGGGACCTCACTACCTCATAAGCTAAGCCACTCTATTTTTGGACAGCTTAATTGTTAGAAAGATCTTCTTTATATTGAATTGAAACCTGCCTCTGTAGTTTTCATTCCCTCTGCTTCTAGTTCTGCCTTCTGGGATAAAGCAGAACAAATCTAATCTTCCACAAGATAATCCTTCACTATTTCAAGGCAGTCCTGGCAGTTATTACCCTCCATACCACCCTCTCTAAGTCTTCTCTAGGAAAAATATCACTGGTTCCTTTTATCCTTATATGGCATGGTTTGGAGTCCTTATCATCCTGGTCCAATCCCATGTCTTTGTCTTTTCTCAGATGTGGTCTGGCCACAGCAAAGTACAGAAGTTTAACTTGCTTTATTCTAGATGCTATTCTTCTATTAATGTAGCCTAAGACAGATTTTTTTTTTGTCCTAGCTCCCCCTGCTTTCATTCATTCACTCATTCATTCATTTATTTGGCTAGGGTCAATGGATGGAAATTGGCTGATAGCAGGTTTTAGTTCAGTGCAGGGAAGGACTTCTAGATAATTAGAATTTCTAATGATTAGAGCTGTCCTAAAGTGGAATGAGCTGCTGCTACCTTGGAAGGTAGTGAGTTCTTCAAGAAAGACTAGGTGACTATTTCTTGGGTCTGCGTTAGTTTAGAAAATGAGAGTTAACCTGTAAGGAAGGGGGCCCTTTTAAAATCCATAATCACCATGATGCCTGCTTTGGGTAGAACTATATGGGAACCAATTAATCAACAAACATTTATTAAGCACTTACTGTGTGCCAGTTATTGTGCTGAATGATGGAAATAAAAAGAACAATTCCAAACCACCCCTGCCCTCTAAGAATTCACATTTTGTTGGGGGAGACTCTACAGCTCACATTTTTCTAGGCTTTAAAGTTTGCAAAGTGCCTGCAATATATATGGTATCTCATTTTCTAAAGTACTTAGCAATTCTTTGATCCCTTGAACATCTTAGTATTAGAAAAGTTTGAAAGTTAAAAACAAGATTTGGTAATGTCAGTAGTCTGGAAAAACTAGGAAAGGGAGGGACTGTGACTCTTGAGTTTTTGCCATTTTTTATACCCAGCACCAAGCATAGTACCGTGTATATATAATAGGTACTTAATAAATGCTTATTGGATTGAATTAGAGGTGAGGAAGACATTAGAACCTTACTCCTTTTCCTCAAACTCCTCCCTCTCCCCAAGGTTGGTGGGTAGTGGAGATTAGGAGGAGGTATATTTTGGAAGTATAACCAAGGGGACGTAAATCAGAAGGAAATTCAGCACACATTTCAAAATAGCTGTTTCTCAGGGAGCTTTGCCTGACTGATCAGTTTCTCATATGTGGGGGAGAGGCTTCACCTGGGTTTGCGAACGGGACTGCGGGGACGAAGGGTAACTAGGAGGTATTTTCCTTAGATGCTTTCAAGTCTGCTAAGGGGTTAATTTTGATGAAGGTGCTGTGGCTAAATGTTTACTGTCCTTTTCCTCCGCCCCCCTCTGTCTTGCCATTTTGAAAAAGAAATTGTAATGTATTTCACACCCCTCCCCCCCCCCCCCCCCCCCCCCCCCCGCCGCACCCCTCCCCCAACCCTTAAAATGTAAATATGAAGTTTGAATTCCTTTTAAATGTTTAGTGGAATTTGATGGGGATTTCCTTTAAATGAAAATGTGTATTGAGAATCCTTAAAAGAGGAAATCCTCTAAGAGAGGTGGGGTAGGGAAAGGGAGGCAAACCCTCTGCTACCTGGGCTGCTGACACCCTGAAGGGAGTGGAGTGGAGAAAAGCTGAAAGGAGCTAGTTGGAATTTTTGTATTTGTCCTTCATTTTCGAAGAGGACCATGACATCAGGGAAATGATGACATGATTTGCAGTTGACTTTGATTTGAGTGAGGGAGACCTGTGCAAAGTCACCAGCCTCACTCTCTCTTCCAGAACCATCTGGGTTCAGTGACCAGATAATCATCAGGATGACTGGAGATGGCCCAGGATGCGTTGGGAGACCCTGGCAGCTAGGTGGTGCAGTGAATAAAGTACTGACCCTGGAATCAGGAGGACCTGAGTTCAAATTCAGCCTCAGACATTTATTAGCTGGGTGACCCTGGGCAAGTCACTTAACCCTGATTGCCTCTCAAAAAAAGTCTGAGGAAGCTCACAGACTGTCTCAGAATAATGCTAGTTGGGTAACGGAAGACTAGAAAGTGCAGATTAGAGAGGGCCTGTCTCTGCCCATTTCCCCCAGGCCAGAGAACTCAAACTAGAGGAAGTGGCTTTGCATTGACTACAGCATGAAGGACAAGGTTAGATCCAAGGACAGAGCTTTGAGCTGAAGCTATAAGCCAAAAACTCCGATAAAGTGACACAAATGTGATGAGCAAGCAATAAAACTCAGGCTGGGTAGAAGGAGCTCTTGGGTTTTAGAATCCCACCTTTATTGCTCCAAGTGTGACTAGCTGACATTCTAACCTCCCCAAGCCTCAATTTTCCTGTCCGTAAAATGAAGGAGTTAGATAACAAAGGCCCTTTTCAGTGTTAATATTATATAATTTTATACTTTTTTGGGACCCCAAAATCAAAGTGCCCTCTGTACTGAGCCTGAACTGAATCAGTATTTAATTTGTTCTGGATTGCCGGTTACAGGACAGTAGAGTTGGTAGTTTGGAGAAGCTGTGGGTCCTTTTGTGGGTGGTGTTTGAGAATAGAATTGTTCCTCCTTGGTTTAAGCTGAGTTACCATCCTGGCTGGAGGATAAGGCAACTTCTGGGGAAGGAGGAGAGTTCTCTGTTCCTCCTCCCGCTTCTAACCCATTGTGTGACAAGAAACGCCCAAAATATTGCCTGAAGGACAAGATAGAGGATGACAGAGGGGCTGCTTTGCTTAGCTCCTGGGATTTGCTCCTGGGATTGCTGCATCAGCTGTATTGAATTTTTCTCCTTTGGTAAACCATATCCCATTATCCTGCCTCAGAAGCTGATCTTGGGACTGATTCTTCTATAGCCTGACTTTGCCTTTTCATTCCGTGTTGGGCCATTCCCTGTGATGCTACGAATTATTTTGCAGTCACCCTCCACTCCCTTTGGATGGAAGTAAAAGAGCAAGGCAACTAGGTGGCACAGTGGGTCGAGTGCTGGTCCTGGAGGCAGGAAGACCCCTCTTCCTGAGTTCTAATCCAGTCTCAGACACTTATTATCTGTGTGATCCCGGGCAAGTCACTTAACTCTCTTTGCCTCAGTTTCCTCATCTGTAAAATGAGCCGGAGAAGAAAATGACAAATGACTCCATCATCTTTGCCAAGAAAACCCCCAGTGGGGTTACAAAGAGTAAGACAAGACTGAAACAACAGTAAAAGATGGAGTTGAAAGAAAAGAAGAGGTGGAAGGTGAAAGGGGGTCATGTGTGGAGAGAAATCTCACCATAGCACCATAGATCTAGAGCCGGAAGGGACCCCCGAGGTCATCCAGTCTAGCCCCAATCACTTTGTAAGTGAGGACCCTAAGGCCTAGGGTGGTTAAATGATGCTTAAGGATTATCAGAGGTAAGATTTGAACCCAGGTTCTCTGGTTCTGTCCCACTGTTCTGGTCTCTAGGCAGCTTGGTTCTTTATCCTAGGCATTTTAGTGGAAAGTAGATTCAGATGTTGGATCAGTTAATGAGTTCTCCAACCTTGGGCAAAATGATGAAAATTTTCTGAAGAGACTTGTGTTTTGTCATATATTAGCTGTTTGACCTTGGGCGAATCACTTCTATCTCTGGGCTTCAGTTCCCTCCTCCATATAATGGGGAAGGATAATGATGTCCATACCCTGCCTGTCTTACAGGGTTACTGTGAGGCTGAAAGAACATATACTTAGAGCTGGAGGGGACCTTATAAATCATTTTGTCCAACTTCCTCATTTTACAAGTGAGGAAACAGACCTTAGAAAAGTTAACTGATTTGTCTGAGGGTACACACTTGGAAAGTGGCACAGCTGGTTTGGAACCTCTTGAGAAGTAGACATGCTTTAGTGGAAAGAATACTGTGCTTTTAGCTGCAGTTTCACCACCTATAAAGTGTGGATAATGATTAATTTTTATTTTATTTTATTTTTTGGAGGGGGGGATGGTAGGGCAATTGGGGTTAAGTGACTTGCCCAAGGTCACACAGCTAGTAAGCGTGTCAAGTGTCTGAGGTCGGATTGGAACTCAGGTCCTCCTGACTCCAGGGCTGGTGCTCTACTCACTGCGCCACCTAGCTGCCCCAATATTTTTTTTTTAAAGTTCTAGCTGTTCATTGATCTCTTGGGGGAGAAGAGAGCAATACAAAATTTAGATTAGACACAGTTTCTTCCCTTAAGGAAGTTGTAGTCTAGTCTAGGGAAGGCCTTAATACTAATAACTATCATACAAAATATGACATGGGTAAGTGCATTACAGAGTTAAAAGTGCAGTATTCTGGGAGGTCAGAGAGGGAAGGATTTTATTAGGGGAAGGAATAATAGAGAAGGCTTTACAGAGAAAGAGGCATTTTGCATGGGCTTTAAAGAATCAATAAGAATTCATAATGTGAAGAATGGGGGAGAATGTTACAGGCATTGGGAATAATATGAGAAAAAGTATGGGGGAAGGAAAATGTAATTCATGTTACAGAGAGGCAGAAACTAGCCCAGATTTGCCTGAGTGGAGGGTTGTTGTCAGGATCCATGGGAATAATTATAAAGTGCTATATTAATGTAATTTAAAAATTATTATTTATAACAAATTGATGAAAAAATTAATTGGAAAATACAAATATAAGAGGGTAGTTTTCTTATTGATCCCAGTGGGCCTAGGATGGGGTAGGTGGGATGCTACACGTTTTATAGATGGGGAAACTGAGGTGAAGCTTTATGAGGTGGGGAGAGATTAAAAATTGACTTCAAAGGCTTGGTTCTCTCGAGTCAGTGCTTACTTCAGGGGACACTGTGCTCACACTTAACTTGAGTCAGGACCAATGTAGACCATGATGTAAAAATCAAACTAGTAGGGGCAGCTAGGTGGCGAAGTGAATAGAGCACCAGCCCTGGAGTCAGGAGGACCTGAGTTCAAATCCAGCCTCAGACACTTGACACAGTAGCTATTGCCTTCCCTTCTCTCTTCCAAAAAAATAAAACAAAAAAAATCAAACCAGTAAACATTTACTGAGTGTTAGGCATTGTGGGAGGATGTACATGAAGAGGACACCTGCTTTTGAGGAATTTACAGTTTAATTAGCAGGTTAAGACCAGTATACATGAAACAGCTAGAGAATAAGACTTCAATGTGATTTCATTGGTGGGAAACTTCCTTCACTAGGGTGGATTTTAACACCTTTTAACAGCTTTCTTTTAACACCTTTTAACAGCTTTTCTTTTTCATTGGTGGGAAACTTCCTTCACTAGGGTGGATTTTAACACCTTTAACAGCTTTCTTTTTTTTTTTCCCTTTTTTTTTTTTTGCAAGGGGAAGGCAGGGCAATTGGTGTTAAGTGACTTGCCCAAGGTCACACAGCTAGTAAATGTGTCAAGTGTCTGAGGTCGCATTTGAACTCAGGTCCTCCTGACTCCAGGGCTGGTGCTTTACTCCCTGTGCCACCTAGCTGCCCCTACACCAGTGCTTCCTGATCCTGTGTGATTCTGTTCTTTGTCTTTCCATAAATCCTCCATGTAAGATTCGTCCAGTGGGCTGGAGGTCTTCCTAGTTTTCAGTTTCCTCATCTGTAGGACAGGGTTAACAATAGTACCTACCTCCCAGGGTAGTAGTCAAGATAAGATGAGATCATATTTATGAAGCTCTTTGCAAACCTCAGAGTCCTATCTAAATACTTCCAATGATTATTGCACAGATACCAGCCCTTGGACTGTCCCATTTGTTGCTATCGTATTCATTTCTTTTAAGTCCCATCTAAACTCCCATCTTTTGCAAGAAGTCTTTCCTATCCCCTCTTAATTCTAGTACTTCCCCTCAGTTAATTATTTCCCCTTTATCCTGCGTGTAGCCTACTTGTATATGTTTGTCTCTATGTCGTCTCCCCCCATTAGACTGTGAGCTCCTTGAGGCCAAGGACAGTCTTTTGCCTCTTTTTGTAACCCCAGTGCTTAGCTCAGTGCCTGGCACAGAGCAGGTGCTTAAAACATGTTTATTGATCGATTCTTGCTGCTTGACTGGTCTATCCTTTTCCAGTCGTGCAAATCCTTGATTGTCTGCGTGGTTCTTTTATATTTCTCCCTTGGCAACATGCTGGCGGTACCCATCATGAGTGTTTTTATTGCCCTTTGGGTGATAGTGGTGTAATAATTGTGTTGAACGGTGTGGTTTAGGCAGAAAGTAGAATGAGAGCTTGGAAAAGGAGAGATCAGAGTGGGTTGGGGTGGAAATGGTAGGTGTCATGAACGCAATGGCCCTTGAAGTATGAGTAGGATTTGGGAATGTGGAGAATAAGACAATAAACATTTATTAAGTACCTACCATATACCAGGCGGGCACTAAACACTGGTAAAACACAGGGAAAAGCAAAAGACACTCCCTGCCGTTAAATAGCTTACAATCTGATGGGGGAAGACGTGTAAAAAAAGCTGGAAAGGAGAGGAGAGGAGTTGGTTCCCCTCAAATCACTCTTCCTCAGTGGCAGGTTTGACTGCCCTACCCTTTACATGACTGGTTGTCTGTGGGTAGTGAGAGCTCTTGCTTTTTCTGTTAGAGGCTGGTCATCCACACCACCTGTTCTACTCTTGCTTCTTCACTTCAACCCTCTATGCCCCTAGTTCTGACCTCATGACTTGAGCTCTCTGTGCCCTCTTCCTCTCTGCCCCTGATTATCCTCAGTGAATGGCACATCAACCCTGGAGATGTCCCAGGCTGTTTGGCCTGTCTACCCTCTTTCTTTCTTTTCTACTCTTCTTCTCCACCACCAAATTTCACTCTTAGTGAAAAGACATTAAGACAAAAGAAAACTTAAAGGAAAGACTTCTGGTGTTTTTCTTTTTTCCCCTAGGCACAAGATTTGTCTGGAGGTCATGTAGATTTTCTTTTGGGATATAACATTTGGGACATTTTCTTTGGGTCGTAGCAGGGGGGTTGATACAACAGGAAGGACCCTAGGTTGACAGGCAACATGATGTAGTGGGAAGAGTGTTAGATTTGTAGTCAAGAGAAACCTGGGTTCAGATCTTACATCTGACACTTAATAGTTATATGACCTTGGGCAAATAATTTAATCTTTTATAGTCTCAGTTTTATCATCCGTAAGATGGGGCTGTGATACCTACCTCTCAGTATTGTTGTGTGGACCAAGTGAGGTAAAATTTGTCACTCCTTAAAGTGAGTGATATGTAAATGTCAGCTGTGGTTGGTTTGAGACCACAGACTACATGTGTCATTTCTTGTGATCTTAAAAGTAAGATGTCCCGTAGCCTTATGCCCCATAGCCTTAATTCTAAAATTTACCATCTTAGTTTTCTCTTAGTTTATTTTCATCAGACCCCTCTTCCTCCTTTTTCTGTGATTGAATCCCCCTTAGTGGAGGTTCCAGTCCATTCAACACTTGCGCATCATGGAATGGAAGTAGCTATGACCTCTAGAAGATTATTCAAAAGCTCTGGCAGCCTCTAAGAGCTTGGATCAAGTATGGGCCCAGCCAGGGCTGGTTGGTTAGCTGGCTCACCCCCAGGAAGTTGGCCATTGGATGATGGTTATTTTCTGGTGGGGCATATCAAGACAATCTGCTTATATCATTGCTGGACCTGTAATCTACAGTGGTAGGAATAGTCATTGGAATTATGATATTGAAGCAAGTTGAAGAGTATGTTAAGGCCCTGAAGAAAAGACAAAGTTAAATAAGCCTGTGTTCCTGCCCTCAAAGAGCTTAAGGTCTGGAGTACTAAGTGTGGGAAGAGTGTTTTGTTAAATTCTCCAGGTGTTATAGTATGCTGGAAAGAATACTGGGTTTCACTCAGAGGACTGCCAGCTGACTTTGGGCAAGTCACTTAACCTGCCTGGGTCCCAATATCCTCATCTACAGAACCTGCATTGAATTAGATTCATGGTATCAAACTCAAATAAGAACAGATCCCTGGGAACCAGTTTTTGACTTAGAAAACCAGAAATTAACATTGTTTAGGTTTTCTTCTATTTTTATTCTTTTGTTAAACATTTCCCAATTACATTTTAATCTAATTCTGGCCACACTTGGAATTTTGCAGCTGCACCATGGGCCATGTATTTGATAACATTTAGATTAGGTGATTGCTTGAGGTCCAGTCCAGTTCTGACATTGTAGGAGATCTGATGCTTCCATTAAGCTTTCTTCTGTGCCTTAGAGAGCTTAAATGAACAGTGGTAAAAGGCTTTGAGTGAAAGGTGCCAAAAGTTGGTTTAAACCATTGGAAAAATCAGGTCTCATGCAAAATAAATAGAGAAACAATGGAGATAGCTTAGGTTGGAGAAGGGCAGGCTGAATTCCTTTGGTGGTGACCTGTTGTTTTTCATTTCCCCTAAGGAGAGACCAGGCTTGAGCTGTGCAATAGGAGGAATCAGGGTCAGACTGCTTCCCTATTGCTTAAGGTTAGTTAGGTGAGCAATGCCAGAAGCTATTGAGGGAGGCTGAGGAATCTGTTTTCTTCACCCTTGACCTCTGAGACAACATGATGGAAAGAGCTCTGAGTTTAGAATTAGACCCCCTGGATTCGAGGCTAACTTTTGCTACCTAATTGCTGTGTGACTCTGGGGAAGTCATTTCATTTACCTCTCTGCAACTATTTCCTCCTCTGTAAAGTGGAGATAATAATTATTCTCTATCTCACCAGCTTGTTGTGGGGAAAATCACTTAGCAAATATAAAGTGCTCTATCATCATCCTAATTTGGACAAAGAGAGGTCTGTTCTACGGGAAGACCAGGGGTTGGACAAGATAACTTTCTAATCTCTGAACCAGGGCAGGTGCTTAACCTTTTTTTGGATGTGTGTCATGACGCCCTTTGGCAATCTGGTGAAGCCTGTGGACTCCTTTTCAGAAGAATGCTTTTATAGAAAAATATTTATTAAACTTTTAAAATAAATCAGAAGAATGTTTTTAAGCACATAAAATACAAAAGCTATCTAAGAAAACCAAGTATATTTAAATGCCATCATAAAAACATTTAAATTAACCAAATATATGGACCCCAAATTAAGACCTCTGCCCTGGATTCCAGGTGTCTTCCACCTCTCAAGTTCCAAGATTCTGTGGCTGATCATATAGTAATCATCATAACCCTTCCATTTGTGTCGGGCTTTCTATTTCTTTTTCCTTTCAAGTCTATCCAGGCATTTTAAGATAGATGGGGACAAAGGTTATTCTCCCCATTTTATAGAAGAGGAAGCAGATACAGAGTAATGAAGTGATTTGGCTAGGGCTCACAGCAAATCAGTGGTGGAGCAAGGATCATCCCGTCACCCCATCTCTCTTTGAAGCTCATGCTGAACCTTCCCAATTCTCTCTTCTTGTACAAGGTTGCTCCCTCCCCCCACCTCCCCTTTTTCTTCTTTCCCAAGATGGTCTTTGCTGTGCCAGCCAGTAACTAGAGTATGGTCAGCCTCCTCCCTCATATTTCTTTAATGCAGAGCTGCCACTCAATCCTGGGAGGAGGGCAGTGTTGGATTACAGAGAGGAAATAACACACCAGCTCAGCCCTGCTCCTCTCTAGCCTGAAAGTTTAATTAGAGATTAGTATGGGGGAGGGGAACAGTCCTGGTTTTTTCCAAGGTGGACAGGGTTTCAAGGTAGTGGGAATGGGCTGCTGTAGGCATGTGCCCAAAATCTAGTTGATTGATTCACTGGGACTGTTCCTACTGTCGGAGGGAGGAGGACAGATGGTCCTGCTCCTTGCTAGTCACCCTTTCAACCGCAGGCTTCCATTTAGGGTTATCTGGTGGGACTATGCCCAGAAACTTATCTCTTCCACTGCTCAGATTAGGCTAGGCCCTGTGAGCCTGAGGTTTGAAATCAGGTTAGTCTGGGAAGCAATCAAGTGGCTGAATTGACCCAGGATGATAGGGATGGGGACGTTGGAGAAATAACAGTTCAGGGTAGTGGAAAGAGCATTAGGTGGTCTCTGAGGGGCCCCTGTAGCATTGACATTGGTGGCTCAGTATAAAGAACCTTTTAATTATTTTTTGATTTAAAAAATTTATTTTTAGTTTTCAGCATTATTTTTATAAGACTTTGAGTTCTAAATTTCTCCCCCTCCCCTCTCCCCAAGATGGCATGCAGTATGATTTGGCTATACACGTACAATCATATTAAACATATTTCCACATTAGTCATGTTGTGAAAGAAGAATCAGAACAAAAGGGAAAAACCATGAGGAAGAAAAACAAACACAAAAAAAGAAAAAGAGAAAATAGTATGCTTTGAGCTGCATCCATAGTTCTTTCTCTGGATGTGGATGGCATTTTCCATCATGAGTCTTTTGGAATTGTCTCAGATCGTTGCATTGCTGAGAAGAGCTAAGTCTGTCAAAGTTGAGAACCTCTTAATTATTAGAGCTGTCTAAAAGTGGAATCGAATACCTTAGTAGGGAGTGAGTTTCATATCACTGGAGCCTTCAAGCAGAGAATGCATGATCACTTGTTACAGGGCTGCCGTAGCACCTTTGGGGGCTGGGTTTGATGTTTTACATTGGTCACAATTATTCTCTCTCTCCCTTCCTCAGCCCGCCTAAGTCTAACCATTTTCTTCTATATGGTTTTCACAACATGGAGATGGTGACTAGGGTGGTCTAGAGACTTGAATTCAAGCACCATTTAACTTCATTGCTCATCTAGAGGCCGCATGGGATAGCAAGTAGAGGGCTGGACTTGGTGTCCAGAAGAACCAGGTTTGAGTCCCGCCTCTGACACTTCCTAATTCTATGACCAGAACCAGTCGCTTGATTTCTTATTATTTCCTTAGTAGTTAATCTTTTTTGTAGAAATTTTCTAATGAGGTAATACTGTATGCCAGGGTGGCAGGTAGTCAGGGCAGTAGCTGGTGCTAATTAAAGCCCTGAATACAGGAACTGACTGTTGGGAAGAAGAGATAACTAGCCTTTTGAGCCTTGGGAGCTTCCTGTCACCAGAGGAAATGGACAGCTAATAATTGGAGAGGGAAGTAGAAGAGCTTAATGGGGGACCCCTATCAGTGTGACTTGTAGAACCACATCCTGGAATCCTCAGGTTGGTAGGAGACTGGGAGCAGTCATGGAAGGTTTTTTTTTACATCCTGTTTTTTTTTTTTTTCATTCAGTCAACAAACATTTATTAAGCCCCTATGTTGGGCAAGACAAACCCTGCTCTCAATCACCATACAGTTGAATAGGAGGGGAACTAGATGTACGTGCTGTTTTTGAAGTAGACTATATATGGTCAAGGCTTGAAGAAGCCTCAGATATCAGATATCTAGATCTACCCCACCCCCACTGCCCACTTTATGTGTGAGGTAAGTGAGGACCAGGGTTGGGGACTGACTTCGCTAAGGTCCAATCCCAGGAAGGTGGTGTTGTGGGATCTCATGGGTTCGATTCACAGAATTAAGATGAGAACTGTAGTCTCTGGGCTCTTTTACTCTCTGTATCCAGGCAGAACCCTTAATTAAAGCCATTTCACATAGATAAGGTTTTTCTTTTTGAAGGATTAGCGGAAAAGAGCTCTTATAAACCCACCTCAGATGCCTGGTTTGACATTGTACAGTGTTCACTGTTTGTCTCTGATCTCATCCTGCAGCTCAGACTCATTTCCTTCTGTCTGGCTTTCACAGTGTGGACATAGGGACCAGGACTTGGCGTCAGGAGGCCTGACTTCTAAACTCATTCAGATTTTACTCTTTCTACTTCCTTTATACTCAGTCCATCTGGGAAGTGGGGAATAACACTCCCTGGCTCTCTTCTTTACTTAGTGGAGGGAAGGTAAGCAAGTCCAAAGAGGCCTTTTTGAGGGCGTTGTGAGGCCATGTGGTATGAGGACTCCATTGGACATGAGGTCAGGAAGACTTGGGTTCAAGTACTTAATAGTGGTGTGACCCTGGAAAAATCACTTAACCACCTCTGTAAAATTGACTCAAGGGCCTTGAAGGTCCTTTCAAGCTCTAAATCTACGATCCTAGGGTCCTTTTTCCTCCCTACTCCCACTGAGAAAAGTTTTTCTAAATAATAGCTATCTAGCATTTATATAACACTTTAATGTTTGCAGACAAAACAAATATTATCCTTATGAGTCATTTCAGTCATGTCTCACTCTTTATGACCCCGTTTATGATTTACTTGGCAAAGATACTGGAGTGGCTGGACATTTTCTTCTCTAGCTCATTTTATAGATGAGGAAACTGAGGCAGAGTTAAGTGACTTGCCCAGGGTCACACAGGTAGTAAGTATCTGAAGCCAGATTTGAACTCAGAAGATGAGTCTTGCTCACTCCAGGCCTGGTGCCTTATCCACTCCTCCACCTAACTGCCCTACCCCCATTTTACAGAAGAGGAAATTGAGGTGGACAACAGATGATTTGCTCAGGGTCATACTAGTAAGTATCTGAAGTTGGATTTGAATTTAGGTCTTCCTGACTTCAGGTCCTGAGCTCTAGACACTCTACCCTTTAGGAGTCTTATCTGAAGACAGGCATTATACGAGTATTAGGGTATTAAAAGCCATGGTTCTAAGGAGACAATGGCTTGAGAAGATAAAAAATAAGTTAATAGGCTTGACCCGTTCTAGCTCTCATTCTCTGTGAGACAGGAAAGGTGACATTTAAGAGAGGCAGGAAGGAAACTGCCCCCAACCTCCCTCATGCTCCCTGAAGAGCCCGGACACAACTGGGCCCTAGACACTATCAGTGGCTCCTCTTCCTCTGACCTCCCCATCCAGCATAGTCATCCCCACATCTGTAGCACTCACTGAACTTGATGGTTGCTTGAAGCTTTTAGACCCCTGGCTGCAGGCAGTTTGTCTTTAGGGTTTTTTCCCTACTCTGCAGCCCAGGGGTTTCTCCTTTCCAAACTACCCTCCCACACTCTGGCTCTGCATTGTGTCCTCCCCCTCCAATGAGGTTTGCTTAAATCAGCCATTCAGTAAGCATTTATTAAACACCAACTGCGTGCAATGGGGATATGAATACCAAAAAAAAAAAAAAAAGACAGGCTTTGTCCTCAAGGAGATTACATTCAATTGAATGGATCGACAATTAATCAATCTGTAAGTCTGGTGAGCTTACTCTGCGCTCAGCTGTCTGTTAGGTGTTGTGGGGAATGGGGGAAGGGCAAATAAGAATTTATAGAGCACCAACTATATACCAGGTACCATGCTAAGCACTTTTACAAGTACTGTTTCATTTAATCTTTACAATGACCATTCAAAGTAGGTGCTGTTATTATCATCAGTTTACAGTTGAGGAAATTGGGGCAAACAGAAGGTAAGTGACTTGCCTAGACATCAAGGAAGTGTTTGTGGTCATATTTGAACTTGGGTCTTCCTGACTCCAGGCCTGGCGCACTGCACCACCAGCTGCCTCTGTAAGGAAAATACAAGAACAAGAGTTCTTAAGCTTTTATGAGGCATGGACCCCATCGGCAGTTTGGTGAAGGTCGCTTCTCAGAAGAATGTTTTTAAATGCATAAGATAAAATACCTAGAGTTATAAAGGAAACCAATTAGATTAAAATACAGTTATCAATATATGTATGCATATATAGACACATGCATATGTATGCATATATGTATATATGACCTATATACTGATAGCTGTATTATATATAATAGTTTATATAACAGTATACGTATATATGTATAGGTGTGTATATACATGTATATACTCATGTATATACACATTTATTATATATGTATGTATTATGTATATATGTATATATAGACGTATCCATTGTACATATACACATGCACATATACGTATATTTCACACGCATGTATGTATATGTATAGTTTCTGGACATTAGGTTAAGAACCTGTGAATTAGAAGATTAAATCTCTGCCCTGTACCAGCCAAGTGATAAAATGGGTATGAGTTGGAGGATGTGAGTTGCAATCATGGGTCTGTCATTACTTAGCCTTTTTCAGGAAAGACAGAAGGGGCTATGATGGTTTGGGTGGGAAGAATAGTGGGGAGATTGTAGGGTGGGAGAAAGAACAAAGTATAATCTTTGAGCTGTATATATCCTAGGACAAATAGAATAAAAAGAGGGATAAATTAGGTGGGCCTCTAGTCTTGGGCAAGATGGCAAAGGTGGTGTAAAAGAGAAGACACCTGGGATTTAGTCCTTGCTTTGCCAGATTTTACCTTGGGCAAAGTAACTCTTCATTTTGAGATGGCAACATAACTTAATGGGAATTGCACCAGATTTACAACATGAGGGCCTCAGCTGGAATCTCGGAATCCTGGTTAGTGGAATCTACTGACTTTAAGCCTGACTCTAACCCTAATCCTGTACCTCCTCCCCTTCTCAAACATCTAGGGTTGGGGTTAGATTTAGAAGTAGGATTAGGGTTAGACTTAGTGAGCAGTGAGTAGTTAGTGATTTGATAGGGGTTAGATAATGGTTAGTGACTTGGGTGAGTCACTTAACTTCCCTGGGCCTCTGTTTCCTCAGGTGTAAAAAAGGAGGGAGGTTGAGTTAGAGGGTCTTCCAGGTCCCTCCTAGCTGTAGGTCTGTGATCCTCTGAAGTCATTTAACTCTTCTGGATTTTAGTTTCCTCTTGTGTAAAATGAAGGAGTTGGACTAAATGATTTCTTAAGTCCTTTTCTTGACCTGCAACAAGATACTTTATCCTTGTTGGTAAGAGAGAGTTGCTCTATTTATTACCTCTCTAAGGATCAAATAAAATTATGGAAAGGAAGCACCTTATAGATTGTAAAGTAGCATAAAATATAAGATTCTTCTATATTATATTCTTCCTTATTTATAAGAAAGCCCCTTATATATTGGAAAGCATTATAAAAATAAAAGGTATCCTTACAGTTAGTCTAGTTTGGGGAGGTGGTCTTGTTTGAGAAGAGGAAATGAAACTATTACGTATAGATAGGATAACTGGGTGCCAGATGAGCAGCTAGGTGGGGCAGTGGATAGAGTGCTTGGCCAGGAGACAGGAACACTTATCTTCCTGAGTTAAAATCTGGCCACAGACACTTGCTAGCTGTGTGACCCTGGGCAAGTCACTTACCTTTGCCTTGGTTTCTTCATCTGTAAAATGAGCTGGAGAAGTAAATGGCAGGCCACTCCAGTATCTTTGCCTAGAAAACTCCAAATGGAATCACGAAGAGTTGGACACGACTGATCAAGACCAGCAGATGCCAGGGGCTGTGCTAAGCATATGAAACAATATAAGAATAAATCACATTTATTTAGTGCTTATGGTTTTACTAAGGAGTTTTCCTTTGGGTGGGTAGTAAAAATGTTCTTTTTGTTTGACTGGATGTGGAAACTGAGGCTTAGGGAAGTGAATTGCCCATGGTCATGCAAGTAGTATTCTGCCTGGGATTTGAATCCCCAGCTTCTGAATTTGGACAGGGCAGGAGTTGGATCCTTACCTCAAAACAATTAAGTCCTAAGCCACATAGTATACACTAGACCTGTGGTTCTCAAATTTTTTGATCTCAGGACCCCTTTGCATTCTTAAAGCCTATTGAAGATTCTCCCAAAGAGCTTTTGTTTATATAGGCTATATCTTATCTCTATTATATTAGAAATTAATATCTTAAAATCATAATGAAAAGAGTTTTGACCTACAGGACCCTTTGAAAGGATCTGGTCCCTGGACCGAGGAATGTGTTAGAGCTAGTTCCTCCAAAAATCCTACAAACTAGAGTTTGATTTATTGTTTCATTGATTGTCGAGCTTAAGAAACTAGTGGAGAAAATGTTAATAGTAATGCAGATTAAACTGTATTAAGTGTATTGTGGACATATTCTTTCCTCTTCCCTCTGCCCCTCCTCCCCGCTGGCCCCCAGGATTTATACCCTGGGTGGGATCCCCAAAATGTGTGGATATGTACCTTGCCTGGACCACACATTGAGAATTTCTGGATTAGCGGCACTGTGGGAGGCTCAGAGAAGTGGGGGGAGATACACTAAAGACTCCCACAATTTCTGTTCTGGTGACTGCTCCCCTCCTTCCTGTGAGTGCAGAGGGGCCCCAGGAGACAGAGATCGTGATCTGACACTCTCTCTTCTGGGGGTGAGGGAGCAGCAGTGGCTAAAAGCCCTTGGAGAATATTTCTTATTATCCTGTTGTGGTCAGAAGAGCTTGGGCTAATGGGGTAGGAGGAGGGGTCCACCCCTAACCATTTCTCTTTACAGCTGGTCTAAAGCTATCCTTGGGAAAAAGCCCCCTCAGCCCATTTTTGTTTCTCTCTTTGTGGAATTCATTTTAATAATAATAAAGTAATAAATATTAATCTCTTACATCCCCATGCCTGGAAGTCTCTCTCTTCTCCAACTACTGACCTCCCTGGCTTCCTTGAAGTCCCATCTAAAATCCCACCTTCTAGAGGAAGCCCTTCCCAAACCCTCTTAATTATAGTGCCTTCCCTTGGTTAATTATTTCCTTTTTAGTCTGTATATAGCTTACTTTGTACATATTTGTTTTGGTGTTGTCTCCTTCGTTAGATTGTGAGCTCCTTGAGGGCAGGGACTGTCTTTGGCCTCTTTTTATGCCCTCAGCTATTAACACAAAGCCTGGCACATAGTAGGTGTTTAATAATGTTTGTTTATTGATCTGTATGATACTTGATACTGTTCATTCATCTGTTTCCTGAGCAGCTGCTAAATGCAGTATGTAGCGCTATGCATAGAGAGATTGCAAAGATAGTTAAGACCTGTCTGTACACTCCTACATCTCACAATGTGCTGCTGTTTCACGTCCATTATATCCTATGGTCTTTATAACCACTAGGGAAAGTTGTAGGGATGAGTAAATTGAAGCCCAGAAAATTTAAGTGGTTCCTCTAAAACCACACAGCTGGTCAGTGGCAGAAGTGAGACTAGAATCTAGGTCCTTTAATCCCTAGTTCAGTGGGTTTATATTTTTCAAGGGCTACTAGGTGACTTTATCTTAGATTGGGATGTTCTACCCATGCCATGATGGCCAATAATCGAACCACACATCACTGAGATAAGCTGGGGATTGCAACGAAGCCCAGGGGCTTTGCTTCCCATCTGTGTCTGTCTCTGTAGGGGAGGTAGTAGGAGAAGGAGCAAAACAAGTTTTTCTGATTTCATTTTAACTGTTTCTGAGCCCTTAGTGTTTTTTTTTAATAGCCACTTATGTTTCTGTGTAGAATTTAACAGTGATGAAAACACATCTTCTTGGCCATTCTTTTTTGTTTGTGTGTTTTGAAGCTAGGATTAATTTCTTCCTGGCCGTATTGACCTAGGGAGGATTAAAAGTATCTTATCTATTTGAATTTATACGGAGTTTGAATCCATTCGATTAAACAGGTTCTCCTTAAACAGTTGTTGTATGTCCCATCTAGAGCTAAGTGTTAAGAAGGATCCAAGAGAAGGAGAAAAATCCATTCCTTTAGTTTGGTTGGGGAGACAGGATCATCACACATGAAATAATTAGAAAACAACTCAAGATAGGATACAGTCAAGGGCTAGGTTGTATGCTTCAGACTGTAAATGCTGCAGGAATTCAAAGAAGAGAAAGAGGAGATTGGAGTAGTTAGGGAAGACTTCCATTGATGGGGTACTCTTGAGGTGGTTCATTTCCCTTCTGGACAACTCAAATCTCTTTCCACCTTTCAGCTCTCGGGCAGAACATGTTATTATTCTTTTACCCTGTCTTTCCTCCTCTGTTCACCCTCTTTTCCTCTCTTTGCCCACCTCCCCCCTCCTTCTTCCCAACCCTGTTTTCTTTTGGTTAAAATGAAGGGGGTTTAGCTAAATTATCAAGACACTTAGTCTCTTCCATTTCTGGCAGTCTGTAATTCCTCTCCAATTGCAACTATTAGTTAAATATCTCCTTCTAAAAACAGATTTTCAACAGCTACAGGTAGCATGTTTTTTTTTTCCCCATTTATATCTGTGGAAGAATTGTGACTCAAGCTGAGTCTTGAAGGATGGACTTGATTAGTCGGAATGGATGGATGGATAGAGAGTGAGTGGATTTGATTAGGTGGAAGGATTTCAAAAAATTTCATTCAAAAAAACCATTCCTTAAATGTTACATGTAAGGCTGGGGAAACGGCTAAAATCTGAAAACAATCCCCTGCCTCAGGGAGCTTACAGTCTACTAAAGACAATCAATCATTCACCAATCAACAGGAATTTATTAAGTACCTGCTCTGTACCACACTGTGCAAGGAAATGTGCCTTGGATTTTTCTTGAAATCATTGCTTGTTTTGTCTCAGGGAGCATGGGAGGAACACAGGGACACAGCAGACTGCAGTCTTTATTTGCTGTTACCCAGGGGACTTTACCACATCTATCCTATTCCCAGATCTTCCAGAAGTTCTGAGAGAGCAGGAAAGGGAAATGATCAGTGGGACTGGGGGCTGGTACAGGATATAGGGTCACTCTCTCTCATTCTGCCCCTGGCCCCCGGGGTAGAATCAAATGATTTATGATCCTGGAATGTGGGTTGTTATTTCAGTTTTCTTATCTCTAATTATCTATCCCTTTGTTTGACCTACATATTGAAAAATGGCGCTAGGCAGAAGTTACAAGGAGTCAGGTAGGTAAGGAAAAAGTGGAATGGATTATTAGTCACTGTCACAGCTGAGTTTGAATTGCCATCCTTTTGCCAGGGGTGGGGATTCTTCTGGGATGGGAGGTTAGACTTAGATGATACATAAAGGTCTTTCTAAAAGTCTATTTTGCTCATTTGGGTTAAAGGGAGGTGCTTGACAGCAGGAGTCAAGGAATTTTAAGTCCCGATTTTGGGTGGCTTGTAAAAAGTCACTTTACCTCTGGGCCTCAGTTTCTCTATCTATAAAATTCATTCTTTAGATTTTATCTGATCTGTCATAGACTACTGTTCCAGCCTTAGGCACCAGTTTCCATGTGTGTGGGCCCCCAGGGCAGTACGTGGGAGGCTGAGATTTTCTGCTGTACTTTCTTGCACAAGCTGTTCTAGAAGGCAGACGTGTCCTCCAGGGGCTGGTGTTGGGGGAAGGGTGGGTGAGTGGAATTGGACTAAGCTCCAATCCTTGGGTTAGATTTCAGGCCTTTCGTTTTTATGATTCAGGTCCCAGAGTACTCTGTGTCTGAGAATAGACCTCACACTTGCTCCTGAGGGGACAGGTGGTGAGGTTCATCATTCCTGGCTTTTCTCAGTCTTTGACAGACAGTGATACATAGAGACCCATTGGCTTTTGGGCAGCTTCTCTTGACATTTCTGGACAGGTGCTTCAGCACAGAGTGGCCTGAGAGTGGGTGTGCCTTTTAAAAACAGACTGTGTAGGAGACATTGATATGCATGCACAGACACACGCTAAAGCCCACCCTGGGGAGAATTAGAAGTGGGGAAAAGCGGAACACCCTGTATGATCGGGGAACTTGATTCTCAGTGAAGGTCATAGGATTATGGATTTAAAATTGAACTCATCTTTCTCTTTAAACCCACCCTTGTTCTGAACGTCTCTATTACTGTCAAGGGCATCTCCCCCTCCCCACAGGCTCCCAGGCTTTGGAAACTTGGGGTTACCTTTGGCTCCCTCAGTGGCCCTCACCCACATATCAAAACTACTGTCAAATCTTGGCATTGCCAACTTCGCAACGTCTCTCCTCCATTCTCTCTACTCTTCCCATCATCCTGGTTCACGCCCTCATCACCTCTTGCCTGCTCTGTTATAATTGTAACTTCTAATTGGTCTCTTTGTCTCAAGTCTCTCTTCAGTTCACCTTCCACGTAGCTGCCCAAAGTGATTTTCCTAAGTCTGCTTATGTCCATCCCACAACTCAGTAAACCCCCACTACTCAGTAAACCCCGGTATAGCTCCCTATTACCTCCAGGATCAAATATAAAGTTATCTCCTAGAGACAGTATTTGTAAAGAGCTCGGCACTTTAGCCAGTATCTGGCACATAGTAGGCACTTAATAAATGCTCCCCCCCGCCAAGTTCTTTGCAACATGGCTCCTTCTTATCTTTCAAATCTTCTTATGCTTTGGTTCCTTCAATTCACTGGAATATCTGGCTGAATTAGCCTGTTTGCTGTTCTTCGTATATGACTTCAGACTCTATGCCTTGTCCACCTCTTAGTGTCTCTGTCTTCCTTCAAGACTTCACTCACATACTCCCCAGCTATTAGTGCCTTCTCTTTGAGATTATACCACCTACCTTTTTATCTACATGTTGATTCCCCCATTAGAATGTGAGCTCCATAAAGGCAGGTACTGTTTTTGTCTCTGTAGCTCCATCCCTTAGCGCAATTCCTGGCATGTGGTAAATTATTTAGTAAATGTTTGACTGACCTAAAAAGTCTTGACCAGGCCTATAATTTTGCAGATGAGGAATGTGAACCTGAGAAAAGTAAAGTGGCTTGCCCAGGATCACACAGTTAGGTCGTAAATGGCCAAGCCCTGAGTTACCTCCTGAGTCCTCCTGCTCCGAACACAGGGTTCTTTCCACAGCACGCCATGCTGGAGCTTCTTATGGAGAATCTTTGGTCCTTTTCACTGCTCTTTGTCAACAGGGAAAGAAAAGTAGGTGTGTTTCTATTCACCTGGTGTGTCTTATTTCGGTCCCAGTTATTGGAGGCTGGCTGGGTGCTGTGGAAGTCATTGAACCATAGCCCCTTGTCCCCATGTTGCCCTAGGTGGTTAGGGAGGAAACCCTAGATCAGAGGTGGGGAACCTGCAGCCTCGAGGCCCATGTGTGGCCCTCTAGGTCTTCAAGTGGGGCCCTTTGACTAAATCCAAATTGGATTCCAAGGGTTATGCTCAAAGACCTAGAGGACCACACATGGGCCTCGAGGCTACTGGTTCACCATTCCTCTCCTAGATCTTCCCTTGATCACCCATTCTCTCACCTAATTATCTTGAAAACTGGGAAGTTCTTCCTGAAGTGTAACTTAGAACATTCCGTCGATGATATCAGCTTCTTTTCCAGGCAGTCTGTGTGCCTGATTGATGTAGAATAGTAGATGCCAAGTGCTGGGTGAGCAGTATAGATAATAAGTCGTATAGGAGGAAGGAGGGAAGGTTTCATTAAAGCTATGAGAAGCTAAGGGAAGGTGGAGAGAACACGAATAGAGCTGCCAGTCAGGGATGAGGGTGAGGAGGCAAGGGTGGGGTATGGGAGCCATCAAGGAGAGGTGGGTCAGCTAAAACATTTTGAAATTGTAAGGGCTGGCCCTGATCTCTGCCTGGTGTCAGTGTCTTAACAAAGTGGGTCAGGCCATTTTTTAAAAAAATTTCTCCCAAGACTTTCTGGGCTGGGTTGGGAAGAGTTATTGGGAAGTACCAAAGCTTTATTATGGACATTGGAGCTCATACAACCACTTTCCCAGGACTCACCAGTACTCTCACCTCTGACACTGTCATCATCTGCCCCCAGTCTTCCATTTCCCCATTTTTTTCTTTGCTACCTGGAGAACTTGGGTCTTTCATAAGAGATGGCACTGTGGCTTTCAGCTCACTAGGGAGATGTCTGGCCAGATCACCTGTGACCACCTTCTCCCTTTGTCATCTGCTAGTGACCCAAGCCTAAAAAAAACCTCAAAAATAAAACTTGCTGAGACTGCTAATCCCATCCGGTAGAGTGATGCCCCAGGGAAGGCAGAAGGAACAGGTTGGCCTGTGCTATAATCTCATGTCTGGTGGCCCCATGAAAGGAAGTAGAGTGCCCCAAGAAAGATGCAGTGACTTAAAGACAGGCATGGTGATATAGTGGTGGGGAGTCAGGAGGGAAGGTCCAGGTTCTAGTTCCAGATTTTCTGTTAACGATCTGTGTGATTTCTGGCAAATCATTTCACCTTTTTGGGGCCCAGTTTCCTGGTCTGTTAAATGAGGAAGTTACCTCTCCAGAGTGTCCTCCAGATCTAGGAATAATTCCCCTGACCACCCCATTGCACCCCAATCCCCCCACTTTGTTTCAGATATGCCACTTCTCCCATTAGAGTGGAAGCTCCTTGAGGCCAGGGACTTTTTCTTCCATTTATATACTTAGCTCCTAGCACAGCACAGGGGACAGAGTATGTGCATAATAAATACTTGTTGACTCAGCATTAATTCCTTGAACCCTCCAATGCAGAATTCTGATTGACCCAGCCAACATACTATTGGCAAAATTATAAAATGTTTGGGCCTGTTCTCTTCTGGCTTCCATATCTTTTGCCTCATTCTGATAGCCTTTCTATCAGACAGCTGGAAAGGTTAGAAATGAAATTCAGTCCAACAGATGTTTATAAAACATTGAGCTAGGAGATAGAAAGTTTGGATAAGACACTTTCCAGACCCTACGGAACTTAAGGGAGTACTACAAATTCACAAATAACTGTAGAACTCATGATAATTATATTACGTAGGGACAGCTAGGTGGTGAAGTGAGTAGAGCACCGGCCCTGGAGTCAGGAAGACTCCAGTTCAAATCTGGCCTCAGACACTTGACACACTAGCTGTGTGACCTTGGGCAAGTCACTTAACCCCAATTGCCCTGCCTTCCCCCCCTCTGAAAAAAAAAGAAAAGAAAGATAATTGCATTACATGAAGTGCAGATGTGAGGCCTGACCAACAGGATACAACAGAGGGGGCTTCATGAAGGAGATGGCATTTTAGTAAGGCTTTAAAGAATGATAAGGGAAGCTGTTCTGGGCAAAGGGAACAATGTAAACAGAGGCACCTGAGGCTAGTTAGTCCCACTTGGCTGGAGTATGGAGTATGTGGAGATATTATATGAATTTTTAAATTAAATTTTATTTTTTTCTATTAATTTATTTTTAGTTTTTAGCATTCACTTCCACAAGATTTTGAGTTCCAAATTTTTTCCTCCCTACTCCCACCCCAAGACAGCATGCATTCTGATTACCCTGATTTCCACACCCAACTGAGTGTGTATGTTATTCCCTCCTTAAGCCAAATCCAATGAGAGTAAGATTCACTCATTCCCTCTCACCTCTTACCCTCCATTGTAAAAGGTTTTTTTTGTCTCTTTTTGTGAGATAATTTACTTCATTCTATCTCTCCCTTTCTCCTTCTCCCAGTACATTCCTCTCTCACTCCTTAATTTTATTTTTTAGAAGGATATTCTGCGAGTTAAGGCAGAAAAGCTTGGGTGATACCCTGTTACAGAGCGCTTTGAATGCCAGGCAGTTCATTTGGTAAGCAGTAGGACATTTCTGAAGATTTTTGAGCAACGAAATGACATTAGATCTCTGCAAAAGGGAATGGATTTAATAAACACAACCCATTCAAGACCTTCTGTAATCTCTCTTTAACATGCCTATCCAGTCCTATCCCTCACCTTTCTTCCTATTCCCTCAATTCTCCATTCAGTCTCATTTCTGCGTGTTTCTTAATCCTTTTGCTGGTTTTGAGATTCTTTGCCCCATCTTTTTCTCTCTAAGGAAAGGCTCTGTTTACCTTCTTTGTGAAACCTTCCTTGCTATTCTTAGCCTGAAGCAGCCACCTGAATTCCCTTGGCACTGTAGCCCTTAGTAGGGGCATTTAGGTTCTACTTATAGTTTTGGTCTCTCACCCATCTCACCCCCCCCACCCCCACTTGGGGTTAAATGACTTGCCCAGGATCTCACAGCCAGTAATTTTCTGAGGTCAGATTTTGAATTCAGGGCTGGTGCTTTACCCACTTCACCACCTAGCTACCTTAGGGTCTACTTACTGACTCCTAATACCTTTATGTTAGAGTGCATCTCCCTAGCTAGAGTATAAACTCAGTGAAGACAGGGACCAGTGTCTAACAGTTCTTTATACAAGCATATCTTATATGTTCTATTGCCTCAGCACATCATTTAGCAATAATGTTGTTGATGTTATAACCAGGTCCCACTTATTCTGGTGAGATACCATTACAACAGCTGATCATCCACATCTAACACTGTTTTTATGGAACTAACTGCCCTCTGTAATGTTGTTTTGCCTGTCTTCACTTTCCTTCAGAAAATGTTTGTGGAATGAATCCCCACTAAGCTACTAATTGTTAAGGAAAACTGTTTCAAGAGGGCAATTACATATTAATAAAGGACTGTTTTCAAAAACTGAAAAGCTGTTAAGACACAATGGAAGACATGTCTAATGATGGACTAATGATTGCCCTGAAGGTGGCGAAAATAGAGGAAAGGGTTCGGAAAAAAAGGAATGCTCGATATCACTTCTTCACATTTTTGCCAAAGGTGCCCTGGGCATAAGGACATTATTCTCCAGGGCCATGTAGTTTTTGGCTTCTCTGTCTAGGGTGTTTGGGGATCATCTGAAATCTGTGAGGAGGTTTCTTCCCTCAGACCATTCATCCTCCTTCAGAGAGAGAATTCTTTCTGCCAAGATCTAAAGGGGGTTGGGAAAATGCTGGTGACATTTCTTATATTTTTGATCTTTGAACTTGGAAGGAGGAGGTGAGGAAGATTTCAAAGGGGTTCAGCGGAAATTTTTAAGTCAACCCAGCCAGTTTATGGAGAAAAAGATGACCCGACTCTGACTTGTCAATTAAGACATGGGAGTGGGATTAGCAGAGACTCTTTGGATGCTGCTTTGTCCATTGCCTGAAAGAAAAGAGGAGTGTAGCCAGATTTGCATCCTACCGGGAAGCAGGCAGGCAGAGAGAGGCAGCCCCCCAGAGCTCAGTCCTGTGGCTGACTCAGCCCTTAGAGGCCTCCGAGAACAATAGACTTCTGTGCTGAGCTGGGGGCTGATGACTTTATTCATATCAGCAAATTTGTTCCCCCAACCCCCCACCCCACCCAAGGGGACACTCTGGCAGACCTTGACAATGAAATTCTTTGGCTTCCAAGGGGGATCAGACAAGAGAACTAGCAATGGAAACTCAAGTCCCTTGCTTAAATATCTAGCCTTTCCCTCCTGACTTGTGAATCTCCCCTCCTTATCCTCCACAAGCATCAGAACTTTGGGTGGGAGGGTGAGGTGGTCTCTGTGACCATAGTATGAGACCTGTGAGGGGAAAACTGAGGGAGGCGATTCTTTGATCCAGGGAGGGACCAGACTCAGTTGCACAAATAAGGAAGGGGGTCTTCTTCCAGTTGCTGTCTGGGCAACACAATGTGGTGAAGAGATGAAGACACTGTCAGGGACAGATAACAAGCAAGAAGCAGAAACTGGAAAAAGATGGGGAGACCAAGGAAAAAGGGAACTGAGAAAAAATCAGAAGATGAGAAACAGTAAAGAGAGATGGGGGTGGGGAGAGAAGGAAGCAAATACATTGCAACCAGTTAGGATGATGGGAAATAGCTTCAGGCTTTCTTTTCCTTTCTGTGTTTGCCTGTGAGAGTATGCATCTGAGCTTATCAGAGAATCATAGGACATTAAGAGTTAGAAGGGATCTTTTGGACTTCTCAGAATTTGTAAGTGCGTAAAATAAAATTAGAGGATTTCAAAGGAAACCAGCTATATTGAAATGCTTATCAAATCCTAAAAAACAAAATAAAGTGAATTCATGGATTGTAGGTTAAGAGCCCCCGATCTCATCCAAGCAATTCTTTTTCAGATGAGGAACCGGGGGACAGGCCAGAGATGGGCTTTCTGACTCCCTAGTCCCCTACACTTTCTCTTCTATCTGAGTTGGGTTCTTTATCTACACGTGTATGAAAGAATTGGTACATCTGTGAAATGGTATTGGGGGTTGAATTTTTATGTGTGAAGCAGGCCTTGTTTTGATCCAGCTTGGTATCTGGATTCCTGGATCAAGGTCAGGGAAACCTGGGTTCTCACAGTAGCCCTTCTGCTGCTAAATTGTGATGGGACCTTGGGCAAAACATTCTGTTTCTCTCAGCCTCTCATCTGTAAAATGAGGCTATAATGCCATCTCTGTCTGTCTGCCTCATGGGGCCACTGTGAGAAGCCAGTGAAATATAATGCAAGCAAAAAAGGATTTAAAATGCTGTACAAATGCCCTGTATTCATGTGGGAGAGTGTGTGTGTGTGTTTATGCGCACTATTGTGCCAGTGTGAAGGGGATATGTGTTTTTTTCATCCTCTTATGGGTGAAATGTTGTCTTTGGCCCTCTTCTGAACTCAGTGCTTTCAAAATTTATCTTTCTCAAAGAGCTGCTTTGCTGCTGCTAGCTCTTTTTGGAGGTTTTAAGGCAAAACCTGATGCTCATCAAATCATATTGCCCCTGAAGAGGGGTGATTTATTGGTTTCCTAGTGGGGAGCTCCTCGACTGTGTGTTTTTGTTTTTTCTCTCCCATTTGAGTTCACTGGGCCAGATCTTGGGCACTTTCCCAACAAGAAACTTCATCTTTCTCTTTGCTTTATGCTACCCTTGAGGTAAGGCTGTTAAAGGCTCTGAAGAGCAGAGGGAGACTTGTAGCTTTCTTAGGGGAAGCTGGATCTTTTTCCTCCAATTTCCCAGCCTCCAGTTCCACTTCTCCGTGTCTCCTAAATTTTCTCTGTTGATTGTCAGGGCTAGACTCAAGGCCTAACTTCTATCTAGGCCCGGGATTCTTAATCTGTGGTTCATGGATCCCTAAGGGGTTGTGGATAGATTTCAAGGGGTCTATGAACTTGGATGAGAAAAAATTTTCTTCTTATGCTATTTATTTTACTTTATGCATTTACAAACATTATTCTGAGGAGTGGTCCATAGGATTCATCAGACTACCAAAGGGGGTCCATGACACAAAAAAGTTGGACTCCTGATCTAGGGGAACAGCCAGCCACTATGGCTGTGAATTGAGAGGGCCCAGGAAGGCATTTCCTTTCTCTTATCCCCCAAAGTATCACTCCTGCCTGACTATACTTGCAATCACATCATTAGAGATTCATTCCTTTGGATTAAAAGATGCCCCAAACCAAAGGCCTTTGTAGTTACCTCTGCAGAAGAATAACACATTCAGTCCCTGATGCTTTAGTGTAAAATGTGTTTATCAGATACCTTGGAACCCTTGAGTTTTTACCATAAAAGGGGAAGTTTGCTAAAAAGGAAAGCAGATGAAAACCCTTCACAAATTCTTCACTGTATGCCAGAATGGCCATAGCTAATCTTGATGAGAGGAGGGTAGTTGGGACAGCCTGGGTTAATAGAATTGGGGCTAGCTGGGGGCCTTCCTAGAACCAGTGTCTCAAAGAAGTTCCCCAGCCTACTCCAACCTGGGTTGATTTCTCACTACAGTGGGACCTAGGAGGCCAGTGAAATTGAGATCATTTAGGGGCTGGATATACCCCTTGCTTTTCCAAATGTAGCTGGCCAGCACTAGGCATGGAGGGAGACTAATCCAGCCTCTCCTAAAGTAAGAGTCTGGGGTTTTTTCCTTGCCCCACCCCCCTATATCTAATGCATCGCCAAGGCCTTCTTTCATGTCTCTCATCCATTTTTTCCTTTCTGTTCCTATTGCCAATCCCAAGGCAAGCCTTTATCATCACCTCATAGCAAGAGTTTCTTAATTGGTCTTCCTGGCTCTGGTTCCTCCTCCCTTTGATTATACCTTCTGCCAGACTCTTCCTACAATACAATCCCCCTTCCCTGCTCATCAGCCTTCCCAGGGTATCAGTAAATCAACAAGCATTTGTTACTTTCCCCAAAATAAAATAAAATAAAAATGTGTGTCTTATTTTGCATACTTAGTCCATCATCTCTCTGTCAGGAGTAGGCGCAGCATTCATCGTCTGCCGTCATTTCGATGATCAGAGCTTCTTAGTTTTTTCAAAGACCTGAATTAGAATCTGATTCCAAACCCTCCCTTACTATCCATGTGATCATGGTAATGTTACTTTACTTTCTCTTGGCTTTATTTTCTTTATCAGTAGAGGGATGATAAATATGCCTACCTTGCAGGATTGCTCTGAGAATCAAATGCAGTAATTTATGTTAAGTGCTTTGCAAACCTTAAAATGCTATATCAGTGTAACTTGCCGTTACTATCATTATTATTACGGTCTCTTTCAGTTGCTGCTTTCCAAGCTGTAAACTTTCTACCTCTCCCATCTCTTCTGTTTCTCATACCCTTCCTCTTCTCTCCAGTTGCTTGGCTTCCCCTTTAGATTGGGCCATCATTTAATCTCACCTGAGCTAGTGGGGTAGGTAGCCTCCAGCCTCTGCTCCCCCTTTCCATTCCTGGACCCTCCTTCCTCTTCCTCTCTGTTTTCTGAATCCTTAGTTCCTTCAGCTCAGGAGCTGCCTCCTCTTCTGTGAAGTCTCCAATTGTTAGCACTCCTTCTTGAGTTTTCCTCCTGCTCTACTGAACATCCTTATCCAATAGAAGATAAACTCCCCGAGGACAGGGATTGTTAAGGTTTTTAATTTATATTCCCCAGAACCTAGAACACAGCAAACACATACTAGACATTTCCCGGTCGTATACCCCTAAAAGCTTCTGTTCTGCAGTTTATGGAAAATATGGCAACTCAAAAAGACAAGTTCAGGGGACCCCTTAACAGTCCTCACGTGTTCTCAGAGGTATTTAGAAAATGTTTTTTAGATGAAAAAGGCAGATACAATGAAGGGATGACTTTCTATTTGTCTCTGATTTTGGGAAAGGTATAAGGTGCTAGCCCAGCAGGTGAAACTCCCTCTCCCCTCTCCCTAATTCTCAGCTTATCACCCTATGGGGGTGCCGATTCACTTTATCCTCCACAAATGGGCCTTTCACTCTTGCTTTGGTGAACTTGAGAGGATGAGAAGAGACGGGATGGGTCAGACGGGAGCTGGAAAGGAACAGAAACTGGGTCTGGACTGGTATAAAGGTGCCAGGGCTTTAAGCAAGGACTGAGCAACATGCTGGCAGTCGGACCATTGAACTGTAGCGTGGGGTCTAGGTCAGGGTTGGAGACTGAGGTTCTGGGAAAGGTGAGACCCTCAGTTGCTTTGATTCTCTTGTGGCTGTGGGGCAATAACAGCTGCTGGTCTGTAACAGAAAGTGGTCTTCTGTCTCTGAGCCACATACTCAGATGGTCTCCAGTAGAATAGAGGGGACAGCTGGACAAAGCTCACCGGCTATCTGCCCAGGACCAGCCTGGGTATCAGTTGGAAGACTCTCCAGTCACATCACAGTATTGTAGCAAGCCTGGTCTCCTTGATGTTTTCCTCTGTCCTTCAATGCGGCAGTCTTATTTTGGGCTCCCTGCCTTGGCTCCCTGTTTCCTCTGCCCTCCTCTCAAATCCTTCTACCTTTCAAGGACCAGCTGAAGTTTTGCTTCATTCAGGGAGCCTTCTATGAGTGATGGCATGTCTTTTTTCTTTTTTGAAAGAAAGCTTATTGATACCTTTATTTTTTTTTACATCATAGTCGTTTCTGGACAGAGTCCCAAACACCCTTGAGTTGTGTTTTTAAAAATTATTGATAACTTTTGTTTTTATATCACTTTAACTTCTCAATATTGTCCCTTCCCCCTTTCCTATCCAGAGAGCTATCCTTCATACCAAAAAAAGAAAAAAAACAGCTCAGCAAAACCATCACATCAAACAAGTGTAACAGCTTATGCAGTATTCCATATCTAGTCTTCCACCTCTGCAGAGAAAGGAGGGAGGTGCATTTTCTCTCTTTAAAATTTAAAATTTTTTTTCAGATTTTGTCTCCTTCCCACCCCTCATCCATTGAAAGAAAACAAGAAAAAGAAAAACCTTTGTAAGCAAAACAAATTCCCATATTGTGTCCATGTCTGAAAATGTACATCTTATTCTATACCCTGAATCCACCCCCTCTCGGTCAGGAGGTTGGGTGGCATGCACACTTCATCACCAGCCTTCTGATATCTTTTTTGGTCATTGAATTGATCGGTCCTTAAGTTTTTCAAAGTAGTTTGTCTTTATAATTTGTTGTTATCATATAGATTGTTCTCTTGTTTCTACTCACTACCCTATATCAATTCGTACAAGTCTTATTTGGTTTGTCTGAAATCATCCCTTTTGTCATTTCTTATGGCGCAATCATATTCCATTATATTCCCATGCCATCATTTGTATGGAGGTATCTTAGTGTATCTTATTTTCAAGGTCAAACTTGATCATTGTAATTACACAGTGTTCAGCATTTTTTTTGTTATTCTTTCCATTCACATAGCTGTAATAATTTTGTATATTCAGCCTGTTTCATTTTGTTTCAGTTTATAAAAGTCTTCCCCTGGTTCCCTGTAGTCTTCATATTCCTCATTTCTCACGGTGATGAGATGTTCTATTGCATTCTTGTTTTACTCTATTTTCCATGGACATTTCCTATCTCTGAATTCATATAGCATTTAATTTCTGTTACCATGGTTTTATATTGATCTGTTTGTTATAGCTTTGTCTTTTTTTTCCTTGATTAGATTACAAGCTGTTTTCTATTGTGGGCACATAGTAGGTGCACAATAAAGGGACCAGCCATGCCGCCCAGATGTACCACCCAGCGTTGGGGGAGGGATACCACAGGGTGGGTTTATTATAAACCTAAGAGTATTTGTCTGAGAGGGATGCCATCATAGTCTTCAGAGTGGATCCAACCTATACTAACTACAGTTTAGCTATAAAATCACTGAATCCTCAGGTGTACCCTGATAGAATGTAAGCTCTTTGAAGGTAAGAACTATTTTATTTCTGTCTTTATATTTCCGTTATTCAGCACAGTGCTTGGAATATAGTTGGCACTTAATAAATGCTTTTAGATTTTGATTGCCAGAGCCCTTGTGAGGGCATATTTATCTTTCAGGATGGACAAACCCTAGCTCGTTCCCATAGACAAAGCAGTGGGGAGCCTGATTTTAAAAGATGCTAGTTTAGAAATATAGAGACATGTTCTTTTCCGAAGTCTGATAGAAATTCACTTGTGTGACTTTGAGCAAATCTCTTCATCTCTCTAGACCTTCTTCTGTCATTTGTCAAATGATGGGGCTGCACTAGTCTGTTAACCCACATGATATTGCAGATGGCTAGAATTTCTGCTAGGGACCACTGCCTTCTAGAGTTTGTGTGGCTTTTCAGGGGTGGGGGGGAGGGTGCAAAACAAGACACTGGGAAAAGAGATTCAGGAATGGAAAATTCAGGCCTCAGTCAGAAGAGGCAGAAAGGGTAGTGATTAAGGGTAGGGGGGCTGTAAAATAGGCAGAATTTAGACATAAGAGATAGTTTTAAAAAATAATGAAATAAACAGTACATGGTAAGGAGGTCTTTTTTATTTCTTCCTTGATTCCTTCTGCTAGGTTCCTCTGAGCCTTTCCAGCCTCTCCTATCCATAGTCTCTTGGCTAGATTCTAGATATGTCATAAAGTGCCCTCAGTGATCTGAGGTGGGGAGTACAAGGAGAGCCTGGATAATTGCAAGTCGCTGATACTTCAGTAGACTTTATTCTTCTGCTCCTCAACCATTCACTGTAACTGCCGAGGAATCATGAGTCTTCTTATCATCTCTCTTCTTTTCTTCTGAGCTAATAAATAGGATGGGTATGGGGAGGGATGAAGTTGTGGGGCCTAGTTCCCCAGGCCAAGTATTCAGTCTCTGATTTTCTCAGGGCAAACACGGGCCACCTCAGGGTCCTCATCCATAAAATTATGGATGTTAGACTCAATGACTTCTAAAGCCCCTTCCAACTCTGAAAATTTAGTGGTGTTTATAAAACGATGTTTGTAAGCCTTAGAAAACTAGCGACTTAGTCACGGAGAATCAGAACTATATAAGTTGGAATGGAATTTAAGAGTCAGTGAATCCAACTCCCTTAATTTTATAGATGAAGAACCTGAATTCCATTTGTTTGGTGCTTTAAAGTGCTTCCATATACATTATGGCATTATGGCAGGCGGAAGACTAGAACCTAGGTTTACCAATGCCTAGCCTAGACTTTTATATACTCTGCTGTATAATACAAGTCCTGCCTCCCACAAAAACTCAAATCTCTGATATGAGTTCAGAGATGTGATGCACGTGGAGGGCACATACATATCTCAGGTAGAGTAGGAAATGCAAATCAAGAAACCCAAGTTCATTAATATGATTGTACATGGATAGCCTATACCAGATTGCATGCCATCTTGAGTAGGGATAGGGAAAAATTTGGAACTCAAAATCTTATAAAAGTGAATGTTGAAAACTAAAACTAAAAAACCCCACCCAAGTTCGAATCCCAGTTCTACCACATTTGAGATGTGGGATGTTGGGTGTCACTTCATCTGTGTGGGCATTAATTTCCTCCTCTTAAAAGGAGGAACTTGGATTAGAGAAGGGGTACTTAACTTTTTTTTTATATCATGAATCCTTTGGCAGCTGGGTGAAGCTTATGGACCTCTTCTCAGAATAGTGGTTCATTGCCTATCTTCACAATTGAAGTGATTTAGAAATGAATGAAAATAAACATTTAATTCTTTTTCCATCCAAGTTCATGGATCCCTGAAGACTATCCCAGGATAAAAAACTCTCTTTTATATGAACTCTAAGCTACCTTGCAACTCTATGCTCCAATGATTCTCTAAGGTTGAAATGGCTTGCCCAAGGTTAGATGTGGTATTGTGAATGAAGAAGAGGATGTTGGTTTGGGAGCCAGAGGATTTTGGCAAGAATCCTGATCCTGCCACTTACTTAATTGGTGGCAAGTGACCTTGCGCAAGTCATTTAAACTTTTTGGACTTCAGTCTCCTCAGCCATAAAAATGAGGGGATTAAGACTAGATGATCTCTTAAGATCCCTTCCATCTAAGTCTGTCTCCAGTTTAATTAGTGACAGAGATAAGGCTAGAACCCAGGTCTCTTGACTCGAGCTCAGATTTTTTTAAATTACAGTGGCTGGTACATACTAGGCATAGTAGTATGTCTTTTGAATGAATATCTGCCATATGTCCCCATGTAAGTTTTAGGTGGGTGGGTTGTGGGTAAATTGGTCGGTCTCTTTGTCAGTCTCTGAGTATGCGCCACTGTGTTTCTGTGGTCCTCTCAGACCACAGACCTCACTGAGCTGACATCCTTCCCCCGGGGACCGAGAAATGAGAATTATTTAGTAGTCGATGACAGTGTGAGCTCAAAATTTTGAGTTTTACTGTCTGTCTTATGCAAGGTCTCCAGACACACATCATTTGGAGAAGGAATGAGAAAGATGCTAAAGGTTGGTGGCTCTCTCTGGGGACCTCAGAGATTGTTTGGTTTTCGGAGTGTCTAGGTTTATAAAGTGGGGTAGACAGGGAAAGAATCTTTATGGACTTTTTTTTGAAACTGAATGGGGTTTTGGCATTTGTACGTAGTAGGTACCTAAGTGTGGAGGGTTTAGGTCCACTCCTCTGTTTGCTGGATTGTAATTCCTGAGAACTGGGCCCTTGGGGCATTTTTTTTTTTTCTCATCAGCAGCTGATGAGAAGGGTGGTGTCAGGTGGGGATGGGGTGTTGGTGAATTGGAGAGACTATTTAGCGTTTAGTTACTTATATATTTATGTACCTCATTTGAAACTATACTCCTTCAAGGCAGGGACTGTTTAATTTTTATATGTGCATTCCCATCTCTTCCAGAACCATTTGTTCTGCGAAGTTTGGATTCGGTCAAAGGGCTGTACTTGAGGACCTGGAGGGCCACATGTGGCCTCGAGGCCCAAAGGTTCCCCACCCCTGTGTAATTTTAGACCAATGCTTTGCACATTGTAGGCATTTCATAAATGTTTATGCCATTGAATTGAATTAAACGAGTGGTACAGTGGAAGGAACACTGGCTTTGGAGTCAGAGGATTTGAGTCCATATCTCATCTCTGATTCCTATGTGACCCTGGGCAAGTAACTTAAATGAAATAGATAAGACACTGCCTGGACTTGGAATCAAGAAGATAAGATGTCAATAAGGCCTTTATTAAGAGGTTACTATGTGCCAGGTACTGTGTTTAACCTTGGGGATACAAGTACTTTTGAAACACCCTGTATAAATAAGCAAGATGGTCCCTGACCTCATGGAGCTTATATTCAAATGAGGGAAGACAAAAATATCAACAAGTTGGTGGGAGGGGGGAAGGAAGAAAGAGGGGTACCTAAAGGACCATAATGAAAAGACTTCTGGGTAGCAGAGTTGGAGGCCTAGGTCCTAGCACGATAAAGCAAAAAACTTACATATCAGAGTTCTGTGCTCTGAGAGGGGCTTCCCCAGGTGAATGTGGTAAGAGTAGGGTTGTGGTGGAAAGCTGTTCAGGAAAGAGCTTGGATTGGAAGTGGACATAGAATTAAGATGTGGATGTTGAGTCGTGTCCCATTCCTTGTGAGCCCATTTGGGTCTTGGCTTCTTCAAGATATCTTCAATATCTTCTTGGCAAAGATACTGGAGCAGCTTGCCATTTCCTTCTCCAGCTCATTTTACAGGTAAGGAAACTGAGGCAAACAGGGTTAAGTGACTTGGCCAGGGTCACACAGTTAGTAAGTGTCTGAAGCCAGATTTGAACTCAGGAAGATGAGTCTTCCTGACTCCAGATTCAGCACTCTATCTACTGCCCTAGAATTAAGATGGCTTGAATTCAAATTCTATATTAGACAACAGCTGCGTGATCTTGGTCAGTCATTTGACCTCCCTGGGTCTCAGTTTCTTCATATGTAACTCTCATAGGTCTCTAAGGTCCCTTCAGGCTCTAAACTTGTGGTTTTATGGCCTCCCTGGGGGTTTGGACTAGCCAGCTTCTGAGGTCTCTTCCAGGTCTGCATCTATGATCCTGTGAATTGAATTAACCAACATTTTTTAGTATCTTCAGAATTCAGAGCACTGTGTTATGTACCGCAGAGGGGAGACAGGAGGAATGGAAAGTCCCAGAGTCCTCTAGTGAGGGAGAGGAGATAAAGTCATTTATCAAAATGAAGTGTGTGGGTGGGAAGGAATCTCAGCATTCCAATCTCTGTCAAAATGCATTGCAATCTGTTCCTTCTATGACCAGTAAATCAGCAGGTTTTTACTAAGCGTTCCCTAGCTGAGGGCTGTGTGGAATAGAAGAGAAGTCATGGTCCCTGCCCTCGAGGAGTTTACCATATGGTTGGGAAGACACACAAAGCTTATAACTCATGTGTGGGGGGAGCCTCAAGAGATCCGTTAGTCTTTTACATATGAAGAAACTGAAGGCTAGAGAGACCAAGTCATTTGAGTAGCTAATGAGTAGCCCAGGTAATTAGCTACTTATGGGTATAACTTGGACTTGAGCACAGGCCCCTGACTCGTAGCCAGGGGCATTTCCAATGCACTTGCAAACATAACTAGCGACATAAGGCATTTCTGTGTTTGGGGTTTCATGTTTTTGCCCTTTGGTCTGTGTGTGCCTATGTGGTGTGTGGTTACATATTTGTACATATGTGTTTGCTTGGGCCTGTGTGTATGTGCTTGCTGGGCTGTGTTCCTTCAGCTGCTGCAGCATCTGCTACCCAAGCAAGCCCTGATCTCTCCTGACAGGCCCATTTAGGGGGATGGTAGAGCAGAGCTACAGGCTGGTGAGGAGGAAATGTAGCTTGGGCAGCACTCTAGATAATGCAGCCTTCCCCAGCTGACTCACTGAAGGAGTGGGTGGGCTTAGAGAATATGGCTTAGAAGATTGCTTTTCATTTAGCAGCCTGAGAGGAGAAGGGTTAGAGACCATAGGAGGCCTAATGAAGGTCACGGATAGTTTTCTGTTTGGGATATTGTGCTGGGGGCCTGTGGAGCGTAAGGTATAAAATGATGTCCCTCAAGGGACTAACAGTCAAGTTGGGTAGCTTGGGCCTGCAAGGTTAATTAAGAATACAAAATAATATGTATTACATACGGACAGTGAGTACGGGCTAGTGTAGTCTGGCCTGAGGAAGGAGCATCACCTTACCTTAGGTAGAGACTCTAGTAAGGCCTCCTCCTGATGAGGGTTTGGGGTGAGAGGTGCTCGACACCAAAGTACTGACACACCGGGTCCTGCCGAAAGAATTCGACTCAAGCTTTCTCAGACAAGGGAAAAGATAAAGTTTATTAAGAGTTAGCCAAATAAGCCTGCCCCGAGAGATCCCACCCCTTGCGACGCCTGTAAGGAAAGAGGGCCAGACCCATCTGATCTAGATTGGTTCTGACCGCCTTCATGGAGGCAAGATTATATACACAAAGGTTGTGGGAGGGATTGAGGGGTGGTCTGGGGTGACCAGAGGAGGGGTCTAGGGAGGGACTTAAGGAGGAGTCTAAGGAGGAGCTTGAAGGGACTGGGATGAGGTCAGACTCCAGGGTGGGGGAAATAGCTGAAGGCTATATGGAAATGACAGACCATAAAGGGCTAGGGTAACAGAGCTAGGGTATAGATATTTTGATCAGGATTAAGGATGGGAAACAGGATTAAGGGTGGGAAACAGCTGGGCAATAGAGGACTGGGCAAGGTAGGCATTTGGGCTTAATGGTTATAGCCTCAGGCCAAGGCTAGATCAAGTGGGAAGATTCAAGGAGAATTCAAAGGTTCAAGGGGTTCCCAGAGACTGTGCCCTCATCACTCCCACAGACTTTCTACAGATCTGAGGTCTGGCTTAGGGATTCCGCAGCAAAAATATCAAGTGGGCCTCTCTGACAGTCAGTGAACATTTATTAAGCACCTACTATGTGCCAAACATTGTGCTTGTGCTCCACCTCTAGGATGAGGTCATTGAGAGAGAGAGAGAGAGAGAGAGAGAGACAGACAGAGAGAGACATACAAATATCTGTCTATCTGTCCTTCTCCCGGGAGTGACAGAGAACATCAAATGAAAGAAGCCTGTGTCAGCTCTCTCTTCTCCCTTCAGAAAACAATCTATGTTGATAAAATGAGACAGTAGTTTGATCTGGCTTCTGTAGATACATGGTATTATTTGGGAAACTGAAAATCATCTGAAATCATCAGGCTTCTCAATCCATAATTAGGCAACCTGGGTTTAATGTGTTGAAAAGAATAGGGAACTAGAAATGCTAGCCTTTATTCCCAAAAGGCCTTGGTGACCTAAGGCAAGCTACTTAATTAACCTTTCTAGGCCTCAGTTTCCTTATCTCATCTAAAACCTCATTGAGCCTCAATAAGGACTGAGTGCTGGAAATACTAAGAGATAAGGCATATATATATCATGAATAATTCAGATATATACACATATCTCTATCTCTTATCAATCTTTTTGTAAAAATATATACATGTATAGCTATCTCTATCTGGCTCATTAGTTTATCTATATCTCTATATCATATCTATGTATCTATGTATGTATCTATCCATCATCATTTCTTGCTCTGGACCAATTGGGTAGAGACAGAATGCACATAGATAGATGAGTGTTTAGGCTAAGTGTCGAGTAAATGGTGCAGACAGTGCTACAGCAGTTCAATTGACGGAGATATCACTATGGGTTGGAATAGTCAAGGGAGCCTTCATGGAGGAGATAGAAATTGGGCTCTTAAGGGTAGGCACACATTGTGGGGAGGAGGGAGGAATGAGAAAAACAGAGGCACAGAGGTGGGATTGCCTATGACATATAGATTCTGCTTATTTCACTCTTAGGTCCGTTAATATAGGGTTTCCAGTGCTTCTCTGAATTGTTTATATTTATCATTTCTTATAGCACAGTACTATCCTGTTATACTCATCAGATTAAGTTACTTTCAAGTCTTAATTTTTGGGGGGCACGAAACATGTGGTGAAGGGCTGGTAGGGAGAGCAGAGAAG